>NC_090445.1:28922480-29562980 GCF_031143425.1 Pleurodeles waltl | reverse complement strand
TGTTTGTCAACAATAGTAGTTTGCGAGTACTCTTACAGTCTTACTGGTCCCATACTGCTCTGCGTTGGATGTGTGTCTTTCCCTTGCCAGCTATGTCCCAAGCTTCATAAGCATTAGAACTTCAGGAACATTGAGTGTGTGTTACAGGGGTCTTTGTGCTTTGTTTCCTAAATTGCATTACCCCTGTATTTCCTCAGGGATAACCGGTTTCATTTTGAGATTATAGTTGAAATTGTTATTGCCAGTTTGTTTTCTGTATTATGTTGTATATGATTTCTTCATTCCTTTATTTTGTAAATTGTCCTGTTACCACACACATCCGGCTGGACATCCATACTCTTTTGCAAACTTGTTAATGGTGTTGTACTGGACTTTGACTTCTCCACTCCTTGTCCACATCAGCCGGTAAGTCGAGTAGGCTTAGTGGGGTCAGTTCTCACATGCAGAATGTTGTAGCTGGAGAAGCAGCTGCTAAGGGCCACCCTCACCTCACCTCACTTTAGTAGACCAACCTCGCTTTTTAAGTGCCCCAGAGGCTCATGCTGGCAGCTCTGTAGCAGATTTCAGACAGATATTTTCTACGTCCAAGGAATGGAAATATCTGAAAACTCTCAGAAATGATGTTGATCTACTCATGGATACTGACCAAAGTGTTGCCACACGTTTTTCTACAATTACAAGAGAGTCCATCTGCTGAATATGTCCCTCTCTGAGGCACAGAACACGACTGCTACTCAAGTTAGGGCAGAGCAGGTATTCAGAGTTAAGTGCCCTATTGCAGTTTCCGGAGGATCTAAAATGGACTGCATAGAACAAGAATAACATTAATTTTGCACATGATTTATCTGTTTATTACAGTCAGTATAAATCCAGAGATTACAGAGCTCATGAATAATAGATACTCATCCGTGGGGCCAACACTTTTGCCAAGTATCTCTTCTTAATACTTTAAAAGTACCAAGAATAAACTGGTTTTCCAGAGGCAGTACGCCAGATTGATACAAGCGTCCTGTGTAAAATGGTGAGTTGTTTTTTAAACGTCCTCATGACGCTTATGGTGTGGTTATATGCTCGCCTGTATTTTCAAATGTAGTTGTACAATGTTGACTTACAAGATAAAATTGTTACTCTGGTGAGGGGTCTGCGGTACATTTCTAAATCAAACCCTGCAAAATGTGGCAGCTGTTTACTGCTTTTTCCAGTGTTTGCCTTTTTCTGAATGTCATCCCTTCTTTTACAAGGTTGTACGAGTCGCGGGTGGAAGACAGCAGTGAGCTGAACTGGGAGGAGCTGGCAGAATGCATAGGGTAATATATATATCTTCTATAATGTCATTCACATAGAGGGTACTGAATAGCTATTCACTCTTCGACTGCTCAGTCAGTATTTTGTCACACTATATTCACTACTTAGAGCAATAAAGCCCCTTCACTGCGTGTCACATATAGGCTACGCTCTTGCAGTATGCTGGTCAACAAGTCTAAAGTGACTAGAAGATGGATCGTATTCTGTACGAAGGATGGACGTATATTTTATACAGCACAACAAGTATTATGCGTCCACTATGGACCTAGTGGAGTATAAAGGTCCCTTATTTTTACCCCATATGTGGAAACCTTGGGCATACATGAGGCATTGTGACTTCTAAATTGTTGGTGTGCAATCCTGATGAAACCACCCAAAGTTTCTGTTGCAGTTTAACATGTGAAAGTACGATATGTAATTACACACATGACAAGTGTTTTTACGTTTCGCCTACGGACAGCTTCAGCGGTCTGTTATCGAAAGACCTATTGTTAACAATACTATTACTTACATTGCGGCTTTCATTGATTTGCTTTCTTATCGGTATCATTTGTTTGCATCTTATTTAATGGCTACCCTTCATCTTGTTGTGTTTTGTCCTTCCCCCTGGATCATAGCATCTTTTCCACTATGTTGTCTGGTTGACCTGTATCCTCCATCAGGGAAATACGTTTTAGCTTTTTCTTCCGTGGGAGCCCATGTGTATTCTTGCTTGCTCTCCCTTATAATGGTCCCCTCTCACCTCTCTACCCACAAATGTCCCCAAACTTCATCCATTGCTGGTGCTCCAGCAGACCCTCCACGTCATGCTCAGAGATTTCTTTATTTAAGCACCTTCCCTCCAAAACCTCCACCTGCTCTGACCACTCATCTTCATTCCCTCACCCGCCACGCCAAAGGTGTTATTTACGATTTTTTTTTTTCCCTTCATTTATTGGAAGACCCGGCAGCTACAAATTGCTACTGGCCCATGCTTTTTGATGCACTTTTTAGGTCAAACATAGCAGTGCACAAGTGCTACTTTTCAACCGGTTGTAATCTATTCTCTGGGCTTTAACCACATCCATCTCACGCCCATCACTTTCATTAAATTGTGGGCTTGCCTCTCAACAATCCCTAGATGTAATTGGTAAATACTTTGTTTGTTCCGACTTGAGGATCTTTTGTTACGCCTTGCAGACTGACCCTATTACATGGATTATTGCACGATGTCCGATATACTTTCGGGAGGATGAACTACTTTTTTTCTTTTGTTGCTCCCTTTCACACTCCATAGCTCTTTGAGCGCGAACAGCGCAAACGTCATTGGCGGTATTGGAGCACTCACCTCGTTGTTCACACTGTTACTTAATTTGAGTCATTTCAATTTTGCTTTTGTCTCTCCCCTTCATGCTTCATGGCTTTGAAAAAACCTTTGTCAGTGGTAAATGCTTTACCTAAATAAAAACACAGAAATCATCAAAGCGACTCTCACGGCACAGCGGGAGAGACAATACTACAATGTTCACTGCACTCCAGGAAGCTCGCCCCATAATGCTTTGTGGGGAATTCTTTTTACAAATCATTTTTGCACATAACTCAGCCTTTGGTGGTCTTGGAGATTGGGACCACCACCAAACTGTTCAGCACGACAAGCTCTTTCTGTTTAGGGGATATCTGTGTCCCCACACTAGGTTAGTGGGGACCACAAAATAATAACCCCTCCCACCATTCAGTGTCTTTTTAAGCTCTCTCGTGGCTGGAACTTTTGTTTTACAGCTGAGAGTAGTTTGTATTTTAAAGGCCTTGTTTGCAATATCATTGTAGTAGGCCTTCTAGGCTTGAAAATGTGTAATGCACTATGCCGTCTAGGGGCTAAATATATGCTTGCAGTGCATTATTTTCTGCCATTCTGTTTTCATGCAGTTTTGCCCTCTAGGGGCTAACTATATGGTTACATGACCATGTTTCTAACAAATGCTATTTTTATCATGGTGTCCTTTAGGGGCTGTTCTGAACATTACAGTCAACATTCTACAATATTCGCAGCACTTGGAAACTCGCCCCGTAGTACTTTGCAGGGCATTCCTTTTACAAAACATTTTTGCTCATAACTCAGCCTGTGGTGGTTCTAGGACAATGGGACCACCTTCAAAACATTCACCACAATGTGATCTTTCTTTCCAGATCATCACTGGGTCCCCACACTAGGTTACTGGGGACTCTCCCCCCCCCCCTCTTATCCTCCCCAAACCCCCACCATTCAGTGTCTTTTTGAGCTTCCTCATGACTGGAATCTTTATTTTATAGCTGGGAGTAGTTTGTATTTTAAGGGCCTTGTTTGTAATATCATTGCAGTGTGCCTGATAACCCTGAAAATGTGTAATGCACTACATCCTCTAAGGGCTAAATATATGCTTGCACTGCATTACTTTCTGCCATTCTGTTTTCATGTGGTTATGTCCTTTAGAGGCTAAGTGTGGTTACATGAACATGGTTCTTAGAAACGCTATTTTTATTGTGGTGTCCTCTAGTGGCTGTTCTGAGCATTACAGTCAACATGCTACAATATTCGCGGCACTCTGAAACTCGACCCATAATGCTTTGCAGGACATTCCTTTTACAAAACATTTTTGCTAATAACTCCGCATGTGGTGGTCCTAGGACAATGGGACCACCTTCAAAATGTTCACCACAACACAACCTAATCTGTCTGTCTAGATCATCTCTGGGTCCCCACACTAGGTTAGTGGGGACCCCAAAATAATAACACCTCCCACCGTTTTCTTGAGGTCTCTTATGGCTGGAACTTTTGTTTTGCAGCTGGGAGTAGTTTGTGTTTTAAGGCCTTTGTTTGAAATAGTATTCCAGTAGACCTGCTAGCCCTTTAGTTATATGTAGAGCCACTGGAATTATATGGCGAAAGGACCGAATTATGCCAAAGGGTTGACCAATTTATGTGGCAAAAAAAGTCCTGTTATATATTTATGACACCAATAGTTCCAACTCCAGCAAATGCAAAACCTATTGCATTGCAAATGCTTGTTATATTTTTTAGTTTACTGCTCCAACATAGGGATCTAAATTTAAATCAAAATGGTCATAGCTTTATAAAGCATACATTTGCATGTGTGATAATGGATGCGCAGGTT
This sequence comes from Pleurodeles waltl, assembly GCF_031143425.1. Lineage (NCBI taxonomy): Eukaryota > Metazoa > Chordata > Amphibia > Caudata > Salamandridae > Pleurodeles > Pleurodeles waltl. Next base: position 29,558,544 of record NC_090445.1, on the reverse strand, counting down.
TATATCATTGCCCTCTTGCATTGTGACATTTTCACATTATCAAAGGTTGTAAGATGCACCTCCAATGCAGTACAAAATTCTTCTATAAATCAAAACTTTACTGCATAGCAAAGTTGCCCTGGCAACTTAACAGTTACTATAATTGATTCATTAAAATAGATACAGTACACATACAATACAGATGTACATAAGCATCACATTTTCAGCAGAACTTGAAATTCAGAGTCCATTTTATATGAAACTAAAATACAGACATCTAGTTCAATATAATGTCTTAAGAGTAAATAACTAGGGAATGAGGCAAACCTGCACATTCTTCTCCCTATCCAACCCATTGCCAAAGTAAAAAAAATTCTCTTTAAATATTTTGATTTTATTTTTGGGGGGGTTTTAACCGACTGACAGCTAAATGCTGCTTCACTGACTTCTTGAACATACACATTTGCAGTGGAAGAGGCCCCAGGACATTTGCAGAAAAATGTAACTTTGGTTTGCAAAATCCCGAGCGAAAGATGTGTTTCCAAGCCCTATATAATTTTTTTTTTTTTGCAAGTGTCTGGCTGTATCACAGCTGGTATAGACCTCTTTCATCGAGCCTCTTTATTGTAAAACCGGTAATTGGCATTGGCCAGCTTAAATCATCCTTTACAGTATAGTAAGGGGTTATTCACACGCTGTAAAGTGAACTGTTCCAAGATTGGGCGACAACGAACAGTTATCAGGATACACTGGCGCAGTTGGCGTTCATAATGCAGGTCGTAAATGTTATCATGGGCAATATGCCATTATATACTTGTTGTTTATTTTATTTTGTTCTTCTTCAGGACTGGGATGTTAATTCTTTTCCATATCGACTTCTTTTAGTGACGTCCCTCCAGCGTATGTGCAGGCGAGGTTCTACAGGTTGAAGGCGCGTAATGTTCCCGCGTGGCACACAAAAACATTTCCAGGTTGGTCTTGGCAGCTGCTTTGAAGGTTCTTGAAGCATGTCCTTGCATGAGACTACTTTAAATTGGGCCTTTATTGCTTAAGTCCAAGAATCTCCTCTAGACCGCTGACTGCGAAGCAGTGTCAGTGGGCAGGGGGGACACAGGTGAGAACAGGCGTTGACTTTAGAAGAAGTGAGCAAGAAAGTGCTGATACGTAGACATGTCCTTGTTTATTCTGTTCCAAGGGACACTGAACTTGAAATCTTCAAAAGCACAACAATGGCGACAGTAGAAACGCGTTTCAATGTCTGCAGTCCCTGTTCTTGCCTTCGGGCCATTGTCGTCCTTGTTCATAACCATTTTGGTGCTGGGAGGTGGGGGTTGTTAGAAGAGGGACTGCTGGGGATAACGCGAGCCGCTCGTTCTCTGTGGTTTACAAACACCACTCGCCACACTGTGACCCAGCAGAATGTGACTGGAAAGCAACCATGCCACAGCAGAAGATAGCAGTAATGCAAGAGCTGAATGAGCCGCCTTCGTCCCTGTAACCCTGCCAGGCGAAGGAGGCAAATGTGTGACCTGTTCAGCCTGGCCTCCCACCCAAGACATACTGCAGCACACATTACCTATAACTTGAGGTGCTAGGTAGCTGGGTATCCCGCAGTCGCCATGCACTCTTACACTGAACTCCATGAGTTGTACAAAACCTTTCAGAAATGCAGAGTTCTGAATTCTATGAAATTAGTCACTAACCAGGATGTCCCAGAAGATTGATGTGCTATTACGTGTGATTTGTTGATTCAAAATAATTTCAAGAATAATTCCTATCCCTGGTGAAGCAATGTTTCAAAGTCTCAAAACATGTTTACAGATGTAATCAGTTTCAAATAAAGCAGTACCTTGAATATAGTGATAACACAATCTCATTTAGTCTTTACAATAATTTGTATTGTTAAGGGTTGCACATTTGAAGTCAATTTGCTAGTCTGTAATTAGAGCGAACTCCCATTTTTTAAAAAACTCTTTGAAACTTTGTTCGACCTTCCAAAAAGCTAGTCTACCAAGCACCGACACAGGTCCATGCCAAGTTGTCTGACATTCCCGACACAGCGCCTTACACCATGACGTTTTCTTGTGCCTGCCTCCACGTGCACGGTCAATTCAATTGCTTTTCCTGCTGTTCCACCAGACGGAGTCAAAAAGTTTAGATGCCTATTTCCCCGCTCACTGAATGTGGTTTGTCTCACGATCTATTGGACTCACTGTGAGATTTTGCCAGCCATGTCTGAGAAGTTATGTATTTTTTCGCACAGACAATACAGGATAGCCAGGATGCGGTGAAATACGTCTTGAGAGCTAGTTTGGACACTAGACTGTGTGCTCAGGCTGTGTGTACCAGCATAGTCATCAGTCCGAACACTTGGATGCGTGCACCTGGGTTTTCAGCGGATGTCCAGGCTTTGCCTATGGACATCCTTAAATGGAAGCAGGCTATTTGGAGAGAAGCCAGATAAAGCACTGGGGTATGTTAAGAGCAGCAGACTACAGCTTGGTTTCTAGGGCTGCTTTCCTCTGCTTTCCCCTGCTTGCAGATGTCACCAACAGTACTAATAATTCTGTGGATATTCAAGGGGCCTGGCCTATTGCCAGTGGCAGCCCTCACAGCCATGTCAGCAACCCTTACAACCTTTTTGTGGCTACAGGAGCTGGGTCGGTGGTAGGTTTGGCCACTTGCAGGTGCAGCAATCCTGTTTTTTCCATTTGCCTGCTGCTGCAGTGGCAGCTAAACCTCTTTCATTGCCCTCCAGCCACCCATTGAGGCTGGTACAGAACAGGAGTTCAATATTGCCTCCTCAGCTGGCATTCCATTTGTGTGAACCTGCGGTCCTTTGGATTGTTCAGTTTGGTTGCACCGTTCCCTTTTCGGATGTTACGCTGCTCGTTCCACCAGTGTTTGGCCAACTCTTGGTGAGCCATGCCAATATTGTCTTTAAAAGTTCAGCTGTTACTAGCCAGTTGTGGAGTAAACCTAGTACAAGAGATATAGAGAGGGTCAGGCTGTTAATCCCAGTGTTTTCTTGTATCCAAGAATGACGGGGGACCGCGGTCAATTTTAGACATTAGGCTTTTGAGCTTCTTACTTGAGAAGGATAAATTGAAGATGTTGGCACTTGTGCAGGACCCGTTGACCTTGAAGGACGCATACTTCTGTTGCTGATCCTGAAGATGTTCCCAAAGATCATGTTGGTGGTTGCGGCCCATCTTCATAGGTCGCGGATAGATTTATTCACGTACCTCAACGATAGTCTGCTGAAGGCAATCTTGTCTCAGCTAGCCTCTGGTGACACTGTCACTACCTCCCACCCTGAAGTTCTATGACAATAATCCAAAAGCTAATCTTCGGCCTGCCCATAAGACTTCCTTTATAGAGGCCATCCCGGACATAGTGCCTTAGAAGGCCTGTCTGCACTTGCATCAAGTCTAGTGTGTTTCACCGAATGCTCCCGACATTTCAGACGAGTGTCTATTCCTGCTTGGTGATTCTGAAACTTCTGGGGCTCTGACCTTCATGCATCCTGCTGGTGCTGCACGCCTCTTGGCATATGTGGCGCTCCCGCAGAATCCTTGCATCCAATGGGCCTTACTCTGGAGCGTGGGATGCCTTTTGGAGAACATTCACATTTCAGACGAAGCAGCTCACCAAGTTCGGTAGTGGATGTCAGATGCCATCCTGATTTGCAGCAGGCTGTTCGTATCACATCTGGAGCTCACAGTACTGACCTGAGTGATCACTACAATCTGGGGGTGACCTGACAATAGGGAAATCAGGGGCAACTAGTCTGTTGCAGCAGCTCCATCGTAACAATCTTCTGAAGCTGCACATCTACACTTTCGAATCTGAAGGTTTTCCTGCCTTCCATCGGGGGGTGGGGTTGGTCCCGGTACTGACCCACAGCATGACTGCCAATTGGTACTGCAACAAAGAAGGTGGTCTCTTGCTCCTTGATTGTCAGGGAAATCCCTTGAAAAGTCAGCCAAAGCCAAAGAGCCTCCAGGGATTCACCTGGCAGTATCCCTCCATATAAGAGCGGACGAGGTAAGCAGGTGTCATTTTGCTGACCACAAGTGGTGTCTGCTTGCGGAGGTGTGTCAGTATATATTGACTTGGTTGGCTGTCCCTTAGGTAGATCTGTCTGCTACTTCTGAAAACACACAACGGCTCTCCTTTTGACACCCTGGAATTTCCTCCTCGAGTAATCCGCTACATTTGAATGTTGAGTGAGTATTACGTCCAATCCATCTAATTTTTTTTTTTTAAATAGACCCATGTGTCTCCTGTTTAACAGCATGTGACATCACACTACCCGCTGCAAAATTGGCAGCGACAAAACCTTTTTCAAGTTTAAAAGAAGATTGTTGACGTAATCTACAGTGTCAGGGTTTGTTGCAGACCCTCTAGAAGCCACTGCCGTCCCTAAGCCCGTACTGATTGAGAATGATACGTATCACCAGACCCAGAAACCAGTTGAAAAATGTAGAAAGAGAGCAATTCCGGACTGGACCTCACTCTAAGACTTCTGAGGCTTCATCTGTTTCTAGGGACGAAACCACACTGCCTCAGTGGTATGAATCTTGGGTAGATCTGAACAGCTGAAAGATACAGGGCAGAAGGTCAGTGCAGACACCAACTGTATGTAACATACAGGTAACAACTGAAACCAGGCTTAGTGGTTCCAGCTGCGGATGATGCTGTGACCAGCCTAGGGCCGACAAGGAGATCTGTGAAAGCCCCAGGTCTCTGATGGACACACACAAGTAAGACTCTACTGGAAAGGGGCACGGGACACAAGACAACCAAGAGTGTAGAGGAGGAGGAGGAAGAGGACTAAAGGGGGAACTGAGGGGAGAGATGGGGAGAAAAAAACAAACAGCGTGGAATGTAATTTGTGTGTGAACTATAGCGAAGATAACAAACAGTGCAACCACGCACCTCTGTTGCCAAGGTCCCAGGGACTCTAAATAAGGCTCCAGGCCTTGTGACCTGGGAATGACCCCGAACCAGGATGTCCACGGCCTAGTCTTGCCATCTTCCACAGTCCCATTCTCCAGCACTTCAGCCTCTGGCTGCAAGTCATGTGACTTTATTCCTGACAAAAAGGCTGTTTTTGTTTTAAAGATTTCCATCTAATAATTTCAATCTGTGCAACCAATCAGTTTCTCAGATAGCACAACAAGAGATTATCTGAAGCGTGTATCCATAAGTAGAGTTAATTGAATATTGTGTATGTAGTTTGAAAAGAGAACATGACTAGATTAAAAATGTTAGTATATTGCACAGAAATAATCATATAGTACCCCCCCAAAAAACAACAACATTGGAAAGACATGGTTGTCATGGTGGTCGCCAACCTATACACAAGGTTCACTGTACTCTGGTTGCGGGCTCTTTACGCCAGTCTGAATTCAGGCAATTCTGTGCTGCATCTGGAGGTTTGGGAGTGGCAAAAGATTTTCTTGCAGGATATCATGTCACAAGAGCAAATAAAAAATATAACAAAGAAAGACATAAAAGGGGAATCTGGTTCCACATGAATTTATTGTGTTTTAGTAGCAGGATTAGACAGATGATTTTGCATAAATAACACCACCTGGGTGTTCACCATATCACATAACAACATAGAATTGAAGTATGATGAAAGCGAGGCACCAGATTTAGGGGAAATAACAAACAATTGGGTCTTGAGACCAAACATATCCAAAGAAAAATTACGTAAGATGAAATGTCTTTTGCAACACCAAGCTAATTGCGTCATTCTGTACAGCCCTAAGGAAGAGGGAGAGGATTCATGTGGAATATATGTTGGCTGGCTGTTACTTCAAACATTGGAATACAAATGTTGAGTGATAAATTACGAAGGAGTCGGCTCCAGATCTGCAGATATCATTTAAAAAAAAACTTTGTGGATTCAAACCACAGCACTTTCTGCTCCATTTGCTTGAAATCATTCTAAAAAGAAAGCAACATAAGATTACAGTATGAAAAAGAACAGGGCAGCGCGTTCCACTGGAAGCCCCACAAATCCTTGCCTTGAGATTGTGCAGAACAAACAGGTTTTCACACACCCCCGGTAGTTCCAGGTGCCATTTTTAGATGCCCCCCGCCCCAAATCCTTGCACCACTTCAGTGCATTCTGGACATTGGGTGAAGTTTGTTGCTTGGGGTGCAGAAAAGCAAGTGGACCGTTCTCAGGCGAGATTGCCTGATGTGTTGTTGTTTGCGTTGTCTTTAGCCCGACAAGTCTTTGCTGGAGCCACGGGTAAGAGAAATATGTCAGCACTTTCGACCTTCCTTTGTTTACCAGGTCACTCCTCCCTTTTGTAAGTCACCCATTGGTCAAGGAGCGTGTGCATAGGTTTCCTCTCTCTCTCTCTCTCTCTCTGTACTCTGCTGCTGCTGGACCTTAATTTGGCCTTCATCTGCTTGATGTGTGCTACCTTCAAGCCTCTGCATGGGGTACTCCAAGGCTACTGACCCTGAAAAGGTTTTTTCTATCAACAGTTTACAAACTGGTGTTTAGGGACTCGTTCATCCTTTCTTATAAAGGTGTTGTCACTCTTCCATCTGGGGCAGTGCATCACATTCCCAAAGTTCTTTACTCTTCCAAACCCATCCATGGAGGAAGAGCAGATTCTCCGGCTGGATCCTAAGCACCCGGGCTTTCTGGGGATATCCAGGCTTCGCTTATGGACATCCTTAGATGGAACCAGGCTATCTGGAAAGAAGCCAGGTAAAGCCCTCGGGTTCTTAGTTACGTAGAGCTACTGAGTCCCATATTTCTAAAGTTGTGCCGTTGAAATGCCTATAATGTCATTGTGGTCTCGCTGATGGGAAGCCAGATCATTCTACATCTACTCTATGGCTCATATGTACCTAATACCTGTTTTACGCACTCCTAGACCATTGCCCTACAACCTGAAGTTGTGGTGCTGTGTTAAATTTTTGAAATCTGGAAACTGCAGCCCACCCCTATTTTTAGGAACCTTCAAAATATTTTGAGAAATCGCCTCACGTTTGGTTTGCTAGATGACGTTCAGTGGTGGTGTTTGTAGAGATTGGGTGGTAGTATTATTGTGGTAGTGCCTGTGATATAGGAAGTAGTCTTCTAATTATCACAATTTTGATGGAGATCGTTCCGGAGCCAAAATATATACTGACCCTGCCAGCGAATTATTTCCGATGTGATGTTGGCACCTACTGGTGCAATGCCAGTCCCATAAAGATGAACGGCCGGTGCGGCTTCGCATGCCCCTGGACATTTCAGGGGTTTATCATTCATTTTAAATGATGTTTGTCTTCTAAGCTGTTCTGCCTGTTCCCATATGAATTGTTTAGGTAGAAGCTCCGCGTTGATCTATACTCCAAAGCCCCCACTAAACTTGTTCTACAGCGCTAAAGGGTGTTGTATTGAATTATTGGAGTTGTTGAAGGATGTTAGAATATCATCTGCAAACAGTGATATTTTATTAGCTGTCCCCTGAAGTCCAGTTTCCCTGAGCATATCTTGGAGCTGTTTCCACTGGTTGTATTGCTCCATTAAAGGAAACGTGGCATTGGACATCTTTGTCTTATTCCCCACCGCATTTCAAGTATATTTAATAGTATTCTGTTTGTAGGAAAGTAGCTCTTTCTGTGTGATCACTCCCAAACATTTTTGACTGATACTGCTGTTTTTTGACTCTGTAGTGCACTGTCCCCTGCTGTGCCAGCCCCAGTGCATGTGCCCGACCCATCAAAGCTATGTTCAATTCAGCACCTTCAGCGCCCCAGGGTCGTTGATTGATTGAATTCCTGATTGGCTTATTTACCTTACATATAGGTCCCTAGAATATGATACAAGACTTACACAGGGCTGGTAATTTAAATGTCACTAGTGGACTGTGTCACTCAGTTGTGCCCGCACTGCAGTGCCCAAGGTAAAAATGTGACTCTAGGCCTGCCAGGGCAGTCAGGCAGCTCCCAAACTGCCAACTCAACGATGCAAAATAAACCCTCCTACCTACTCAAAGCCTTCCTTTTTTAGTATCAGTGAGTCACCCCTAGGGAAGGCCTTGGTAGCCCACAAGGCAAGTGCTAGGGATTAAAAAGAAGAGCATGTGCCTCTCTCTTTCGACATGTCCTGACAGTGAAAACTCACAATTGCTGTTTTCACTACAGTAAGGCTGGTGGCCCATTTGCTAACCTGGAGTTACACAAGCCAGTGTGCTGAGTGCTAACTTCTGTTTGAGACCACCAAAGATGTTACTCCAAGGTATCAAGTTACTTGTTACATTAAACATGACTAATTGCTGAGATTGGATTTACCGTAACTTTTGATAGAAAGGTGATTATCTTAACCTTATGTAACTCTTCCAAGTTGTCCGTAGCTGTTGTGCCCCGAGACAACTGGCTTACCCACTACTTGGAAGTGTGAAGTGCTCCCAGAAACAAAGGAGGTTATTGGTAGGAGGAGGTGTGACCCCCATCAGCAGGATGACTACCCGATGGTGGCCACAGATTGTCCCTCTTCAAAGAGGCTACCACCTCAGTGAAGCAGATGATATTACACCTTAGCGTGGCTGCTCCTTTGTGTAGGCAGGCTGGCATCTCCTTCAGAGGGGTAAAACTCACGTTAGGACCAGTTCTCGCAGAGGAGTGACTCATGCTGGGTACACTCCAGGGGTGTGCCCAGCCTTGCGGACATGGGGGGGAAAAAAAGACCAGTGCCATCTTGGATTCAGGCAGAGATGGGTATTGTTGGATTGTTTTTGGCCAACCCCCCAGAAAGTGATGTAAAATGGGAAGTGTTGCCCTGTTGGAACTGGTTCCCCATTGGCTAGTGAGTCCATTTGTCCCACAAACACAAAGGTGGCATAAAAGTGGAAGCCCTGGCCCTCAGTCCTAGACAGCAAAGAAATGCTGCACCCAAGACTGGGCTGCAACAGCTGTGCCCAAGGGACCCACAAGAAGGACCATGCCCACTTGTGGAAATTAATTCTACTTGTGCCAAGATAGAAGTGGCTCCAAGGCCTAGGTGGTGAGACCCGGTTAAGCACCAGGGCTACAAAAGCTAAAGAAGTCTGCACCCTCGAAATCCCAGCTGGCCAGAAACACCTGCCCACTGCTGGACACCCAAGTGCATCTTGGGAGACTGAGTATTGATCGTCATGAGGTGCCCCCAGGGTCGTTGGACGTTTTAACCAAAATCAGAGTGTATTCTGAACCACAGGAAAGAAAGAATTGCTTACCTGTAAGAACCGCTGAGACAGCGGTGACCAGGAGACCAGTTGGCCAGTGGCGACTTGATTCCTGTGATGTACCATGAGAGATTAGGCCATGATGCCGGACACAACCCCTGACGCTTGTGGTTACTGGGGTAGCCCCTGGAACACTTTCCGCATCTCGTCAGCATCCTGTATCCTATGACCTAATGCTGTCCATAGGTGTTAGAATAAATGAGTTAAATAAACAACAGTGAACCATTGTGACAGTATACAGGCAGGAAGAATCTTGGTGAATGTAGCAAAAGGATTTCCTATACTGAGCTCTTCAACAACAGTGTTATACAGAAGGAAATAATTCATGTCATGCTGCAAGTTTACACTGCTGCCTTGGTTGATACAAGCAACCTCTTCATGGTTTGATATGACATTTTTTATTATTTACTGTTTCTGTAAAAATTAGTTCTGCTTTTCTCCCCATGTGGCTTCATTTGGCAGCTGTGGTAGTCTATATGCAGAATAGACAAAACCAAACTCTATTTAAAATTCCAGTTGTGAAAGTATTCTTGGAGGGCCTTAAAAGAGTAATCCCTCCAAGAACACCACTGGTTCCTTCATTGGACCTTAATGTAGTTCTTACATAGTTCATCGGGCCCCCTATTTCAAATGTTGCATTCTTGCCAGCTGCAGTTTCTTTCACAGAAAGTAGCTTTTCTCGTTGCAGGGACTTCATTGCGCAGTCAGTGCTTTGGATGCCCCAACAGTGGAGGAACATTTCATTCAGGTTCACAAAGAGCAGGTCCACCTGAGGACAAATCCAGACTTTCTGCTTGAGGTGGTCTCCCCCTTCTGTGTTAATCATACTATTGACCTACCAATCTTCTTTCCACAACCTTGATTGGTTACAGAAAGATTCTTCATGTTCCATGTCCAAGGACCCCGTGTGCATTACACTGATCGAATAAAGACCATTCTGAATACAAAATGACTGTTGATCGCTTTTTCAAAACCCAACTTGGAAAATCATGTTTTAAATCGGGCCTTGCGCAATGAATAGTTAACTTCATTCAAATATGTTACTCAAAAGAGAATGCACGTTGAATTCTGTTTGTAGAGCACATTCTACACATAAAAAGGGAATGACTGAGGCTTTCCTAAGAAATATATACTACTTGGAGACATCTGTAGAGCTGTTACAGGATCTACACTACAATCATTCACAAAATACCACTTTGTAAACACTCCTGCCTGACAAGGAGTTCAGGTTGGGCAACCAGTCCTTAAAATATTCCCGTCACCACCATCTGCTTGCAAGCCACCGCTTTAGAAGAGTGCTGCTTTCCAGTCTGTGCATAGCATGTGATCGTCAGCTGCGCATGCGGAAAATGTTACTTGTCTGTAACTATTGGTCTGTAGCCTGTACGTATGTAGATTCATATGCGCCCTTCCCCCTCCATGGATGCGCACGTGTTTCGGATGTTTATTATTTACTACAGGTACATTCTCAGTACTCCTACTCTCCTGCTTTGCTTCCCTTCAAATACCGTCGCTTACCCTTTGGGGGGAGAGGGGCTAGAGGTGAAGCAATGTCAGGAGGAGTGTATACTGGCGTATTGTGGGTTTCGGGAGAGATCACAAGTCACCTCCAAAGTTTCACTGCAAAGTGACACAACTTGCAATGCCCACATCCAACACTATACAAATAATGTAATTCTAAAGCACTACAGGCTATCACCCAATAGATGAAGGTAAGCACCATTTTCGTTATGTCTACTCATGGCCCAGTTTTCTCGCACTCCTCTTCTGCATCTTAGCTCCGATTCTAAGTCTGGCTGGATGAATTCTCTATTTTTCTTGATAGCTGTTGCAGCTGCTAGCAGTCCCCCTTGATTTTTTTTATTGGCTCCTGCATTCCACATTTGAAAACACAAGCTTTGGCATGGAACAGCTTTTATCCCACTTTGGAAAGGCCCTACCGCGGCTCTCACTCAGCTGTCGTCTGAGGCCGAAGGTGCACTTTGCAAGATTCTTCTTCAGGAGGCCCATGAATCTGCCCCCTGCTTTTACGAAGGAGATGAACCCTATAGAAAGTAAACTAGGCCTTGGCGTGCGGTTCCTTTTGCACTCTGACAGCTCCTTATTCTTTTAAAGCTCTCTTCAGCGTTTCCTGAGTGAAATGTATTTACGGATAAGCCCTGCCAGATATAAAGATTGAAAATCTTGAATTCATTTTACAGCTTTGAGATTACCATATTTATTTTCTCCATAATTTTTAATGTTTTTGTTTTACTTTTTTAAACAATGCAGACAAACCTTGGCAAAGCCAACACCTTGGCCCTCACATTAGAAAGACAAGACCTATGTGCTTTGCTGATGGATGTTATCCATGCCATGGTTAAAACTGACACACATGCGCTAAACGCTGATGACAGATGGTATTTTTCTAGAGTCTGTAACAAGATACTCCTCTACCTTGACGTTCCCATCTGGTGGGCAATTGCATACTGGATGGGATGTAACAAACACCACGAAAGCCCACACGAAACTGGCCATGTGTTTTGCTTTACTGCTGACCGAGTCAAAATACACACACTGATAGGAGTTGAAAAGATTCTCTGGAATGCACTTCTGAATCTAAAGAAGACATTTATTATATCTTTTTGCAAGGCTCTTGAAGGAAGGTCAGTATAACCGAAAGTGTACTTTTAAAATGTGCGACAATGAAGTAAGACATGTACAAAGAATCTTCAATCTATAAACGGCAAATATATACATGCAAAGATAAGAATACCTATATTGATATATGTATATATTTTCATACACAATGCAAAGCAAATAACTAATAAAAATGTATCACTGTAGGACCTGTCTGGTGCTTCATCTTTCTCTTGCCAGCAAGTCATTGACCCTGGTTCGACCGCAATGAGAGAGAGAGAGAGAGAGAGAGATCTACCCTCACAGAAAATATATCAGGCATTCGACGTCTTAATCCGGATTGAGGTCTCTGAATCTCCCAATGTTGACCTGGGTCTCTTATATACCTTAAAGAAGCGAGAAAGGAGATTTCTGGAAAAACCCATCCCGCTCCACTGGAAGCATTTAAAAATGCTGGCTATTTTAGGTCAGGGTTTAAAGAAACAGGTTGGAACTGCCCAGTTTCCCCAGGTGTCTCGCCCAAGCCGTTCCCTGCTGTACCACGAACATCATTCTATTACAGCCTTATTGTGCTGACTGACTGACTCTGCATTATGTCCTAGCTCTTTGGTGAGAAAAGAACAAGCAGACATGTAGAATAGAAAACACATTGCATAACCTGTTTTGTACGGAACGATACTCGCACCTTTAACGTGGCGGTGAAGCTAAGGCTAAGCTGAATACAAAATGGAGTCTGTAATTGGTGGCCACTAATGTGACGGTGGACAGTTAAGCCAAGTGCAAAGTGTTGCGACACAGAGTCAGTGGTCAAAACACAAATATCACTACATCATGTCGGACCAACTCAGGCAGGTGATGGAGACCTTCATTTAAATGGCTTGTAAATGAACAGTGCAAGTATTTAAAATATATTATAACTTTTTTTTTTTTTGTAATTCAGAGTTGTGATGCAAACAAAGATTTAAATAGGAACAGAACAAACAAGAACACTTTACTTGGTGATGTGCAAAATAACAAATATTTGCAGGAACTCGATTTCCAAACATACACTATAGAGTACAACCACATGTTGGTGGAAAATTTTGTGCCCATTTCACTGGGAAATCTACTGAATGCAAATAAGTGTGCTACCACTTTGTGCTCCAGTTATGTATTCATTAAAAGGGATAGATTTTTAACATGGTTATAGAAACATTCCTGCACCCGCTCTGATGACAATGCCGTTAATGAACTAAGAGGCAAGTCAGCAGTCATGTGTATCCTATATGTTGTTAGATTTGTATTGTATATAGACCAATTGTTTAGTCTATTAAATCAAACAAAAATGTTTTTGTACAGTAGACATACTGAACTCACATATTTGAAGGTGCTCTCGTGTGATGAAGAAAATGGTGGCTCAGTGAATTAAAATATTTGCCCTGGATCACTCAATTTGAAACTAGTTTATGGGCCATTAGCATTATAATTAGGTTGAGTAGGTTATATAAGTCACTAGACCTGCAGGTCTAGTAACATTTTTATGATTTATCGAGGCCTGGGGCAGATTGCCTGCCTCCATGAGGGAAGCTATACTCATAATGATCCATAACCTGGACTGGGACCCGGGGGCTCTGGGGTTTACAGATCCCCCTCTAGGATTAACGTTGCACCAAAATACTGGGCAAGCCTCTTGTCAGTAGGCTAAACCAAGTGGTGATGACCCTGGTGCATGAGGACCAATGTGGCTTCATCCCAGGACGTGGTACCGATATGAATCTGAGACAACTTGTCATGTGCCAGATTGTGGGATGTGCTGGAGCCATGGAGGATCAGGCTGAGAGACACAAATCATGTGATATTCATGTGCACAGATGAAACCCTGGTATATCTGGTGCACTCTGTGGTGGTAGATCCTCGCTTATTGGCCGAGCTGTAGCGATTCGGGGAGGTTTCTGGACTTTAGATGAGCCATGAAAAAAAACTTGCTCTTCGCTGTCTCTTCCCTGGTGCACTGTCTGCCGGAGAAGCTGCTGGAGGTGGGCCTGAGATGGGAAACAGTTTCCAATAACTGGGCGTCAGAGTGGCACACACGGAGCGGCAGGAACTTGAATATAACACGAGGAGGATTGTACAAGGCTTGCAGAGTTTGGTCTCGTTCTGGAACACCTTGCCTCTTTCGGTGGTGAGTAGAATAGCGCTGGCGACCATGGTGTTTCTCCCTAAATGCCTTTATGCATTGCAGAATGCATTGGGCCTGGTCGTCAGAACCACCTTCAAGGAACTAGACAGTTTGCTGGTCTCAATGGTGTGGGTGGGTAGAAGGGGTAGAGCACAGATGGCACTACTTAAAATAGACAATGAGGAGGAAGGCTTAGGCCTACCAGATATGGCACTCTGCTGTCTGTCTGCCCAGCTCCAATATGCAGCACAGTGGTTCGGAGACACAGAGAACTGGAGGAAACGACTGCTGGACGGGATGATAGAAATCAAGTCATTGCCAGTGTGCCTGAAGAAGGGGGAAGACACATTCCGAAGAGATCCCACACACAGTGCAGAGCATGGCAGAGGCCTGGGAGGTGACAGTCAGGTGGGTCCTCAAGCGGGCCCCATACTCCAGAAATCTCCCCCTCCAATGGCTACAGCCCTTCCAACAGACCATGTCATTGAGGATATGGGAGGAGTGAGTATGCACCACCTGGGCAATCTGTTTCTTGGAGATACCTTCATCACTTTCACTGAAGCCAACGATGCGTTCAACATGTGGGTCGGGGGTGGGTGGGTCGTTCCTGCAGTTCACCTAAACTTGTCACAATGTCAGTGGAGCTTTGGCCATGCCTCGTGGACACACTCCAGACCAGCAAAACACTAGACACGTTGCTAGGTGCCACTCACACGCGATGTTTGATATTTTTACTCTATCGGGCTCTCAAGGCAGCGGGCCAGAAACCTACGCTCCTTGCCAGAAGATGCTGGGACAAGGGCCTGCCCGCGCCCCTGACCCAGATGGAGTGGGACCAAACATCTGCACTGTTTCAACACATAGCAAGCAATGCACAATTTAAATTGATTCATTTGAATTTTCTGCGCCGCACACACCGCACGCCAGAGAGGCTGCGCACAGTAGACCCCAGTACATCATCGACCTGCTTTTGGTGCTGCGCCCCTAGAGCTATGTTTCGGCCTAGATATGCAGCCACATACAGAACTTCGAGAGGGAGGTGGTGACTAGATTGAAAAGAGCTACCAACATACCAATGGAAAACATGCTCAGCCGCTGTATGTGGGGAAGATTAGATATCGATGTGCAAGCAGCGGCCGGCAGACACTGGGTATCTCCTAATGCATCTACTTGAGCATCCTGGCAGAGGGGCATGAGGGAATGGGCACCGCCGGAGGAACGACGAATGAGGGAAGTACGTACCAGTGACAAAGTAAAGGAGGATTTACACTTGTAGGGGGGCATGGTGGACAAGGGAGCGGGTAAAGCCACGTCAGTGGGGTCACCGGAGTATCAGGGGCGCTCCCAGCGCTCCCTGGGTCGGGGGTGCATGTGTTTGGTTTGGTGTGTGATTTACTAGGAGAGAGGAGACTGTGAGGGCAGCTACTGCGCCCCTGAGATTGCCTCTGGGAAGCATTGTTCCGCATAGGAGCTGCTGTGTTGGGGCAGGGAACTCGTGGTGGGGGTGGAGTGGGGTACTGTTGACATTATATGTTTTAAGTTGTATTGGACTATTGTTGCGGGAATTGGGTGAAAACCCAAATATATATGTAAAAAATACTATAAATTGGTGTACTTTTTCAGTTCCTCCTTTCTCTGCGCAATAAAAACTCCCATGCCAAACTTTTAACCGGTTATTTAACAATACAAAAACACAAAATTACCAAAAGAAAGGCCCTGTTGATGTAGTTTATGTGGTACGTGCCTAACAATACCATCCAAAAAATGGTTTGCTCAATCAAGCTATACAATGGAAGCAGAGTTTCTGTAACTCTTAGCTATGTTAAATGTAGTTAAAACTCTGAACTGTTCTATACTCTAATGACAACTGAGAGATTGCAACAGTAGATACCTTGACACATGGTGGTGAGTTTTGAAGATAGAGTCTGTACTCCCAGATTCACAAATGCACATTATGGAAATTTGGTCCAAACTGACCAACTGCACTGCTTTGCATTCACCCCAGTGTGGCTGTCACTAGCACTGCTGCAGAAGGTACGTCAAATATTGAATTTATGTCACTTCTACAGAAAGAGAAAGTAACCAGTGCTCTGTCCTGTTCCTTCAACTTTCTCTAGAAATTGTGGACTATCTGCACGAAGAAACTCTTCCGAAGCTCCAGAGTATGTTGGAAAAGATGATGAAAAAGAAAACAACAGAAGAGACAAAACAAGAGAAACAGAAGGTCTTTCAGTTTACGGACATCTTTCAGGACAGCGAGGAAGACGCTTCAGAACCAGAGGAAGAAGGGTCTGGCTCCTGAGTCCTGACAACCAGGCGGGTGTAATACTTGCAAGTCAACTGTATCCTGCGGGATTAGGGGTTGGCCATGGAAAGCCACTAAGTGGTTAAGAGTTGGTGGGGGGTGGAGTTCATTTAATGAGAAGCAGCTACAACTTGGCCAAAGAAAACTGCTGGAGTAAGTGCTGACAATCTGTTCTGAAGGCCAAACTGAGGACCTTCTGCATGTTGGAAAATAAGGAGTCACTTTTATGTGTGGCTACACTAGACTTTCTCCTTACTGTCCTCACGTGGAGGTTTTTGTGTTGCAGGAGGTGGCGTTTGTAGCAGGAGGCCTGGAGCAAGTCGAGGACACCAATTTGGGTTGGCTGTGGCATAGGGTGCACAAGCCCCGCCTTAGAGTGAACAGCCTGCGACTGAGCAGGGCGGGTTAGTACTGCTGAACCCCTCTATAGGAGAAACGCTTTAGATCCAGTCCAGATAGCATTTTAAGAACTCCAGACTCTGAGAAGGTGGCTGCTTTCCAACCTTTACTCCGGCCGGAGCATGCTCCGACGAGAAGTTCCCTCAGTTTAAACATTTTATATTTTTTTCTTAAAACATACTGAATTCATGGCTGTTCTTGCAGCCGCGAGAGCCCAGAATGCAGACCTTTTCGTGTAAGTGTGCGCTACTGTTTTTGACGATGCCGCTTTAAGATATCTACATAGACTTACCTCTTCAGAAAGGTGGGCATTGCTTTGTTTTAAAGAAATAATACTAGATTCAAACAGAAGAAAGCCCTTGATCTTGTTCACTTCTACAGGCTCTTCAACGGCCCAAGGCGTTCTCTTCCGGTACCTTGGTAACCTGTATTTTTCTCTGCGGAAAGCTATTCAGCAAGAAAGTAACTGGGATCATTCGGACATGTGCTGTAGGGCGTAAAAGGTTTTATATTTAACATTTGGAAAAAAAACTTTTTATTTCATCTTTTTTTAAATTTCATGTTAAGCATGCTCTTATTTGTTTCAGAACGTGACACTTGAGGATGCCTGCTGGCGTGTGCAAAAGCACTCACTCCTGCGGTGGGAAATATCACACTGAATGTACTTTGAGCCACGATGAGATCTCTGCTTACCCTTAACAACATCACACCAATCTTAAAGCAAGGTTTACAGTGCATCAAAAATGTATATGTTCTAGAAGTAAAGTAAATTTTTATTTTTCTCAAAATATTTTATCCTCTATTTTTAAAAGTAAAAAAAAAAAAAAAAAATCTTCAATATACTGGGCGCAACTCTAAATACAAATGTGAATAATGTATACTTTGTAGACATGCACCTAAGACTTGCGCTCTTTGCTCATTTTTTTTGGATTCACAAAAAAACTTACAGCAGGTTAATAGATGACCTTCAGTGGCCTGTAGCCATGCTCCTGCAGATTCTTTTGCTCGGATTTGTCCTGTATTTCACCGCAAGCAAAAACACTTTACATTGTGGAACAATCCTTTGCACTCCATGCCGTGAAAGTACACGAGTGTTTAGGTCTCTTTAACACCCTGAAACCTAGGTATGCAAAAAGGCAGGGGAAATGCACGTTTTTGAATACGCAAAAAGTTACAACTTTGGGAGTGTTTGCAGCATTCGAAAAATGTCAGCGTATTGACCCTTCTATGGGAATTCCCATTTTGACACCCCTTTAGAGCAGTGTAAAACATCCAACTCCCTGGGGATTTCCAAAGCTGCACGTGCCACCTGCAATTTTGTGCAGAAACTGATACTAGGAATTGAGATCTGCCCTGTACTGATGTGGATGGTCTTTTCTGCGCATCTGAGTTTCACCAAGGTGTGCAAAACGTTCTGTAAATGAGCAGATAATATGCTTACATCTTCAAACTGTGTAATCGAAGAAGATCTGGTTCCTTATTACAGAGACACGTCTTGTAACACTTCAATGCATCTGGATCACATACAGGTTAAAGACACTTTGTGTTTGAAGAAATAAAATATTTTTCAATGTTCTTGCCTTCTGCTTCTTTAGTCTTTGAGACAAGTGTCTGCATGGTCTTTGAAGCTGGTGATTCTTTGTGAACGTGCAGGTAAACCTTGTAGATGTGGGGGGTTTTCTCATGATAAATGGCTTTGCTTGTTTCTCCTGATTCCAACATACATAACCCTGTACAAAGGTACAAGCTTATAATAATACTAGGAGTGTTCACATAACATTTCTGTTGCATCCACATAAGTAAAGCCCCTTCTGTTTTGATTTGAACTGTAAACAAACTTACTCTTGGGCCATGTTTCCTTTTCCCGAGCTTGGAAGGATCTCCCTGGATTCACGTCTTTGAGATCTTTACTCATCTCTCACTGTTTTGTGAAATGTGTCCCTTTCCTTGTTTTTGGGGTCTGACCGATCAAACAATAACATGCATTTTCCCTTCTGCCCTATGTTATGTTATAATGCACATATAAAGTGCACATACACCCAACTATTTTATGGTGCTAAGTACAGGGAGGGTATGGAACAAGCTTAGTGCGCACTTGAAAGAGACTGCTAATAACCCTGCCTAAACAGCCAGGACTTTAGTGCTTTCCTGAACTTCAAATAATCTGTCCGCTGGCGAAGAGGTTGAGTCAGGGAGTTTCATATAATAGGGGCTTGAACAGAGAACCTGGCAACATCCATCCTTTGCCTCTTGAACTTGGAGATGGTAAGTAAGTTGGCAGAATATAAGCCAGTAGCCGTAATCTGATTTTGTTCAAGAAAAAGTTAAAAACAACTATCATCAAAGAGGCATTCCTGTCACCCCAGGGGTGTGGAATTTTATAAAATATCTACTTGTCCATGGGACCAGTTGCTTCTTAAATCTTCTTGTCCTGTAAAAAAATCTACTTGTCCCTTTGGTGCCATGTAGTGCAGTGACAAATTATGGCAGCGATCTCGTTATAAGAGAGCTCTGATAATAGCCTCTCTGAATATTCCAGGGTTACTACTATAGTAGGGCTTGAAAATGTATAATTTTAATCCCTACTATAGCAATTTTCTTATTTTGCCACCTTTTTGCAGATCTACATACTGGGGCTGGAGGACGCAGTAAGCAATAGTTCCAGGGCTGGAATGCCTTTGAGTCTGCAAACCTACTAACTTGCATGTTTTAAAGATTTTCACCAGCTCTTCTCTAATCTTTTCCCTTAACGAGAAAGGTTGGAAATGTATTCCTGACAATGGCAGAAGTAGAAGTTCTGCCAGGGTCGGGGAAAAAAGTGATTTGAGGGAAAGTGAACTTGTAAGCACTCAGATTTTCACATGAGCAAATCTACACATGCATCTTTGCTGGTGCTAAAATACAGTTCACAAATATTTTCTAGGAGTATAATTTCCTGGTCTACTTCTGTAAGTTATTCTGAATTCATGAAAGCCACTAATCCAAAGACATATACCATGGGTGCACTTTTGTGACCTTTAAGAATTGGGTTCCTTATTAGGTCTGGTGTTATCAGAGACATTTTGTTTTTTATTAAACTTCTATTTCTATCAGCTGGCTTTACTGTGAGTGATCACATTCTGCTCTTCTACAAGGAGCATATTGGCACACAAAGGAGTTGTGGTCTGTGCTGGGAACTACTGTGATATAATGAAACAGGAGGCCCCTGCACCCCTCCTCCCACATCCCTCCCCCCCCCCCCAAAAAGCAAAGAACATGAAGCCCTCCCTCCAGACACACTCAGGGCAGGTGCTTTGTATTGACAAAACCAAAAGGCTCACAAAAAAATGTCTGATCAATTGGCTTTGCCAGTGCTTGTTTATTTTCATGCTTCCCGTAATCTTGCTGAAAATGGTTGCACTGATATTCCATTAGGAATATTTTGGGGAAATACTAGCATGCGACAACACATTTTAGTAAATGATGCTTCAAAGAAAAAGCACCTAAAATTTCATAGTAGCAAAGCGTTCTTGTTCCGACTTGCATTTTTTTCTGAACCATTTATTTTGAAAGCAAAGCATCACCACTCTTGCTTACAAGCTTCTGTAGACATTTGCATCTAATAAAAGAGCATTATACTTAGCCTCATATTGTTAAAAAAAAATGTGTACACTTTTTTTTTTACTAGATCATTGTCAGTAGGGCACTGTGACCTTAAAATGTTTATTTACAGCACTCACCCTACCAATGAAGGCTTTTCATCAATGAACCATAAATACAAGTTCAAACAGCATTAACATATAGAGACACATTACCTCAACTGCAGAGAGTTCCCTCTCTGTAAACTGGTAGGCAAAGGGATTTTGCTGCAGGGGGTTGGACCTACCTGTCCCAAGTACAAAAAAAACATAAAAACTTGTTGCACTTGACCCCAAACAATATGTCCCAGGTGTCAGGTCATAGAAATTCCACCTCCCTGCACCCACTGGTGCTTTTCACCCAGCCTCCAACATGAAGGACATGGCTCCAACAATCCTACACCACCATCAAGTCCGTATATGAGTATTTGTGGAGAACCCTGCTACTTACTGACATTGTCCCACCATTGCTATGACTGTGGTAGGCTTCTGTCACAAACACCACAAAGTGGCCTCCATCGCAATTTTGTGCTTTAAAGATCGTTTAAAAAAGCGAAGTTTAACTGATTTTGATTTGTCTCTTGTTTTTAGGTCGAGTATAAGCATTCGACCTCATGTATACTTTTAGTATACTTTTTAAGGCTTAAAGCAATTTCATTTGTTGGTTGCAGTGTCCTTTAAAATCTTTCCTCGCTAGTGGTCAGTCCTGCCTTTTTCTCTCTCCTTTTTCTATTTTAGAGCAGTGACCAACTGTAGGAAGTTGGCTCTGTATGCTCTATTTCAAAGTAAGGAACAGTATGCACAGAGTCCAAGGGTTCCCCTTAGAGGCAAGATAGTGGCAAAAAGAGATAATACTAATGCTCTATTTTGTGGTAGTGTGGTCGAGCAGTAGGCTTATCAAAGGAGTAGTGTTAAGCATTTGTTGTACACACACAAGCAATAAATGGGGAACACACACTCAGAGACAATTCCAGGCCAATAGGTTTTTGTATAGAAAAATATATTTTCTTAGTTTATTTTAAGAACCACAGGTTCAAGATTTACATGTAATACTTTAAATGAAAGGTATTGCAGGTTGGTACTTTAGGAACTTTGAATTAGCAAAATAGCATATACACTTTTCACATTAATCACATATAGCTATTTTAAAACTAGACACACTGCAATTTTCAACAGTTCCTGGGGGGAGTAAGAGTTTGTTATTTTTTTGCAGGTAAGTAAACCACCTACGGGGTTCAAGTTTGGGTCCAAGGTAGCCCACCGTTGGGGGTTCAGAGCAACCCCAAAGTTACCACACCAGCAGCTCAGGGCTGGTCAGGTGCAGAGGTCAAAGTGGTGCCCAAAACGCATAGGCTTCAATGGAGAAGGGGGTGCCCCGGTTCCAGTCTGCCAGCAGGTAAGTACCCGCGTCTTCGGAGGGCAGACCAGGGGGGTTTTGTAGGGCACCGGGGGGGACACAGGTCCACACAGAAAGTACACCCTCAGCAGCGCGGGGGCGGCCGGGTGCAGTGTGCAAACAAGCGTCGGGTTTTCAATAGGTTTCAATGGGAGACCAAGGACATCAGGCAAGGGGGGGGGGTAGCCACCACCTGGGCAAGGGAGAGGGCCTCCTGGGGGTCACTCCTGCACTGGAGTTCTGATCTTTCAGGTCCTGGGGGCTGCGGGTGCAGAGTCTTTACCAGGCGTCAGGATCTGGGAAGCAGGCAGTCGCGGTCAGGGGGAGCCTCGGGATTCCCTCTGCAGGCGTCGCTGTGGGGGGCTCAGGGGGGGCAACTCTGGCTACTCAGTCTCGTAGTCGCCGGGAGTCCTTCCTGAAGTGTTGTTTCTCCACAAGTCGAGCCGGGGGCATCGGGTGCAGAGTAGCAAGTCTCACGCTTCCGGCGGTAAACGTAGTTGTCTTGAAGTTGCTCCTTTGAAACAAAGTTGCAGTCTTGGGTGAACAGAGCCGCTGTCCGCTGGAGTTTCTTGGTCCTTCTAGAGCAGGGCAGTCCTCTGAGGATTCAGAGGTCGCTGGTCCCTGGGGAAAGAGTCGCTGGAGCAGTGTCTTTAGAAGTGGGGAGACAGGCCGGTAGAGCTGGGGCCAAAGGTTTGGGTTGTTTCAAATATTTCATGCCATTTTATTTTACAGGTCCAAAGAGACTCCTCTAAGTATTGGGTTCAGTGAAACCATACTTTTACCTGATTAGATTGTTATTTGTTGTGTTTGTCCATAAAGTTGTGCACTCCCCAAAACATGTTTCTAAACATGCAAAAGGGACATATATTTGGATTAGGGTGCACCATTAATAGAGGTCCTGAAGAATGCCCCGTGAGGGTGAAAAGGCAGAAACCTGTCAACTGATTCCTAATTATAAAGTTCTGGAATTATAATTTTCTGCAAGTCTGTCTTTGTTTTTAAATTTATTGTGGATAAAGTAAGATAAAATAAAAACAAACTTTCAAAACCTAATCACAGGTAATTATAGTTATCATTGAAGCCCTTCTTAAAAAAAATAAAGATCTGAAATTACTTGGGGGACTGTAGGAAGTTGGCTCTGTATGTGCTATTTCAAAGTAAGGAATAGCATGCACAGAGTCCAAGGGTTCCCCTTAGAGGTAAAATAGTGGTAAAAAGAGATAATACTAATGCTCTATTTTGTGGTAGTGTGGTCGAGCAGTAGGCTTATCCAAGGAGTAGTGTTAAGCATTTGTTGTACATACACATAGACAATAAATGAGGTACACACACTCAGAGACAAATCCAGCCAATAGGTTTTTATATAGAAAAATATCTTTTCTTAGTTTATTTTAAGAACCACAGGTTCAAATTCTACATGTAATATCTCATTCGAAAGGTATTGCAGGTAAGTACTTTAGGAACTTTAAATCATAAAAATTGCATGTATACTTTTCAAGTTATTGACAAATAGCTGTTTTAAAAGTGGACACTTAGTGCAATTTTCACAGTTCCTAGGGGAGGTAAGTTTTTGTTAGTTTTACCAGGTAAGTAAGACACTTACAGGGTTCAGTTCTTGGTCCAAGGTAGCCCACCGTTGGGGGTTCAGAGCAACCCCAAAGTCACCACACCAGCAGCTCAGGGCCGGTCAGGTGCAGAGTTCAAAGTGGTGCCCAAAACACATAGGCTAGAATGGAGAGAAGGGGGCGCCCCGGTTCCGGTCTGCTTGCAGGTAAGTACCCGCGTCTTCGGAGGGCAGACCAGGGGGGTTTTGTAGGGCACCGGGGGGGACACAAGTCCTCACAGAAATTTCACCCTCAGCAGCGCGGGGGCGGCCGGGTGCAGTGTAGGAACAGGCGTCGGGTTCGCAATGTTAGTCTATGAGAGATCTCGGGATCTCTTCAGCGCTGCAGGCAGGCAAGGGGGGGATTCCTCGGGGAAACCTCCACTTGGGCAAGGGAGAGGGACTCCTGGGGGTCACTTCTCCAGTGAAAGTCCGGTCCTTCAGGTCCTGGGGGCTGCGGGTGCAGGGTCTCTCCCAGGTGTCGGGACTTAGGATTCAAAGAGTCGCGGTCAGGGGAAGCCTCGGGATTCCCTCTGCAGGCGGCGCTGTGGGGGCTCAGGGGGGACAGGTTTTTGTACTCACAGTCTTAGAGTAGTCCTGGGGTCCCTCCTGAGGTGTTGGATCGCCACCAGCCGAGTCGGGGTCGCCGGGTGCAGTGTTGCAAGTCTCACGCTTCTTGCGGGGAGCTTGCAGGGTTCTTTAAAGCTGCTGGAAACAAAGTTGCAGCTTTTCTTGGAGCAGGTCCGCTGTCCTCGGGAGTTTCTTGTCTTTTCGAAGCAGGGGCAGTCCTCAGAGGATGTCGAGGTCGCTGGTCCCTTTGGAAGGCGTCGCTGGAGCAGGATCTTTGGAAGGCAGGAGACAGGCCGGTGAGTTTCTGGAGCCAAGGCAGTTGTCGTCTTCTGGTCTTCCTCTGCAGGGGTTTTTCAGCTAGGCAGTCCTTCTTCTTGTAGTTGCAGGAATCTAATTTTCTAGGGTTCAGGGTAGCCCTTAAATACTAAATTTAAGGGCGTGTTTAGGTCTGGGGGGTTAGTAGCCAATGGCTACTAGCCCTGAGGGTGGGTACACCCTCTTTGTGCCTCCTCCCAAGGGGAGGGGGTCACAATCCTAACCCTATTGGGGGAATCCTCCATCTGCAAGATGGAGGATTTCTAAAAGTTAGAGTCACTTCAGCTCAGGACACCTTAGGGGCTGTCCTGACTGGCCAGTGACTCCTCCTTGTTGCTTTCTTTGTTCCCTCCAGCCTTGCCGCCAAAAGTGGGGGCCGTGGCCGGAGGGGGCGGGCAACTCCACTAAGCTGGAGTGCCCTGCTGGGCTGTGACAAAGGGGTGAGCCTTTGAGGCTCACCGCCAGGTGTCACAGCTCCTGCCTGGGGGAGGTGTTAGCATCTCCACCCAGTGCAGGCTTTGTTACTGGCCTCAGAGTGACAAAGGCACTCTCCCCATGGGGCCAGCAACATGTCTCTGGTGTGGCAGGCTGCTGGAACTAGTCAGCCTACACAGACAGTCGGTTAAGTTTCAGGGGGCACCTCTAAGGTGCCCTCTGTGGTGTATTTTACAATAAAATGTACACTGGCATCAGTGTGCATTTATTGTGCTGAGAAGTTTGATACCAAACTTCCCAGTTTTCAGTGTAGCCATTATGGTGCTGTGGAGTTCGTGTTTGACAGACTCCCAGACCATATACTCTTATGGCTACCCTGCACTTACAATGTCTAAGGTTTTGTTTAGACACTGTAGGGGTACCATGCTCATGCACTGGTACCCTCACCTATGGTATAGTGCACCCTGCCTTAGGGCTGTAAGGCCTGCTAGAGGGGTGTCTTACCTATACTGCATAGGCAGTGAGAGGCTGGCATGGCACCCTGAGGGGAGTGCCATGTCGACTTACTCGTTTTGTCCTCACTAGCACACACAAGCTGGCAAGCAGTGTGTCTGTGCTGAGTGAGAGGTCTCCAGGGTGGCATAAGACATGCTGCAGCCCTTAGAGACCTTCCTTGGCATCAGGGCCCTTGGTACTAGAAGTACCAGTTACAAGGGACTTATCTGGATGCCAGGGTCTGCCAATTGTGGATACAAAAGTACAGGTTAGGGAAAGAACACTGGTGCTGGGGCCTGGTTAGCAGGCCTCAGCACACTTTCAATTGTAAACATAGCATCAGCAAAGGCAAAAAGTCAGGGGGCAACCATGCCAAGGAGGCATTTCCTTACAGGGACTTTTGATGTGAATAACAGTTTCCAAAATACGACTGCCAAGGAACCCCTAGTTCACCCCACCCAAAATGGAGGATGACTGATGTAGCATGCCACCTAGGTGGGTGAGGGTTTGTGCAACCTGAAACGTAGACCCTGAGGACCTGGAAGTTGGTGACTTAAGGGAAGACCCATTCAAGAACTGTACATGGTGTGTCACATTATTGAATTGAGTCTCATGATAGTCTTTGTTCTGTTCTTTTTAAGTTGTTAAAAAATAATACAAAATTCTTGAACCTGGTAGCAGCCAAGAACAGACTCAAAACTTAGACAGGGCTTGAATTGAGGCACCCCTTTGAGACATGTACTAACCTGATTCAGAATACAGTCTCAAACCAAAAGTCATCCTTTAAATAACATCTTGACCCTGAGACCCCATCACAGGACCTATCACACAGCGAACTAGACTTAGCAAAACAGAGACTCACCAAAGAGAACTGTCATCATCACCTTGCCCAAATATCTTCCCTTGGGGTAATTGGCACAAAATTGTGTATTTTCACCAATCAGGCATGAAGGGTTTCTAGAAAGTCTCACAAAATTGCCACTGGCAGAGCAGCCAGCAAGTAGGTAGTTATTGTGGTACCACTCGCAGGCAGAAGAGTGTGTGTATCTAACAAGGCAAGCACTTGCATTAAATAAACATAATTGTCTAATATATGAATGCAGATACTTATAAAACCCATTGACATACAGAGGCTCATGTGGTACTCTGTCTGGTACTGTTAATAAACCTGAAGACCTTCGCCAAGTTTGGGAGCACCACGTGAGGCTGTAGTCCGGAAAACAGGTGCTGGTTGAGGTATTCTGATGACAGTGATGCTCACACAGGAGCGGTCATCCAAGTAAGTGCTAATAAGAGGCTGGAAACACAAGTGGAGAAAGGAGAATAAACCAAAGGTCCAGGAATCTCAAAAGAAACTGAACGAACAGGAAGGATAGAACTAAGCATTTGTAAGCCAACTAGTTCCTTCTCTGCCTCTTAAGTCCTCCTAGAAGCACTCTTTCAGTAGTTTGATTGGTCCTTTGCTTGTGACTCACCTGGAAGACCCACCCCTTATCTGTCACCCAGGTTTCTCAATGTCTGGTTTTCCACAACTACAATGTACCAATTCTCTGTCTCTCCAACCGTCCATTGCTGTTTTCGCACTATGCGCAATCCTGTGATTCCTAACTAGATCGTGTCTTAGTCTGGTCATGGCGAGGGAATTGAGTAGAGGGTAGTTTACACTTTTCCTTAACGCACAATTGTATGACACTAATAGTTACCTGCAATGGCCGCAATTGATTCAAAAGACCATGGTAAGGATCACTTGCATGCCAACCATCATCGTGGTCAGTGGTAATTGTGGTGTATGTAAGAGCCCACCACTGCTCTGTGACCTCAGCATACGATGCTGAGCTGAGGAATGCTGATTACATTTATAGAGTGTTTATGTACATTGAAGGAAATGAGGTCCTTCACGCAGATGGAATTTATTCCACTGCTGATTTTGAAATTTGCATCCATGAACCTCAAGACCCCAGTGAAGATCAGAGCAGTTACACAATACACAATCTGAAGTTGCTCCACAGGATCCAATGAAGATCTGAAGCCATGTGGAGGCAGATTCCATGGATGTCCATAGTGCATGTTAGCGATCACTTAATCCACCACTAGACAAGAGCCTGGTGGCTGTCCGATATCAGAGATTCAAGATGGAAAAGGTTGAAAGTAGGCAGGAAGACAATTTGGGTGATAGATATGAAGGAAACCAGCTAAGTGCTCTTCAGTAATACCTGAGTAGACCATAGACTGGAATAATCAATGGTGGCAAAAGCTTCAGACAGAGAGCGCGAAGTATGATAAATGACTGATAGGCCAGTGGCTTTATGGTGAGACCATACAGAGAAGGCAGGAAGGATGGTGGATGGTAAGTTATAACAAGGCTGTATACATTTATCACAGTACACATATTTACAACACCACAGTGAAAGGTTGGGAGGATATAAGTAGGAAGAGAGGCAACATATGGTTAATCATTATTGCATTTCTTGTAGGAGTTGATCATCTTTAAGAGCACTTCTGAAAGTCAGTTGTGAACATTTTGCAATCCGGTCAGCAGAATGGGAGTTCTGGTAGAGGCGGGTCAGTAGACTGGAAGACCGCACTCTTACCACTGTGTATAGACTTTGGGGTGTGAGTAGGTGGCTCTGACTGCCCGCGTGCCAGCTAACTGATGTCCTAGTGACTGAAGATTTCACTGAGGTCGTTTGGACAGGTCCTGTTAACTGCTACGAAGACTAGATTTTACAGCTTGTATATGACTGTTGTGGCTGACAACCAGGAAAACTGAAGGCAATCATATGGGATAGTGGTGTGCCTGGGGAGGTTGAACAGCAGGGATGTCCAATGTATCTCCAAAAATGTTCATATGCATGGCAGATTTTGATTACAACCATGGATTATGTAACTGAGAATCGTGTATCTAATGTGGAAAGCCTCAAAACATGGCAAAGATCCAGACAACTAGGACTTCTCTTGGACACTTTTATTGTATGGGGTCGTTGGGGTGAAGTGTAGTACATTATCCAGAGAGATAATGGTGCTGATGTCAGGCAAAATAAATCGAGTCAGAAAGTAAGTTAGGTTCTAAGGTGGCAGGGAAGTATATTAGTTTGTTTTGAACAATTTCAGTGGAGTGTTTTGAGCGCCTTCTATTGTATGTTCTGTTATCAGTTCTGTCAAGTGCATTTAAACCACAGCGGCTTCTTAGTGCAGAACTAAACAACTGCATACAAAGGGGAGGAGGGATTACTGAATGGAAAGAAGATGGGTTTATAATAACCAGAGTATCCCAGGAAGCTGATGCCATTAGCAGAAGGCCTGATGTACAGCCTGAACTTTACAGATCCTGCTGAGAGATCAAATGAAGTTCTCACGGGGTGTGCTGGGCAGGTACTCTTAATTCTATTGGTAGGGAATTCAGATTCTGTTTTGTAAAAGGCCCAATACACCATATAAAATTCCATACAGATAACTGCATATTGCCAATCATGCTACCATATTATGGGTGCACTGTAGATGAGCCGTATGGTATTGCAGAAGCTGAGGCCTAGGCAAGAGGAGATTGTGGGAGATGTGGCCATTGCCCAGAAGGACTCTGGGATCCAGAGAGTGACTTCCCTTGGTTTCTAATTATAATAGTGTAACGTGAGCAGTATCTGGACCTGGGCATCAATTTACAGCCAGATTCTTCACTCCGGATACAAGCACTGGTTTTGCCCAAGCAAAGGCAGGCCAAAATATGTTGGTTCGTGGGCTAAGCTTTAGAAGTTGTCTTGCCTTTTCTGGAAAACTATTAAACAAACTTGAATGAATGATTCTTCAGCATAATTTTGAGTGACTGGTTAGAGCAAAATATGTGCACAATTCGGGTATTTGAGCCCTCACAAATTTCAGTCTCAGGATTACCAAAGAGGACACCACTGGCACTGAGCAAATCAAAGGCTTGGTTTGGAGGAGATTCGCTGCATGGCTACATAATGTATAAATAACCTTGAAAATGGCTCTGCACATATAAGGGTAGCATCTTCAATGTGTACAGATAAACAGGCCTGCAGGCTATCATGATTAAAGCTGTTAAAAGCTCTTGAAAGATCTACAATGAGCAGTGATAACGTGCCCTCCTTTTTCTTCTCCGTAGAGCATTTTGGCTTTGTCTAGTAGAATGTGTGGAATTAGTGTAATGGATGAAGCTTATTTGACTCTTGGATTTCTGGCTTTAGACAAGGTTAAACGTCTATATCTCGTGATTTCTTGAACCATTGTATCAAGCTGCATGCAGCGTTCATAAGTTACATATTCCAACATCAGGTAAAATTCAGTTCAAACCAGAAATATTTAAATTACATCCCACACCCCTTAAATAGGTTGAAGAAATCTTAGAAGTCTCCCTCAATGCAAGCAGGCAAGACTTAAAGATCTGCAGCCCACACCAGGGTTATAGAAAATCAATTAACCCTCTCACCCCTCAGCAAAAGCATCTGGAGCATAAAGCAACCAAATCATCTCACATGAAATCCATGTGTCCTAAAATCACTACTCATTTCATCATCAGTGGTGGATGTTGTAGTAAAGCCAGACTAGGAAAACCTGATAAGTCCAACCCAATCCATAACCTCCGCAGAGCCTCAAAAAACAGCTTTTCTACATGAAGTAGGCTGTACTTTAAGTTTCAAGTGCTACAAGAAGATTGCCTTCCAAGATTAATTCAGAGAGTAATAGGTTGACAGAAGCAGCGTGCGACTCACTTGGGGCCTCGAATAAAGCCCCAGCAGAAGAAAACACTGCTGAAAACCAGTTGTGCATGAAAGCAGCACAGAGGAACAGTTGGAATTTGGTCCTCTAAAACATAGCTTGACACATTCTTCTCTTACTTGTTAACAGTGCAGTGATGAACACAAAGAGCTCAAATCCCTTAACCAAAGTGACCTTCACAAGGATTATCCAGTCAATAGACTCTAACCACAAGATGCAATCTGTTACCATCTGCATGCCTTTGGATTCATATCCACTCTTCGAGTATTGACGTCACAATCTCCTAGTGGTTATATGGCCCAGAGAAATACCAACTGCAATTAGTCAAGAAACAGCAAGCAAATCAAATAAAAAAAATAATTATTCTAAGAAAAGATGTGTGTAATATGGGTAGACAAGACAAAGCATACTTCACTCAAAATAGATAAATTGATGCTTGACTCAAATCTAGGGGCAGAATCTGAGAGCAAGTATTTTGCAGTGGGATCACAGGCAAATGGGAAAGTTCTGCTACAGCTGAAGCCACCATTAGCAACAAGACAGATACTGCTTTTCATCAACAAGTAAAATGGATAGACCAAGCAACTTCTGGATGGTGATCGTCCATATTCTTCAAAAGATCGACCTATAGCTGTTGAAAAAGGAGAACTCCTCTCTCTCCCTCCAGACAATTCAAAGTAAAGACATAACAGTACACAGATCTCAAGTAAACACAGCTGCTCATTTACTCAAACACACTCAAATTTCAGTAAAGAAGCACTAGTTCACCTACTGCATAACATGGTATATGACGTTCGAGAATTTAAATCTTTTCAAATGAAGAGCTACTACTACATTTAAGGCACATTTTTAATCATTGACTATGAAACTAGTGGCCATCATAGGGAGAATCGAACATCTGGAGCAACATCTACCAGATGTGAAAGATGACTAATAAGGTTTTGACAAGAAATTTACATTGCTATTCAAAGGTATAGCAGAACTCAAAAACAAGAGGACCTAGAAAACCGATCAAGAAGATTGAATCTTAGATTGATAAGAATCCCGGATAAAAAGTGAAACTAGTTTGAGCTCATTAAGAAGCCTGTTCTTCCCAGTTTCAAAGGGGCTATAACTTTTAAACATGCAAATTAAGTCCATGTTGCCCCCCAAAAAACCTATATCATCTTCCCATACATTCTTTACTGACTTTTTGGATTTTCACATTAAGAAATATTTCAACAGACATTAAAGTCCAGATCCTTCTGGCCAAAAATTACTTCTGATTTAAGTTTTTTCTGATATACTTTACATGACTTCAAAGATCTTCTGAGGGTTTGATTCACTGATTTGATTCACAGATTCAGGGTGGTTGCCATCTTAGCAGTTATGTTCCAACAGGCACAGCTGACGGTCTGCCAAAGAGGAAAAATCTCAATCAATCATCTCTGAAATTACCAGTGTAAAGATCTGCTAGGAGAACTAGAATATTCAAAGTAACACTATCTCATTGCAGCCTGGATGGCATGGAGGGGTTCAGGGGCAGATCCATATATGATTAAGCTTTAAAATACAATAGTCCGACACAGTCTGGGCAATAGGAATGTAATCACATATTACTGGCACATAACAATGTGCCATTCTAAAATAGGGGGGCAGGGGAGCCTAGGACACACCGTGCCCTCTATCTGTGAGAGGTGAGGATGGTTAAAGGAGTGTCCGGTTGGGTAGTTGAGGGAAAGCAGGCCCTTGGTGGGGAGGTAGTGGGAGCACTGGGTGGTAAGCATGAAAAACAGGGGCGATATTAACCTGAACAACGAGGGATTAGTGAAGTGTCAATTCAAGCAATACCTTTGGAAATTGGGTATTCCTGCATTTCTATAGCTTTTTCTTTTTGAGGTAATAGTTTTACAGTAGATCCTCTTTAAAGTAAGTAGATGAATAGTCTGAGGCTGATATAATGTCAACGGCCTGAATAATTGTGTTTAATAAAAAGCTATCAAATCTTGGATTTTATTCCATACGCCATCTATCATTGTTCTGCTCAAGATTATTTTTGTAAAGCAAAATCCCAGCATCAGAGGTTACAGATTCAATGGTCTGGAGGAATGTATTTTTGCTTCTACCAGCGTGACACGGCGGGAAGCCATATGCTTTTTTCTAGAACATTCAGTATCAAAGTGTACAAGTCTGAATCTGTCAACCTAGACGTGGGCATGAGTGAGGTGCTTAAAATCCTAGAGACTGTTTACATTTGCAAATATTTCCGCCTATGTTGAAGATGAGTCCCACACTCAGATGATCACTGGATTCCACTGATGACTTAACTCTAAAGATAGATAATATTGTAGGGGATGCTCCGAATTTTATTCAGTCAATTACTTTATATACTTCTAGTGTAAACAGGAATCAGAATAAACCTAGAGATGCAAGAATGTTGTCTCAAGAGCAGATTTAGTGTTGAATGAGCCACAGGGGCATGATAACCCACAGGCTAGAAAATATACATGTACCTCAATCGGGTAGAAGACAGCAGCAAGAATTAATTTCCTTTCCGTATCGGCTTCACTTGTGTCAGTGTCTGGCCAGTTTTATCCAAATAGCAACTCCGTTCTAGGCTCATGGCCACAGAGCAAAATAATTAGCATGGTCATGGAAAGAAAGCAGCGTAAGAGATGATAATAAATAAATGTTTCTAGAAGAGGGAAAGTGGGTAGAAGAAGCAAAGGTATTTTTTTTTTTTTTTATATAAATGATAGAGCAGCTGGCTTTGTGGTTGGTGTGGAGCAACACTCCAGAGGAGAATACTTGCTTAAACAATAGCATTGAAGCCAATGAAAAGAAAGGAAACACATCAGAATAATGGAAACAAATTAGACTATCTCAAAGGGAGTTAGGGATAATTCTGAAGAGCAAAGTGGGAAAAAACAAAAAACATCTTAAGAGATTATTACTACACTCAAGAAATGGTCAATGAGTTGACCTCCGGAAGAGAAGCTATGAGGAGTATGAGGCACGCATTAGTAAGCTTTAAACTACAGCGTGGTCTTCTTAACAAAAAATAAATTAAAGCAGAATAGATAGCATTAACAACGCAGCCAACAATTTGTTAACCAGTGATCCCACTGAGAGTCAGCAAATAATTGAGATCATTCTTGTTGTCTGTATAGCTTTGCACAGGGCATGTATACAAATAGGTTCCAAAAATGATTTTTTGCTTACCAATACCTTGGTGGAATAAAAATGAGGAAATCAAATCAAATGCATTTTTTGAAAAAAAGAAATAGCCAATATTTTAGTTGCCTTGCTGCATGGAAAGGTGTGTGGCCTTCAAAAGTTAAAAGGTGTGCAAATACCAAAGTCCTTTAACATAGAATTTGTTAATACCAGGGAAGAGGGCAGAAGATGAAATTCCTATCACTCAAT
Organism: Pleurodeles waltl; assembly: GCF_031143425.1. Lineage (NCBI taxonomy): Eukaryota > Metazoa > Chordata > Amphibia > Caudata > Salamandridae > Pleurodeles > Pleurodeles waltl. Next base: position 29,525,269 of record NC_090445.1, on the reverse strand, counting down.
AACTCTTCTCATTGTAGACTACAAACCTTGTACTAAAGCAATGGCTGCTTGAATAACTAAGACGGCAAATAGCAATTGTCTCCTAGATGCAATCAATGTCATGTCACAGCAAACGTTCTCAGCAGCTGTGTTGCTGTTGGATACAGAGAAGGCCTTTGACCTTCTCTGTGGTGCTAGGAAAGTTTATTTTTCATCTCGGCATCATTTGGTTTGTCCTTCCCAGCTCACAAGTTTATTGGACAATTTTTATGTATAGCTGCTCCGACACATTTTATAGAAATTTCAGACTTAGTATGCTCTGCGAATGTTTGTAGTCGTACACAACAGGAATGTGCCAAGTAACTAATTTCATTTGTGCTTTTTTTATTCAACCTTTGGCCACCTCAGTACACAATGACCCTATATGTATTTCTCCTGTTGAAATACTCCTCCAGTTTAATCAGCTTTATTGTAGAATAGATAAGATATAAACACTAATCAACATAACAAATACAGGCAATAAAAATACAGAATTGTTAATAGTTATACAAAATAAAAGCTGTTTATAATTTTATGATGCAAATGGGAACGGAAAGGGAGTATAAAAAGAAAGATACAAAAAAAGATAATAAAAGGGGGAGGAGATAGAAATCTACAATTTGGAGATCGGATAGAAGATACAGTAATACATAATTATAATGGGAAAAAACAGAACCATGTATTTGGGAGAATAAACTGAGAAATGACAAACTACAGTGGTTTAAAGTTCTCAGGTCTTATGAACTGAACACATGGTTTAGCGTTGTTATTCAGAAAATTCATGAATGGGGACCTATATAAATCTCTCTTTACAAGTGGTCTACATGCAGAAGCAAAAACTGTATCCAAGCGATGATAATGACATACATTATTCCACCAAGCTGTAAATGATATGCTAGAAGAAGATTTCCAATTAATTGTAACTTGCTGAAAAGCTAAGGCCAAGATGAGATCAAATAACCCTTTTTCATGAGTATGCAATGCAATAGTTTCTGATAAGCTGCCTTAAAAATTAAGACAACCGACATATGGCAATCTATTTTTAAAATTGTTGCAAGTTGGGACCAAACTTGCCAAAACACAGCAGTAGGAGGGCATAAAAAGAAAACATGAAGTAAATCTCCTTGCGAACATCGACATGACCAGCAACCAGGTCTAGACGTATTACCAAATGTGGCCAGGGATGTTGGTGTATGGTACAATTTATGTTAAAGAAAAAACATAGATTGAGTTTTAGAGGCTGATCTTGAAATTGTAAATATTCTGGACCATATTTTGTTTCAGAAAGAAATGGTCCAATCACATCCCAAATCCAATTCCCAAGTAAGTTCTACCTTGGTTTTTGGTCGAGAACAGTCTGGAGCTTGAAAATATTTGTATATATGAGAAGCCTTGGGATTCAAAGACAATAATTTTAAAAGTGAATTTGGGGGGGGAAGGGGAATAAGGTATGGAATCTGGTGGAAAACGAACAAAAAATATCCAAAACATTCTCCATAAGAAGTGAAAATGTGTGGCAAAAAGATCGAGGGCAATCAAAAGCAGTTTGAAATTTAGGAAAGGAGCAAGAGTTTAGGTCACTGTTGAAATACTCCTCAGCTAAAACTATATGCAGGTGATACTTTTTTATCCTTTAATGCTAATACTCTAAATATACAAACTGGGGTTGAAGAGACCACACAAAAAACAAACAATTGATTTTTAACACTACAAAGGAAGTTCTCCTGAGGTGGTTTACAAAATCTTTAATAAGAACCTTAAACGTTATCTAGGAATATATAATTCCCAGGATTAATCTAACCATTACAACTTAAACAATGCTCCTTTGATTTGAAAAAATAAGTTCTCTACTTAATAGATGGAACAATAATGGGCAGGGAGGGCTTTAAGAGGGATGTCAATCTTATCCTTTCACATCATTCTTTTGGGGGAATTCCTTGCATGTTATACATCGTTTAAACAAAAAATGGAAGGCATTCTCTCGCAGTTTATTTGGGCCAATACAGCTCTAGGGTTAGCACTGCACACTTTATATCTGTTCAAGAAAGATGGAGGCTTAACTTTGGAAAATTTCAAATTATATTATTTTTGTTCCTTTGTATTGTATTACACTAGATTCAAGCCTTTGACCCCAATATTTGTATTATGATTTATAAAAATGATTTATTAGGTTTTACAACAGAGGTGACAGAAGTAACTAGATATGCCTTCTGGAAAGACTTGCCTAGTAAGCAATCAAAACTGATTACATACTAGTTTGAAAAAAGTGAAAAAGCTTGAAACCATTACAGGACGTCTATTCAAATATCGAGTGAGCCCGTGGAGGTCGGGCAGTAGTGGGCAGGTGAATGTTACTGGCATACACTTGTGAAGGTGTCAGTGGGGGTGAAGTGTAGGACTATGGAGAAAATGGGGCAACAATGGGAGGAGGTGGTGGCAGGCTGCCTCAATTGGAGAAGGCGGTTGTGATTGTGGTTGGATGTGCTTGCCAAGCAGAGACCGCTAAGGCGGGTGGTAGTATTGTCCATGAGTTGAGTGGATTCGTGAGATGGAGGTGCCGGTGCAGATCTCCAGTGAAGTGTGAGCCTGCCTGAGTTTTGCAAGGAGAAGCGCCAGGGCTGCAAAGCAGGTGTGCACATTATGCAGTTTCTTTTGTTTAAGGATGCCTAAAGCACCTGCTTCTCATGTATGAATATCGGGCAATTCCATCACATCCCGTGGTGTGGTGTGTATCGACTCCCAATAGCTGTGTTGGGCTGGGCAGGACCATAACATGTGGCCAATATCTGCTTCTGGTTCGTGGCATTGTGGACAGCTAAGTCGCATGTCAGGGAAATGACGATTTAACTGAGCAGGGGTCAGGTGAGTCCGGTGGAGCAGATAGAATTGTATATTTTTTAAACAAGCATTTCAAGAAACAAGCTTGGGGAATTCCAGCGCTTGTTCCCATTCTTTGTCATGGAGTGCCCTCCAAAAATCGTCTTCCTACTTTTTTCGTAGCGCTGTTAGAAGGGGCACCCACCAGCTCACGGATGGCCTTGTATAGCCAAATGATCATGTGGCATCCCTCGCCCATGGTAAGTACTGGGTGTGTGGTGAGTTCTGCCTCCTGTGTGCCCTACAGGGTCTAACAGGTAGTATGAAGCTGGCTGTGGATGAAGAACTGCCCTGGCAAGAGGCTGTGGTCTATGGTATGTTGTTTGAGGGTGAGGAGATGTCTGTCACTGAACAGATCCCCCACAGTGACCAGGGATTGTTCTGTCCCATAAAAAGCCCCGAAAGCGGTGTAGACCTAGCAGAGGGAGCGCCTGAGCACATGTGGGCTTATAACGTGTGAGGCAATGCAATCGGACCATACAGCCACAGGCTACCACCACCTGCAATGGCTAGAGGGATGGAGGTAAAACTTTGGGTAGAAGGAAGCCCGTATCATGGAGGGCAGCAGGAGACTCCGCCCATTACACATCTATCTCAGATAGCACCCCTTGCGATAACCACTGTAGTTACCCTGCCAGAAAGTACACCTCGAAGGAAGTAGTGCAAAGTTCACTTTGTCCTACTGGTAGTTGTAACTTTTTCAGGGTGACGGTTTTACCCCATCTTCGCCAGCGGCATCTTACCTATTGAGGCTAGAGACAAGTTATTCCAAAAGTGCACGTGTGTAGGAGGCTGGACTGGCTTGTAGTGAGTACCAAGGGGTACTTGCACCTTGCACCAGGCCCAGTTATCCCTTATTAGTGTATAGGGTGTCTAGCAGCTTAGGCTGATAGATAATGGTAGCTTAGCAGAGCAGCTTAGGCTGAACTAGGAGACGTGTGAAGCTACTACAGTACCACTTAGTGTCATATACACAATATCATAAGAAAACACAATACACAGTTATACTAAAAATAAAGGTACTTTATTTTTATGACAATATGCCAAAGTATCTTAGAGTGTACCCTCAGTTGGAGGATAGGAAATATACACAAGATATATATACACAATAGCAAAAATATGCAGTATAGTCTTAGAAAACAGTGCAAACAATGTATAGTTACAATAGGATGCAATGGGGAAACATAGGGATAGGGGCAACACAAACCATATACTCCAAAAGTGGAATGCGAACCACGAATGGACCCCAAACCTATGTGACCTTGTAGAGGGTCGCTGGGACTATTAGAAAATAGTGAGAGTTAGCAAAATAACCCTCCCCAAGACCCTGAAAAGTGAGTGCAAAGTGCACTAAAGTTCCCCTAAGGACAAAGTAGTCGTGTTAGAGGAATAATGCAGGAAAGACACAAACCAGCAATGCAACAACTGTGGATTTCCAATCTAGGGTACCTGTGGAACAAGGGGACCAAGTCCAAAAGTCACAAGCAAGTCGGAGATGGGCAGATGCCCAGGAAATGCCAGCTGCGGGTGCAAAGAAGCTTCGACTGGACAGAAGAAGCTGAGGTTTCTGCAGGAACGAAAAGGGCTAGAGACTTCCCCTTTGGTGGACGGATCCCTCTCGCTGTGGAGAGTCGTGCAGAAGTGTTTTCCCGCTGAAAGAACGCCAACAAGCCTTGCTAGCTGCAAATCGTGCGTTTGGCGTTTTTGGACGCTGCTGGGGCCCACGAGGGACCAGGAGGTCGCAAATTGGACCTGAAGAGAGAGGGGACGTCGAGCAAGACAAAGAGCCCTCACTGCAGCAGGTAGCACCCGGAGAAGTGCCAGAAACAGGCACTACGAGGATGCGTGAAACGGTGCTCGCCGAAGTTGCACAAAGGAGTCCCACGTCGCCGGAGACCAACTTAGAAAGTCGTGCAATGCAGGTTAGAGTGCCGTGGACCCAGGCTTGGCTGTGCACAAAGGATTTCCGCCGGAAGTGCACAGGGGCCGGAGTAGCTGCAAAGTCGCGGTTCCCAGCAATGCAGCCCAGCGAGGTGAGGCAAGGACTTACCTCCACCAAACTTGGGCTGAAGAGTCACTGGACTGTGGGGGTCACTTGGACAGAGTCGCTGGATTCGAGGGACCTCGCTCGTCGTGCTGAGAGGAGACCCAAGGGGCCGGTAATGCAGCTTTTTGGTGCCTGCGGTTGCAGGGGGAAGATTCCGTCGACCCACGGGAGATTTCTTCGGAGCTTCTGGTGCAGAGAGGAGGCAGGCTACCCCCACAGCATGCACAAGCAGGAAAACAGTCGAGAAGGCGGCAGGATCAGCGTTACAGAGTTGCAGTAGTCGTCTTTGCTACTATGTTGCAGGTTTGCAGGCTTCCAGCGCGGTCAGCAGTCGATTCCTTATCAGAAGGTGAAGAGGGAGATGCAGAGGAACTCGGCTGAGCTCATGCATTCGTTATCTAAAGTTTCCCCAGAGACAGAGACCCTAAATAGCCAGAAAAGAGGGTTTGGCTACCTAGGAGAGAGGAAAGGCTACTAACACCTGAAGGAGCCTATCAGCAGGAGTCTCTGACGTCACCTGGTGGCACTGGCCACTCAGAGCAGTCCAGTGTGCCAGCAGCACCTCTGTTTCCAAGATGGCAGAGGTCTGGAGCACACTGGAGGAGCTCTGGACACCTCCCAGGGGAGGTGCAGGTCAGGGGAGTGGTCACTCCCCTTTCCTTTGTCCAGTTTCGCGCCAGAGCAGGGGCTAAGGGGTCCCTGAACCGGTGTAGACTGGCTTATGCAAGCATTTCCAGAGGCTGGGGGAGGCTACTCCTCCCCTGCCTTCACACCATTTTCCAAAGGGAGAGGGTGTCACACCCTCTCTCAGAGGAAGTTCTTTGTTCTGCCATCCTGGGCCAGGCCTGGCTGGACCCCAGGAGGGCAGCTGCCTGTCTGAGGGGTTGGCAGCAGCAGCAGCTGCAGTGAAACCCCAGGAAGGGCAGTCTGGCAGTACCAGGGTCTGTGCTACAGACCACTGGGATCATGGAATTGTACCAACAATGCCAGGATGGCATAGAGGGGGCAATTCCATGATCATAGACATGTTACATGGCCATATTCGGAGTTACCATGGTGAAGCTACATATAGGTAGTGAACTATATGTAGTGCACGCGTGTAATGGTGTCCCCGCACTCACAAAGTTCAGTGAATTGGCTCTGAACAATGTGGGGGCACCTTGGCTAGTGCCAGGGTGCCCTCACACTAAGTAACTTTGCACCTAACCTTTACCCGGTAAAGGTTAGACATATAGGTGACTTATAAGTTACTTAAGTGCAGTGTAAAATGGCTGTGAAATAACGTGGACGTTATTTCACTCAGGCTGCAGTGTCAGGCCTGTGTAAGAATTGTCAGAGCTCCCTATGGGTGGCAAAAGAAATGCTGCAGCCCATAGGGATCTCCTGGAACCCCAATACCCTGGGTACCTCAGTACCATATACTAGGGAATTATAAGGGTGTTCCAGTAAGCCAATGTAAATTGGTAAAAATGGTCACTAGCCTGTCAGTGACAATTTGGAAAGAAATGAGAGAGCATAACCACTGAGGTTCTGATTAGCAGAGCCTCAGTGAGACAGTTAGTCACTACACAGGTAACACATTCAGGCACACTTATGAGCACTGGGGCCCTGGGTTACCAGGGTCCCAGTGACACATACAACTAAAACAACATATATACAGTGAAAAATGGGGGTAACATGCCAGGCAAGATGGTACTTTCCTACACAACCCCCCCCCCCCAAACGAAGGACAATAAGACTAGCCATTACCTGATGAGTCTTCATTGTCTAAGTGGAAATATCTGGAGAGTCCATCTGCATTGGAGTGGCTACTCCCAGGTCTATGTTCCACTGTATAGTCCATTCCCTGTAGGGATATGGACCACCTCAACAATTTAGGATTTTCACCTTTCATTTGTTTTAGCCAAAGTAGAGGTTTGTGGTCTGTCTGAACAATGAAGTGAGTGCCAAACAGGTATGGCCTCAACTTCTTCAGAGCCCAGACCACAGCAAAGGCCTCCCTCTCAATGGCAGACCAACGCTTTTCTCTAGGGGTCAACCTCCTACTAATAAAAGCAACAGGTTGATCCTGGCCCTCAGAATTAAGTTGTGATAGGACTGCCCCTACTCCTAATTCAGATGCATCAGTTTGGACATAGAATTTTTTAGAGTAACAAGGGCTTTTCAGGACAGGTGCAGAGCACATGGCCTGCTTCAGCTCCTCAAAAGCTTTCTGACAGCTTGCTGTCCATAATACCTTTTTAGGCATTTTCTTGGATGTGAGGTCATTAAGAGGGGCTGCAATGGAGCCATAGTTCTTAATGAACCTCCTGTAATACCCAGTGAGGCCTAGGAAGGCTCTCACCTGAGTCTGAGTGGTAGGGGGAACCCAATCAATAATAGTTTGGATTTTCCCCTGAAGTGGTGCAATCTGTTCCCCACCAACAAGGTGTCCCAGATAAACCACCTTACCCTGCCCTATCTGGCACTTTGAAGCCTTGATAGTGAGGCCTGCCTTTTGCAGGGCCTCCAAAACTTTCCAAAGGTGGACCAGGTGATCATCCCAGCTGGAGCTAAAGACAGCTGTATCGTCCAAATATGCTGCACTGAAAGCTTCCAGCCCTTGCAGGACTGTGTTCACCAACCTCTGAAAAGTGGCAGGTGCATTTTTTAAACCAAAAGGCATTACAGTAAACTGGTAATGTCCTCCAATGGTAGAAAATGCAGTCTTAGGTTTAGCATCTTCTGACAATTTGATCTGCCAATACCCTGCAGTCAAATCAAAAGTGCTTAGATACTTGGCAGATGCCAGTGTATCTATAAGCTCATCTGCCCTGGGTATAGGGTGAGCATCAGTTTTGGTTACCAAGTTGAGACCTCTATAGTCTACACAAAACCTCATTTCCTTCTTTCCATCTTTAGAATTGGGTTTTGGTACCAGTACCACAGGAGAAGCCCATGGACTGTCAGAGTGCTCAACCACTCCTAGTTCCAACATTTTCTGAACTTCTTGCTTTATGCAGTCCCTGACATGGTCAGGCTGCCTATAGATCTTACTTTTGACAGGTAAACTGTCTCCAGTATCTATAGTGTGCTCACACCAAGAAGTGGTGCCTGGCACAGTAGAGAAGAGTTCTGTAAATTGTCCTAGGAGATTTATGCAATTGTCTTTCTGCTCAGCAGTAAGACAATCAGCCAAAACTACACCTTCCACAAGAGCATCTTGATCTGTGGAAGAGAAGAGATCAGGTAGAGGATCACTGTCTTCTTCCTGTCCCTCATCTGTTGCCATGAGCAGGGTGAGATCAGCCCTGTCATAGTAGGGTTTCAGGCGGTTGACATGGAGCACCCTAAGGGGACTCCTGGCAGTGCCTAAGTCAACCAAGTAGGTGACTTCACCCTTCTTTTCAACAATTGTGTGGGGTCCACTCCATTTATCTTGGAGTGCTCTTGGGGCCACAGGCTCCAAGACCCACACTTTCTGCCCTGGTTGGTACTGAACCAAAACAGCCTTCTGATCATGCCATTGCTTCTGGAGCTCTTGGCTGGCCTGAAGGTTTTTACTGGCCTTTTTCATGTACTCAGCCATCCTTGATCTGAGGCCAAGTACATAGTCCACAATATCCTGCTTAGGAGCTTTTAAAGGTTGTTCCCAACCCTCCTTTACAAGTGTGAGTGGACCCCTAACAGGGTGTCCAAAAAGAAGTTCAAAGGGGCTGAAGCCCACTCCTTTCTGGGGTACCTCCCTGTAGGCAAAAAGGAGGCATGGTAGAAGGATATCCCATCTCCTGCGGAGTTTTTCAGGGAGACCCATAATCATGCCTTTGAGAGTTTTATTAAATCTCTCCACCAGTCCATTTGTTTGTGGATGATAGGGTGTTGTGAACTTGTACGTTACACCACACTCCTTCCACATGGCCTTTAAGTATGCAGACATGAAATTGCTTCCTCTGTCTGATACTACTTCCTTTGGGAAGCCCACCCTGGAAAATATTCCCAGGAGGGCCTTTGCCACTGCAGGTGCTGTAGTGGTCCTTAAAGGAATAGCTTCAGGATATCTTGTGGCATGGTCCACTACCACTAAGATAAACCTATTGCCTGAAGCAGTAGGAGGGTCAAGGGGGCTAACTATGTCAACCCCTACCCTTTCAAAGGGAACCCCAACCACAGGCAGTGGGATAAGGGGTGCCTTTGGGGTGCCACCTGTCTTGCCACTGGCTTGACAGGTTTCACAGGACTTGCTAAATTCTTTTGTGTCCTCAGACATCCTAGGCCAATGAAACAGGAGAACAAGCCTGTCCCAAGTTTTCATTTGTCCTAGATGCCCAGCTAAGGGAATGTCATGTGCCAGTGTTAGGAGGAACTTTCTGTACTCCTGAGGAATCACTAATCTCCTGGCAGCTCCAGGTTTAGGATCCCTATGCTCAGTGTACAAGAGGTTGTCCTCCCAGTAAACTCTGTGAGAGTCACTGACATCCCCATTAGCCTGTTTGACAGCTTGCTGTCTGAGACCCTCTAATGTGGGACAGGTTTGCTGTGCCACACTCAGCTCCTCTCTGGCAGGCCCCCCTTCACCCAAAAGCTCAGCAGTGTCTGCTTCCAGCTCCTCTGGTGTAGGTTCTGCACAGGGAGGGAATTCTTCTTCCTCAGAAGTTGAATCCACTGTAGAGGGAGGGATAGTAGGAAGTGGTTTGCTTCTACTAGCCCTAGCTTTAGGGAGCACTTGGTCCATTGTTCCAGGATCCAAGCTTCCCTGTCCTTTTTGCTTTTTGGCCTGAGCCCTTGTCAAAGCAAAAATATGCCCTGGGATGCCCAGCATTGCTGCATGGGCTTCCAACTCCACATCTGACCAAGCTGATGTCTCCAAATCATTCCCTAATAGACAGTCTACAGGTAAGTCTGAAGCTACCACAACTTTCTTTGGACCAGTTACCCCCCCCCAGTTGAGATTTACAACAGCCATGGGGTGGCTTTGTGTTATGTTGTGAGCATCGGTTACTTGGTACTGGTGTCCAAGTATGTGTTGTTCAGGGTGCACCAGTTTCTCAATCACCATTGTGACACTGGCACCTGTGTCCCTGTAGGCCTGGACCTCAACACCATTTATTAGGGTTAGTTGCTTGTACTTCTCCAAGTTATGGGGGCAAGCAACCAAAGTGGCTAAATCAATAGCCCCTTCAGAGACTAAAGTAGCCTCTGTGGTCTCCCTAATCAGACCAACCCCAACTAAATTACCAAAAGTGAGCCCAGCTACTCCCTTGGATTGGCTATTAGTAGGTTTGCTCCCACCACCACTGCTATTAGTAGGGACACTAGGTGTAGCAGTAGGGGTTGTAGTGGTAGGAGCTGTGGTGCCTTTCTTTGGACAACTGGGATCTGTTGTCCAATGGCCTTTTATTTTACATAAATAGCACCATGGTTTCTTTTCCTTGTTCTGATTAAATGAGGATTTGTGCCCACCACCCCCACCAGAGTGTTTTTGTGGGCCTGATGAAGACTCATTTTTAGATTTGTCCCCACCCTTGTCTGAAGACTTACCATCCTTCTTTTTGTTGCCATCTTTGTCACCCCCTGTATGAACTTTTCTGTTCACTCTTGTTCTGACCTATTTGTCTGCCTTCTTTCCCAATTCTTGGGGAGAGGTCAGATCAGAGTCCACCAAGTACTGGTGCAACAAATCAGACACACAATTATTAAGAATATGCTCTCTCAGGATTAAGTTATACAGGCTGTCATAATCAGTAACTTTACTGCCATGTAACCACCCCTCCAAGGCCTTCACTGAATGGTCAATGAAATCAACCCAGTCTTGTGAAGACTCCTTTTTGGTCTCTCTGAACTTTATCCTGTACTGTTCAGTGGTTAAGCCATAACCATCCAGGAGTGCATTCTTAAGAACTTGGAAATTATTGGCATCATTTTCTTTCACTGTAAGGAGCCTATCCCTACCTTTTCCACTAAATGATAGCCATAGGATAGCAGCCCACTGCCTTTGAGGGACATCCTGTACAACACAGGCCCTCTCAAGTGCAGCAAACCACTTGTTAATGTCATCCCCCTCCTTATAAGGGGGAACTATCTTGTGCAGATTCCTGGAATCATGCTCTTTTGCAGGATGACTATGGGGAATACTGCTGCTGCCACCATGGGTATCTAAACCCAACTTCTGTCTTTCCTTCTCTAATTCAAAAGACTGTCTATCCAAATCCAGCTGTTGCTTTTTAAGCTTCAGTCTGGTTTGTTCCACCCTCAGCTTATTGAGTTCCCTCTCTAACATTCTGTCATCAGGGTTGGTGGGAGGGACATTTCTAGAAACAGAGCTATGATGGGAATGAACAGAAGGAGACCTGTCCCTTACAGAAGCCAACTTAACAGCTTGGTTTACAGAAACATTACTACCAGTATGGTGAGAGTACATGCTTTTGCTATGATGTGAGACAACACTATTTCTTTGGTGTGGCTCATCATCATTACCATCTATGCTAGATTGTCTAGTAATGGGCAGGCTAGAAAGTTTCTTTCCTGAATCTTTTCCTGGGGGAGTCCCTGAATCAGATTGGGAACTATTAGGTACTTTTTCAACAGATGGGCCACCTCTGGCCTTATCCTGTTCTCTAAGCATGTTAATTAACAGTTCCAAGGCAGGATTCTTCCCTACACTCAAACCTCTCTCTATACAGAGACTCCTTGCTCTTTTCCAGCTAAGGTTGTCATATGCAAGTTTGGACAGATCAACACTTTGGCCTGTGCCAGACATTTTTTTGAGAGAGTTAAAGTGATAGAGAAAGAGACAAAAGTTTTCAGAACTTTTTGGAAAGACAGAAAAAACTTTTTAAACTTTTAAGAACTTTTTGAAAGTTTAGGAGTACTTTTCAGCACTTAGAAAAGAGTGAAAAGAGGAAATGCAAAACTTTTTGGCTATGTGTATATACACTGACCTTGTTTTGTATATTTTTCTCTTATGAAAAGTACAATGACAAGAGTGGTAAGTAGTCTCAAGCACTTATCCCACCACTGCACAACCAATGTAGGAGGCTGGACTGGCTTGTAGTGAGTACCAAGGGGTACTTGCACCTTGCACCAGGCCCAGTTATCCCTTATTAGTGTATAGGGTGTCTAGCAGCTTAGGCTGATAGATAATGGTAGCTTAGCAGAGCAGCTTAGGCTGAACTAGGAGACGTGTGAAGCTACTACAGTACCACTTAGTGTCATATACACAATATCATAAGAAAACACAATACACAGTTATACTAAAAATAAAGGTACTTTATTTTTATGACAATATGCCAAAGTATCTTAGAGTGTACCCTCAGTTGGAGGATAGGAAATATACACAAGATATATATACACAATAGCAAAAATATGCAGTATAGTCTTAGAAAACAGTGCAAACAATGTATAGTTACAATAGGATGCAATGGGGAAACATAGGGATAGGGGCAACACAAACCATATACTCCAAAAGTGGAATGCGAACCACGAATGGACCCCAAACCTATGTGACCTTGTAGAGGGTCGCTGGGACTATTAGAAAATAGTGAGAGTTAGCAAAATAACCCTCCCCAAGACCCTGAAAAGTGAGTGCAAAGTGCACTAAAGTTCCCCTAAGGACAAAGTAGTCGTGTTAGAGGAATAATGCAGGAAAGACACAAACCAGCAATGCAACAACTGTGGATTTCCAATCTAGGGTACCTGTGGAACAAGGGGACCAAGTCCAAAAGTCACAAGCAAGTCGGAGATGGGCAGATGCCCAGGAAATGCCAGCTGCGGGTGCAAAGAAGCTTCGACTGGACAGAAGAAGCTGAGGTTTCTGCAGGAACGAAAAGGGCTAGAGACTTCCCCTTTGGTGGACGGATCCCTCTCGCCGTGGAGAGTCGTGCAGAAGTGTTTTCCCGCTGAAAGAACGCCAACAAGCCTTGCTAGCTGCAAATCGTGCGTTTGGCGTTTTTGGACGCTGCTGGGGCCCAGGAGGGACCAGGAGGTCGCAAATTGGACCTGAAGAGAGAGGGGACGTCGAGCAAGACAAAGAGCCCTCACTGCAGCAGGTAGCACCCGGAGAAGTGCCAGAAACAGGCACTACGAGGATGCGTGAAACGGTGCTCGCCGAAGTTGCACAAAGGAGTCCCACGTCGCCGGAGACCAACTTAGAAAGTCGTGCAATGCAGGTTAGAGTGCCGTGGACCCAGGCTTGGCTGTGCACAAAGGATTTCCGCCGGAAGTGCACAGGGGCCGGAGTAGCTGCAAAGTCGCGGTTCCCAGCAATGCAGCCCAGCGAGGTGAGGCAAGGACTTACCTCCACCAAACTTGGGCTGAAGAGTCACTGGACTGTGGGGGTCACTTGGACAGAGTCGCTGGATTCGAGGGACCTCGCTCGTCGTGCTGAGAGGAGACCCAAGGGGCCGGTAATGCAGCTTTTTGGTGCCTGCGGTTGCAGGGGGAAGATTCCGTCGACCCACGGGAGATTTCTTCGGAGCTTCTGGTGCAGAGAGGAGGCAGGCTACCCCCACAGCATGCACAAGCAGGAAAACAGTCGAGAAGGCGGCAGGATCAGCGTTACAGAGTTGCAGTAGTCGTCTTTGCTACTATGTTGCAGGTTTGCAGGCTTCCAGCGCGGTCAGCAGTCGATTCCTTATCAGAAGGTGAAGAGGGAGATGCAGAGGAACTCGGCTGAGCTCATGCATTCGTTATCTAAAGTTTCCCCAGAGACAGAGACCCTAAATAGCCAGAAAAGAGGGTTTGGCTACCTAGGAGAGAGGAAAGGCTACTAACACCTGAAGGAGCCTATCAGCAGGAGTCTCTGACGTCACCTGGTGGCACTGGCCACTCAGAGCAGTCCAGTGTGCCAGCAGCACCTCTGTTTCCAAGATGGCAGAGGTCTGGAGCACACTGGAGGAGCTCTGGACACCTCCCAGGGGAGGTGCAGGTCAGGGGAGTGGTCACTCCCCTTTCCTTTGTCCAGTTTCGCGCCAGAGCAGGGGCTAAGGGGTCCCTGAACCGGTGTAGACTGGCTTATGCAGAATTGGGCACATCTGTGCCCAACAAAGCATTTCCAGAGGCTGGGGGAGGCTACTCCTCCCCTGCCTTCACACCATTTTCCAAAGGGAGAGGGTGTCACACCCTCTCTCAGAGGAAGTTCTTTGTTCTGCCATCCTGGGCCAGGCCTGGCTGGACCCCAGGAGGGCAGCTGCCTGTCTGAGGGGTTGGCAGCAGCAGCAGCTGCAGTGAAACCCCAGGAAGGGCAGTCTGGCAGTACCAGGGTCTGTGCTACAGACCACTGGGATCATGGAATTGTACCAACAATGCCAGGATGGCATAGAGGGGGCAATTCCATGATCATAGACATGTTACATGGCCATATTCGGAGTTACCATGGTGAAGCTACATATAGGTAGTGACCTATATGTAGTGCACGCGTGTAATGGTGTCCCCGCACTCACAAAGTTCAGTGAATTGGCTCTGAACAATGTGGGGGCACCTTGGCTAGTGCCAGGGTGCCCTCACACTAAGTAACTTTGCACCTAACCTTTACCAGGTAAAGGTTAGACATATAGGTGACTTATAAGTTACTTAAGTGCAGTGTAAAATGGCTGTGAAATAACGTGGACGTTATTTCACTCAGGCTGCAGTGGCAGGCCTGTGTAAGAATTGTCAGAGCTCCCTATGGGTGGCAAAAGAAATGCTGCAGCCCATAGGGATCTCCTGGAACCCCAATACCCTGGGTACCTCAGTACCATATACTAGGGAATTATAAGGGTGTTCCAGTAAGCCAATGTAAATTGGTAAAAATGGTCACTAGCCTGTCAGTGACAATTTGGAAAGAAATGAGAGAGCATAACCACTGAGGTTCTGATTAGCAGAGCCTCAGTGAGACAGTTAGTCACTACACAGGTAACACATTCAGGCACACTTATGAGCACTGGGGCCCTGGGTTACCAGGGTCCCAGTGACACATACAACTAAAACAACATATATACAGTGAACAATGGGGGTAACATGCCAGGCAAGATGGTACTTTCCTACAACGTGTGATTTGATATCAGCCAGGGCGGCTCGAAGGTTTCCCTCATAGAGATCCAGTAATGCAGTGGGGAGAGGTCAGACATTATGTCCTGCAGATATAAGAGTAAACTGTCAGCATAAAAGGACACCGCATGCGTCCTGTCTGCTAGCAGTATGCGTCATGCTCGACTCTCCCCCCCTGAGCTGGATGATGAGAGGTTCCATCGCTATTGCAAAGAGTAGGTGGGACAGAGGGCACTCTTGTCTGGCTCCCGGGCCCACTGGAAAGGGTGGGGAAGTAAGTCAGCCCAAGCAAATCCGGTAGGATGGTTTGGTGTAAAGCAGTTTGATGTAGGCAAACAAACATTTCCTGATTCTCATGTGAGTTAATACCAGGAAGAAGTAGTCACACGTCAGCCTACAAACGACTTCTCAAAGTCTACTATGAGGCAGGTGGCGCATGGAAATCACCTCTGGACCTGATCTTGCATGTGAAATAGGCTTCTGATGTTTTGGGAGTTGCTGCGCCCCAGGACAAAGCCGTTCTGATCTGAATGTATGAGTTCTGGAAGGATCTGGGCATATCTACTAGGAAGGATTTTCCCCAAGATCTTATACTGCGCCCAAAGGATGGCAATGGATCAGTATGACGCCAGATGAGTGGAGTCTCTATCTGGTTTGGGGATAGGGACGGAGTGATTCCCAGAGTGACTGCAGGAATTTGCCTGTGTGGAGAGCAGCATGAAACCTCTCCGCAAGGTGGGGTGCTAGCATGGAGGTAAAGTTGGCGTAATACTCCATTGGTAGTCCATCAAGACCTGGTTTTTGTTTCAGGCATGCTCCTGGTTTGCCTGCATCACATCTGTTTTCGTGATCTTGGTGTCTAGGGAAATCCTAGCAGCATCTGTCCTGGAGGATGAGAACCGATAAGAAGGCACCTGATTCTGCCATAGACGTGTTCAGTGGTGCCTGATTAATGGACAAATAGTAGGCATGGAATGTATTCAATATTTCACTCTCCATGGGTACTGTAATTCCCAAGCACATGATGACCTCCATGGCAGGACTCAAGGCGATCTCCTGCCTTATCAGCCAGGCAAGAAGAAGGCCTGGTTTATTATCTTCTCTGGGGACCTTGGCTGCGTGGGCTGTAAAGTTGAAGCATCTCAAGCGCTCCAAGAGGGTCTGGGTCTCAATCAACTGCCTTTCCCAGTCTGGTTAGGAGCTGCTCAGCCTCCGCTATCTCCCTGTCTAGGGTCCTATGCTAAGCCATGTTTGCCTGCATGCAGATGCCCCTTGTCACTACTTTGAAGGTGTCCCATTCAAGCATCCTAGTGGAGGCTGTATTATGGGTTTGGGCGAAGTATCGCCGGATGTGGGCCCCCTGCTCCTCATGGAAGATGGGCTCCTCCAGGCAATCTTATGAGCGTCGCCAAGGTGGCATGGGAGGATGAGGAGTTGCCCACTGCAAGTCAATAATGTGCGCATCGTGATCGGAAAGGATACAATCAAGGTAGTGATAGTGGTGAACGAGAGGCACTAAGGGAGCGGAGCAGAGGAAGCAATCCAAGCACACACAGAGGTTGTATGGTGTGGAATGGGAGGAGTAGAGTTTAGTACTGGGATGCATGGATCTTCACACGTCTGATAGCGCCCAACGTTGTACCCAGCTTCAAAAGCAGTTGGCTTGCATGTGGGGGGAAGAGCACGGCAAGGGGGAGGTGGTACCTATCTAAATCAGGGTCAAGCTCACAACTGTGGTCTCCCCAAAGCATCTAAGGCATCGTCGCCTTTTGTGCTAGCACTGTAGAGAGAGTGGCCCAAAAGGCTCCCTGATCTGTGTTTGAGGCTTGGATGGTCCCTCCAAATATGAGGTCTGATTGTCTAGCCAGCCCTCAATGAATACATATTGTCCTTCTTTGTCTATGAGAGTGTCCAAGACTTGAAAAGGGGCCACCGGCCTGATCCATACCATAGTGCCCCGTGTGTACGCCGAGTAGATGGTGGCATGATTGCTGGCCCTCAAATGCTTACGCAGGTGGCCCAGTTCCTCACCTGTAGTGTGGGACTCCTGTAGAAATGTTACGTGTGCCTGATGGCTCTTAGTTATGAATAGACTGCATACCTCTTCCTCGCTGTGTGCATTCTGCACACATTCAAGGTGGTATACCTGACGCAAGGAGGGGTCGGCCATAGTGTGTAGAGAAGTACGTGCGTAGCGCACAGCGGGGGCTTCCTAGGGCAACCCCTGCTCAGGACGACCATCCATCTATTTCAGTGTTGAATATGTAACACCTGCCTGCCAAGGCCGGCCGTGTGTGGGATGGAAAAGGGGTACTATAAGCTATTCTAAAAAAGAACAACATTTAGAGCCTGCCACAATTGGTAGTACACCAAACTAAGCCCAGTCAATAACTCTAGAGTATTGTGGGGGTGTGACCTGGCTGGGACGCGGGATGTGGAGCATAGTGTGCCGGGTGTACCTTGGAGTGAGTCATGTCGGATCCCGCTGGGGTTGCCTGCAGGTCTGTGGACCCAATATTTTTATCATGATAACTTCCTAATATAGGAAAAGATGAAGGATTGTATGCCAAATATTAAAAGGATGACAAAATAATCTAAAAAATTAGAGTCCCCCAAACATTTTTCAAAAGGAAGGATACATTTTTTAAAATATTAGCATTAATGCAGATACAAGGTTGAAATATTGTATTATTGATCTAGAGCCACTAACAGGGGCTGCATTTGCAAGATGGCACAGAACAGAAATGTGTGCAATTTCATTGTAAACTCACAGTGGAAAACCACAGAATTTATTTGAAAATAATTCAATGTAGAGAACACAAAGCCTGGTTTGGGCGTTTGTACAATCGTATTACTCACTAATACTAGATTTAACTGCAGTAGAGTATTCATCAGCATTAATCACAACATTAAGTGATGAACAACAGGAAGCTAGTGTAGGGAAATTGGATGCAAAACTCTACGAAATCAATCCAATCACCTACAGAGGATCACAAACAATGAACAAATGAAGCAGGTATTACATGAAATATAGATAGTTGAAAAATATAAATGAATAACATTTGTCCACTTTAGAGGTGCCACTTTTAGGAGAGTAAAATTTTCTGCAAAGTATCTTATGTATCGCACTACTGCTTTTTTGCATAAGATTGAACCCGACATTTTGATCAGATGTTTTAGCTGTTTAAAAAAGAAGTAGAAGATTGGTTCAATTTAGTCTGGGCTTGCCATTTTATTACACAACTTTGGGAGGGTATTTTAGCTTCAGTAGTAGTCTGTTAGCTATACAAATGTCCAGGGACCCAAAGATTTCCCTGTTGGGTTACTCAAACCACTCCATAGGGGCTGCAAGCAGTAAGGCAAACTTATATTTATTGCCATGCTTGTGGTCAGATCCTTAATCTTTTAATAATGTAAATGTCAACGTTCTCCCTTATTTGGTGATTGTCTGAATACATTATCTACACTAAAATGCAAGGAATATCACTATTCTACATGGGTTCAAACCAGGTGGAAGCATCATAAATCATGGGGAAATTTTGTTTGACTTTTTCATACACTTGCCAAAATAATTAGTCATTTGTAGCCATTATTAATGTCAAGTGCATGTATATGATACAATGATTTATTATATGTAATGTCTGTTAATTGTGGTATTTGTAATTTATTCCCTAGACAGTAAAAGTATAGAAAATACTGAGCTAACAGCACACACCGCACACAAACCAAACATGTACACCAATACATACACAAACACATTAAAAAACATCATGCAAACGGGAAATCTAAATTCAACCCTCAAAATAGCTAATCATCCACTCTGAATAGCCCACAGCTAACATGCTTCTTGTCCCCACTCACAAACTGGAATGGACAGACACATTATGCATGTGTGTATGTATGTATTTGTATGTTCGATGGCATGTGTAGCTGCAGATACACATGCTGTGCATTATCCTGCAATCTAGTGTTGGGCTCGGAGTGTTACAAGTTGTTATTCTTCGAAGAAGTCTTTTCAAGTCACGAAACCGAGGGACTCCTCCCTTTCGGCTCCATTGCGCAAGGGTGTCGTCTCCATCTTAGATTGTTTTCTTTCCACCATCGGGTTTGGACGTGTTCCTCTACGCTCCGTGTTTCGGTTCAGAAAAGATAGTTATACATTGGAAAATTCGACAGTAGTGTTTGCGCTCGGTACCGGGTTAGTGCTAGCACATCGACACCGAAGAAAGATAAGTTCCGGCAGCCCTTCGGAGTTTCCACGCCTCGGCGGGGCCTGGTCGGCCCGACCGCGTCCATCTTCAACGCTCATGGACCGGACCCCCTTCCGCTTCTGCCCCAACTGCCACGCAAAGTATCCTTATACAGACCAACACTTGGTCTGTAATCTGTGTTTGTCCCCCTGAACACAAAGAGGATACTTGTGAGGCCTGTCGGGCATTTCGATCCAAGAAGACACTGCGGGATCGTAGAGCTCGAAGACTCCAGATGGCGTCGACACCGGCCGGACACGACGTCGAAGAAGAGGAGACATTCTCCATTCGAGATTCGGACTCGGATGAGTCCGAGAGTGAGCAGACGAAGACGCAGCAAACCGTGAGTAAACCGGCAAAAACTCACTCGAAGATCATGAAGGCCCAGGGGACGCCACCGCCAACAGGCCATGGCTTTACCCGAAATCACGGTGACCAAACATCGGCACCGAAAAAGGCCTCCCAGCAGCCGAAGACATCCGACTCCGGTCGAGATACCGGCTCCGAACAGACTCGGCACCAAGATTCCGGCTCCGAACAGACTTGGCACCGAGATTTCGGCACACCGAAAGTCAAAAAGGTTTCATCGGAGCCGAAAAAGACTGTCGAAAAAATTTCGGTACCAAAACATTCTTCCTCGGAGCCGAAACAAAGCTACTATACAGAGGAACAAGGCCTTTCCACACACTTACAAGGCCACCAATTCGAACAAGAGCTGGGCATGGGAGAGCCTGACAATACCCAAAGAAGGCTCCATATCCAAAAGGACACGGACAATCAGAACTCTTCCTCCAATCAAAATGAAGCGGAAGCTCGCATTCTAAGAGGTGGAAATGCAGCCTAAAGCAAAAGTGGCAAAAGAGAAAACTCCACCACAATTTTCACCACAACAATCACCAATACATTCGCCACATCTGTCCCCGGTAGCAACACCCCCAATGAGGCAGTCACCAACGCACACAGGGATGAGTCAAGATGACCCGGATGCATGGGATTTGTATGATGCACCCGTCTCTGACAATAGTCCCGAATGCTACCCGGCAAGACCTTCACCACCTGAAGACAGTACTGCTTACATGCAAGTGGTTTCCAGGGCAGCTACATTTCATAATGTAGCATTACATGCAGAGCCCATAGAAGATGACTTCTTGTTCAACACCCTGTCATCTACGCACAGCCAATACCAAAGCTTGCCAATGCTGCCAGGCATGTTAAAACACGCTAAACAGGTGTTTCAAGACCCAGTCAAAGGCAGAGCCATCACGCCTAGGGTGGAGAAGAAATATAAACCTCCCCCTACTGACCCTGTGTACATCACACAACAGTTAACTCCAGATTCAGTGGTAGTAGGAGCAGCCCGAAAAAGGGCAAACCCACAAACTTCTGGAGACGCACCACCGCCCGACAAAGAAAGTCGGAAATTCGATGCAGCAGGCAAAAGGGTGGCAGCACAGGCAGCCAATCAATGGCGAATTGCCAATTCTCAGGCTCTTCTAGCAAGATACGACAGGGCACATTGGGATGAAATGCAACATCTCATTCAACACCTTCCCAAAGAGTTCCAGAAACGTGCCCAACAGGTTGTCGAGGAGGGCCAAAGTATCTCCAACAACCAATTAAGGTCGGCCATGGACTCAGCAGGCACAGAGGCCAGAACAGTAAACACGGCGGTAACCATTCGGAGACACGCATGGCTACGAACCTCCCGATTTAAGCCCGAGATTCAGCAAGCAGTGCTAAATATGCCATTTAATGAACAACAACTATTTGGGCCGGAGGTGAATACAGCGATAGACAAACTGAAGGAAGACACTGACACGGCCAAAGCCATGGGCGCGCTCTACTCCCCACAGAGCAGAGGCACTTTTAGGAAGCCGCACTTTAGAGGGGGGTTTTGGGCCCAGACCACAGAGCCTTCCACCTCACAAGTCAGACCCACATATCAGGGCCAATATCAGAGAGGAGGTTTTCGAGGACAATATAGGGGTGGACAGTTCCCTAAAACAAGAGGGAAATTCCAGAGCCCAAAAACCCCACAAACTAAACAGTGACTTCAACGTCACAAACCCCCACCACACAACACCAGTGGGGGGAAGACTCACAGATTATTACCACAACTGGGAACACATAACTACGGACGCGTGGGTTCTAGCCATTATCCAACATGGTTATTGCATAGAATTCCTACATTTGCCACCAGATGTGCCTCCAAGAGCACACAACATGTCCAAACAACACTTAGATCTGTTACAACTAGAAGTCCAAGCATTGTTACAAAAAGAAGCAATAGAACTAGTACCCAACCATCAAAAAGGAACAGGTGTTTACTCCCTGTATTTCCTAATTCCAAAAAAGGACAAAACATTGAGACCCATATTAGACCTCAGAACACTAAATCTTTACATCAAATCAGATCACTTTCACATGGTGACACTTCAAGACGTGATTCCCTTACTCAAACAACAGGACTACATGTCAACATTAGATCTCAAGGATGCTTATTTCCACATACCCATACATCCTTCCCACAGGAAATACTTGAGGTTTGTAATCCAAGGCGTGCATTACCAATTCAAAGTGTTACCGTTCGGCATAACAACAGCCCCAAGAGTATTCACAAAATGCCTGGCAGTAGTAGCTGCTCACATCAAGAGGCAGCACATGCACATATTCCCTTACTCAGACGATTGGTTAATAAAAACCAGCACTCAGCAACAGTGTCTTCTACACACAAAATACGTCATAGAAACCCTTCACAAACTAGGGTTCTCTATAAACTACCAAAAATCACATCTACAACCGTGTCAAATACAACAGTACTTAGGAGCAACAATCAACACACAAAAAGGGATTGCCACTCCAAGTCCACAAAGGGTACAAGCATTCCAAAATGTAATACTAAACATGCACCCAAACCAACACTATCAAGTGAGGTTTGTGATGAAACTCCTAGGCATGATGTCTTCATGCATAGCCATTGTCCCAAACGCAAGACTACACATGCGTCCCTTACAACAATGCCTAGCAACACAATGGACACAAGCACAGGGTCAACTTCAAGATCTAGTGTTGACAGACCGCCAAACACACTTCTCGCTTCAATGGTGGAACCCTATAAATTTAAACCAAGGGCGGCCATTCCAAGACCCAGTGCCACAATATGTGATCACAACAGATGCTTCCATGATGGGGTGGGGAGCACACCTCAAACAGCACAGTATACAGGGACAATGGGACGCTCAACAGAGGCAACTGCATATAAATCATCTAGAGCTGTTAGCAGTGTTTCTAGCATTGAAAGCATTTCAACCACTAATAGTCCACAAACACATTCTTGTCAAAACAGACAACATGACAACAATGTATTACCTAAACAAACAGGGAGGGACACACTCATCACAACTGTGTCTCTTAGCACAAAAGATTTGGCATTGGGCGATTCACAATCACATTCGCCTAATAGCGCAGTACATCCCAGGGATTCAAAACCAGTTGGCCGACAATCTCAGTCGGGATCACCAACAAACACACGAATGGGAAATTCATCCCCAGATACTACAAACTTACTTTCTACACTGGGGAATACCAGAAATAGACCTATTCGCAACAAAAGAAAACGCAAAATGCCAAAACTTCGCGTCCAGGTATCCACACCCTCAGTCCAAGGGCAATGCGTTATGGATGAGTTGGTCAGGGATATTTGCCTACGCTTTTGCCCCTCTCCCACTCCTTCCTTATCTTGTAAAAAAATTGACTCAAAACAGACTCAAACTAATACTGATAGCACCAACCTGGGCTTGCCAACCATGATACACAACACTACTAGACCTGTCAGTAGTACCTCATATCAAACTACCAAACAGACCAGATCTGTTAACTCAACACAAGCAACAGATCAGACACCCGAATCCAGCATCGCTCAATCTAGCAATCTGGCTCCTGAAGTCTTAGAGTTTGGACATTTAGAACTTACACAAGAATGTATGGAGGTCATTAAGCAAGCTAGAAGACCTACTACAAGACATTGTTACGCAAACAAATGGAAAAGATTTGTTCATTATTGCCATCATAATCAAATCCAACCACTACACGCTTCTGCGAAAAACATCGTAAGCTATTTATTACACTTACAAAAATCAAACCTAGCTTTTTCTTCTATCAAAATACATCTCACATCAATATCTGCCTATCTGCAGATTACACATTCAACATCACTCTTTAGAATCCCAGTCATCAAAGCATTTATGGAGGGTCTAAAGAGAATCATACCCCCAAGAACACCACCAGTTCCCTCGTGGAACCTCAATATTGTATTAACACGACTCATGGGTCCACCATTTGAACCCATGGACTTCTTGTGAAATGCAATACTTAACCTGGAAAGTAGCCTTCCTAATAGCTATCACATCTCTTAGAAGAGTAAGTGAAATTCAAGCATTCACTATACAAGAACCCTTTATACAAATACATAAACATAAAGTAGTTCTCCGGACAAATCCAAAGTTCTTACCAAAAGTTATATCACCGTTCATCCTAAACCACACAGTGGAACTCCCAGTCTTTTTTCCACAACCAGACTCAGTAGCCGAAAGAGCCTTACATTCGCTAGACATCAAAAGAGCATTAATGTATTACATTGATAGAACAAAACAATTTCGAAAGAAAAAACAACTGTTTGTAGCCTTTCAAAAACCTCATGCAGGAAATCCAATACCCAAACAAGGCATTGCCAGATGGATAGTGAAATGTATTCAGACCTGCTATATTAAAGCAAAAAGAGATCTGCCTATTACGCCAAAGGCACACTCCACTAGAAAGAAAGGCGCCACAATGGCCTTTTTAGGAAACATACCTATGACAGAAATCTGTAAGGCAGCCACATGGTCTACGCCTCATACATTCACAAAACATTACTGTGTAGATGTGTTAACAACACAACAAGCCACAGTAGGACAGGCTGTACTAAGAACATTATTTCAAACAAGGAACAGAGAAATGGGTCAGTAAGGGTGAGAGGTGCCGCTCTTCTAGACAGTAGACATGTGGTTTAAACAGAATAGATAAGTGAGAGTAAAGTCCGGTGCAAAATGGCCCGGTGCCTTACTGCCCGGTAGGCACCAAAACGGGTACTAGGAGTACCCTAGAGCAAAAATGGGAAAACATTGGCCAGAGCACACAGAGAGTCATGTCCAACAGTAAGGCAGAAAAAGATATTCCTGGTGTGGTTCCGAAAGTTGAGGGAAGTATAAAGTTGAAACGAGTCTCAAATCCTGTTTGCAGATGGTGTCTTTATTCGTAGGTGCTTAGAAAGCATTGAGTCATCATGGAGATACAGCCAACACGTGTTTCGTCACACAAGTGACTTTATCAAGGCTGTAATAAAGTAATGACAGCAAACATTGGATACATATGTGTGTATTGGAATCTGGTGTGAAACCAGAAAGCGTTCTGATTGTGTAAGTGAATAAGTGATTAACATGGCTTTAGAGGTGAGTGGTAGTGGGGTCAAATAACAGCACCGTGATCAAGTTTTAAAGTTGGTCTATAAAAACAAAATGTTGGAGAGTAATAGAGTATATGCAATTTGAAGCAGTGTGAGCATGCAATTGTTGTGCAATAGGGAGAAACTTAAAAGTCTACGAGAAATGCAGGAGAGAAAGTAGAAAAGATAAAGGGGCGATACGGCTAAATGCAAGTTTAGAAAAAAGAAACAGTAATGAAGGCGGTGAGCCCAGAGGGCATAACAGAAGGGTGAGAGTCATACCTGGGACAGCAGGCTTAAGTAGGTTTGGTGGTGGTGTGTAGTAGTGAGGTATAGGTGGGCTGGAGAGAAAGTGAGTGAGATGGATCAGAGAAAAAGAGAGAAATAGAATGGGATAAGTAATTGTGTGTGACAGGATAGTTGGGAAAACGTAGAGAGCTAAAAAATGTAAAGGTAAGGTGATAAGAAGGAAAAAGGTGGGAAAAAAATTTAAAGGTAAGGCGATAAGAAGGAAAAAGGTGAGGAAAAGTTGGATTAGAGAGAAAGGAAAATCTATATAAATAGAAGAAAGATAAGAATGGTCAGTGAGAACATACCTGAGTAAATGGTAAAGAACTGAAATAGGTATGGCTGCGCCAGGCAGCTGCAGGTGCGTGTGTAAAAGGCTTGCGTGAAATCGAAGATATGAGAAGGCCCTGATAAGCCTATAAAATGACCTAAAGTGGTAACAGGGAAGAAAATAGGTATATAAAGCGAGGGCAGGATTTTAAAAAAGAGTAAACGCAATATATGTGGACGTACTGTACATGCGCAATGGAAAATCAAATTATAGAAATAGAGACCATGAAGTACAGTAAGTATAGTAGTTAACACAATTTGTGTAAGCGCATACATGTACCAATAAGGAATACAGTAGTGCACAATATTAGTGAAAACAGGCAATGCTAATGTGTATACTGTAGACAGGAGGAATGGCGAATCATGCGAGAAAAAAGTGAAGTTCACGATCCGTGTTCAAGCCTAGTTCAACTGCGCGAAGCTTTATGATCCATTTAGATTCGCATCTACGTAGATCCCTGGTTCTATCTCCCCATCTTGGTGAATTGGGAACTTGAGTGATGCCATGGAATCTAAGGCTCAGGAGATCCTGCTCCCCGTGCGATGTGTTGAAATGGACAGCCATAGGATAGCTGATGTTAGCATTCCTGATGGCTCTGACATGTTCCTGAATACCCGAGATGCCACACTATTTGATCACACACGTATGCTGCTTGACCTCACACGGTTGGTACTAGAGAACAATGTATTCTTACATGATGGTAGATGGTACCGACAGTGTCAAGGTGTAGCCACGGGAGCTAAATTCTCCCCTTCATATGCCAATCTCTACATGGGTCAATTTGAGAAAAAACACCTATGGTCCAACTGCCCGCCTGATCTTACTGAACATATCCTGTATTGGGGTAGATATATTGATGATATTCTAGCTATCTGGACTGGCAATGTCTCGGATCTCAATATATTCATCAAACACCTTAACACCAATGATTTTAACTTAGTTTTCACTCACAAAATGGACACGACCAAAATCGAGTTCCTCGACTTGCTTTTGTACATCACCGACAACAAGATCATGTCTAGACTGTACAGGAAACCCACCGCCTGCAATTCTGTACTACATGCTCACAGCGCCCACCCCCTTTCACAGATTAGGGCCATCCCATACGGCGAAATGGTTAGAATTCGGCGCAACTGCACTGACAATGACATCTTTAAACAGGAGCTTAAGAACCTGACTTACCGTTTTCAAACTAGAGGGTATACCAACAAACTCATCTCGGCGGCCAGAAAACGTATATGTAACAAAAACCAACACGATTTACTGATTAAGAACCGCAAAGAACCAGTGGCTCAGGGTCTCTCCAACAGCAGACCGGTCTCTTTCATTACCCAATACAGCCCTGCAAGTAAGGATGTGCTACGTATTCTCAAGAAACACTGGCATCTGTTAAGGTTGGACACTTGCCTCAAAGACTCAATAGGAGGGTCTCCTACCATTGTACACAGCAGAGGTCGGACCCTTAGGAACATTCTGTGCCCGAGCTTTCTCTGTCCTACACCTCTGACACCATCCACAGGGTGGATTCCCGCGAAACCAAATGGTTTTTACAAATGTGGTTGCTGTATCTCTTGCCAACTAGCCCTTAACAAAACCACTTCCTTTTCCTACAACACCGTGACCACGCATCACATCAAGACTTTCATGAATTGCAACACGAAGTTCACTGTCTACTGTCTGATATGTGTATGTGGTCTGATCTATGTTGGCAGTTCAATACGCCCACTAAAAGAACGTATTCAGGAACATGTCAGAGCCATCAGGAATGCTAACATCAGCTATCCTATGGCTGTCCATTTCAACACATCGCACGGGGAGCAGGATCTCCTGAGCCTTAGATTCCATGGCATCACTCAAGTTCCCAATTCACCAAGATGGGGAGATAGAACCAGGGATCTACGTAGATGCGAATCTAAATGGATCATAAAGCTTCGCGCAGTTGAACTAGGCTTGAACACGGATCGTGAACTTCACTTTTTTCTCGCATGATTCGCCATTCCTCCTGTCTACAGTATACACATTAGCATTGCCTGTTCTCACTAATATTGTGCACTACTGTATTCCTTATTGGTACATGTATGCGCTTACACAAATTGTGTTAACTACTATACTTACTGTACTTCATGGTCTCTATTTCTATAATTTGATTTTCCATTGCGCATGTACAGTACGTCCACATATATTGCGTTTACTCTTTTTTAAAATCCTGCCCTCGCTTTATATACCTATTTTCTTCCCTGTTACCACTTTAGGTCATTTTATAGGCTTATCAGGGCCTTCTCATATCTTCGATTTCACGCAAGCCTTTTACACACGCACCTGCAGCTGCCTGGCGCAGCCATACCTATTTCAGTTCTTTACCATTTACTCAGGTATGTTCTCACTGACCATTCTTATCTTTCTTCTATTTATATAGATTTTCCTTTCTCTCTAATCCAACTTTTCCTCACCTTTTTCCTTCTTATCGCCTTACCTTTACATTTTTTTCCCACCTTTTTCCTTCTTATCACCTTACCTTTACATTTTTTAGCTCTCTACGTTTTCCCAACTATCCTGTCACACACAATTACTTATCCCATTCTATTTCTCTCTTTTTCTCTGATCCATCTCACTCACTTTCTCTCCAGCCCACCTATACTTCACTACTACACACCACCACCAAACCTACTTAAGCCTGCTGTCCCAGGTATGACTCTCACCCTTCTGTTATGCCCTCTGGGCTCACCGCCTTCATTACTGTTTCTTTTTTCTAAACTTGCATTTAGCCGTATCTCCCCTTTATCTTTTCTACTTTCTCTCCTGCATTTCTCGTAGACTTTTAAGTTTCTCCCTATTGCACAACAATTGCATGCTCACACTGCTTCAAATTGCATATACTCTATTACTCTCCAACATTTTGTTTTTATAGACCAACTTTAAAACTTGATCACGGTGCTGTTATTTGACCCCACTACCACTCACCTCTAAAGCCATGTTAATCACTTATTCACTTACACAATCAGAACGCTTTCTGGTTTCACACCAGATTCCAATACACACATATGTATCCAATGTTTGCTGTCATTACTTTATTACAGCCTTGATAAAGTCACTTGTGTGACGAAACACGTGTTGGCTGTATCTCCATGATGACTCAATGCTTTCTAAGCACCTACGAAATAAGACACCATCTGCAAACAGGATTTGAGACTCGTTTCAACTTTATACTTCCCTCAACTCTCGGAACCACACCAGGAATATCTTTTTCTGCCTTACTGTTGGACATTACTCTCTGTGTGCTCTGGCCAATGTTTTCCCATTATTTCAAACAACTTCAACTCCTACAGGCTAAACCACTGCTTTTGGGGAGATAACTGCTTACTAGTCTATGCACAGCATGTGTATCTGCAGCTACACATGCCATCGAACGGAAAATGTCACTTACCCAGTGTACATCTGTTCATGGCATGAGTCGCTGCAGATTCACATGCGCTCTCCCGCCTCCCCGGGAGCCTGTAGTCATTATAAGTTGATGAAACTTGTACATTTATAAATTTGTAAATATATAATATTTTTTATACATATTATGTACATACAGACTCACTCCATTGCATGGGCACTTTTATTAATATACACAACTCCTACCTCACCCTCTGCGGGGAAAACAATCTAAGATGGAGTCGAAGCCCATGCGCAATGGAGCCGAAAGGGAGGAGTCCCTCGGTCTCATGACTCGAAAAGACTTCTTCGAAGAAAAACAACTTGTAACACTCCGCGCCAAACACTAGATGGCAGGATAATGCACAGCATGTGAATCTGCAGCGACTCATGCCACGAACAGATGTACACTGGGTAAGTGACATTTTCCTTATAGATCGCATTCCAGCCGTAGCATCGAAGCGCTAAGCAACAGTAAGTAGAATGACCGAAAGAAATAGCAGGAGGAAGAGAAGTAAGACAACTGAGGAAAGAGCCAAGTTTTCAGCTGCTTCCTAAAGGCCAAAAAGTTATGTTCCTTCCTAATCATCAAGGGGAGCATATTCAGTGTTTGGCAGCGACCGCTATAAATGTTTTATCACCCCATCTGGCCTTACGAGTGCGAGGGACGTGGACCAGGTGAGATCCTGCTGATCTAAGCCGATGGCTCGGCACGTACCAGCGTAACATGGAAGAAAGGTATTCAGATCCATGCACATGCAGGGACTTATGTGTCAGACACAGAGTCTTAAAAGTGATGCGCTTCCCGACAGGTAACCAATGTAACAGTTTAAGACTTTCCACCTGCAGAGGCTGAGTGGGGAAGATCCAATATTAAACGAGCGGCTGTATTCTGGATTAATTGTGGTTTATTGAGCGAGGCTTTGGCAACGTTTAGCATTAAAGCATTGCAGTAGTCCAGTTTGGAGATCACCAGAGCAAGGGACACCGTGATTCTGACCTCCTTTTGTAAATATGGAGAAAAAAATATATATATTTTGAGAGTCCAAAAAACAAGCTTTGGTGGTAGAATTAGCTTGAGACTTGAAAGGTCACCAGCGTGAGCTCCACAGTTCCCTACTAGAGCCAAAGAGCAAAATCTCTGTTTCGTCGCCATTCATCAAACCCATCCATCTACTAATCTCACTCATGCAGTGGTGAAATCGATCAGCAACTTGCTCCCAGTTCTTATGGATGGGATGATTAGTTGAGTGTCGTCCACATAAGAAGTAACCATAAAATCAAAAGATCGAATGAGTCTGGCCAATGGGGCTGCATACAGATTAAACAATGTGGGGCTAAGAGAAGAGCCTTGAGGGACACCACACAGTAATTGATATGCGGGTGCTCTGAAATCCCCACAGTTTACCGTGGTAGATCTTTCCCCTACAAAAGACTTTGAAATATTCAGAGCTGTTCTTCTGACATCCGCTTGCCAAGATGTGTGGCGAGATGGTATCAAAAGCGGCTGATAGTTCTAATAGCACTAGGATAGCTCATTGCCCCTCATCAACTAATCTACGGATAGTGTCCGATGTGGTAAAGAGGGCGGATTCCATGCTATGGGCTTTCCTGAAGCGGGGTCTAGGCCACTAGAGTCTTGAAGAAATTTGGCTAACTCTACATTAATGTGTTTTTCGAAGATTTTAGTCTGGAAAGGCAGCAAGGCGATAGGCCGAAGATTCTGAAGATCATTTGCCGCTCCATCTGGTTTCTTTTTCAGAGGAACCACCGTCGCTTCCTTCCATGATGGAGGGAAAACTCCCGTAATCAGAATCTTCTGGAATACTGGAGCAAGGGCTGAGGATACGAACTGAGGGGCGAGCTGCAGGAGGGCAGGGATCCCTGGGGAGCCTGACTTAATGCCCATCATGAGCTCTTTGATCCTCTCCAGCCGCAAAGGTTGGAAATTAGTCAGTATAGGACAGTCGCGTTTATAGAACTATTTAAGTACTCATAAGGGTCTGATACCCCCAATTATTGAGTGAAGCTGGCTTGTATTTGCAAACCTTTGTTTCTTGAGAATTCTCCAACCCTGTTGAGGTGTAGAGGGAGCTGTGAGGGAACGTACCATTCTAAAGAGTTCTCTAGGGGTGTTTGTTGCTTCCTTAATCTTCGGTGAGTAGAACTCAGTTTTAGCTTTATTTATCGCATTTTTATAGGCGCTAAGGGCGGCTCTAAGCTTTCCTTTTTGCTTAGGATTTGAGTCTAGTTTCCACCTCAGTTCTTGTTGGCAATATTTTCTGTTCAGGCTCTTGAGATCATTGGTGAACCAGGGACAGCTAACTTTTTTCTCGCCTAAAGAGCGAGGAGTTCTAAGAGAGGCCAACTGATCAATTGCTATTTTGACCCCAAGATTGAACCTGTCCGTAGCCGGCAAAGGGAGCTTCTTCGCTGCTTTCCAGCCTAAAACCAGTGCCTGTCTTAATTGCTGATCCTTAATGCTGTTCCAATGTCTAACTGGTTTTAGTGAAGGGTTGGAAAACGGATGGGACAGAAATTTCAGCAATCTAAAAGTGAGGAGGTGGTGGTCTGTCCAATCAAATACACAATTATCATGACGGGCAAATATCCCGTCCAGCAGATGGTCCGCCCTGTGCGTAGCTGTCGTGACTTTTAACGTCCAGTCAAAGTTCACCATGAGGTTCAGGAACCCATTAATATGAGGGCCTGAATATTACCAAAGTGAATGTTAAAGTCCCCCAGTCCAATACACTTAGAAGTCATAGTTACAGGCTCAATTATGGCTGGCCAATGATGCAAGAATGTAGAGTAAGGTCCAGGAGGCTGGTAGACCAACAAACCTTCGAACAGCACATTGTTCTTCTGACAAATCTTAAAACAGACACCCTCCCATATCTCTGATGTAACATTTATGACTTCCCAATGACTGCAGAAAATGGACTTAAGGATGATGGCCAGACCACCTGCTCTACCCGTAATTCTATCCAGTCTGAGGAATTAATATCCAGGTGGAGTGGCTGCTATAAAGTCAGGGACCGAGTCTTCTCTAGCCCAGGTTTTGGTAATGAAAAGGCAGTCTAAATTTTGGTGGACAGTCAGGTCTTCTATTTCGCTCTTATGTTTGACCAAGAAGCATGCATTAATCAGGGCACAGGTCAGGAAATTAGTGGTAACGACCTCTTCATTTTTGCACCTTTCGTGCACCACCTGCAATAAAGTGTGAGGGAGAGTGGTGCCAGACGGTGTCCCGGGTGACCAATTGCAGTATTCACAACTCCACCCATCTAAATTATCTGGGGCAACTTTAACCCTGTGCTTACACCAATGAGAACAGGGCGTGAGAAGAGTAAAAGATACGGGCTAACATTGATTGAAAAGGGACATAGCCTTTGTCTCCCGGTCCCGGTTGGGTGCGCACGGGCACAGACGGGCTTGCCTTAGGTGCGCCTTAGGTGCGCCTTTGGCGCGCCTGCTGCGCGTGGCCACTGCATGGCCACATGACCACCTGAATAAGAGCTGTGGGCTCAATCACCACGTGACCGCAGGTCAGCAGCTACTCTGCTGACCTGTATTCCCCCCAAAAGGGTTGCTGTCCAGAACCTAGAGGGGAGGGCTCTAACAGGCCCAATCTCCTGTGAAAAAAGCACTGAGCAGCAAATATCGGAGCACAAAAGGTGCCTGATAAAAATGGAGAAAAGAGCTCGCTAGAGCAGCCAAGACAAAAAGAGTGAGACAAGTGTGGAGCCTAAAGGAAAACACAATAAAAAGTAAAACAGTTAAAACAGTGATAAATACTAAAAGTATAGGCAATCAAGAGACACTCACAAATTGTTGCCACTGCGCGTCCGCATCGCCCTCTGAATAGGAGCTACGAGCTCAATCACCACATGACCACAAGTATATATTATTATGTATTTATTTAGACTTAATATTGTCTTCCCAAAGCAGACCACAAATCAATAAAAGCAGTGAAGCACAATTTATAAAAGTACACTGAAAAACATTGGAATATTCATAAACTGGATTATTAAACAATTAAACATATTTGAGACCTAAACTGTCAGGTTTAAATTGTGTATTGTTAATGGCAGGTCACACTTACTCTGCCTTCTCCTTCTTTTTGAGTAATGGGTGATAAGGGTGACTTCCCTAAGAAGCCTCACCTCTGTCTTCCAGGTTCACCGAGAGGATGATGGACAGACGCCAAGCAAGACACCAACAAGGTTGTGCAGGATGACAAATGTATCACAGAAGAACCTCGGAGTGGAAAAAACAAGCACATAAAAAAATCACTCAAAAAACGCATGGCAAATAATAGAACAAACTATCCAGGGAATGCATTGTAGTGGGCGATAAACGTGTGAAGATGGATCCTTGAACGATGAGACGCACGGTGGTTCAGGTTTTGAACATTTATATAGGAAACCAATGCAGACACCTCTTACAATGAACCAGGAAACATTCATGTTTCCATCATCTTGTTTTTGGGAAACACACAGAATAACATTATACTTTATGTTATTGAGAAACGTGTTGTTGGTTCCTCCCAACACTGGATGAACCTAACCTTCTAAATACACAAGTCAGAATCTTCTTTCCCCTTTTCCAAAGAAGTGTGATCTCAAGCTGTAGGAGTATTGTCTGTGGGTAAATCTACCTCTCTTTTCCAATGTCTTATGTTTCTAAAGGACTCTGATCACATGGCCTCTGTTCCAGTCAGTTTTCCTATGAAGCACAGGGATCCGTGGATCCCGCCAATAATTGCCACTGAGTGGGGCCTGTAAAGACTTGGGGTTCTTGTTTGATGACACAAATTCTTTTAGCAAAGTTATCCCATCACTTATAAGCATTATTTTCAGATATCTGAAACAGCCACAGTCAAGGAAAGGGCATACAAATAATACATGCCCTAGGGGATGTACTCCTATCCTACAGTCATTTTAAATCAACCTTCTTCATCTATCTGTTTTTCTGACCTTCACCCAACTTCCAGAAGAAATTCAAGATCAATTCACTTTTTTATTATCCTACTAGCCTTTGTTCCTCTTTGTAATGCCTCATCACTCAGTTTTACAACACCCAAATAAACTTGATCACTTCTGGCATTTGCTCAAGAAGGACTTAGTAGAGTTCCTGCGCCCCTTTCCTCTCATCAAAGAAAACCATGCGCAGAGGTTGCCTCATGAAGTGCTGTAGGAAAAGCCTACAACCACCTTTGCAACTCCTTCCCTCCAAGACAAATGTCTTCTTAACCCCAGAGGCCCTTTCTCCATCAATATCCCATTGATTGCAAGCAATTGCAATAGGGAGCAACCAACT
Organism: Pleurodeles waltl; assembly: GCF_031143425.1. Lineage (NCBI taxonomy): Eukaryota > Metazoa > Chordata > Amphibia > Caudata > Salamandridae > Pleurodeles > Pleurodeles waltl. Next base: position 29,491,235 of record NC_090445.1, on the reverse strand, counting down.
CTGATGCATCAACCAGTTCAATCACCCTCAGTCAGGCGTAGCGCAACTTCCTCTTCGGTTCCACCACTTAAGTCGTGGGACCATCCACATCTTATCCACCACTGTTTTGACCTCCTTTCTCATTACTGCTTTATGTTACAACTCTCTTCGCTTTATGTGAAAGCAACCTCATACCGCTGGCACATTCTTCACAGATATACTCTTAATAATGTGCAAAGTCCTTAAAAGAAGTCCTATTTTTCATCGATGTCTCCATCCCTATTGTCAAAATTAGAAAAATATTCACACATGTAGAAGATTAGAGGCCTTTAGTGGAAAGCTATCATGCAGGGGCCTGTGAGCACAAAAGCAACCAGAACCAATAATGCACATACAGAACTCCAACAGTTCAATTTAGTTGCAATTCCATATCACTATTCCATAAGCCTCTGCACAGCATTAACTCTTTACAACCCTAAAGATTACAGCTTCTGCAGAGAAGACAAACTCCAAGTTCTCACCGTCCCCTGGGCCATCATCAACACACTTGCACTGTTTAAAATGAAATAGAAAGGAGTTTTACATTGTGAACTGTCTGACACATAAAAGAGGACTGGGTTTTACTTTGTGACCTTCCACAAATACAATAGTGATTTAGCCTGTGAGTTCTATGTGAAACAAGGAGAATGCTTTACATTTGTTTAACACTGAGAGGCCTTCTCACACCGATCTGTAGCTCAGGAAGAGAGGTCTGTTTTTTATTGTGCTAATTTAAACTTTTAAGTATGTTGTGTGTGAATGAAGGTACTTTTATAAAAAAAACATAAAAGCATTGGCTGGCCGTTGATTTATTAAGTGTTATTATGTGCTTCAGGGAGTCCTGCATTTCAACACAACACAACTCCCCTGAGTAAGTTTTTAAGTGTTCTTCCACATTACACTGATGGTCCAGTAGAAAGATGGGCCTCAGACGTTCTGGGCCTCATTAAGAGTTTGGCGGGCGGCCGAGGCTTTAGGACAGAAGACCGCCAGTACGGTCTTCCGCCCGCTAGCCCTATTAAGAGTTTCCCGCTGGGCCAGCAGGCAAAAACAAAATTTCTGCCCTCTGACCCAGCGGGAAACTCACCACAACATTGACGCCGGCTCATAATCGAGCCGGTGGCAATGTTGTGGTGCGTCGGGTGCGACACTACCCATTGCGCTTTTTACTGCCTGCTTTGCAGGAGTAGTAATCCCTAGGACAGCACTGCTTGCAGCGCTGCCCTGATGGATTAAGACCGCCAGGCTGTCGACCGGTGGCAACCCAGCGGTGCCGGCGGTTGGAACGTGGTGCTTTTGCCACGGTCAAAACGTGGAGGCCGGACCGCCGCATTGGCACCGGTCCAACCGCCACCACGGCTCTGGCGGTCTCATAACCGCCAGGGTTGTAATACCATTGGGCTGCAGTCATCTTACCCTGCCTATGAAGTAGTTCCATTGCTCATATCTAAGTGAAACACTATTAACAAAGGGGCATTGTACTGTGTAGCGTGAAGATAAATTAGAGAAGGAAAGTGTTTAACAGTAGAAACTGACAAACACAATAGAAGGGATTTTACATTGTGAACTATTGTAAATTAAATGGAAAGAGGGTTGACACTGTGACAAGTACATTAGGAAGGGGTTCTACTTTGTGAATTCCTTGACAAACACATTAGGGAGGGGCTAAATATTTTTAACAATGAGGGCCCTCCTAGCACAGGTCTGTAGTTCAGGAATGGCTAAAGATGTTTGGTTTTATAAAACTTCCCCTTAACTAATGGCGACAAAACACCCACAACTGCAGAAGAATACAGATAGACCCCAAGAGAGTCACCCTGTGACCCTACAGAGCACTGGTATCAGCTGAGCCTTGGAGGAAGAGCCATCTCTACGAGCAGTTTCTGAACTAATCTACTCTCAGCCGCGGTGGATATAGGATCAAGAGAGTACACTTGTGCTGTAGACTCTGTAAACTATGAGCATTTCGCATACACAACATGACTTTATCCCACAGAAAAGGGATGATTCTTACAGGAACAACTTGTAACTGCTCAAGCCTTGGAGCAACAGGTTGTGAAACTAACAAAATTGACCTTGGGATGGTGGCAACCAAAAGACTTCTGGGAAAGAAAGTGTGGTTCCCACTGCTAGATGAACTGATGGAGGAGGTGTTCTCACTTGCCATGTTTGTCAGACTCTGGGACAAGATTATTCCCCTGAGCTCCAGCCAAAGAGCTATCAGAGGAGCTTTGTGAAAAGGTCCCCACGCACTTTTTTGACTGCATAGCCAACCAGATTCACTGAGGTCATGGTTCCCAGTAGATCGGTGGCTTAGAGCAAAATAGTCTCCACTTCAGGCATTCACATAGTTGCTAAATCTGACAATGGGCCACCTTTTAGTGATACATAACTCAAGGAGTTTGCACTGTGCAGAGTGTTTGATTGCTGCAAGGTTACATTCGTTTGGGTACAGGCCCATAGAATTGTCGAGCTTTTCATGGCCACGCTGAAGAAGGCCATGCAGATCACCAAAGTCACCAAGTGCCACATCTCTGGCACAGTTACCATCTTTGTGAAAGAAAAATATTGGCCAGATTTTGACATTTCTACTTTGTCAGGGCAGAAGCTGGTCCCTCATTAAGAGTTTGTTTAAAATCCTCTGTATTTTTTCTGGCTTGGCAATTCTGCCTTCAATGGCCAATGAAAACCTTTAGTAATCATTTACATGCTGTAACGTACTTCTCAAGTGTTTTTTCTCATATTTGTGCCTTGTATTTGTATTCAAAAGGAGAAAAATATACCATATTTTTCCGACTTTCCCTGTGTTTCCCAGCCTTAGTATAGAAACACTGGTCATGCTGGCAAAAAACTGACCTGCTAGAACCCCAATCTTTGATGTGCTGTGTAAGACCCTGGGGGACTACTGTGAAACCCTGCACAGCAGTACGATTAAGAAGTTTCCAGCTGAGCTGCTGTTTCGTTGCACGCTCAGGGCTTGACTTCCTTCGGCTGCCTCGAGAATTCACCCTGGCTTGAAACACGAAAGGCAACACGACTGCCCGATGAAAAAAAGAAAGTCTATGATGACCAAAGGAGACATGCAAGATGCTTGAGACTATGTAAAGGAATTCAAGCAATTCAAAATAATAATAAAAGACGACCCCTGTTTTGATCCTCGGCCACATGTGTTAACGGATATCAAGGGGGCATCACTACAGTCGGCAGGGATGAATATGCCATCACCTGTAGCTTCTGCATGCTACAAGGGGATCCAAGTGACCTTTCATCTCAGGAGATTTTTAATATTGAGAAAGCTCCTAAGGAAACAGCTCTTATGAATGGCTCTGTGCTTGGCCTCCACTAGTCTTGTCACCCACACCATCCTCTTTTCTGTCATTTCCACTTTCTCCCTATCCTGAACCTCAGCTTGTTCCTGAACAATAATATTATGTATCCCGCTTCCTGAGCGACTCCTTGCTGTAACTGACAAGACCCTAATTATTGTTTAGTTGGGGGGTGGGAGGGCATGGCATCACCAAGACCTTGTGTCACTCTTGATGCATTTTCCTGACCCTTCCAATGCATGCATTCTCTAAACACCTGAGCGACCACTTCAGAGTGATCCTCTGCCTTGGCCAATGCTCCATGTATCTAGAGACTGCCTTAGGATTCTACAATGCAGCTCAAACCCCAAAGCTTTTAATTGCCTGCATCCAAGGGCGTGGTGAAGGACCCACTATACCAGCTTACGCGGGGGTGCTTGGAACATATTGTATTGTTTTACGTCCCTTTTTAACTTTCGTCTCTTGCTCAAAGGTCATTGCAAGACAGATGGTGAAACTTATAAATAGTGGAAGAATAAATTACTAGGACACAAATGTGGGATGGAAGGGACAAATAAGTTTAAAACTGTGACAGAAAAGAAGAGAAATGTTTAAAATGGCAAATAAATAATAAGTTAGAAGCAAATGCAGTGAGACAGCTCGAAGAGAGGAAAGAAGAATGAAAATATGGTAAAAAAGAAGAAAGGTTTAAAAGAAGCAGGATGGGGCGCCGGTACAAAAGAAAAATAGAAAAAAGGATGGAAAGGGAAAAAAGAGAAAAAGGTGAAGCCTGGAAGGAAGGGTAGCAAGATGGAAAGAAAGGAACAATAAATGGACAGGGAAAACGAAAGGAGAAAAAGAAACAACAAAAGCAGAACAATATAATGAACTATTGGTACAAAGAAACGAGAGACAGATGGAAGGGCAATAGAAGGAAAGAAGAGAAAGAAAGAATTAATGCATGGAAGAAATACAAAAAGAAAGATGGGTGAAAAGAGGGACAAAGTAATGACTGCAGAGTGATTAGACAAAAGGAAGGAACAATACAAAAATGGAAGAATGGGAAGAAGAAAACACTGAAAGCAGCAAAGAAAATTAAATCGGAATATAAAGTAGGACAGACATATGGAAATAAGGACTGTGAGGAAAGGCCTCTTTTTTCATGGTTAGCCCCTACTTTTGGCCTGGTATTTGATGTAGTCTCAAAGTTGTTACTGCCGAGGGCCCCTGCTAACCAGATACCCTGGGCCAGATCTCTTCCCTAAAACTATTGTGATGCATTGGCACAACTGGCAACACCTTTACCTGCGCTATAAGTCCTTAGTAAATGGTACTTAGGTACCCAGGGCATGGGGTACTAAGGGTAAGCCCCTGAGGACAGCAGGACAATTTGTGCCACCCTCAAGGGCCATGCATCCAGATACACCCAGCACTGATTATAGCAGGCTGAGTGTCCTGGTGCAATCCCAAAATGTAATCCCGACATGGCACACTACCTGTGTGCCCTGTCCACTACACAGTGCATGCAAGTCACCCCTCTGGCAGGCCTTCCAGCCCCATGGCAGGGTGCGCTATACTGTATGTGTGGTCATAGATGCATGAGCAGTATGCCCCTACCGTGCCCTTGCTAATCCTTGGACATAGTAAGTGAACAGAGCAGCCATTTTAAAACACATGCTGGACACTTGCCAGTATGAGTTTCACGGCTATATGATGGCTACTCTGAACCCTGGGTTGTTTGGTATCAAACAACTCAGAATGATCAATCAAATCTGGTACCAGCATTGGATTTATTGCACAATGTACCCAGGGGTCACCCTAGAGGTGCCCCCTGCAAAAGCTAACTACCCTGGAAGGGTTGCTGGCCGGTCACAACCAACCTGCCATCACCAGACAGGATTCTGGAACCCTAGGGTGAGTTATCCTGTCCTCCAGGTCTCACAACAAAGCCCTTCCTGGGCAGAGGCGCTATCACACCTCCCCCCAGCAATATGCACTGCCCTGCTAGCGAGCTTTAAAGGGCTTACCGCCCTTGAAACTCAACCCCAAGCCTGCTGCTAGCAGCAGATGGCTACCCTGCTGCAAACCCCCAATTTTGGTGGGAGCAACGGCTGGAAAACACACAAAGGACAGGAGGAGTGGTCAGCCTCAGCTTGCACCACCCCTAAGGTGTTGGAGGCGAGGTGACCCCTCCATTTCATTTTCCTCCATCTTTCATGGATGAAAAATAGCCAATCAGGTGTAGGGAACTGACGTCTGCCCACAGGAAGTGGTCACCTAGTGGATGTAGCTGCCCCCCCTAAGGTAGATGGCCCATTGGTAACTACTAGATGCTTCCCTAAATGCCAGTAAATACAGTATTTAGTAGGCATCCCTAGACTAGAGGTTCAGATTCCAAGAGCAAAAGAAGACCATCAACAAAGTAGACCCAAGGCTCGAGATCTGATGTCCTGCTCCACCAAGAAGGGTCCAAACCCTGCCTGCTGCACCCAGGACTCGACAGTCATCACTGAGGGGTTCCTTGGACATTGGAAAAACTCTACAAACCCCCAGAGCACCTCCACCTCTCGTAAATTACTGAAGATCTCCCTCCAGAATGAAAGCATCACTCTCCTGTGACAAAGACCAGAAAACCAAGACAGTCCACTTCATTGACCGGCTGCTGACTAGGGAACCGGGTGCCACAGCTGGGCCAAATTCCACCTGGCAGACCACAAGGACCAAACCTACCAGTGTGCAACGTTTAGTGGCACTGCGACCTCCAGTGACCAAACCGTGCAATAGCCCCAGGTACTAGTCAAAGGAAAAGGGGAAAGAAAGCAATAAAAAGTAGAAAAGAAAGGTAGAGAAAAAAATAAAAGAATGAAAGAAATATGTCAATATTGGTAAATGGGTAGTTTTTGGTCAAAATCTTTTATAATCATTCTTTAAAATGCATACTTTACAGGCAGTGTCCTTGGAGGAACAATTCCTGTGGGCTCCTTAATAGAGCGTTGGGATCGACCACATAGGTAGGATATTTTGTCAATGTAGATCAAGGTTGGAGGTGTTTTATTTTCCTGGCTACTCCCTTGCCTGCAGATTACAGTTCAACTCCTCAAGGCTAAAATAAGGTTTGTGTTCCTGCAACCGGTGTCTCTTTTGTCTTTGACAGCACCTATACAATGAAGGGTAATAAAGCTATCAGTAGATTGCTCACATAAAAATACCAGCTATTTCCTCACTCGAGTGATCACCTGTCTGTTATTTACACACACCTTCCATTACTTGGAACAAATGTCCACTGTCCATAAATAATTCTTTAATAGACAGCATTTGTCTGTCAAACAACGCTACCCATGTTTAACCCCTTCAAAGCTGGTAAAAAGTAGGCTTTCGCAATCATTATAACATGTAGTGTGTAGGGAGATTAAAACCTGGAAAGTGCAATGCATGTCACAAAGAGCCTTTAAAGGTATGTTCACAAATTTTTCATGTGAATTGAGCTTCAATTTTAAGGAATACCCTTTGGAGACGGAAAAAAAATCAATGTTTATTATACTTTGTAGTTGCTGGTAATACTAATCAAGAACATCATACAAGTACCTCTCTGTCAGGACCAGAGGTGAGGAGTATGCATTTCTTTCTTCACCTTTATTAACCAGCAGCCTTCAAAGAAAGAGCTTCATACAAAAAAAACAAAAGAACATAACTAGGTTTCCCGTGAACATTGAGACATATATATCCATAGTAACCATTGTCCATTCATATAGCAGTCCCATACATATATATATATGTATATATATATATATATATATATATACACAAGACGCCCCTTCCTGTTCCTCTTTCTTCACTGCTCATCGGTTAAGTCACTTGTCTTTCTTAACTAGTTTTTAGGGTCGAGCCTGCGTTGCATACGCTTTAGTGTTTAGAAAAGGGCTCGGAGCCCTGTCGACGTCACGTCAGTGTTTTTGATTAGTTCGTGGGCTTGCCTAATAAAATCTGCTTGCTTTCATTAGTGGAAGACATGCATACGTCATGCCTTTTCCGGTGGCTAGCCCTCCTCGAGCGCATCAACCAAGTACAGAAAACATGCGAGGCTCGCTGTTTTCTGTCCGGCTCGTGGACTACTTTTTCTCTAATTTATAGCGCGATTTCGCTTGGCAGAAGTCGAGCGCTTTACATAGTTAATTGCACTTTTTCGGGTTACGTATATAAATGCACTTTTGCCGATAGGTGAAAAGTCGGGTTTGGAGTTTACAACGCTATCAGCTCTAACATGAGCAAACGCGAGACCCGCTGCATTGCAAATGCTTGTTTTTTTTTATTATTGCTCTGCTTAGTATTAGGTATTTTGAAGTTTTTCACTGTGTTTACTATTTTCACACGTGCGAAAGGCGATTCGGCTAGAGCGTGTTGTTTTTTGCTGCAACATGGGTCCCTTAGGTGGTGCTGTTTTGCCCAGCCACTGCAGCCTGTCAGTCATGTGTTGATTTACAGAGAAGCACTGTTTGCTCTCCCAGGCATGCAACGCGCATGTGAGGATCTCCATTGAGGTTTCCCTGCAGGATTCCCTTCCCACTCCTGGCTCGATAGTGTTTTCCTGGAGCCTCGTACACTGCTAGGCTGTTAATGTCACCTAGTGGCACATTTAAGTAAGTGCACTCTGCTCAGTATTCTTATAAGACCGCCCTTGGTATTTTCTTACAGGTGTTTTTTTCAAATTGTGTTCCTTGTTTCACAGTGCTCTCATGCTCATTAAATATGGAGTCCAGGAAGGACCATAAGTGTTCCACTGGTTATACGAATGAAGAGGAGTGGCCCCATGAGGGGCGATGCCTGCCTGCAGAGACAGACAGTGTGCCTTCTCATAAAGACTGACCCCAAGTTAGGAGAGTTAGCTACCTCCGAGGCAGGGACCATTGCGCAAGGGAACATCTTTGGGAAACCATTTGCAAAAGAGCTGCCAAGTTTGTTTCCACCTTCTCCACCTTAGCTAAGGCCCAATCTTTGACTAAAAAGATTTTTCCCAGGAAGGTTTTTTGGAGGGCCGGAGGAGGCAGGGGCAGCTCCTCCGGGCGCACTTTGCTCAAGGCCAAGCCAAGCGGAACAACAGCTGGCATAATGGATGCCAAGGGACATTCTTCCCCAACAGAGGCTCGGGAAAAGGCAGAGGAACAGACCTTGCAGAGGTGGAACAAATGCTCCAGGTTGTTTTACCAGTAAGCAACATCCTTTTTTTCCCTTTGAAAACTAGGGCAGAGACTTTAACTGTCTGTTCACAAGTGGAAGAAAATCACCTCAGATCCATGGGTTTTAGGGACAGTTCAGGGATACCACATAGAGTTCTATGGATCTCCGGCACAGATGATACGTCTGAGACCTTTGAATTTCTCATCACTGGAGATGAGCTTGATAGACAATGACGAGATGGATCTTTTGAACAAAGCTGCGATGTGCAGGTTGGTATTACACCCGAAAGGGTTCCTGAGCAATATCTCCTTAGTAGAGAAAAAAGACAAAGGGTTCAGACCAGTCATAAACCTGAAGGAACTCAATGAGTGGCTGGTTTATTGGCACTTCAAAATGGAACGTATTCATCTTTTAAAAGATATCCTCTCAGCAGGGAATTTGATGGTGAGACTGGACTTAAAGCATGCGTACCTCATCATTCCACCCTACCCTCTTCACTGCCAACTCCTCATTTCTATCGAAGGCGAAAGGTCTACGAGTTCCAAGTGCTCCCCTTCATTGGCCCCGTGGTGCTTCACCAAACTCTTATGCCCGGCAGTAGAAGTTCTCAGAAGGAGGGGGTACACCTGATCACATATCTGGACGACATCCTGTTGATGCATCAATCCCGGCACCAATAAATATCAAATTTGAGCATGACTATTGCGCTCCTGCAGGACTTGGGCTTTGTGATCAACAGTCAGAAGTCTGAATTAAATCCATCCCAGATGATGACCTTTCTTGGATTTCACATACATATGAACTGGACTGCTCTGATTCTACCAGAGTAAAAAATGTTCAGAGATAAGGAAGGAACTAACGAAAGTTTTGCGACGAGACAGAATTTCTCTCCGACAGTTGGCCCAGATTGTGAGACTATTATACTCATTGATCCAGGCCATTTTCAAGGGGCCATTACACTACAGGACACTTCAGCGATTTGATGCAACACATCTCAGGAGAGGATTAAAGCACTTCGAACTGATTCCCCTGACACCTGAAACCAGGACGGAGCTCCAGTGGTGGATAGATCACATGGAAGCCTGGAATGGCAGGCTGACTTTCAGCTCAACACTGGATCTGATCACAGAATCAGATGTCAGCCGTCAGGACTGGAGAGCCAGGTGCGGCAACATCTCCATGGGGAGTAGATGGACGGAGAAGGAACTGACCTTGCGCATCAACGGTTTGGAACTCCTGGCCAGATCCTCTGCGATCAAATCCCTCTCCAGGGACAAGGACTTGTGATGCATCCTCCTGAGGATAGACAAAGGGGGTCATTCTGACCCTGGCGGCCGGTGGCCGCCAGGGCCACCGACCACGGGAGCACCGCCAACAGGCTGGCGGTGCTCCCACGAGCATTCTGACCGCGGCGGTTCAGCCGCGGTCAGAAGCGGCAAGTCGGCGGGCTCCCGCCGACTTACCGCTGCTCGGGGGAATCCTTCATGGCGGCGGAGCGCGCTCCGCCGCCATGAGGATTCTGACAGCCCCTACCGCCATGGCGGTAGGGGGTGCCGCGGGGCCCCTGGGGGCTCCTGCAGTGCCCATGCCAATGGCATGGGCACGGCAGGGGCCCCCGTAAGAGGGCCCCGCTAAGTATTTCAGTGTCTGCTATGCAGACACTGAAATACGCGACGGGTGCAACTGCACCCATCGCACCCCTGCAACTACGCCGGCTCAATTCTGAGCCGGCGTCCTCGTTGCAGGGGCATTTCCTCTGGGCCGGCGGGCGCTCTTTTGGAGAGCGCCCGCCGGCCCAGAGGAAATGTCTGAATGGCCGCCGCGGTCTTTTGACCGCGGTGCGGTCATTTGGCAGCGGTACTATGGCGGACGGCCTCCGCCGTCCGCCATAGTCTGAATCACCCCCAAAGTGTCAGCAGTCCAGTACATCAACATCTTGGGAGGCACATGACTCTGTCAGAACTAGTGAAAGATTTTTGGCATTACTACATGCAACAACACATTTGGCAACAGCGGAATATCTTACAGGAATACAGAATACAGTGGTGGACTGGAATTCCAGGTACATCATAAAAAACAGTGGCTGGTAACTGTATTGAAGAATCTTCTTAGCCATAATGGACATATGAGGACCATGCGATTTGGATCTGTTTGCCTTTAGACTGAATGAATTACCCCGATATTTGAGTTGGTGCCCTGATAAGGAAGTGATATCAGTGGACGCTTTCGTTTGGGAAGTGTCCATTGGCCGACTGTATGCTTTTCTGCCCTTTCTGATGATTCCCAGGGTAGTGGCTTAAGTCAGGTGTCAGAAAGCATCATTGGTGACCCAGCGCATCATGGTTACTGACCTTGAGTGAGCTAGCTTGGGATCCTCCAATAGAGTCACCCTTCTTTTCTATGATGTTACGGGGTCCACAGGGTGGCCTGCATCCTTTAGTTCTGCAGGGACATCTCAAACTCATGGTGTGGATGATTTCCAGCGATATTGGAAAAACAACGACTTTCAGAAGATGCTACAAATTTCATTCAGCAGGCATGGTCACTAGTACCGACAAGCATGGAGAAGAGGGTTTGTTGGTGTGTGGAGAAACATGTGGATCCCACGGGGTTAGAGATAACTAATATCCTGAATTTCTTGGCGGAGCTGGCACAATCAGGCCTATCCTATCACACGGTGAATTCAGTCCCATTCATGATGTTCCGGTGGGGGAACACCCCTGAATATGTAGACTGAAGAAGGGTAACAGACTCCTGAGACCTCTGGAACTCAGGTATTACAGATTGTGTGATGTGAATTTGAGTATATGACTTCTCATGAGCTGGCAGGATAACCAGTACCTTTCCAGAAAGGAACTTGTTGCAAAGCTGTCAATGTTGTTATGCTTGATTTCATGCAAGAGAGTTTCAGATGTGAGAGCACTGGATATCTTAGCCAGGGTCTTCACAATGGAAGGTATTACATTTACCGTCTCTAGGAGGACAAAGACGAATACCAGGGGAGTATCCTACCCTGCTTTTTCTGACAAACCAAAGCTGTGTGTAGTTAGATGCATTAAACCTTACAAAGACATCACGGTCAAGATTAGGCTGGAAGGGGAGAGGCAACTCCTTATCGCTCTGAAGAAACCTTTCAAGGCAGTATCCTCTCCTTCCATTGCCAGGTGGGCAAATTGGTTCATGGCGCAAGCAGGAATTGATGTTCAGCGGTTTGATGCCCACTCTACGAGGGGAGGCCATAGTGTCTGATGCCGTCTAGGTAGATGGTAGATTGGAAGATATTATGACTGCTGCTGATTAGTCGTTAGAGCCTACTTTTAAGAAGTTTTATTTCAAACCAATTTCTGGCACCACAACTTTGGTAGTAGGTGAACTTTAATCATGCAAAATCCTCACCTCCGGTTTTGACATAGAATGAAAAATGTCCTCACTATTGAAAAGGAACATTATCGAAAAGGGAAGTTTCCATTCTATTAAGGACACGGAGGTGAGGAATATCCCACCTGGAGACACATAAATGCCAAACCTCTTGATTCAGGCAGGAGACTACCAAATTCAAGGCTAGTCTCCTGCATCCCGATTCCTGAATACAGAAACCCAATTCCTCTGCGTCCTTTTACAGACAAGGACTGGTCTTGTGTGACTTAGAGTATACACTGCAAGTAACCTGCTCCTGCAGGCCAGTGCACAACTTTTTTTGACACTCTCTTTGCTTGCCATAGCACTTTCTCCTGACAGGTAAGGAAAAAAATGTATATTCACATTTAGTCCCATACCTGATAATAAACCCAATTTGAGCCTCAATACCAGTCAATAGGAGAAATCAATTTTCCTGATTATTTTTTAAAAATCTCCCGCTTTTGTAAAATGTTGGCATGTATGGAAACACCACGGAGAAATGTCCTCCTCTCCCCCACGGATAGTTCAATTGAACAGAATGTAAAGATGATAAATGCTTTCACTGCTTTCAAAAGTGCATTTTGATTTATGTCTAATGAACTTTTTCAAGGGGTATGATAATCTGGTGAATTCATGCAATTATTTGACAATTAGTAAGAGCTCTTGGCAAAGACCTGAATAACGTTTTGACTATAGCTGCCAAGTTTTCAGATTGTGACAGTTCCGTGGTTTACGTGCACTTATGAGGGACATTCAACTGCCAAACGTGTGACAATCAGGTGCGGATTTTGTTTAATGTGAAGTGCAATTAATTATCTCCATTTCTCATTTGACAGTTTAGCATCCGAAGTGTAATGTTATTTATGAACCTATTTTAAAGGTGCCAATTTAGTCCTCGGTATGGAGTTGCTTCTCTGTCGATAATTTAGAAGGGCTTGCTTAGCAACCATTAGAAATAGTTGCAAATTTGTCAGAGTTGGATTTGTGGAGTTAAAAGCATTTCTCGAGTTAAATGCAAAACGTGTCAGTGGTGTTTACATTTGTGTATGCTGACAGATATTCAGGCCTGTGAACTTTGCTGCCAATAATTAATTCAAATTTAGCAGCTGCTGGAAAATCTCAGTTAGGAAAGAAGCTAACAGAAAAAAAAAATTCTGTTCAAAATATTGTTTGGCAGATCAGTTATAAGAAAAAAAGGTTACTTGGCTCAAAGGTAATCAATTTGCAAACATGGCCACTGCAAATGTGTGTAGAAAAAGTAAGGCTATATTTTCCAAGCTGCTTGTTCACTTTGTCCTGGCAAACTATGAAGTTTTATTTGATGCGCAGTCCCAATGTACATCTCTGCATATTAAAAACTGTACCTGGGACAGTATCCTACAGAAGATAAATGCCATATCCACTTCCAAATGTCTGGCCTGCGCAAGAAAGTGCGCGAAGATTACAGCAAAGCAAAGCAGCACGCTAAAGGAACAGTTTAGAGCTTGACCTTTTTTAGTAATGTTGAATTAAACGCATTGGAGACTATGGATACTGCTAGTTTGGAAGAACTAGATGGAATTGATAGCACACTAGAACATACAAAAAATGAACAGCCAGATAACCTATTTCCCTTCTCCTTTTGTTAAAATAACTTTAGGCGCTAGTGAAATTTCTATTACGTGAAGCGTAATCTTGTATAATTTCAGTCATTTTTACATTGCATGTGTAAAGAATGAAGGAAGGAGAGCAGGAATGCTCCGTTTCTATCAAGATATGGCTTATTCCGGCCCTCTGCCTGCGCTGATGCACAATTAGCAGCTCCATGGAGCAAGGGTGCCTGTTACAGGATTGTTTTTAGGACTCCTTCCTGCACAAAAAAGTCCTGAGAGGCATTTTCCTCTTTCTGCATGCACTGCAAAATACAGCACACGCAGAAGGAGGAAAGAAGGAGGAGAAATAAACATATTTCTTCTCATTATGCCTTCCCTGGGGAGGCGTAAGGTTTTGACGCACTCCCAGGTCTACCACTAATGGTAAATATGGGAATTCACAAAAATACATGGGTGAATATGTGGAAACACCCACGCTACACCCATGTAACGCTTTCTTAGGGCAGAATGACGCAAGTCAGTGATTTGCGCTGCCTTGCATTAGTCCAGATTTGTCAAGCCATGCAGGGTCAAGCAAGGTGGCTTTGCGTGGTGTGATAAATCTCACTTCGTTTGTAGCGTATCCTGGTATACCACATCCTGCTGAGGACTAACAGCAGATTGAACAGGCACTTGTCTCTGCACAAGATGTAAAATGTTCTTCCACAAAGCTGCTCCTTTTGATGCCATTTTTATGAACACGTGTTTTAATGATAAAATATACACATGACAAAGGTGTAGCTAGGTTACCCAGATGAAACTACCACAATCCTTGTCAGTGAAGTAAAATGAAGTTGCTAACTCCAGATTTTCCCTGGAGGAAAATACCTCCAAAAATAGCACTGGAAAACTGTAGGTAAGTGGGATCAGAATTAGCTTCACAACAACTCATCTGGGGTAAAAACCAACAGCAGTGGTATCCATTGAAGGATCTCCAGGTTTTTGGAGATAAACTGTTGGTAGAGGAAATCTAATTACCTCTAAAAAAAATTGTTTGGAATAATGGGCAGTTTAATTACAGTTTTCAAAGAACAAAATAGGATGCATATACCGACTCTGGAGAAAATACTCCAGCCTCCACAAATACACTTTACTACGCTTTAACACACATCAAAATCAGCACCTTAGAGTGACGCTTTGTTGCAAGTAAAACTTAGCAACGAAGTGCATGGGAAGAGATAAATATCACAAATGACATCCGTTTGAGCAATGAGCTCTAAAATATCTTGAAACTTCCGAAAAAACCCTGAAATGGAGGGTTAAAACTCCTTTTATAATGAAGGGGGTGTAGACAGTTAATTCCATACCAGTGGCCCTGTTCGTTATCTACAGAATCCCCTAGACCAGAAGCAGGGGCTGAGCTCCCTGAAAAACATCTAGCCAGGTTAGACTACGAATATTAAAACCGCTAATGCTCCCTCATCAATTTTACTGTGAAAAGTCAGTGTGTTGTACTGATTATTCTGAACTCGGAAAAGCTTGCAGACAAAAGAACGCATTTAAGTCACAATCTTTGTAGCAGGTTTGGAAGATGCTATTCCTGCTATTATGAGTGAGCATTGATTTCGACAAAGGAACTTCTCTGCTTTAACAGAAGAGATACATGCAAGTGGAGGAGGGGGGAGTGCTACATGGGAACCAAATTGTGGTGCAATACTGTCACCTTGTGGCCAGCAGCCATGCACACTGGTTTCACACTTGCTCCTACTGGGTCAGTACTGCATGTTTCCCTTGTTGCGAGCTGCAAAAGTTGGAATATTGTGTTTTGTTTTTTTTAAGTAAATTCTGTTAGTGCCAAAATTTTGATTATAGGCTAAACGAAAATAGTGCTCTTGAACCCCTGATGCGTCGTACTTTACAGGGCTGTTTGACATTTCTCCCGTACGTGCTGATCAAAAACTCGCACAGGGGTTAATTAATGGGTAACTTCCTCCAGTGAAGAGGAGGAACGGGAATGGACGTCATGTATATATGCACACAAGGGATTGTTGTAGGGTGGACAATGTTTACTATGGATATATATGTCCCAAAGGTTCACATAGCTGCCAGGTTTCTCAGATCCATGCACAGTACAGTTTTTTCCTTTGATTTGTGGGACTTGTAGTTGTGTTTTATAATGCAATGAATAAGGCAACTCCCAGAATTCAAAGAAAAAACAAGGACCACAGCAGCACATCACCCATGGACCTGAGAAACTTGGCAGGGCTGGGTTCATGGGAAAAGCACTTATGTTTGCTTTTTTTAAATTTGATGAAGTTCTTTGAAGGCCGCTGGTTAATAAAAGTGAAGAAAGAAATGCATATTCCTCGCCTCCATGTCCTGAATAGAATTGAAACTTTCCTTTTCGACAGCTAGGACATTTTTCATGAATTTTATAACTTTTAGCAGAACTATATTCCTGCATTTAAAAGACACAGGCCTTTGAAAAATAATGAAGGGGCCTGCAGCGGGTAACACCAATAAAGCTCCACGCAGTATCTATGTTCTCCTTTTATTGCGATACATGGTGAAACAGGAAACAGGTCTACGAACAACAACACCGAGGCTCACCTGACAGGCATAGGTTCCACGCGTCATAGACGCAACAGAACCTACCTATGTCATCATACCTCAACATTCTACCTAAGCACACACAACACATCCTCCCTTTTTTCTTTATAAAAGCAAAACCACATTATTAAAACAACAACACACAAAACAACACAACCAACACACACAATACACAACCAACATATAACACACCACAAAATCCTTCAACAACACACAAAACACACAAACAGCATATAACACAAAAAACACACCCATCATCACTGACCCTGAGTACCCTGAGTACTTGCAATATACCCCAACACAACATCCTTCAACCAACAAGTAGGTGTCACCTTCTTCTTCCCCTCTCGCAATTCACTTCCCGAAGGTCCCGTCACACAATCCAATTCTTGCCTCTTATCTCCTGCACAGCCTTCACACTAATTAACACCATCCTCACGACCATCCATACCATCCCCCGATCAAGATTAGAACAATCCTCCACAGACACAAAACGTCTATCCTCTTCATCCTCTAACCAATCAGAGGTCTTCCTCTCATCCACCATTCCACTCACGCCCCCTTCACAACCTTTAAAGTTCTGTCCATTATTACACAGAGCAACACGTCTGAGATTCCAAACTCTACCATCACTCAATCTAACAGCATTATGCAGCACCTACATTACTTGCTCCGGCTCAAAATATTGACTCTCACCTTTCCTGACCTTATAGTTTTTTTTTACATGAACCCAATCACCCTCTTCGATCTTGAAAGGGATAACATTATGAAACTTATCATAGTAAGATTTTGTTTTTTCTCGTGTTCTGTCCAAACAATCCTTCACCAATTCTGGGGACCAATGTCTAATTCCAGTATCTACTAACCAAGCAGGATTAAATTTACTTCTTGGATTCCTTCCTCTCATATTCACAAAAGGACTCAACACTGTAGCATAATTTTCTGTAATTCTGTACGCCCAAACTGCCTTAAAAACAGCAGTATGCCAATAAATACATTTTTCCACAGCTCCCTGAATAACACCCTTAATAACTCCTCATGTTTTAACACACTCCGCACACTGAAGAAAACATTCAAATGGATCCCCACAGAGACCAGAAAGACAGTCACCCACGCACTCATCAGCAGCAGGCTTCACTATGGCAACGCCCTCTACGCCTGCACCACACTTAAACTCAAACACAAACTACAGCGAATACAGAACTCAGCAGCACGACTCATCCTCGACCTGCCCCGCCAAGAACACATCTCACCACACCTCAATCCCTCCACTGGCTCCCCATAGACAAAAGGATCACCTTTAAGATAGATCCTCATCCACACACACAAATCCCTCCACAACACCGGGCCAACCTACCTCAATGAAAGAGTGACCTTCCACACTCCCACACGCCACCTCCGCTCCCCGACCTCTCCCTCGCCACAGTTCTTCGCATCAAACACACCACCACTGGAGGCAGATCCTTCTCCTATCTGGCCCCCAAAGCCTGGAACTCCCTCCCCACCCACCTCCGCAAGACCCAGGACCTCCTACTCTTCAGGAAGAACCTTAAAACCTGGATTTTCGAACAGTGATTTCCCCTCCCCTCCCCATTCCACCTCCCCCCATCCCCCAGCGCCTTGAGACCCTCACAGGTGAGTAGCGCGCTCTATAAGTCTCTCTTTGATTGATATTAAACTGTTCCAACGTGCCATTACCACTTGGATTATACAGAGATGTAGTTTTGTGCTTGATGCCTACCCTCTCGAAATACACCTTAGCTGCATCGAAAATGAATTGGACACCATTGTCACTCAACAAACTTGCCGGAATACCTTCTGACAAAAACGTTTTTCAAGGAATTCTAAAACTGTAGCGGTGTTGGCTTTTTCCACTATCCCAATCACTGGCCACTTAGAATACAAATCTATCATCATAATTACATACTCCTGTGCTTCACCAACCGGACCAAACAAATCCACAGCAACACACTCCCATGGCCGTTTGGGTAAAAGCATCTGCTCCATGGACGGTCTCAAAGTACGCAAACTCTTATCAGCCGTAGAACACACTCCACAACACCTGACAAATCTTTCCACAGCCTTATCCACACCCGGCCACCAAAACAAATCCTTAACAACAGACTTGGTCCTGAAAATACCAAAATGACCCTCATGGCACAGTTGCAAAATCGCCTGCCTCACTTTACATGGAGGAATTATTTTATCCCCCCTCAAAATAATATCCTTGTCCACTGAAAGCTCTGACCTAACCTCCCAAAAGTGCCTACAAGATTTCGTCAGCTGATCCTTCTTAGGCCATCCTTCTAATACGTACTTCAAAACAGACTGCAACACAGCATCCCCTTCCATTTCTTTTCCCCAAAACTCTTTTTTTAGAGCAAATTTACCCGAGTCATGTACCAAGGCAATACTCAAATCATTCCATGGATCATCCACACACTCTTCTAATGGACTAGGCAACTGTAGGAAGGTAGCCTCTTTCTAACCTTGTTACCCCCACTTTTAGCCTGTTTGTAAGTGTATGTCAGGGTGTTTTTACTGTCTCACTGGGATCCTGCTAGCCAGGGCCCAGTGCTCATAGTGAAAACCCTATGTTGGCAGTGTGTTTGATATGTGTCACTGGTATCCTGCTAGCCAGGACCCCAGTGCTCATAGGTTTGTGGCCTATATGTGTTCCCTGTGTGGTGCCTAACTGTATCACTGAGGCGCTGCTAACCAGAACCTCAGTGTTTATGCTCTCTCTGCTTTCTAAATTTGTCACTGCAGGCTAGTGACTAAATTTACCAATTCTCATTGGCACACTGGTACACCCATATAATCCCCTTGTATATGGTACTTAGGTACCCAGGGTATTGGGGTTCCAGGAGAACCCTATGGGCTGCAGCATTTCTTTTGCCACCCATAGGGAGCTCAGACAATTCTTACACAGGCATGCCACTGCAGCCTGAGTGAAATAACGTCCATGTTATTTCACAGCCATTTTTCACTGCACATAAGTAACTTATTAGTCACCTATATGTCTAACCCTCACGTAGTGAAGGTTGGGTGCCAAGTTACTTAGTGTGTGGGCACCCTGGCACTAGCCAAGGTGCTCCCACATCGTTCAGGGCAAATTCCCCGAACTTTGTGAGTGCGGGGACACCATTACACGCGTGCACTATACATAGGTCACTACCTATGTATAGCGTCACAATGGTAACTCCAAACATGGCCATGTAACATGTCTAAGATCATGGAATTGTCACCCCAATACCATTCTGGTATTGGGGGCACAGTTTCATGATCCCGGGGTCTCTAGCACAGAACCCGGGTGCTGCCAAACTGCCTTTCCGGGGTTTCCACTGCTGCTGCTGCTGCCAACCCCTCGGACAGGATTCTGCCCTCCTGGGGTCTGGGCAGCCCCAGCCAAGGAAGGCAGAACAAAGGATTTCCTCTGAGAGAGGGTGTTTCACCCTCTCCCTTTGGAAATAGGTGTGAAGGGCTGGGGAGGAGTAGCCTCCCCCAGCCTCTAGAAATGCTTTGATGGGCACAGATGGTGCCCATCTCTGCATAAGCCAGTCTACACCGGTTCAGGGATCCCCCAGCCCTGCTCTGGTGTGAAACTGGACAAAGGAAAGGGGAGTGACCACTCCCCTGACCAGTACCTCCTAGGGGAGGTGCCCAGAGCTCCTCCAGTGTGTCCCAGACCTCTGCCATCTTGGATTCAGAGGTGTTGGGGGCACACTGGACTGCTCTGAGTGGCCAGTGCCAGCAGGTGACGTCAGAGACCCCCTCTGATAGGCTCTTACGTCTCTTGGTAGCCAATCCTCCTTTCTTGGTAGCCAAACCTCCTTTTCTGGCTATTTAGGGTCTCTCCTCTGGGGTATTGTTCAGATAACGAATGCAAGAGTTCACCAGAGTTCCTCTGCACTTCCCTCTTCGACTTCTGCCAAGGATCGACCGCTGACTGCTCCAGGACGCCTGCAAAACCGCAACAAAGTAGCAAGACGACTACCAGCAACATTGTAGCGCCTCATCCTGCCGGCTTTCTCGACTGTTTCCTGGTGGTGCATGCTCTGGGGGCTGTCTGCCTTCACCCTGCACTGGAAGCCAAGAAGAAATCTCCCGTGGGTTGACGGAATCTTCCCCCTGCTAATGCAGGCACCAAAAGACTCCATCAACGGTCCTCTGGGTCCCCTCATCCTGACGAGCGTGGTCCCTGGAACACAGGAGCTAGATCCAAGTGACCCCCACAGTCCAGTGATCCTTCAGTCCAAGTTTGGTGGAGGTAAGTCCTTGCCTCCCCACGCTGGACTGCAAACCTGTGTACTGCGTGATTTGCAGCTGCTCCGGCTTCTGTGCACTTTTCCAAGGATTCCTTAGTGCACAGCATAGCCTGGGTCCCCAGCACTCCGTCCTGCAGTGCTCAACCCTCTGAGTTGGACTCCGACGTCGTGGGACCCTCCTTTTGTGACTCTGGTTACACCAATCTTCTAAGTGCCTGCTCCGGTACTTCTGCGGGTGCTGCCTGCTTCTGCTGGGGCTCTCTGAGTTGCTGAGCGCCTGTTCTGTCTCCTCCTCCAAGGGGCGACGTCCTGGTCCCTCCTGGTCCCCAGCAGCACCCAAAAACCTAAACTGCAACCCTTGCAGCTACCAAGGCTTGTTTGCTGTATTTCTGCGTGGAAACCCTTCTGCAACCTCCAGCACACCGTGGGATATCTTCCATCCAAAGGAGAAGTTCCTAGCCATTTTTGTTGTTGCAGAACCCTAGGCTTCTTCCACCCGGAGACAGCCTTCTTGCACCTTCATCCGGGGTTTCCTGGGCTCCTGCCCCCCCGGACACTATTGCGACTCTTGGACTTGGTCCCCTTGCCTTGCAGGTCCTCAGGTCCAGGAATCCGTCTTCAGTGCTTTGCTGGTGTTTGTGGTTCTTGCAGAATCCCCCATCACGACTCTTGTATCCTTTTGAGGTAGTAGGGGTACTTTACTCCTACTTTTCAGGGTCTTGGAGTGGGGTATCTTGGACACCCTGACTGTTTTCTTACAGTACCAGTGACCCTCTACAAGCTCCCATAGGTCTGGGGTCCATTTGTGATTCGCATTCCACTTTTGGAGTATATGGTTTGTGTTGCCCCTAGACTTATGTTCACCTATTGCATCCTATTGTAATTCTACACTGTTTGCATTACTTTTCTTACTATTACTTACCTGGTTTGGGTGTGTGTACATATGACTTGTGTATATTACTTAACTTCTAACTGAGGGTACTCATTGAGATACTTTTGGCATATTGCAATAAAAATAAAGTACCTTTATTTTTAGTAACTCTGAGTATTGTGTTTTCTTATGATATTGTGCTATATGATATAAGTGGTATAGTAGGAGCTTTGCATGTCTCCTAGTTCAGCCTAAGCTGCTTTGCAATAGCTACTTTCTATCAGCCTAAGCTGCTAGAAACACCTCTATTCTACTAATAAGGGATAACTGGACCTGGCACAGGGTGTACGTATCACAAGGTACCCACTATAAGCCAGGCCAGCCTCCTACATTGGTGGTGCAGCAGTGGGATAAGTACTTGAAACTGCTTTACTACTTTGTCATTTGGTACTTTTCATAAGAGAATCATATACCAAATAGTTCAGTATATGTAAATGTAATGGGTTCTTTATCCCTGAAGCAATAAAAAGGGATATTGGAATAATATAACAGGCGCAGAAGGTGGGGGATTTATCTAATTTATTTGTGCTTTGGTTTTAAGGATGGCTTTTTTATCCCCTGTTTCTTGTTCACAAGGATAACGTACTTGCAGTCCCAAAATAATTAACAAAAGTCCCCTTTTTCCTTCTCTTTCAGGGTTTTGATGATAGTCCATAAGTGACCAGGTCCAGCTTTGGGAAGGTCTCCGATCTTCCTCTACGTCAGTGGGCCAGGCTCTCCAAAGAAATAGAAACAAGGATAACAAAACAGGTAAGTGGGATATATATATGAGGTAAGTATATAGGGTTAGTAGGGGGGGGGGGAAATAGGTATAAGTGAAGGGAAGTGAGGGTTTAACTGTCTTTTAAGTTGTGGTTCCCCCTATAGGTGTTCTCAGACTTTCCCTTCTATGTAGGAATCCTCTGGCGGTTGGTTTCCTTGTGAGGTTAGGTTCACTTTAGGGCTCTCTGTCATATGGTCTCCCCTTCCCTGCAGGACCTCCCTTTCTTTCCCTTATCCCCCCCTTTTCCTAATAACCACCCTCTCGCAAAGCCCCAGCTGTGGTACGAACGTACCTGAGGTGGCCACGCCCCTCCGGGGACGCGGCCGGCACTTTGGCAGCCTCCCGGCTTCTCTCCGACGGGGGCGGGAGTGCCCCGGGGCCTTTCTCTCTCTCTCGGGGTCGCTGCTCCTTCGACGGGGTCCTTCCTTTCCGTCCTCGGCGTCCGGGTTTCCTTTTCCTCCGGCCGCGCTCGTCGAGCGTCTACTTCCGTCTCCTCCTCTCCCTCTCCCTTTGGTCCGTCTTTTCTTTCGGTTGTCGTCCAGACGCCGAAGGCGTCTGACGTCACAGGCTTGCGTCCCTCACGAGTGTGTCGGGCCCCCTTAATGGCGTTCGGCACAATGTCACGAGAACCGGCGTCCGGAGACGTCCGGTTACAGTAAACTTAACCAAAAAAGTTTACTTTTCTATTCTAAAACGTTTAGCAAAGTTCTGAAAAGTTTTTGAAAACTTCTAAAAGTTTCCCCAAAGTTTGAAAAAGATTTTTTTCTGTGCTTTCTAAAGTTCTAAAACTTTTTCTTTCTCACTATCCTTAAACCTATACTATCATGCCTGTTGTAGAGCCCACTCCCCAAACTGTTAATGCAACATATGAGAGTTTAAACTATAAAAGTTTGAGGGGTCTCTGCCTGGATAGAGGTTTGAGTATAGGTAAGAACCCTACAAAAGAGTTTCTCTTTAACATGCTCATTGTAGATTACCAGAACCAGTCTGGCCCATCTCAGGAGAGGTTAGGAAAAGGAGAAGCTTCCCAGTCAGATTCAGAGGAGTTCCCTGGAGAAGCTGGGGAAGGGTCTTACAAGGGCCTGCCCCCCAGCAGGGCACCTAGTGATACTGGTAGTGATAGAGGCTCCCACAACAGTAGGGCATCTTTCACCCCTAGAGGCCAGGTTACTAGGGTCCAGACAGTTAGGGACAGGTCCCCCTCTGAAACTTCGCACATTTCCTCTGTGTCTAAACATTCCCAACCCACCCACCCTGAGGATAACTTGTTAGAAAGAGCACTCAAAAAGTTGAGGGTTGAAGAGACCAGACTGAAGCTTAAACAGCAGCATCTGGCCTTAGATAGGGAATCCCTAGACATAGAGAGGGAAAGACAGAGGTTGGGGTTAGTTCCAAATGGTGGCAGCAGCAGTATTTCTGATAGCAATCCTGTTAAAGAGCAAGATTCCAGGAATCTGCACAAGATAGTCCCCCCTTACAAGGAGGGGGATGACATTAATAAGTGGTTTGCTGCACTTGAGAGGGCCTGTATGGTACAGTTGGTCCCTCAAAGACAGTGGGCTGCTATTTTGTGGCTATCTTTCACTGGAAAGGGTAGGGATAGGCTCCTTACTGTCAGAGAAAGTGATGCCAATAATTACAAAGTTTTGAAAGATGCACTCTTGGATGGATTTGTCTTAACCACTGAACAATACAGGATTAAGTTCAGAGACACCAGAAAAGAGGCTTTACAGGACTTGACAGATTTTGTGGACTGTTCAGTGAAGGCCTTGGAAGGGTGGTTGCATGGCAGTAAAGTTTCTGACTATGAAAGCCTGGGCAATCTTATTCTGAGAGAGCATATTCTTAACAATTGTGTGTCTAAATTGTTACACCAGTACTTGATAGACTCTGACCTCTCCCCAAGAATTGGGAAAGAAGGCAGACAAATGGGTCAGAACAAGAGTGAACAGAAATGTTCATAGAGGAGGTGACAAAAATGGCAAGAAGAAAGATGGTGAGAAATCTCAGGATAAGCATGGGGATAAGGGTAAAACCAAAGATCCTTCTTCAAATCCTAAACACTCTTCAGGGGGTGGGGATAAATCAAATTATTCCTCTTCTTCACAACCCACACACATTAAAAAGCCTTGGTGCTTTGTTTGTAAAAATAAAGGCCATAGGCCAGGGGATAAGTCCTGTCTAGGTAAACCCCCTGAGCCTACCACCACTAATACATCAAACTCTAGTGCCCCTAGCAGTAGTGGTAATAGTGGTGGGTCTGCTGGCAACAGTCAAAATAAGGGTGTAGTTGGGTTCACTTATGGGTCCATCATAGAAACTGGGGTAGTCAGTCCCAAGACAGTTTCTGTCACACCTGGTGGCACTGGCCTTGCCACACTGGCTGCTTGTCCCCTTACAATGGATAAGTACAGGTTCAATAAATGGTGTTGAGGCTCAGGCCTACAGGGACAAAGGTGCCAGTATCACTTTGGTGACCGAAAACCTAGTGTCTCCTGAACAACACATCATTGGACAACAGTACAAGATTATTGATGCCCATAACTCCACTAAGTTTCTTCCCTTAGCTATAATTCAGTTTAGTTGGGGTGGAGTTACTGGCCCTAAGCAGGAGGTAGTATCACCTAGCTTGCCTGAAGACTGTCTCTTAGGTAACGACCTAGAGGCCTCAGGTTGGGCTGAGGTAGAGTTTAATACCCATGCAGCCATGCTGGGTATCCCTGAGGAATTGCTTCCTCTCATTTCAGCTGAAATGAAAAAGCAAATGAGAGAAAAAGACCTGAAAACTCAGGATTTCTCTCCAACAACAGGTAAAAAGGGCATCACAGTATCCCCTATCCACCCTGCCATTCAGGATGCCATTCCTGTGGTGGGAGAAACCTTTACTGGGGTTGCACCTGTACCAAGGGAACCACCAGCTGGCACAGCTGAACTCCCTGAGGTAGAAGTACCTCTCTGTGGGATAACTAATATTGGTAAGAAAAAGTGCACCATTTTAGTTAACATGGAGCATCCCCCCAACCCTCCCATAGAAACTTTATTGCAGAAACCCTGCACTGCCTCACAACACTTAGGACAGCAGCCCTGCCTTAGTGTGGAGCTCACAGAACAGCATCCCTGCCTTAGTGTGGAGCTCACAGAACAGCATCCCTGCCCTGCTCCAACTCAAGAGAAACAGCAACCCTGTTCTCTCTTAAAACCATATGGACAAAGTGTGTGCCCAGCTATGGCTTTACTGAGACAGCATCCCTGTCTGGCATTCTCATGCTTTGATATAGGTCCAGTGGACAATTCCCACTGCTCTAAACTAAAACATACTAATAGGAACTCTGAAAATATAACTTCACATTGTTGGCTAGCTAAAAAACTTCAAACAGGGAGGTGTACATCCCCACAGGGAAGTAACCATATAGTGAATGATTAAGGGAGTAACCAAGCTACTGCAGAGCTACTCTCTACTTATCACCACTTAGACAATAAAGACTCAACTGGCCAAGCTTAGCCTTATTGTCCTTCGTTTGGTGGGGGGGTTGTGTAGGAAGGTAGCCTCTTTCTAGCCTTGTTACCCCCACTTTTAGCCTGTTTGTGAGTGTTTTTACTGTCTCACTGGGATCCTGCTAGCCAGGGCCTAGTGCTCATAGTGAAAACCCTATGTTGTCAGTGTGTTTGATATGTGTCACTGGGATCCTGCTAGTCAGGACCCCAGTGCTCATAGGTTTGTGGCCTATATGTGTTCCCTGTGTGGTGCCTAACTGTATCACTGAGGCTCTGCTAACCAGAACCTCAGTGTTTATGCTCTCTCTGCTTTCTAAATTTGTCACTGCAGGCTAGTGACTAAATTTACCAATTCTCATTGGCACACTGGTACACCCATAATCCCCTTGTATATGGTACTTAGGTACCCAGGGTATTGGGGTTCCAGGAGAACCCTATGGGCTGCAGCATTTCTTTTGCCACCCATAGGGAGCTCAGACAATTCTTACACAGGCATGCCACTGCAGCCTGAGTGAAATAACGTCCACGTTATTTCACAGCCATTTTTCACTGCACATAAGTAACTTATAAGTCACCTATATGTCTAACCCTCACGTAGTGAAGGTTGGGTGCCAAGTTACTTAGTGTGTGGGCAACCTGGCTCTAGCCAAGGTGCCCCCACATCGTTCAGGGCAAATTCCCCGAACTTTGTGAGTGTGGGGACACCATTACACGCGTGCACTATACATAGGTCACTACCTATGTATAGCGTCACAATGGTAACTCCGAACATGGCCATGTAACATGTCTAAGATCATGGGCACAGTTCCATGATCCCGGGGTCTCTAGCACAGAACCCGGGTGCTGCCAAACTGCCTTTCCGGGGTTTCCACTGCTGCTGCCAACCCCTCAGACAGGATTCTGCCCCCCTGGGGTCTGGGCAGCCCCAGCCCAGGAAGGCAGAACAAAGGATTTCCTCTGAGAGAGGGTGTTACACCCTCTCCCTTTGGAAATAGGTGTGAAGGGCTGGGGAGGAGTAGCCTTTCCCAGCCTCTGGAAATGCTTTGATGGGCACAGATGGTGCCCATCTCTGCATAAGCCAGTCTACACCGGTTCAGGGATCCCCCAGCCCTGCTCTGGTGCGAAACTGGACAAAGGAAAGGGGAGTGACCACTCCCCTGACCAGTACCTCCTAGGGGAGGTGCCCAGAGCTTCCCCAGTGTGTCCCAGACCTCTGCCATCCTGGATTCAGAGGTGTTGGGGGCACACTGGACTGCTCTGAGTGGCCAGTGCCAGCAGGTGACGTCAGAGACCCCCTCTGATAGGCTCTTACCTCTCTTGGCAGCCAATCCTCTTTTCTTGCTAGCCAAACCTCCTTTTCTGGCTATTTAGGGTCTCTCCTCTGGGGTATTCTTCAGATAACCAATGCAAGAGCTCACCAGAGTTCCTCTGCACTTCCCTCTTCGACTTCTGCCAAGGATCGACCGCTGACTGCTCCAGGACGCCTGCAAAACCGCAACAAAGTAGCAAGACGACTACCAGCAACATTGCAGCGCCTCATCCTGCCGGCCTTCTCAACTGTTTCCTGGTGGTGCATGCTCTGGGGGCTGTCTGCCTTCACCCTGCACTGGAAGCCAAAAAGAAATCTCCCGTGGGTAGACTGAATCTTCCCCCTGCTAACGCAGGCACCAAAAGACTGCATCACTGGTCCTCTGGGTCCCCTCTCATCCTGACGAGCGTGGTCCATGGAACACAGGAGCTAGATCCAAGTGACCCCCACAGTCCAGTGATCCTTCAGTCCAAGTTTGGTGGAAGTAAGTCCTTGCCTCCCCACGCTAGACTGCAAACCTGTGTACTGTGTGATTTGCAGCTGCTCCGGCTTCTGTGCATTTCTCCAAGGATTCCTTTGTGCACAGCCTAGCCTGGGTCCCCAGCACTCAGTCCTGCAGTGCTCAACCCTCTGAGTTGGACTCCGACGTCGTGGGACCCTCCTGTTGTGACTCCGGTTACACCAATCTTCTAAGTGCCTGCTCCGGTACTTCTGCGGGTGCTGCCTGCTTCTGCGGGGGCTCTCTGAGTTGCTGAGCACCCCCTCTGTCTCCTCCTCCAAGGGGCGATGTCCTGGTCCCTCCTGGTCCCCAGCAGCACCCAAAAACCTAAACTGCAACCCTTGCAGCTACCAAGGCTTGTTTGCTGTATTTCTGCGTGGAAACACTTCTGTAACCTCCAGCACGCCGTGGGATATCTTCCATCCAAAGGAGAAGTTCCTAGCCCTTTTCATGGTTGCAGAACCCTAGGCTTCTTCCACCCGGAGGCAGCCTTCTTGCACCTTCATCCGGGGTTTCCTGGGCTCCTGCCCCCCCCGGACACTATTGCGACTCTTGGACTTGGTCCCCTTGCCTTGCAGGTCCTCAGGTCCAGGAATCCGTCTTCAGTGCTTTGCTGGTTGTTTGTGGTTCTTGAAGAATCCCCCTATCACGACTATTGTGTCCTTTTGGGGTAGTAGGGGTACTTTACTTCTACTTTTCAGGGTGTTGGGGTGGGGTATCTTGGACACCCTGACTGTTTTCTTACAGTCCCAGCGACCCTCTACAAGCTCCCTGTGGCAGTGGGTGTGGCGATAATAAGGACTAGGATACTTGGGTGGGTTGGAACTGGTGTCTTTATTTCAAGTTCTTTAAAGATAATGAGAAACGTCTTCAGTATTATACGGTTTGTGGGTTCTCCGTAATAAATTATCTCTTCTCTTTCCCCAGGTTTCCTCTTGACCGGCGAAGATATTCTTCTTGGGACTCCCAGGTGTACCGGAAATAAGAGGAACGGCGATATGGGTGAGTCTGGGTTTTATGGATGTACAGCTAGTATTAACGCTACAAGAAGAAAAGGGAGAGAGAGAGAGAGAGAGAGTGAGAGAGAGACAGAGATAGATCCGTCTCCTGGTAAAGTGTGACGTAAGTGGAAATTAGAATATATAGGAAAGTCACCTAGTAGTGTCTTCGTAGTGATAGGTTTCTATCTCACTGTGCTCTTAATTGTAGTGCTCTTAATTGTAGTGCTCTTAATTCTTTCTTTGGAGTGCTCTTAGTATTCCAGTCTTCTACTCTTTTCTCCTTATAGGGCTCCTGTTCCTTCATGCCCTTCCTTCACCTTTCTAGCGTTCCCCTCCTTCTCCTCTCCCTCTAAATTACCCCTCCCCTCTCCCTGTAGTATCCCTCCCCTCCCCTCTCTTGGCATCCCTCTCCCTTTTAACCAGAAGTTGTCCTTTATATAGGACCGTACCTGGTTAAGCCACGTCCCTCCTGGGACGTGGCGGAGTTCTCGTCCTTCTGTTTCCCTTTTGGTCGCAATCCGGCCTTGGGCGCTTGTCTTCAGGGCTTCTCGGGTGTTCGGTCTTTCTTCTGTGTCCTCCGGTCTTTCGCTCGGCGTTCTCTCGTCTTTGTCGGCGTCTTCTCCTCTGTTCTCCCGGCCCGCGCGTAGTCCGTCTTCAATTTCTACTGTTTCGGGAACCCGGATATCCGGGTTCCCTCTGAGGCTGAAGGTGCTGACGTTGCTAGGACGCCTGGGCGGGGCGTCGCCAGGGAAGGTGAATCTGGACTCCGGTCCCGATTCTATAGTTAAAGTAGCCGGAACATCCGTCAGCCGGCTACACACCCCATCCCAAGACATAGTTCCGAAGAACCAGGAAATCGAGACAAGTAGTCAGCAGGTCCTTGGAGAGTACCCGGAATATGACGGACCTGAAAAGAGAAGGGCTGAAGTTCCATAAACCATCTAAGGATTCAGGAGTTGGAGTCCTTATGGGAAGCCAACCCAGTCAGGGGAGCATGGTCAGTAAACAGAACGAAAGGATGACCCAGGAGATAGTACAGCAGGTTCTCAACAGCCCATTTGATAGCAAGACACTCACGTTCAATAATTGGATAGTGACATTACCTGGGTAAGAGTTTCCTACTAATGAAGACAATGGGGTGGTCATGCCCATCGTCATCAGGCTGGGAAAGTACTGCCCCCAACCCCACATCCGAGGCGTCCGTATAAAGATGGAAAACCTTAGTAAAATCAGGACACCTTAAGACTGGCTCTGTCGTGAGGGAGGATTTCAATTGGTGACAACTAGTCAGTTGTTTTCCAGAGAGAGATGGTATCTTCGATGGCAGGCTTTTCTTAAGGTCTGTGAGGGGGGCGGCCAAGGTCGAATACCGAGGTATAAAACGTCGATAATAACCAATTACCCCCAGGAAGGAGCGAAGTTCCCTTTTAGTTGTGGGGGTAGGAACTTGCTGGATGGCCTCTATCTTGCTCTTTTGTGGTAGGAACTGGCCCTTTCCTATAAAATACCCCAGATAAGCAATGTGGTCATAACCCAGATGGCATTTTTTGGATTGGCTGTGAGACCGGCAGTGTGTAATGCCTGGAATATGTCATGGAGATGGACAAGATGGTCTTCCCAGGTGTCGCTGAAAACTACAATATCGTCTAAATAAGCAGCAGCATATTTTTGAAAAGGTCTTAAAAGGTGGTCCATTAGTCTTTGGAATGTGGCTGGAGACCCGTGGAGTCCAAATGGAAGTACCGTAAAATGGTAGAGTCCTGAATGAGTGGAGAAAGCAGTTTTCTCCCTATCAGCTGGTGCTAGGGGTATTTGCCAGTACCCTTTTGTTAAATCGAGTGTTGACATATATCGGGCTTTTCCCAGTCGTTCGATCAGGTCATCCATTCTGGGAATTGGGTACGTATCGAATAGGGAAATTTCATTTAGTCTGCGGAAGTCAATACAGAATCTTATCGAACCGTCAGGTTTTGGGACGATGACAAAGAGGGAACACCAAGGACTTGTAGATGGTTCTATTACCTTCAATTTTAACACAGCTTGTACCTCTTCTTCAATTAAATGTCGGCGGGCTTCGGGGATACGATAAAGGCGTAGCCTTATTATTTTCCCTTCAGGGGTTCTGATGTGATGTTGGATCAGATGAGTTTTTCCCGGGATTCCCGAGAAAAACTGGCTATGTCGTTTTAAAAGGTTCTTTAGTTGATTCATCTGATCTCCTGTGATGTTGGTATTAATGTGGGGTGTCTCTACATTTACATTGATGTTCGTGGGAAACAACTCAATGTCTAGGGGTTCCTCAGGGGTTATTAGGAATCCGGTAGCTGATTGACTTGGCACTATTGTGGGTTCTTCCCACTTTTTTAACAGGTTAATATGGTAAATCTGAGTTCTATTGGGATGTTTGGATATTTCTACCAGGTAAGTAACAGGGGAAATTGCTTTTAATATGGTATACGGGCCCTGCCATTTGGCCAAGAGCTTATTGTCGGAGCAAGGTCTTAATATAAGGACCTTATCATTAGGTTGTAAGTATCGGGGTTTTGTTCCTTTATCATAATATTTCTTTTGGGTATTTTGAGATTTTTCTAGATGTTTACGCACATCTTCCCATACTGTTTGTAGGTGGTTTTTAAGGTTGTATATGTACTCTAATAGAGGCTTTTCTTCCTCCCCCTCTTCTTCCCATATTTCCGCTGCCATGTCTAGTAGACTACGGGGTTGTCGCCCGAAGACAAGTTCGAAAGGGCTGTGTCCGGTAGAGGCCTGTTCATGTGTTCTTATGGCATACAGGACCAAGGGAGCTTCCGGTCCCAATCTCGTCCTGATTCTGAGTCCGTTTTCCTTAATAATGTTTTTATAGTGTGGTTATACCGCTCGACCAAGCCATCCGTCTGGGGGTGATAAACTGAGGTCTTGATTTGTTTGATCCCAAGGATCTTATAAATATTACTCATTAATGAAGACATAAAAGGTGTCCCCCGATCAGTCAGGATTTCATTGGGAAACCCGACTCTAGCAAAGAAAGTGATCATAGCTTGTGCTACATTTTTAGAGGTCATACTAGAAAGGGGTATAGCCTCAGGGTACCGACTAGCATAGTCCACTAAAACTAGAATATATGTGTGACCTTTGGTGGAGGGGAGAAGTGGACCTACCGGATCCATGCCGATCCGGGAGAAAGGAACTTCAATGATAGGTAAGGGATGGAGGGGTGCTTTCCTTTGGGGTCCCGGATCTATAAGTTGGCATCGGGGACACTGGGCACAGTACTGTCGAAGTTGTGCGTATACTCCGGGCCAATAAAATCTCCTTAGCAAATATTCTTCAGTCTTTTCCCTACCATAGTGTCCCCCTCCCGGCTGATTGTGGGCCAAAAAGAGTACCTGTAAGCGATAGGGCTCGGGTACTACTAACTGTCGTTTCTCGATGTTGTCCCGTTGAATGACTCGGTAGAGGAGATTTTTTTGGACGATGAAGTAGGGACCCACCTCATTAGCAGACTCTGATTTGGCTACTTTCCAAGCATTACGTAGAGAGGGATCTTCTCGCTGGCTGACTCTGAAGGAAGAAGGAGGAGCTGTAATGTTGGCCACTACCTTCTCTATGTTCTTTTCTCTTTCAGAATTCCAATACTGTTGTTTTATTTGCCTTTTCTCTCGTCTGGTGGGTTTAGGACGACATGGTTTGTCCTCTATATAGCTACCGTAAAACGAGGCCTCCGTCCACCAGGAATCGGACGCAATTCGAGATCTTACTATTTTTAACAGCTCGGGGAACCGTACATAGTCAGTTCCTAATATACAATCCTCCACCAAGCGATCCATAACCCAAACTGGTAGTACGTCGTGGTTTCCTTCCCACTCTATTCTCACAAGGGATAGGGGGTAATTGTTTTTGTCCCCATGTATGCAGCAGATCGATACCAATTGGTGGGTGGGTTGCCCTGATAGGCTTATCACATCAGCTCTTACAACAGACTGGCTACATCCCGAGTCTATCAGGGCTAGGAGCACTTTTCCGTTTACTGTAACTTCTTGTCTATATCTGGGATCACCCCCTCCTGTGCATAAGACTCTTCCCCTCGTGACCCCAATCTCCATAGGTTCAGGTTTTTCACCTTTCCGGGGACATAGGCGAGCTATATGCCCCCACTCGCCACAGCTATAGCACTGTGGCTGTTGCATGGGCGGATTATCCACGAGTTTGGGAAGTCCCGCTTCTTCTAAGGGTTTCCTGGGAAAACTTCTTAGAGGTATGGCTGTGGGTCTAGTAGGTGTCTTGGGGTTTAAGCTCTTGAAGTCGGTCGATCGGTGGTAAGCGCAGGCCATTCTACGGCCATGGCGGTATTGACATTAGGGTGTTGGCGTATCCAACTCCGAGTGGATGGAGGGAGGGATTCTAAATATTGCTCCAAGATCACCGCCTTTATAATGTATTCCCTCTCTGTTCCTATAGGTCCCAGCCATTTCAACCCCAGGTCCTTGACTTTATAATAAAATGTCCGGGGTCTTCCGCAGGACCCCATTTGATCTTCCGGAATCGCAGGCGGTAGTACTCCGAATCGTGACCTACTCTCTCCAATATGCTGTTTTTAATGTCTTTGTAAGGAGTGGTACCATCCGGATTCGCGGCCTGATAGGCTTTTTGGAGGATACCTGTCAGTAATGGTGCTATATATTGACCCCAATGTTCTTCCGGCCATTGGGCAGAGGAGGCCACCCTTTCAAAGTTGGTGAAGAAAGCGTTGGGATCCTCTCCATCCTGGTACTTCTGGAGAACTGAGCTTGGCACAGTGGAGTGGACCTTGCTAGCTGCAATGGTGTCAGTGAGCTTTAGGGGGGCCGTCTCATGTACTAATTGATTATGGGCCATGATGGTGGCTTGGCTCTTTAATGCACTCTGCAATGCCTCTCTATCTTCCTTAGCCTCCCTCTGATGGGCCTCCCAAACTAATTGAAGGTGACGCTGTCCTTCAGCTAGCTGTTGTATCATGTCCTCCAAAGTGGGTTTGTCCCCCATCTTTACCTTTAATCTGTCCTTTTATCGCACACGGTTGAAATCCCACTTCTGACACCACTTTGGCAGTGGGTGTGGCGATAATAAGGACTAGGATACTTGGGTGGGTTGGAACTGGTGTCTTTATTTCAAGTTCTTTAAAGATAATGAGAAAAGTCTTCAGTATTATATGGTTTGTGGGTTCTCCGTAATAAATTATCTCTTCTCTTTCCCCAGGTTTCCTCGTGACCGGCGAAGATATTCTTCTTGGGACTCCCAGTTGTACCGGAAATAAGAGGAACGGAGATATGGGTGAGTCTGGGTTTTATGGATGTACGGCTAGTATTAACGCTACAAGAAGAAAAGGGGGAGAGAGAGAGAGAGAGAGAGAGAGAGAGAGAGAGAGAGAGAGAGAGAGAGAGAGAGAGAGAGAGAGAGAGAGAGAGAGAGAGAGAGAGAGAGAGAGAGAGATGGATCCGTCTCTTGGGAAAGTGTGACGTACGTCGAAATTAGAATATATAGGAAAGTCACCTAGTAGTGTCTTCGTAGTGATAGGTTTCTATCTCACGGTGTTCTTAATTTTTGTGCTCTTAATTGTAGTGCTCTTAATTCTTTCTTTGGAGTGCTCTTAGTATTCCAGTCTTCTACTCTTTTCTCCTTATAGGGCTTCTGTTCCTTCATGCCCTTCCTCCACCTTTCTAGCGTTACCCTCCTTCTCCTCTGCCTCTAAATTCCCCCTCCCCTCTCCCTGTAGTATCCCTCCCCTCCCCTCTCTTGATGTCCCTCTCCCTTTTAACCAGAAGTTGTCCTTTATATAGGACCGTACCTGGTTAAGCCACGTCCCTCCTGGGACGTGGCGGAGTTCTCGTCCTTCTGTTTCCCTCTTGGTCGCAATCCGGCCTTGGGCGCTTGTCTTCAGGGCTTCTCGGGTGTTCGGTCTTCCTTCTGTGTCCTCCGGTCTTTCGCTCGGCGTTCTCTCGTCTTTGTCGGCGTCTTCTCCTCTGTTCTCCCGGCCCGCGCGTAGTCCGTCTTCAATTTCTACTGTTTCGGGAACCTGGATATCCGGGTTCCCTCTGAGGCTGACGGCGCTGATGTTGCTAGGACGCCCGGGCGGGGCGTCGCCAGGGAAGGAGAATCGGGACTCCGGTCCTGATTCTGAAGTTAAAGTAGCCGGAACATCCGTCAGCCGGCTACACTCCCATAGGTCTGGGGTCCATTCGTGATTCGCATCCCACTTTTGGAGTATATGGTTTGTGTTGCCCCTAGACCTATGTTCACCTATTGCATCCTATTGTAATTCTACACTGTTTGCATTACTTTTCTTACTATTACTTACCTGTTTTGGGTTTGTGTACATATGACTTGTATATATTACTTACATTCTAACTGAGGGTACTCACTGAGATACTTTTGGCATATTGTCATAAAAATAAAGTACCTTTATTTTTAGTAACTCTGAGTATTGTGTTTTCTTATGATATTGTGCTATATGATATAAGTGGTATAGTAGGAGCTTTGCATGTCTCCTAGTTCAGCCTAAGCTGCTTTGCCATAGCTACCTTCTATCAGCCTAAGCTGCTAGAAAGACCTCTATTCTACTAATAAGGGATAACTGGACCTGGCACAGGGTGTAAGTACCACAAGGTACCCACTATAAGCCAGGCCAGCCTCCTACAGCAACCTAGAAAAACAATCTGCAACCAGATTATTCTTACCAGGTACATACACCATGTGGTACATAAAATCCTTCATACGCATGGACAACCTTGCAATTCTTCCCAAAGCTAACACACTACCCTCACATGTGAGTAACTTGATTATGGGTTTATAGTCACATTGGATTGTCACAGTCTTTCCTCACACAAATGCATGGAAATGCTAAAAGCCCAAGCACAGGCTGAAGCCTCCTTTTCAATGACTGGATACTTCTCTTCCGATGGTGACAAAGACCTGGAAGTAAACATAATAATTATTTCCTTCCCATTCTTGTCTTTTTGAGAAAGAACCGCACCAAGTCCTTTGTTGCTAGCATCCGTAGTCACAAAAGTATCTAGCTCTGGGTTGAAGCTTCCTACATTAGCTACCTTGCTTAATTCACCCTTGACCCTGACAAATTCTTGTTCACAAAGCTCATTCCACACAAACCGTGTGTTCCTTTTGAGCAAAAGCCTCATATTATAAACCTTCTCTGCAAAATTTGAGACAAATTTCGCACAAAACTCCGCCATCCCCAGAAACGATCTCACATCATCCTTGCTTGTAGGGGTTGGTGCATTGACAATAGCATCAACTAATGATGATTTAGGTTTCAACCCTTCTCCACTGATCTCATGTCCAAAAGAGCCCACACTCTTCTCAGCAAACTTGCACTTACTCTACTCCACTGCCAAACCCTTACTTTCCAACACCCCCAACACATGCCACAACCTTCCATCATGTGCATTCATATTCTCCCCAAACACCAAAATGGCACCCTGTAAGCACAGTCCAACGCCAGTACAAATGGCATTCTCTTATACTGGAAACACCCAAAAGGTGTAATGAAGGTTGTAAGCTTCTTCGACTTTGCAGAAAGCGTAATCTGGTGATAGGCCGCAGATAAGTCTATTGCTGAAACCCAATGAGCTCCCTTAAGACTCAATACCATTTCTGTAATCTTCAGTAATGGAAAACGATCAACGACAATATTATCATTTAAAAACCGTAAGTCAATTATCAAACTAATCTTTCCATTGCTGCGTCGTGCTATTACCACTGGTGAAATCTATTCAGAACTCTCTATAGGTTCGATGACATCCATTTGCATTAACTTGTCCAACTCTTTTGACACATCATCCCTTTGTCATTATTGGCACTGATCTCACTTTGTGGACTTTCGGTACAGCATTTTTTTTTAACACATTGTCATGTTCAAACCCTACTAACCTTCCCAGTTGTTTACCAAATACATTAGGAAAATTCTTCTCCATTTCCATGGCCAATCAATGTCCTCCATTCACCACCAACACTTTCTCCTTGCCATTCGGGTCCAAAACCATTTGTATTTGTCCTTGATCCTTCCATCCAAGCACAGATGGCCCTCTTTTTGCCACATACAGTTTTCTTCTAGCACACATGTTCTTGAATGAAAATAACAGCCATCTGAATCCTAACAAATCAATCTTTCCACCAGTATAACTTTCAGGTTGTATATCCGGTCGTAATAGACGTGTATCGATTTTGTCCACAAATGTCTTCTTCCATACCTCTTCATTAATTATGGTGAATGGTGAACCAGAGTCCACATAAATTACAATAGGAACGCCTCCTATTTCCATTTCACATATCCGTTTGCCTTTTGTATTCTCGTAAATTATGTTCAGCACAAAATTCCCTTTCTCCACAGCACCTCTGGATTCAACGTTTTTTTCCTCCACATCACTCCCCGTTTGGTCTCCGCCTTCATATATGCATTTAATTATTTTCCTTTTACCTCTGCATACTCTTGCGCAGTGGCCCACAATGCCACAATTGCTACACGTTTGCTTTAAAGCTGGACATGTTTTTGCGTACACCAGATGCTCTTTGCTATCACATCTGTAACACCTCCTTTCACCATCCCCTCTCTGTGGAGTTCTTTGCTCTTTCACAAGCTCCTGATACATCACCTTATAGACAACATCAGTACCTTTCTCTGACATCTTTAATTCTGAAGCACACCTTTCAGAAATATCCGCCTTCTACACTATCGCCAAAACATCCTCAAGTGGAGAATCACCATTAATCCACAGTCTTTCTTGGATGGACTGATTGTTACAGTGCATAACCAGTTGGTCCCTTATCAGGTCATCATGGATCGCACCAAATCTGCAGTCAATTGCCAGTTTCTTTAAATTCGCGACATAGTTATCCACGGACTTCCCTTTTTCTTGTTTCGGTTGAAATAATTTATATCTAACAATACCTATGCAAACTTTGGGTGCAAAATATCTGTCAAGATCCTGCATCGCTGCTCCAAAAACACATATATCCCCACTCGCAGAACATTTAGGCATTTTATTATATGTCTTTAATCCAATAGGACCTAACAAGTTTAATAAAATGATTTTCTTTTGTTCCGCCGTCATTTTGTTTTCCTCATCAATTGCACCAATATAGTTAATAAAATCGTCCTTCCATTCCACCCACTTGATGGTTGGTACATTTCCTGCAGACCAAAACGCCTGTGGCGGAATAATAGTAAAACTGGGTTGTGCCATACTGCACTGCCCCAGTAATTAAATCCCGTAAGATACGTTCCAATGCTTGTCCAGTTGAACCTCTTTCTTTTTTATTTCGTTCCGTTCTCTTTTTTTTTTTTATCGTTTATACGGCACAACCTGTTTCCTGTCACAATATTGCCACTGTGTGCCAAAAATAATAATATAAAAAGAACAAAGAAAAAAAACACAACCGCTACATGTTACCAACAACACGTCGGCAGTGTTGGTTGCCAGGCAATACACGAGGAAGAATCCACAGCACTCCAAAGAATATCATATACGTCGTCTTGATCCTCCGACGCTTCAGACCTTTCCGCCAGAGTGAAGAGATGCCGCCTCCACCACCTTCGTCGACAAATTGAAGGGGCCTGCAGCGGGTAACACCAATAAAGCTCCACGCAGTATCTATGTTCTCCTTTTATTGCGACTCATGGTGAAACAGGAAACAGGTCTACGAACAACACCACCAACACCACCAAGGCTCAACTGACAGGCGTAGGTTCCACGCGTCATAGACGTAACAGAACCTACCTATGTCATCATACCTCAACATTCTACCTAAGCACACACAACAAATAACCTATCTGGAATTTTCATGCGTCACGTTTTCAAAATGGCCGCCGCCATCACGTCAGTGGAGAAAGTCCGTGTCCTATCTTTATGTTTACATGGCTGTCTCTCCTCAGCTTCGCTCCTCCGACTTCCAGTTTTACGGACGGAGGCCGCCATCTTCCCGTGACGTCACGGCGCAGCTCGCTGGGAAGGGAGGTCGCGCGGGGGTGGGGGGAGAACGGCACCAAAGAGGAAAGTAAACAGAGGGCGCGCGGTGACGTCAGCGCCGGGGGCGGGGCCTCCGCGCCGGTGGGAGGAGGCTCGGAGCCGGCCGCCGCATCACGCGAGGGCCGGTGAGTGCTAGGCCCGGCCGGGCTTTGCGGCTGTCAGGGGGGGCGGGCGGCGGAGTCGGGCGCGGTGGGGTGAGGGGACGAGGCGAGGAGCGGCTGTCAGGTGAGCGGACGGGTTTCCACGTCAGGGGGTGACATGGCGTTGCATAACGCACCTTGGGCTGTCAGGGGAGCCCCCCCCGGCGGGTATAAATAGTGCTTGCAGGGGTATCCCGGGGCTACCGCCTGCACAGTGTGAGATTCAGCAGCCCAGGGGTTTTGGGGGGTGACCCTTCCTAGCCCCAGGTGTGACAAACTTCCCACACAGTGCAATTGGTGGCCCAGGGGAGCATGCCTGCTGTTGTCAGCTTGAAAACCATGCTAGCCCAGGCTTAGCAAACTTCCCACACAGTGCACATGGTGAATACAGGGTCCTGCCTGCTGTTGTCAGCTTGAAAACCATGCTAGCCCAGGCTTAGCAAACTTCCCACACACTGCTCATGCTGGCCTTGGGGTCCTGTCTGTTGTCAGCTTGGAAACCATGCTAGCCCAGGCTTAGCAAACTTCCCACACAGTGCACATGGTGAATACAGGGTCCTGCCTGCTGTTGTCAGCTTGGAAACCATGCTAGCCCAGGCTTAGCAAACTTCCCACACAGTGCACATGTTGGCCTGGGGGTCCTGTCTGTTGTCAGCTTGGAAACCATGCTAGCCCAGGCTTAGCAAACTTCCCACACAGTGCACATGGTGAATACAGGGTCCTGCCTGCTGTTGTCAGCTTGGAAACCATGCTAGCCCAGGCTTAGCAAACTTCCCACACAGTGCACATGGTGAATACAGGGTCCTGCCTGCTGTTGTCAGCTTGGAAACCATGCTAGCCCAGGCTTAGCAAACTTCCCACACAGTGCACATGGTGAATACAGGGTCCTGCCTGCTGTTGTCAGCTTGGAAACCATGCTAGCCCAGGCTTAGCAAACTTCCCACACAGTGCACATGTTGGCCTGGGGGTCCTGTCTGTTGTCAGCTTGGAAACCATGCTAGCCCTGGCTTAGCAAACTTCCCACACAGTGCACATGGTGAATACAGGGTCCTGCCTGCTGTTGTCAGCTTGAAAACCATGCTAGCCCAGGTTTAGCAAACTTCCCACACAGTGCACATGCTGGCCTGGGGGTCCTGTCTGTTGTCAGCTTGGAAACCATGCTAGCCCAGGCTTAGCAAACTTCCCACACAGTGCACATGGTGAATACAGGGTCCTGCCTGCTGTTGTCAGCTTGAAAACCATGCTAGCCCAGGTTTAGCAAACTTCCCACACAGTGCACATGTTGGCCTGGGGGTCCTGTCTGTTGTCAGCTTGGAAACCATGCTAGCCCAGGCTTAGCAAACTTCCCACACAGTGCACATGGTGAATACAGGGTCCTGCCTGCTGTTGTCAACTTGAAAACCATGCTAGCCCAGGTTTAGCAAACTTCCCACACAGTGCACATGTTGGCCTGGGGGTCCTGTCTGTTGTCAGCTTGGAAACCATGCTAGCCCAGGCTTAGCAAACTTCCCACACAGTGCACATGGTGAATACAGGGTCCTGCCTGCTGTTGTCAGCTTGAAAACCATGCTAGCCCAGGCTTAGCAAACTTCCCA
Source organism: Pleurodeles waltl (assembly GCF_031143425.1). NCBI lineage: Eukaryota > Metazoa > Chordata > Amphibia > Caudata > Salamandridae > Pleurodeles > Pleurodeles waltl. Next base: position 29,451,137 of record NC_090445.1, on the reverse strand, counting down.
CACAGTGCACATGGTGAATACAGGGTCCTGCCTGCTGTTGTCAGCTTGAAAACCATGCTAGCCCAGGTTTAGCAAACTTCCCACACAGTGCACATGTTGGCCTGGGGGTCCTGTCTGTTGTCAGTTTGAAAACCATGCTAGCCCAGGCTTAGCAAACTTCCCACACAGTGCACATGCTGGCCTGGGGGTCCTGTCTGTTGTCAGCTTGGAAACCATGCTAGCCCAGGCTTAGCAAACTTCCCACAGTGCACATGGTGAATACAGGGTCCTGCCTGCTGTTGTCAGCTTGAAAACCATGCTAGCCCAGGCTTAGCAAACTTCCCACACAGTGCACATGGTGAATACAGGGTCCTGCCTGCTGTTGTCAGCTTGAAAACCATGCTAGCCCAGGCTTAGCAAACTTCCCACACAGTGCACATGGTGAATACAGGGTCCTGCCTGCTCTTGTCAGCTTGAAAACCATGCTAGCCCAGGCTTAGCAAACTTCCCACACAGTGCACATGGTGAATACAGGGTCCTGCCTGCTGTTGTCAGCTTGAAAACCATGCTATCCCAGGTTTAGCAAACTTCCCACACAGTGCACATGTTGGCCTGGGGGTCCTGTCTGTTGTCAGCTTGAAAACCATGCTAGCCCAGGCTTAGCAAACTTTCCACACAGTGCACATGGTGAATACAGGGTCCTGCCTGCTGCTGTCAGCTTGAAAACCATGCTAGCCCAGGCTTAGCAAACTTCCCACACAGTGCACATGGTGAATACAGGGTCCTGCCTGCTGTTGTCAGCTTGAAAACCATGCTAGCCCAGGTTTAGCAAACTTCCCACACAGTGCACATGTTGGCCTGGGGGTCCTGTCTGTTGTCAGCTTGAAAACCATGCTAGCCCAGGCTTAGCAAACTTCCCACACAGTGCACATGCTGGCCTGGGGGTCCTGTCTGTTGTCAGCTTGGAAACCATGCTAGCCCAGGCTTAGCAAACTTCCCACACAGTGCACATGGTGAATACAGGGTCCTGCCTGCTGTTGTCAGCTTGAAAACCATGCTAGCCCAGGTTTAGCAAACTTCCCACACAGTGCACCCCGTAGCTTGAAAACCGTCCTGTATTGCTCTAGTTGGAGACTCAAAAAAACTGAGGGACATTTGATTCTATAGTTTGGTACAAACTTTACTTTGTGTAATATGGACTATGAAAATAAGTCCGAACAAGTACTGTTGCACTTGGTGTTGGAATGCAAGTAATGCACTGACTAGAAAGCTATGAATATATGTCAAAACAAGTGCTGTTACATAGTGTGGGGTCCAAGTAATGCATTGACTAGAAAGCTATGAATGTAAGTCAAAGCAAGTACTGTTGCATAGCTTAGGATCCAAGTAATGCATTGACTAGAAAGCTGTGAAAATAAGTCAAAGCAAGTGATGATGCAATTTGTGTGGGATCCAAGAAATGCATTGACCATTAAGCAATGAAAATATGTCAAACAAGCTCCGTTGCACTTTGAGTGGGATCCAAGTAATGCATTGAATGCTTTAAGTGTATTTGCGCAAACAAACTGATGAAACGTTCAGTGTGAGTTTGCAGACACTGTAATTTAGTGCATAGTTTCCAAGTAACCGAGTTAATGTTGCTTCAGCACACCCCCTTGCAAAAACCTGCACTTCTCCAGCAGCGTCGTTCGTTCACCGGTTCTACGTGTGGCTTTGGATGTCACCCTTCCAAGTTCCCTTGTAGGAGTGCTCTGATTATCTTATTAACTCTCAAAAGAAAAGGTCAGCAGCCGCGTGCCACTGCTTCCTCGTAGAAATACATTTATACTGTAACATAAATACTTCTTTATTGGTCTGACTTAATCAGGGGTATCGCACCTTGTTTTGCAATGAGCCCTACCTGTGTTCAGTAAATAAAAATCCCTAACTATTAATATTAGTCTAGTAATAGTGACCACAACAGACAGCATTCATTAGTGGCCATAAAATGCAAGTTTATTAGCACTTATAACATCAGTGCATCAGGGAGTGTTTGCTAGCAGTAACGGAACACAGTTTTCTCGGTTTCACATGCGTCAACACGGGTAATACGTAACAGCTATAGATGAGATGCCCCCGACACAAAGATAATTACATATTGATTCCTGAAAGCCACACGATTTAACAGTTAAATAACAGTTTTAAATACATTTAGAAAATTCTGCCATTTTTTCCCCAAATATCCGCTTACGGATACTGTAAGTACACACATTTTTGTCTTGAATCACACGATCAGTTTTGGTAGCCCCAGTGCTTCATTTGAGCCAATGGTTTCCAGTGCTCAGCCTCAGCACTTAATTGTCAACACCGGCACTTGTGACGTTCTGCCACATGTTAACCCCGTTTGTGTACTTTGGAGGTGAGCACAATAACAGTTGTTTAAGTTCAATGTAAAGAAAAACAACTAATATATGGCACCAAAACCGTTGTTATAATTTTGGGGGCCTGAAATTGTTTGAACGCTCGCACTTGTAGGAGCGTGATGGTTAATATTTGTGTTGTTACTGGCAGTGGCTGGTTCAAGCTGCAGTGGTGTCCTGACAAGGGCCCTTATTCCTTTACAAATAAATCACTGGTAATTCAACCAGCCAAAAGCTTGCAATCTAGCAGATTGAACTGCACATAGGACAGCTACTTACTGGATCTGGACACCTACCAGGAGAAGCCTGGGCTACATTTTCATAATTTACCAAAGCCTTTTATGGCACCCATCTCAAAGGTTTAATATTGCCTGTTAGTGCCCATTCTACCAGTCACAGTTTAATTTGCACTGCCTCACCCTCAGTGTGTCACTTCAAAGTGCCTGGCCACAAAGGAAAAATCAGTCTGCAAAACTCTGCTTTATCCCAAATGGTTACTCACAGTGTACTACCGGCATAGTAAGAATTTCTGTTGCAAGACTGTAATGTATTCAGGGATATCATTAGTTTGAGCTAATTTCCCTGCATACATCCAGGTACCTTATTACCAGCTTCTACATTGGAATGTTTCCGTGGAGGAATCCCTACTTTCCACAAATCACGTAACTTAGTTTCTGACCCCAATTAAAATGTAACCTGTAAGGCTTCCCGTTTCCATGAGGAGTGCTTCCCTTTATTTGCTTTATTAAAAAAACACAAAAACAAATGTTCTCATCCTTATTGCTGTGCAAATTAAAACAAGCCATGCAAATGTCTAACGACCCTTTTCATGGTTTTTTTATGAATCTAGTGGCTTGACCTAATTCACTATTTGAGAAAACTTTGTACTCCTTGTGTTGTTTTAATTACAACAGGTTAAACAGTGCTGTTCATCGTCGACTTCTGTTCTCGAAACACCATATTAGCAGAAATGGGCACACAGATTATGTAGTGTTTTATTGCCACTAATGTTTAATATCAGTATATGAGAAATATATTGGTCTTAAATTACTTTTTCTATACTTGTTTTTATAACCAACTTTACTTTTTGTGACAAACTTTCCGCCACATCCTACTGTTGCTTATTAACATTAGAGAAGTAGAACATCATCATTATCAACAAGGCATCAAGTTCATCATAACCACATCCAAGGAAATTTCCAATTCAGTTGTCGCAGCAAGCCCAACCCAAAGTAATTCCACCATTTACCCTCAATCTTTTCATGTTTCTTAGGACAGCCTCTGGCTTCAGACACCAGCATTTCTTGCTGAGCACACCAGTCCCCACAATCCCACGACGCTGTTGAGACAGCGAGGGTGGGTTGGAAAATTACCACTTACTGGCTATATCTCTTTTTGCCATCATGGTCGCTACGCCCAACAATGCTTGATCAGCCTTTGTGCTTTTCACTCCCTCAAAGATGCCCAGGCGGAGTGACTGACAAAAGCTCCAACAGGGAGATGCCTATCTTATCCCATCAAAGAAATCCCTCCAGGCTAGTGGTTTCATGTAGCCACCTTCTCTTCCACTAAGGTTTTGTTGGGTGAACTGGATTCCCAGCCGGTATGCCGGAGTGTGGCACACCAGCAAAGCTGGAGTACTCAGGTTACCTCGGCAAGGGTTCATGGGAGCCGAGTGCCGTACAACATTCCCAACACCCCCTCAAAACCCAGTGAGGATAATTCCACTCTAATTGTTGGGTGTGACCGTCAAGCCAATTTATTATAACCAGAGTCTGAGATGCTAGGTAGTATAGGTATAGGTTGGTCATACCTAATCCGCCTTCGTATGGCGTTTTCTGACACTTTGCAAGTGCTAGCTGTGGTCTGGAGTTGTGCTACAGAAAGGTTGTCGCCAGGGAGTCCATCTCCTTGAACCAATGGTGAGGTAGTAATTACGGGAAATTCTAAAAAAAGGTTTAATAACATTGGCAGACCATCATTTTATAGAGAGAGATTCGCCGTGACATGTTAAGTCAGAGAGGCTGCCATTTTTTCAAATCCGCCTTCACCTTTCGAATCAGCGAGGTAAAATTAAGATTCCAAGCTAATTCAGGATGGAGTGCAACTTGGACGTCCAAATAGTGGAAGCTCAAATGCCGCACCATTATGATGCTCTTCCATTCGATGCACTCATGAAAAGGATGAAGAAGAACCAGCACTGACTTTGCATGATTAACCTGCAGACCAGAGTCCTCCGCATAGAGCTGAAGGAAACAGAGGTATTGCAGGCCAGTCTCGTCCGGTTTAGAAACGAATAGGAGGACATCATTGGAATATTGTGCAATACAATCACTGTGTCCTGTGCCATTCCTAAGCCTTGTATCTGTGCATTGCTGCGTATAAGTCAAACAAGGGGTTCAATTACAAGGGCAAAAAAGGAGGGGGGTTTGGGCAAGTATCTGGGCAAATGAGGAATAGATTAGAGACTATACCGTTAATCTGTATTCGTGCAGTCAGATTGGAGTAAAGTAGTTTGACATAGTTACAGAAGTGAGGTCCAGACCTGTCTTCTGAAGAACCTGAACCATGTAAGTCTAGTTTTCTGTATTTTTGTGTTAGCTAGATGTGCTAGATTTTAAGATACCCTTTGTTTGAAGAGTGTCTATAAGGATGTTCTGTTTAACAGTTTAAGAGTATAGCATGTAGCACCAGTGGGGACCTGTTGTCTTAGTGGTACACCTCTTATGCCGGGTCAGAAATCTAACTACTTTATATGCACGAACATTTCCAGCTTCATTCATAGCATTAGTTTCTTAACCAAATGACTCACTTTCTTTAATTATGCTCACTTGAAACCTGGCTTTTTCTGAACTAGAAATGCAGAACCAAATTAGTGTTTTCACATGACTTAAACCACATCCATTAAAAAAAGGAATACGGTGCTTTATATTGCTCTAACAGGCACAGAAACCAACCCCATTGAAAATCGCAGGAACAATTGAGTATTGTACTATTACATTACTCACACAAATGCATTATAAGTTGGTGTATAAATATATTTTGGTAAAATATCCCTTTTGAGATCATTTAAAAGCTGTTGGTAGAAATTGAGTAATTTCACCACCATCCTAATCCTGTATGGTGTCCACAGTGCTGTATGAACCTTGCAGGAAACATAATATTGGAGCAATATAGAGCCACCTGTTGAAAAAGGATACATCAATGCTTTTGTATAGGTGTAGAAAAGTAAAGTAGAGCGTGTGCTTTGCAGAGCCTCAAAGTGGTTGAAAGATCATGCCTAGCTTGCTTCGTTGCTGTTGGCGACTTTTTCTTAGATGTGCAGGTCTTACTCGCTTTTGGGCCCGAAGCTTGCTGGCAGTCATTGTTTGGGTGAGACACTGGGCTTGGTGTTCTGCCATGACTGAGCGCCTATTGTGAGTGTTTTTTTTCAGGTAGGGCGTACACATGGAATTTGTAAGGTTTCAGCTTATGCATTGTGTTTAGATTCCAGGAACAGCATGCCTTTTGTTATGGAAATATTAGGAGCAGATATACAGGCCTGTGTAGAATTGTATTTGACATTTTGTTTTAATTTAATGTTTCTTTGAGCGCTGTAGTACATGGTTGTTAGTGCATTAGGATTGGGCTACTGGAAATATGTGGCAATGGAGGTTAAAAGTTATGCCACAGGATCAACTAAAGTGTGCAGCAGTAAAACGCTAATTATTAATGTAGCATTTTTTGTGGCAGTATTTCATAATTTTGCCATTTTAACACCGATTTAATACAGTGTGAGCAAACATTTCAACTTATTAGTGCCAATTTACAGTTTGAGAAAATCAGTTTACACTAAAAAGGTGGCTTCATAAGAGCTAGAAATATTTTTGGCTGATATCTGTAAGTGTGCAGCAAATTGTGGATTAAATGCAAGTATGGTAAGTTCACAATTATGCAGAAAACACTAAGGCCACAGAATCACATAATTCTAGTGGCCCTGATCAAGGTATAGTTTCCTGACTGGATGGTTTCATGATTTCTGAATTACGTACCTGATGCCTAATTGGCTTTTCTAATTTTTCAATTACAGTATTGCTTAATGTCTTTGTGTTGGTGATATGTAAGTTTACAAGGTGAGGATGCATTAGTTGTTCATTGTGTTTCATTTAAACCAAGGTGGTTTATGTTCTGGTGGACCTCCCAGCTACCCCAAGCCCTTACCTCGTCCTTACAGTAGCTTGGTGGGTTGGGGAAGGAACCAGCCCTTATCTGTGTTTAGCTTATGCATTCCTCCTGTTGTTTAATGGTCAGGGTGTGGGAGCCGATACCCAATGATCACCTGAACCCCAATATTTTGAATACCCCAATTTTCACTTAATTAGCATGGCTTCAGAATCTCAATTAGTTCTTGTGGTCAGTGACTATTCTCCTCATGAAAAATACACGTTTCAGCAGAGTAAAACAGAATAAACGAGGAAGCACTAATAACTGAGTTCTAGATCAAAATTAGGGCACAAATAGGTATCTTACACAATTATTAAGAAATGTGCTACAGATAAAAATGCATGAGATGCCACAAGGGGCCAATACAGAAATACACATTCACAAAACGGAGCCACAAGTAGACTAGTTTAAGCAAAATCCCAAGTTAAACTCATTAAGAGTAATGACAGTATCCCCATAAGAAAATCTAAGTCAAATATACATAAAAATGAAAAATCTCCTAAGCCATAGAAACACCTATAACAACTCCTGGCTCCCCATATATGGTCAGAGCCAAAGCCTCTCTTCTGGTAATACTCACATAATTGTGTGACCACAGCTAAGCTGTCAAGCCAGAACATAAAAATGATGCTGACAATTCTAACCCCAAGAGTTTTTATACACTAATCACACATTTTATTAATATATTATGCAAATTCAGCATGGTTTGACAGTGGTTAGGGTCTCATTGGCAAACATCAACACAATATTTTAAACCTTTAGTGCTAATTCATCTCTTAAGGTAAGAGAAAACTTCCACTTACTCTCTCAGTAACTACACTCTGGAGATGATCCGCACAAAATGAAACATTTCTTAAACAGCTCATAGAATTAACACACTTTCAGCAAAACCTCCAGCGGAAGTCTTTGAATATGATACTTTGGGTACACAATAGAAACATCATTCACAACATATATTCCTAACACAATTGTTCATCTTTTAATCTTTGACATTCACTTGATGGTCCCTGGAAACAAGAGAAGAGATGGTTCGCAGGGGGACACTGTTTGGCCGGGGGAATGAACAGGAGTGAGACGAGTGGAACACCAGGAACTATATCCATACTAAAGTAAATGGTGTTCCTTTTGTCATCTGAGAGCATCAGTGCGTCTTGGCACTCTCTCTAACATCTACCCTCTTACAGATAGCAGGGGTGTGGAATTTATTTAAATATCTACTTGTCCATGGGACAGGCTGCTTCTCAAATCTACTTGTCCTGTAAAAAGATCTACTTGTCCCTTTGGTGCCATGTAGTGTGGCGCCAAATTATGGCAGCAATCTCATTATGTAAGAGCTCTGATAATAGCCTCTCTGATTATGCCAGGGCTACTACCATAGTAGGGCTTGAATACTTGCAGTTTCAATCCCTACTGTAGCAATTTCCTTATTTTTCCACCTTTCTGCAGATCTGCATACTGGGGCTGGAGGAAGCAGTAAGCAATAGTTCCAGGGCTGGAATGCCTTTGAGTCTGCAAACCTACTAACCTGCATGTTTTAAAGATTTTCACCAGCTTCTCTCTAATATTTTCCCATAATAAGAAAGGTTGGACATTTACTCCTGACAATGGCAGAATTAGAAATTCTTCCAGGGTTGGGAAGAAAGTGGCTGGAGGGAAAATGAACTTGCAAATGCTCAATAGATTTTCACATGAGAAAATCTACACATGCGTATTTACCCATGCTAAAATACAGTTCACAAATATTTTATAGGGGTACGACATATACCATGGGTGCACTTTTGTGACTTTCTTTAAGAATTTGGGGCCACATGTAGGTAGGTTCAGATTTGCGACCCGTAAATTGCGAGTCGCAAATCCGAATGTAGGATGGTGTCCCTGACACCATCTGTGATTCGCAAGGGCTTCGCAAATGCACACCTCATGAAAAATCATGAGGTGGGTCGCAATTTGCGACCCCTTTGCGAATGGCGGCCTCACAGGGATGGTGGACTGCTGGAGACAGCAGACCACCATGTCTGTGACTGCTTTTCAATAAAGCAGTTTTTTTTTTTTTGTAATGCAGCCCGTTTTCCTTAAAGGAAAACTAGATGCATTACAAAAACGAAAAATGAAACGTTTTAGTTTCATTTTTTCAGAGCTCTGAAAAAATGTTTACAGTGACATTCACAATGGGGAAGGGGTCCCAGGGGGACCCCTTCCCTTTTGTGAAAGTGTTAGCACCCATTTGAAATGGGTGCAAACTGCGATTGGCTTGCGCCCGCGTTCGCAAAGCAATCCTACATTGCACTGCGAGTCGCAATTAGGAAGGGAACACCCCTTCCTAATTGCGAGTCGCAAACCCGTTTTGCGATTCGGTAACCAGGTTACCGAATCGCAACACTGGGTTTGTGCATCGCAATGTGCTTTTTGCACGTCGCAAACAGCGAAAGTCGCTGTTTGCGACATGCAAAAAGCTACCTACATGTGGGTCTTGGTCCCTAATTAGGTCTGGTGTTAACAAAGACATTTTGTTTTTATTAAACTTCTATTTCTCTCTCTTTTGGCTGGCTTTACTGTGAGTGATCGCATTCTTCTCTTCCACAAGGAGCATATTGGCACACAAAGTAGTTTTGTTCAGTGTCAGGAACAACAGTGGCAATCAGTGACGTAACGAAACTGGAGGGTGCCCCTTTGCAAAGAACATGGAGGAGCCCCCTCTCCAGACTCACTCATGGCAGGTGCTGTGCTGAAGGGGCCCCCTGGAGGGCGGCTGCGGGGCCTTTGTTATGCCACTGGTGGCAACGTGTGCTTTTGGAGTTCAAAAACGTTTTGGGTTTTTTTTGCCAGTGTTTGTTACAATGTTGAGGGCCTGGTAGCTCCCACAACAATAAAGTGTTACAAAAGCCATGTCAAAACAAGACACGCATTGATGAAACTAAAAGACTTATAAAAATATGTCAGATCAGTTGGCTTTGTCAGTGTTTGTTTATTTTCATGCTTCCCATAATAGTGTTGAAAATGGTTACACTGATTTTCCATTCGAAATATTTTTGGGAAATACTAGCATGCATCAAAACATTTGACTAAATGACACTTCATTTGCATCTAATCAGAGAGCATTCTGGGAGCATTATACTTCGCCTCATAGCCTAAACTTTTCAAACATGTGTATACACTTTTTTTTTTTTTTTGTACTGGAACCAACGTCAGTAGTGAAGTGTGACCTTAAAACATTTATTTACAGCACTCACCCTAATAATGAAGGTTTTCAAATAATGAACCATAAATACAAGTTCGAACAGCATTATCTTTTGGAAACTCATTACCTCAACTGCAGCGAGTTCCACTCTCTGTAAACAGGCAGCCACAGGGTTTGTGCTGCAGAGGGTTGGGCCTACTTGTCCCAAGGACAAAGTGAACATAAAAACTTGTTGCCCTTGACCTCAAACAAGATGTCCCGGGCGTCGGGCGGAATTCCACATCCCTGAGATAGGCTTCTAGCTACTGGACTAGTGGGACTCCCAGTGTCTGTACCAACACAGTAGGTACCTCTAATCAGACCTCTGATACCACAAGATAGGTGTCCTCTCCAAGCAAGTGTGGCCACTTGGTCACTTCTGTTCTTTTAGGCGGTGGAATAGTGGGCGAGCATTGCTTCATATCAGCTGGTGCAGCCTGAACACTCCAGTACAAGTATTGGTGCAATATCTCTGGTAGAGAGACTTTACGTGTATTTCTTGGTATGTTAGCTTTAACCCAATCAAATGAATAAAGCAGGTCTAACAAGGTAGAGAAGCAATGTTCTTTTTTTATTTTCTTTTATGAACTTTCCTTCTGATTAAAAACAGCAAGCATATTTCGAAGATTTTCCAAATGAAATTATATTGATTCATGTTTATTTGAAAAACGCCATTGGAGAGTTCTTAAAGAAAAAAGAGGGAAGATGTTGTTTTGATGCAGTGGTGGAAAATACTGCAGTGGTGATGGTTTTGCACCATAAAAATATCCAGTGGCCTTTTTAAAATGCCTGTCTTTAGGGGAATAGATCGAAGGTCGGTCGACAAGTTAACATGGCTCTGGCTGATCACATTAATCAGTGTTAAACTACCTACAAAATCCTGTTTGGTTAATGAAGGATTTGAATAAATGTATGCTGTCACCTAGTATAGTGGACATGTAATACAGGCTCTTTCGGTCTACATTACACTTGTTCTCCCAGTTGGACTCCTTGATATCATTTTGTAATAATGGAAATCATGTTAGTCCTTTTGTAATAATGTAAATCAGATTAGCTGAGGCAAGTATTGGAGAAACTGTAATAGAAAGAGTGTATATGCTGCAAGTATTTTGGCAACAAGGTGAGTGCAGTGGAACACTCGTGGCAAAGAATTAAATATGGAATCATTCCACAGAAAATTGTTATTGTAAAGGGAAATAGTGGTATTTCGATAATGTTTAGGAATGTCCTGAACACATTTTCAGATAAGTAATCCGCATTTCATGTGACAAAAAAGTTAGAAAATGAGGAAGTCGGTGCTCCCTTTTTTTTTTTTTTTTTTTTTTTTCCTTCAGAAAAATATTACTTCTCACTTTATCTCAAGAGGAAACATCAATTGGCAGCCTGACAGTCATTCAGGATTTGTACAGTGCAGTTGGTTCTTTAAAATTGGGATGTGTGTCTCTTGGATAAGAGTGCTGGCTTGCAGAGTTTTACAGATCTTTTGCCTCTTACACGGTTTCTTTTTATTGAGATTTTGGAGAAGTGTCTGCCTTTGAATAAAGTACGAGTGGGACTTGTAACAAGAAGTCTCCACATGAACAGAGACGCATTTGATAACAGACATATACCTCGTTTGTATTGTACTCTAAAACTTTAGAATATTACCAATTAGTTTAGTATTCCTTATGCCAAAACGTCTAGGCCATCCCCAAAACGGTTTTATGAAGATCCATTAGAGCTGTGGTAATGTCAAGGAATTGTGAGACCTGATGGCTATGAAAAGGGTGAAATACATGTATGACATCAATTAGTATGGAACCAAAGGAAGACGTTTTTGAGCAAGATGAATTGTTCTTATTTGGAAGTGGTGCTGGATAAGTTCAGTTATTTGGTAGAGTTCAGAAACCTTTTCATAACATATACATGTATAAGAGAGGTACTTTTATTGACTGGGAGATACTCTGAGAAATATGGGTTCAGTATTGAAGATTCATTTTCAAGAATAGGGTTTCATAAGATTCTTACATTGGTATGTTAGTATTGTTTTATGGGCTATTGTATCCCGAACAAACTCGTATTTCATATGGTTGGCCAGGGTCAATTACTGTATTACCAAAGTTTGGAAGGAGGACAACATAAGAGGAGCAAAAGTGTCAGCAGCTTCGTAAGGAATATCAGGGCTCTCTGGGGAGAAAGTTATATCGCTTCAGAATCTGAATGCCACAGTCAGCATTTGAAAGGTTAGCAGGAAACTTCACTGAAGTGTCAGGCGGTGCGTTAATGTCCACGTGGTGTTCCTTTTTAGGGTCGAGTCTGTGTCGCTTGCGCATGCGTTTCGCTTGTGAGACACCTTAGGAGTTGGAAAACGGCTCGGAGGCCCGTCCACGTCACGTCGGTGTCTTTTATTGGTTTGTGGGCTTGCCTTTCAAAATCTGCTTCATTTCCAGTGCTTAGCCCTCCTCGAGCACAGCGACCAAGTACTGAAAACATGTGAGGCTCGCTGTTTCCCGTCAGGTTTGTGGACTACTTTTTACCTTTTTTATTCGCAGCACGATGTCGCTTGGCAGAAGTCCAGCGCTTTGCATAACATCGACCCTGTTACATAGTTATTTGCACTTTTGCCGGTTACGTAGATAATTGCAATTTTGCCGGTTACGTAGATAATCGCACTTTTGACAATAGGTTTCACTACGAGTGAACTGTAGCAGAGCGATCGTGCTGTTTTTTTCCATTTAATGTGGCAAGAAAAATCGGGTTGGGAGTTTACAATTGCTAATAGCTCCAACTCGGAGAAATGCGAGACCCTATTGCATTGCAAATGCTTGTTTTTTTTTTTGTCACTCGTGAACTACCAGCTTTTTTTTTTTTTTTTTTTGCTGAAGTCAGCAGAACGAGATAAGATAATACATTTTCTGCCAATTGCAGCAAATCTTGCATTATGCAGAGTTTTCTGTGCTGCAAGACCACTAAATGTCTATATCTCTGTTTACATTAGACCAGGCTTCTCCAAAGAGCAGCTCGTGAGCTGCTGGTAGATTACCAACTACCTAGAAGTAGATCTACTATGCATAGCCCAGACTACTAAATTAGAAACTTGTCCTTGATTGATTTAATGTATACATGCCAAAATTTCAATGTGTATATGAGACAAGTGTGTGCGTTTTCAGAACTTGCAGGCTGAAGTTTGGAGAAAAATGGTTGAATTTCCAAAATATGTTAAACTGAAAATTACATAATAAATTGTATGCCTTTGTGTGATTTGTTACTAATATTATTGCCTTTGTGTCAGGGGCATTACAGCTATGACTATTATGTGTTACCCATGTAGAGGCATTCCACGTTAAGTCTTTTTAGGTTTAGCCTGCGTCTTTTGTGAGGCATGTTATGGCTTACCATGAACATAGAGGGCCTTGAAGTTCCTTCCCATTAGTTGGCTTTCCTTGTCACACTCATTTGCTTCTTATTCATGTCCCAACTTCTCAATCTTGTGCTTGTCACTACTATGGGACACTCTTTCTTTACTATGTATGTGTTTGCCTGGTGCTGTGCTTGATATTAGTGATCTACTTTTTTTCCTTTTTGTGTAAACATTCACAGAAGTCAAGTGTTTCCGAGCCATCTCCCTTATGTACTTCTCTCTCCTCATGCTGCTGTCTGTCCCAGTGTAATTCTCCCCGCCCGCTCACCATTGCGCTTGCACATGTGCTTCTCCGTGTTGCGTTCACCCTCATCATCTCCCGTTTTGCTTCTGTGATGCCCTGCTGTCCCAATGTTGCTTCTGTGTTCCCCTCACCCTCTGTGTTGCTTCATTTTTATTTTATTTCTTGCTCCTGTTTAGGGAAGTTTCCCATTTCATTTGCAGAGCATTCTTGCTCTGAGCATAGCTGTAAGCAAGGCTATACATCAGGCTGGTCTTTGTGGGTTCTCTGCATCCTCTTTCAGCAGCCTGGCTCCTACCCTTCTTTACCAACTCTACCAGAGATCCGCAATCCTTAGAGACAGTGCAGACTTCTGCTCCATACTGGGATCCCGCTCGCAGCTCCATCAGTGCACCTCAGTTCACACACTCCAAGCTCTCAGCCGTGCCAGTGCCAGGAACCCCATACACGCTGTCTGCCAGAGCACCTCAGTTCTTGCAGTCTGTGCTCTCTGCTGCTTCAGTACTGGGATTTCGGATGCAGCTCCATCAGTCCACCTCAGTTCACACACTGAAAGCCCTCAACCGTGCCAGTGCCAGAAACCCCACACACACTGTCTGCCAGAGCACCTCAGTTCTTGCAGTCGGTACACTCTGATGGGGCCTCGGGCGCACCGCCATCAGTGCACCTGTTAACACACTCCAAGCCCCTCAGCTGTGAAAGAACCTCACACACACTATCTGCCAAAGCACCTCAGTTCTTACAGTCATTACACATTGCTGCTGCAGTACTGGGACCTTGGGCGCAGCTCCATCAGTGCACCTCAGTTCACACACTCCAAGCCTCGAAGCTGTGCCTGAACCCCCCACACCCTGTCTGCCAGAGCACCTCAGTTCTTAGTCAGTACGCACTGCTGCTGCAGTACTGGGACCTCTGGTGCAGCTCCATCAGTGCACCTCAGTTCTACCCTAGCAAGGTCACTTCCTTTCCTGTACTGGGACCCCGCTCACATACAGCTCTATTACAATGCCCATAGCTCTAACTGAAGAAAATGTGACACCTATTGCATTGCAAATGCTTGTTTTCCCTAAGTGTTTTTGTGTTTTGCTGTTCTGTGTGTTATTTACTGCTGGAAAGTAGATAGACACCAGTGTTTCTTGAGTCCAGTGTGAGCTTCCGGCTACTGTGAAGGACCGAGTCTAATCCCAAGATTAGAGAGTCCCGGTGGTCTATTTTTGGTCTTTTCTTAGTAGAAATATCAACACAATAATATAAGTGTTTTGCGTAGTTTAATTGCTCATAGCAATTATTTTTGAGAAATGTAAAGCCACTTATGCTTTAGGATCTTTTTCTTATTATATATTTGTGCACATCTTCATGAAACGTGTGTACAATTGATGTATTTCAATATAAATGCTTAATAGCGTTTTGTAAGGACCTACTTTTTTTCCAACTCTTAAAGCACTGAGGTGTAGGGATATGAGCTGATTTGCCCAGGATCACACAACTTTGTCAAGTGGAGTAATTTGCTTAGGACCACCTTTGGCCAAGTAGGAAGGCTTAGAACGAAGGTGTTTTTATTCAGTCACCATAATAGTCCGTGCATAAATTCCACCCTAAGAGTACATTCTCATGCCACCCCAATGTCCTTTTCAATCTTCTCTTCAGAATGTTGCTCTTTCTCGTATTTGGCCTCGTGGCCTTGAAGGGGGTTTCATCACGAGTACATTTTTGAAGTTAACATCCTCATCTTGGCAGAGATCTCATCCACATTCCACTACAGAAACATTCTTTGGCCTGCCATCTCTGATTGCCTTTTGAAGCGAGGTGGTTGGAAAGATGTGGTGAAGTAGAAAATTGTTACAGAGAAGGACCTTGTATGTCCTCTCGCGGTCTATAACGCTCCTGCGGGTAAAACAGCCAACTCTGTAACTTGATTCCCCCCCCCCCCCCCTTGCAGTGCTTGGAGGTACGTGTCTGCCTAATGTACCTCAAAGCCTCTAAGGTGACTCTGGCATCTGTTGCCACGACACTGTACTGCAGGTCGGCATCTGCGCGCTGCTTCACATACACCATAAGGTGGCTGATACGTCTGGGTTCATGCAGCCAAACTCGGGAACTGCGTCAGTATATGGGTCTGGAGGTGGCATCTACTTGCTGCATCACAAAGTCTGCATATCGGTTCATGCAGCCAGACTCCAGAAGCTGCCACCACGTAAGGATCAGAGAATGGACGACGCTCTGCTGCTTCCCTTAGAGAATGGTGCCCTGCCACAAGAAGGGTCCGTGCTGTTTATGCCTCTTGAGCCGAGGAGGTTCTTTCAAGTTCAAAACGCTTCTTTTATGAATTTCCATCTGTGAAGAAAGCATTGCTTACATCGAATACACATTGATTTTAAATTCTGAGTATTTTTTTTCATTTTCTTTTTGACATGCTAGAAAATACTGCCCTTCAGGAATGAGCATTTTTCTTTATTGCTCGTTGAACTATTTTATTCACAACTTCCAAAAGTAACGAGTGAAATACCACTGAAAATAAACTTACTTGAGAGCTTTGTTCCTAGTTGTGGCCAATAGAGGTTTGAGTGTCCAAGTCATGTCGCCTCATCCGAGGGGTGGGAGATGGACTCAGGCTGCAAATATTATAATTTTTTGCTAGCATTCTTGCCAAGAGACTTGGAAAAGGGAAGTAATAGTACCAATACACTGCAGCAGCGGGCGGGGTGTATCTGTTGCCAATTTATCAAGATCTTACAGTGGTCTTAAACCCCTCCCAGTGCTTAGCATTGATTTGGCTTAATCGTCACTCATTTGCTTGCTTTGTATGCCATACCTTGCCTTGTTCATCTTGTATTTGCCCCTCCTTTGGAGCATTTCCTCTTTACATGCATCCTTGTACTTCTCACTTTTAGAGACCTATTTGAGGTCTCTCGTACCAGACATTGCAAGCTCACGGGTTACAAAAGGCCTATTGTGACCCTTCAGTGGACTTGGAGCCCACCCATTGCTTGCCATTGGGTTGGCTTTGTTGCCACTCTCTCCAGCTTGCTTTTTGGTCATTGCCTCATGTGGGCTTCCTTTCTTGTTCTGTTTTTTTCTCCTTCTCTGGAGCGCAGACTCTGCTTGTGTCCTTACACTGCTTACTTTTCAGGAATAACAATGTTCTTTTTGGCTAAGGACTCCATGAAAGTACATGTGTTTCCCAGCTGCCTCTCTTTTGTACTTCTCATCTCTCTGCTGCACTCTGTATTGCCGTCTCTTGTGCACGCCTACAAAATGACACAATCTTATCATTGCACCTTTTTATAACTTTTTTTTTTAATAGCTTTTCACCATGCTCCACAGCATCTTGCCGAAGCTGTACAACACAGCTAAAGGGCATTGGAAAGCCAACAGGTTCCAAAGGATAGACTTATTTGCTTTGCCATTTTTTTTTTTTTTTTTTTTTTTTTTTTTTGCTGAAGCACTCAGTGCATGTGTTCGCCAGGAGTCTCCCTTGCTTTTTTCCCCTTTCCTGCTCCTGGTGCCTGTCCTTTTCTCCCCTCGGGCTGTTTAGTGCTCCCGCTCTTTCACCTGAGTGGTTATGTGGTGGTCTTTCCCTCTTGTGCATCTTGGACCCCGCCCACCATATGCTGCTTTTCACCTTCCTTCCCCCAACCCACTCCTCCTTAACAACCTCAGCACTTGCAATATTTTTCTTTTTTAAATATTTACCGATCTAGGTGCAGTCTGCCATCTTGAATCAGTAAATTAAAAATTAAAGAAAATGGTGCGCACGGCATTCCGCTGGTGTGCATGTGTTCTGATGCATCAGTGGAGCGTTGCGACCCAGGGCACAAATCGAGGATACACGCAGTAGACGGTGTCCACCCACTATTTTCACAGGGTGGACACTGTCTGCTCTACCAGGAGGTTGGGCCCCACTGAAAGAAACTCGTCTTGGTGCAATATTCAGACACCGGGACCCATTCTGTAGCACCTGCACGTTGTCTGCTTTCGCTTAGGCAGGGAGGGGACTGTTTTATTTTATATTTATTTATTTATTTATTTTTTATATATATTCCAGCTGTGTCCCAAAACAAAGGCTGAATTTAAGGGGTCCATCAGGCTTCCTTTTATTCGAGTATGCTTGGCTGGGAGCCTCACACTTGAATAAAAAAATCAGTGGAGGGGAAACAAAGGCCCACAGCTTGTTGTTACTTCAGAAGTACCTAAAAGAGGAATAATTTTGACTTTGTTCAGTCCCTGAATATAGGAGATGCATTTACTGTAAGAATGTCAGATGTGTTGGTCTGTCCAAGTATTCACATAAATAACAATTTAATATCACTGTATCTATTCTATTATTTCTTTTATAGCCCTACTCATCCCAGTGCAGCGTGTTAAGCGCTTTGCATCACACGTACACATTATGAATTGACAAGAAATCATACAAGTGTGTAAATCAGTGTACAGCATGTGTTATATGGCAGTGCAGGTTACAAGGTGTAGGAGTCACAGAACCTTCATAGCTCACTGTTTTATATTACGATTTCAATTTATGAACTTCAAGTAACTAAACGATCTTGGCGTTAAAGCAGTAACTCACTTATCTATCTACATACATATATTTTTTTAACTGTCATCTGCATGTTGCATGATTTTTCTTGTAGTAGACACATGAACCATCCTTCCTACTTTGATTCACAACTGGAAGTAGACAAAAAACAGAACTTTCCAGCAAATACGTTAACCTCCAGAGTTATCTCATCATTATTATTATTCTATGAAATCTATTGGGCATACAAAGTGCTCCAGTAGGGCCCTTATCCCCATGAGATATTTTGTGATGCAGACTTAAGAGCCAATTAAGTAGAATAGATTTACTGCCACCTTTGCCCTTGTTGCCAGTTTCTTTGTGGCACAGTTTTAAAATAATAAATGTATAAGTTGAGGCCCAGATTTTGCATTGGGTTGTCACAACCCAGACACAAAAAATCGAATTTGTTAAATCTCGTAGTGCCCTCTTGATAAATCAGCTAAATATGTGTGAGGTCATAAGATCTGATGCCACTTCCTGTGAGGTCATGGGTTGTGGTGCCACATCCTGTGATGCCACGCGCCTTGATGTCACGCGCTCTGTTGTGCGTCATTATGAGGCTTGCATACTGCTTAACTTGGTTTTACTCCCCACTTATGTTGGCGCGAGCACCATTGTGTCTTATTTGTTTTTTATTTTTTATTTCAAAGATGCTGCAATGTGTCCCAAAACTGCACTGGACCAGCGAAAGCACCCCTCACAGGCGAGACCTCTTGCCTTTGTTCATGAAAGCAGTTATGCATTTCACCTCACCTAAGTGATAAACAGCAATGTAACACCATTCACTGCCTTCAGAATTTCTGTAAAGTAACTGAAAGGTGCAGTGAATACGCGCTTATCCCGCGAGGTGACTATTATCACGTCCTGCTGTCTTAGATAACGTGGCATTGCATCATTGTGCATCCGAGCTCACTCCGCGCAGAAATGCCGTCGAGGTTAACAACTGCTGCCTGGTAACTGAGGAACCTCTCAGTGTTACCTACAAGTGTGAAGATACTGCTCAGCCTAAACGCAGTCACTAATTACCGCATTGTGGTATTGCCCGTAGGTTCGCCTGGTCCTCGAACCTATAAGCCCGGCTCGCTCCAGCCTTGGAAAGCAGCCGTGTTCGGTGCCATCCGTTCTAGCTTGGCACAGCTGTGACCAGGACGCGCCTCCGCCCTGCACTCAGTCTGCCTTTGCAAGTTAATAACTTCCTCCAGCCTGATCCTTCACAAGTGGCGCAATCTTGGCTCCGAGGACCTGGCATAGTGGCACTGTGCAGTCCGTGGTGCTTTGTAGGTGTCCCGGGGGAGGTGGCACAGCAGGCAGGAGGGTCCTGGGCCTCCTCCATATCCTGGGGGGCCCAGCTCCTTCGGGGCACCGGGCGCGCTGTCAATAACATGCGGGGCCTCCTGTGTGGGCTCGGGTTACCCTGGCACAGACGGTGGCCTGCCCCCGGGCACCAAGCGCAGCCCCCAGCCGCACTGTGGGCGGCATGCGCACGGTGTGCGCAACGGCGGGGGCTAGCAGGCAGGTGTCTGGGGGGAGCTGTGGATAGAAAGAGTTCGGGGAGCCACATAGAGCTCACACGTGAGGCCCACCTTGGTGCGAGCTGGAGGATGCTACGGGGCGTGTGCTGGAACGCTCATCGGCCCGGCTGGAAGGGGGAGACTGACGGCCGACAAGGGTCCAGGGCCGCCTTAAGATGTGCGCGGTCACCGGTGCCGCCTGCGAGCTGCGGGCCCTGTGCGGCGCACGGCGAAGGTAACGGGCCAGGGTGTCCGCCGGAGGCGCACGGATGAGAGGGGCCCGCGGTCAGGGACGTGTAAAGAGGCGAGACATGCGGAGGGGACGCACGAGAGACCACTGGCGCACAGGGCACGATGGACCGCGTGTGCTGTGCTGTGCAAACAATGTACCGCGTGTGCTGTGCAGTGAATGAGTGCTGTGCAAACATTGGGCGAGGGAGTTCCCGGGCGCTATTGCAGTGTGAGTACAAGTGCCCTCGGCGGGGTCTGAGCCACCCGGGTCTCCACTGGCGCACAGGACACGATGGACCGCGTGTGCTGTGCAGTGAATGAGTGCTGTGCAAACAGTGGGGCGAGGGAGTTCCCGGGGGCTATTGCAGTGTGAGTACAAGTGCCCTCGGCGGGGTCTGAGACACCTGGGTCTCTCCAGTGCCGCACAGGGCACGATGTACCGCGTGTGCTGTGCAGTGAATGAGTGCTGTGCAAACAGTGGGGCGAGGGAGTACCCGGGCGCTATTGCAGTGAGTACAAGTGGCCTCGGCGGGGTCTGAGACACCTGGGTCTCTCCACTGGCGCAGAAGTGGTCCGTGCGCTTCGTTTTGGCGTCTTGCACACGCACTAACTGCATTTATCTCTGAGGTAATGCCTGTTTTCTGACAGCAGAATTAAAAAAACAAAAAGTGTCAGTTACTACCCCGCGCTGTTTCGTGTTTCCGAGCTCTTTTGGTAGCAAAATATGCATTAACTCACATGCGCTCAGGACGCCAAAAAGAAGCGCTCGCACCCCGTGCGCGCTGGCGCAGCGCCCGAGACACTGGGGGGCGTCATTTGTGGAAACGCGGGGATGAAAGACCCCTGTGCAGAGAAGGGAGTCCCTCTGCGCGCTGAAGGAGTTCACAGGAGTGTGCTGCGCGGTGTGTGACGGTACCACAAAGAGAACAAGCACTGGCATAGCCAATAGGTCTCGCCTTTGGGACCGAACATTTAGTCGTGCAGCACATTATCCCGGGTGCTACAATATCTACTGAACGTTAACGTGGAATCTTTGACACTAATAGGCACAACACAGCACTGCATTGAGAATAATTATTTAAAGTGATAATTTTATACAGCTGGTAGTCTGAACTCACAGGTCACTAGTGACAACATGAGAGTTGGTTCTTCTGCCGAGAAGCCACAACCCATGAATGGACACGCGCGTAAAGAGCAGCGATCCCAGTGAACCAAGGACAGCTGGAAGCCGCTCATTACAACACTGTCCTATTGACTTGGGCTAGTGACCCCCTCTGTGGGAGCACACACCCTTTCAAGTGCTAGACCTTCTGTTACCGACTCATTGTTCTCAGACTCCTGAATTCAATTGAAGTGTACCTGAAGCCTAAAGACTGAATGCAGTGCCAAGGCATTATAAGTTGTGCCTTATTTGCCAACTGCACCTCTACCGTAGACAAAACAGACCTGTGAAGGTGCCAGTCATGTGCTTGCTGCTGGATAAACACCCAGATTAACTACAAAGCTAACTACAGGCATAAGGATTCAGTCACCTGCCAAGTGGCTGAATGCCAGGATGCATCCCATCAGCCAGTGATGGCTTTCTGTGTTTGCACTGGACAAGCACCTAACCAAAGGCTAAATAGAAAACTACAAGTCCCACAGTGCAGTGTTCTCGCTTTAAAAAAACAAAAAAAACGGAACTGTGTAAATGGAAAAACAGTTTAATTAGTTCTCCCACTTCGCATATTTTCCTTACAAGGAAACTGCATGATAAGATTAGCAAGAGAAAGTCCCGAGATGCCTGCAGCTGGAGATGGCAGACTTCACCTCGATATCTATTTTCTAGTTTACCTTCCTGCCACTGCAACATTTTGTTTTCAAAATTAGGAACCTCTGAAAACAACTGACTGACTTAGAAAGCACAATGTACGCCCTCCTTCTGCTGTGCGTGCTTGAGGCTGCGGCGTCTGGTAAGGGGAGTGTTTTATACACTCGGACATTCATGTCGGGGTGAGGAACGGGGCAGCTCCGGGAACGCCCTTGGCCATGCCGATACCTCACAAGGAAGGAAACTATGTGCTGCGTTTTGTTTATTCGCTCTACGAAGAATAGAAATGATGCATTACTGTTATTGGACGAATAGTTAAACGTGTTACAAATTAATAGCAACAACTGTAAACAAACAACTAACGCCTGAAGTTATTTCAATAAGCATGCAGCAGTAATGTAGAGCAACCCAGGGACCTTAATCTGGGCACCTTTTAAATTCAAAAGGCTGGTACTAAACCAGTTCCTTATCAAAGAGTAGCACATGTAAATTAGAAAGCACAACACAAATATTGAAAAAGCAAATAATATTGCAGAGAGAATTCACAACGTGCAGAAACCACACGAGTAAACAATTGCACTGTGACTCGGGGACAAAAGCTCAGAGGCAAAACAGCAAACTAGAGCGCTAGACTGAGAGTTTACTGAAAATGAAATGGTAACACATGAGCACAAATGCCGTGTGTTCAAAGTGTGCAGCAGCATGCCATCAGCATCTTGTGATTGTGAGTAAATTACTTATTCTTCCCGTGCCCAAAACTAAAAATAAACAACCTTGAGTAACGTAACCTTCTGGAATCCCATTATATGAAACCGCAAAACATCGAAAAACCAAGCCCAGGTGTGTCTCTTCCCCCCAAAAAAATAAACGTGTTGTGTCCTTTGTAATGTAACTGGTACTCATGTGAAACACTCTAACCTTAAGGTACAGTTTGTATAAAAACTGCAGAAAAAAACCAAAAGCTAAAAAACAAAGCGTTAACTCAAGGAAAGGTAAATATATTTACCAATTAACTGGCTGATTTGTACAAAGTGAAACCCGAAAACTTGGGTAACCTGTGGCTTCCCCTTAAATTGTGTGAACTGAGGCAAATACTTTCTTTCACCTCATCCTTCGTCTTCATTATCACCTATGAAAGCACTTTGAAATAGGTCCTTTTAGAATACCAGTTGGACAAAAACATATTATATCTGATTTAACTATGTTCTTTATAAATATCTAAGCCAAGTAAAGGATTTACATGGGAAGTGCCTCATATTTTAGTTCACAATGTTTTATGTTTAAAAACTATCACTTTTAATAAGTACTTTTCAGTGCAGTGCTATAATATGACGTATTAATGTCTAACTTTCCACATGCCAAAGAAATAGACTTTTTTTAATGAAATTTGCAGATACTTTATTATATTTTGTTATTATGATTTACATACCAAACATTATCTGGGCTCCGTTCATGCACGTTTTGGAAGAGCAGAGCCCGACTCTTGGTTCGGCTCTGGCAAGGCTTGTCCTTTTTGATTTGTTCGCTCTCACCTCAAAGCAACACAACAACTAATCTTGGGAAGATGTACATTGTAGCCACGATAGACTCCAACTATTTAGATCATTCTCACCAAAGAAGGAACTTATAGCAATTGAGGGTACACCCTGGTTATAAGTTTCAGGTAATTAGATGCCCCCTGCAGCATCAGTTGTAAGTTTAGTGGTGCTCCAGCAGCCCCGCTAAGGACTGTGCACTGTCCGCCCGGCACACCCACCAGGATCCGAGGAGCTCGTGCACACCCATTGCAAAACACGTAGCTCATTTGGGATAAGCGCTGGTAGCGGCATCTGAGAGTAGAATGGAAGTCGCAGGCCCCCAACCGCGCAGGATAGCTCAGTTTGATAAAGACTTGTTTCAACTATCTGAGTGTAACATGGAGGTCACAAATTGCATTGCAGAAAATATTTTTCAGTGGGAGTTTGTCCGTGCTGCATCTTCCTATGTGTAGCTTGTGGTACACCGGCTGCAGTCCAAGGGGTGGCATAACTGTGTGGGTTCAAACACTCGTTGCTGAGAAATCAGTGTAACCCTAGGGCCACAAATTGAAATCCTACTAAAACTGTTTAGCAGATGACTTAACCTGTTGGAGAAATCTGTTTTTAAACCACCTGAAATTTTAATCCCACTAAGAAAGCTCAAAAAGTTAATGCACCTACTTCAAAGATGTGTGTTCATGCCAGGAGTTAAAAATTCAATGTGCGAGTGTTACTGAACATACTTTGTAGATTACTGAACATACTTTGTAGATTACTGAACGTACTTTTGTAGATCACCGGGCTGATCTGGACTTTCTTCCTGTAATTATAGATACAATAAATATCTGAGCTGGGACCTCTATATGATAAAAATTAACTTTCTATTCTCACATCAAATAGGATGTTTTCGAAACCTGCCCAGGTAGAGTTTGATTTCGAGGATGGATAGGTGGGTGCAATCAACGAGCAAATGACACTGAGTCCATAGTAACACTGTTTATAAGAGACCTTGAGTTTGCAGCATCTGCTATAAAAATGGTCATTATTCTAGGAAGTGCATGTCAGAGAGTAGCTTCTCTAGTGGACCGCGTGCACTAGCTTAGGAACAGAAGTGGTGACCGGGCTGAGATGTTTCTTCAACAATAAACTAGTTCTTGGGCAAAATTCATCAAGATCCCACCGCTGTGAAAAAAAAAGAGAAAAACTCGTGCATTTCCAGAGTTTTGACATAAGTCTGTTTACGTATTCCCCCATGTTTGTGAGACAGTGCAGTCTGGTCCACTGCACGGAGTTGCAGTTATACCGGCCACCCTCACACCTTTCCCGAGTAGAATGAGGAGGTTCTTTTTGCAGTGGGGTAGCGCTTCCTCTTGGCTTCTGCCTCCTGAAACAGATGGTGTTTGCACAGGCTGAGGAAGGAGGAGGGATTCACAGTTGAAAAGTAAAGATGTTTGTGTAGTTCTTGGCTCTACTTATCCTGGTGCTCTCAGTTCTTGGCTCTACTTATCCTGGTGCTCTCAGTTCTTGGCTCTACTTACCCTGCTGCTCTCTGTTTACATGTGAAATGAGAATATGGACTTTTAGCAAATTGAAGCAACTGAATCAAGCAGGGTTGTAGGTTTGCTGGATCCATCAGGGTGTTAGACCTGATAGAAATTAAAATAAGACACTCAAAAAAATGAAGTGATTTGCCCACAATTATTGGATGTTGACCAGTTCAAAAAATCTGCCGACTTTTGTATAAAAAAAAAAAGTACAAAGCTGCAAATTCAGAAAAACAAGGCGCAGCGATTGCACACTTTACATACCATTTATTAATATAGAATACAATACTGTTGGATTCAGCAGGCTTTGTTAACCCCAAAAAACCTACAACGTGGCAACTTCAGAAACACAAAAAGAAGTAATCGCACACCAGACACGGTTATTAAAACAAAATACAGTGCTGTGGAATTCAGCCCGTATTACTAAAGATCCCAAAAACAAAACATTCAGAAAACTCAACCCAAAGCAAACAAAAAAAATAGTGCGATGAAACTAGCAGAAATGCACACAAGAGAATTAAAATATGTAACAGGGCCAGTCAACATGTGCGTGAACAACATACAGAAAGGATCGACACATCTGAACAGTTTATCATAGAAAGGAAAGGAATTTCGAAAGACACACAAATTAATAAATCAAAAGAGAGGGGTTGAAAACCCATAGAGGAGATACAGGATGTCTCGAAGGCAGCACGTGCGCTGCCTAGGCTCGACCTAAAAATGTGTGTAGTGTGTGATGGTGCAGAGGCGTGTGCTGTTTAGCCTGTAGAATGCCCAGAAAAGTGTCCAGCAGAGAGAGAGCTTCTATAGAGTAGTATTTTATAGATAACTATTCTTACATATAAATTAAATTAACCTCTTCTTACCGATAATTGAATAAAGACAAGACCCAATTGGCAAAGCAGTATAAGTTTAATCACAATGGTCCAGAGATCAGTGAACTCCGTGGAGGTGGAAGTCTTATCCCAATGAGCTGCTCTCAGGCAGCAGTATTTATGCAGAAAAAACACACAAAAAACCACAGGAAGGTTGCAGTTTCCTCATCGACTTAAACAATTTCCACACACACAGGATATACACAACAATAAAAATAGATATGGCAGTTTTCGGTAACAAAAGCGTATACTTTCCCCCTCCTAACATTGCAGTTATCAAACAATGAAGTGCATGTATGTGGGCCTAGCAGCGTGTAGTTGTGCTAAAACTCGATTGGTCCTAGCAATCTGACCTTTAACATGAGCGGCAGAGTCCTGGATGTGTCAGTTGGTGCAGATATGCCTCCAGCCAGCTGTGCACCAAGTGTTTTTGTTTTTCATGGGCGGAAGCACATGGGTGTGATAAACCTCAGGGGCTTTAGATGGGGAGTGAGCTCTTGTGTGGCTGGTGCTTTTCAGCTGTCTCCCCTAGCAGGTATTGCAATGTGGTTACCAGTTTTTGTGCAAGGACCTGTTTGACATAACTGCGGAATGTTCTGTTTAACTTTTCAAATCTAGGTCAGTGGTGTGGCCTGTCTTATTTCTGTCTCAGCATGGTCTTTAGCATGCACCCATCTCTTTGCTGAAACTCGCGATTGACTGCATAGATTTAGTATTATCTCTAACTGCAAAGGCCCCCTAAATGGGGTTGGGGACACTTTGTCTCAAGGGATCTCTAAGCACTGTTTTGTATTCTGTCCTCTATCATTCCCCCCCCTCTAGTTGATTTTTCAGCTACTTTCTGTGACTTCTGATCCACTTCTGCTACAATGTGGTATATATTCCTCTCATTAAATTAGGATTTATAAAGCACAGCAAATCATCCACGAGGGTCTCCAGGCGCTGGAGTTGCTAGCTGCTTTACGGTGCTCTGTTCATTCGAACAGCCATGTCTTGTGTCTTTTTCTGAATTCTTGGAGCAGTGTGGCGTTCCTGAGGTGCAGGGGAAGATAGATCCAGGCTTTGGCTGCCAGGTGAGAGAAGGAGCATACTCAGCTGTTGGATCAGCGGATCCGAGGGGCGTCGGCGATGAAGAGGGAGGTGGATTGCAGAAGTCTGCTCGGTTTGTAGAAAGTCATTGGTTTGTTGAACAGGGTTGTGGAATTCCTATAGTCCGAACCCAGGGCATATTGTTTGAGGTCAAGGACACCAAAATGTCATATCTACTTTGTCCTTTGGACAAGTAGGCCCAACCCCCTGCAGTACAAAACCTTTGGCTGACAGTTTACAGTACCACATTATGGAGCATGGAAGGGAATTGTCTGCAGTTGAGGTAATATTTGTGTCCATGTTTAAGCTGTCCAAACTTATATATATGGTTCAATAATGCAAAGCCTTTATTTTTAGGACGATCACTGTAAATAAATGTTGTGTGCTCGGACAGCACTATTGACTGTGGTGCCAGTAAAAAAAAAAAAAAAAAAAAAAAGTTTAGACAGGTTTGCAAAGTGTAACAATAAGAGGCTATGTATAAATCTCCCAGAATGCTCTCTGATTAAATGCAAATATTTTGAAAAGCTTGGAAACAAGATTGATGATTCTTAGCTTTCTAAATAAAAAGTTCACAACAAATGCAACTAGGAAAAACATTTTGTTTTGCTAAACTACTGTGAAATTTTAGGTACCATTTCTCTGAAGCATCATTTAGTAAAATGTACTGAGGCATGCTAGTGTAGTGAATCCAATTTAGTTTTTAGTGGGACTTGGGAGGTTAGCTTAACCTTTTGGCTTGCAGGCATGTGCCCCTGTCACCTATCAACTTTTAACCTTATTAGCTTGCTATGTTTCTGCCCAATTTTTTTATTTTTAAGATGGCTGCTTTTGTTTTGATTTGCATTATAAGTGCCACTCTGTGAAGACGTCACTATCGGCGTCATAATTGGGCGATGTACACAGATATTCACATCCTGTCCCTTTCTCACTTACATGCAACAGGAACATAATGTACGCTTGTTGGGGATTGTTGACATAATTGCTTCCTTATCAGTTGTTTAGGGACATACTTGTGTCAGAGGTCCTACATGATCTGTATAAATACATCTCACTCAGACAAGGTTATCAGAGGGATTACCTCCAGATGCTGTCTACACCATCAATGCTGCACGTCACATTGCTGCAGAACTCAGACTTCGTGTCACAACAGAGTCTGACCTAGAGACCTCATTCCAAGGTAATGAGGGTTGAGGGTTGCTTCTCATGGACATGGTACTGGCAGATTACATTTATCACACCTAGCTCTCATTAGGTTAGAGGTTAGGTTCTCTATGCTAGGGATTTTACATCATGTTTATTGTAGGATGGTGGGGGTCTTTGTAATCACAACTCTAATCTTTACAATTATGCTTCTTTTATAATTTGTTATCCTAATCATTGCAGCTCATGCATTTTACCATATATTGCAGCCTTTTCAATAAACCTATTGAAAACGCTCCTGCATCTTCTCCTGTGTGTGACTGAGACTTATTACTAAAGTGAGAAAAGGGTAACCTCTGTTCCACCACAACTCCCCTGAGATTTTGCAATCTAGAGTCATGCGTAAGACTGCCAGAAATCACCTTTTACTGTCTAGGGTTTTTGGTGAGTTACTGCTTGTGAGCCAGGATGGTTGGGCCCACAGTTGCGACTTGTTGTAGGAGTGATTCAGTCGCCTACAAACAAAAGCGCTGTCAGCCCTAAATCAGAAGTCTTTCCTAGAAGCGAGAGTCCATCTACGACATGGCACCACCAACAGTGGTGTTCTGGCACTAATTTACAGATAACCTTAGTATCTCTGTCCAACACATAGCAGGTACCCTAAGTAACATTATACAGAGATGTCAGTGGTCTTGGGGATAATCCTCCTCCGCTGAATAGGGAGCACCTAACTAGGCTGTAGGTTTTTCAAGCTTGAACTCTTAAAAGGACTTTCTCCCCATTTGGTGTCCCTTCTCTGCATCCATTATTCGACATGGTTAGACGCCATAGACATTTAAGAAAATGTCAGACATGCATTAACACAACATCTAGAAGCCCATGGCTTAACAGATGAGGCTGAGGATGTCACCTTTATAGTCAAAGCTCATTGAAGCTTACCAAACAGAAATATTCTATTCCTGGTTCACATTTCCTGAAAAAAAAAGTGACAGAACATAGACATTTCACACATACAGACAAACTTGGCCCATGTTTGACACACACACACAACACCCCCACCCCCTCCCTCCACATCCTGGCATTCAGGCTATGCAAATAGCTGACAAACGCACACTTTATAAGGAGCTAGTACAACTTTACAGATCATTAGTACTATTTGCTTTGCGGACATTAAACACCACCCCAGCACGGGCTGCACCAGCTGCTCACCAATCGACTGTTACTGGGATTAATCCACAAACAGTACATCATGGGCAAAGTGCCGACAGAACATGAGACGTTTCTGTTCTGGATAGCCCATAGCCGTCTGGGAGCAGTGTTTCCCCATACTGGACCCCAAGATAAACATAGAATTCTCAAAATGTGCTTGCCATTCGGAATTGTTCCCTCAATGGACGACTGCACCTCATGGGGTTCAGTCTTCGTTGCAATTTACAGGTATGGTAACCTGACACTTGCCAATTTACCGGAAGTGTTAAAAAAAGAAATCTAAATGAGTATGGGGTTGCTCCCGCCCTGGATTTGGGGATGAAACTGCTGCGTAATTTCGTTATAGTCTCCTCAGTCATACTCAGTAACGTTCAAGGGGAAGGGGTAGCATTGGCTTTATGCCAGCGGCTCCGGGAGATTCTACAGCTGGAACCGGAGCATCAACTACCGAAAATTATTTACAAACATCTATACTAGTACAGGACGGGATAGTTTGGGATTCAAGCCGAAAAAGCCTGAAATTCACAGTACCCACCCCCTAAGGACGGTACTAAGCAAGGACAATAAAGTTCTAAAAAAAAAAAATAAAAAAAAATAAAAAATGCTGTGATAAACATAAAACAAAATAAAGACAGACCAACTCAGAGAGCAGACTCTTTTCATCCGGAGAGATCTGAAAGGAGATAGAGTCCCTGAAATAGAGAAACTTGAATGGCTCCTGACACATTCACTGATTCGTGTCCCTCTCGTTTATTTCAGGACACACCGGATAGATGTAGTGACAGAGTGGGCTGGTCAGGGCAACGTCCTGGCTACGTGAAACTGAAGAGACTAGCAATGGTCTTGCTGACAAAAAAATGACAAATCCCCGCAACAAAAAAGGTGGCAGCAATTTCAATTAAACATGCCAGCAAACTTGAGAAATTTGCTGGAGAACAAGACGTGGACAGTGACACTGCTGGACAGTGCAGCAGAAGTCATGATATGTCGCCAGAGTCTGAAAAATCATCTTGATGCGACAGCAACTAACTGCTTTCCTGCAATCGAGACTGCTGATGACGCGTTCTCCCACCAGATAGGGTTTATGATTTAAGTATCCAAATTGAGGGAGACATAGAGTGCACTATTAGTGTAATTTTTTGGGGTGAACTTAATTGTGATATCCTGTTGGCTGAAAGAGGCTGGTCCACCCGAACACGTCTGTAAGCTCCCACATTGGGAAAATGTCATTTTCTCCGATCTTGTTCCAGAAGCGGTGAAGAAAGGCTATGCTGTTAAACTGGGCTTTGGCACAGGCACCTGCGCTATACCGCAACCACGTAGGGTGGAATAAGGATTCCCCCTACCACGTAATACCTATCAGGTCTACACCCACACGGGGCTAAAGCTCCAGTGAGAGAGATCCTCACTCAACTAGAGCACCACGGAGTAATAGAGCCCTGTGTCTCTGCAAGGAATAACCCATTATTCCCCGTTGCAAAGCTAGACCATTCATATAGAATAGTCTTAGACTACAGACATCAAAACAATTTCACACACACATGTGCAATACAAAATGCACACACCACCGCACTAATTAACAACATAGTGTATAAAAAATGCAAAACAATGTTGGATATTTCCACAGGTTTTTTTCTGCCGAATCTTAGCGCATGAAAGTCTGAACCTAAGTGCATTCTCATTTGGCTCACACAAATGTTTTGCCGTTTGCCCCGGGGCTATAGGAACAGCCCAAGGTTGTTCTCTGCCCGTGTAACATCAATATTGCATGATATTGATCCTGGGGCCTATGTGGATGACATCTGTCTCACAGATGACAACCTCAACATTTATCTTGCCAGGGTCGATCGGATTGTTCTAGGATTCGCAGCCCTTGGCTACCAATTACATTTCAAGAAAACTAAAATAGCCATTCTCAGTGTATTGTTCTTGGGATAAAACCTATCAAATGAGGGCAAGAGCCTGGCCTTGCACTTTTTAGAAAAATGTGCTCAACTTCAACCACCAAATACTATCAAGAAACTGCAGTCTTTACTTGGTTTCTTAAACTTTGACAGAACTTGCATTCCAGATTATGCACAACGCACCAAACCACTCTGATTTCATTTTCCCAGATTTCTCTACCAGACACAGGACAACTGAAAACACGCGGATCTTTAGAGGATTGCAGCAAGACATACTAGAAGCAAAACACTTTCACACACTTGACAACAAAATTTGGTCATCAGAATAATTGCTGGTGCCATTGAGTTCACCTATGTCACCATTAATGAGCGCGACGGTGCCCATAGCATATAAATCACATTTATACTCGAACACAGAACAATGTTTTGCACCCACTGATAAAATTCTGACTGCTGTACAGATGGCTGTCATCAAGGAGAGGCCACTTGCCCAAGGGGAACGCATTATTGTCCTTACCCGGGTGCCAGTCTTGAAGGCTGTCACCAAAGCAAGAGTTCCCAACTCTAAATCATTATGTCCACGTTGGATACAGTGGGCAACTTCCCCGACTGCCACTGATGTTGATTACATCTTTGACCAAAAACTTCAAACACAAGAATTTCCTCAATATTAACAGGAGTACCCCGCACCTCTTAACATCTTGCCACTTGACATATATCATACTGTCATCTACACTTATGGTTCAACACAACCAGCGGTAGGTACTAAACATCAATACTGAGCTGCTTGTGCAGCTGTGAGCGGAGTGATAACGGATGGTGTATTCCACCCTCAGAATGCCTACACGCAGACCCTGGGGGACTGCACAACACAGTTGGCTGAACTTAAAGCTCTTATCTTGGCACTGGAACATACGGATCCAGGACACCTCACATTGATTGCGTTTGATTCGTACTACTGTGTCCAGTCCTACAATCATTCTCTCAATCATTGACGGTTGAACGGGTTTAGAGACTCAAAGGGGAACACCATAAAACACAGAACTCTGGGGGGGAGGGTGGCTGAACTTAAGGATAAGCTACAAGATGCTCGTGTAGTACATACATTGGGCCACCAACATGTAGGAGTAGATGTTATTGGAAATACTTTGGCTGACGAAGCGGCCAAATCCGCAGCAGCTACAGTTTCTGTTGCTGCAGTGACTCGTTCCCACTTGAGATGTGATAATGAAATTCAGGCTGCTGTCAAAGCTTCGTCAGAGGGCAAGCCTCTTCTAAAAGCATACCCTACTAAATATTCTTACCATAACCGTGCACAAAATGTTGCTTTTGTAACAATTCCTG
The DNA here is from genome assembly GCF_031143425.1 of Pleurodeles waltl. NCBI lineage: Eukaryota > Metazoa > Chordata > Amphibia > Caudata > Salamandridae > Pleurodeles > Pleurodeles waltl. Next base: position 29,418,963 of record NC_090445.1, on the reverse strand, counting down.
GGGTTGGAGATCGAGTGAACCCCAACCAAGAACAGAGATTAGATCTTATTAAAGCAGTGCATGAGGGTGTCGCATCTGTGCACACTGGTGTCGCAGCCACAATATCACTCTTACAGAAATGCTTCTGGTGGCCGGGCCTGTACAAACAGACAAAGCAATACGTCCTTTTCTGTGACATTTGCCGGCAAGGTAAGGGCTCAAACATCAAACGCCCCCCTGCAGACATTCCCGCTTAGTGTCCAACTGGCCACTGCAATGTGTGTACCTGGGCCATTGTGGTCTCTTACAACCTGATGGTGCATACAAATAGATCTTAGTCACTGTAGATTCTTGTTCTAGATTCCTGTGGGTATGGCCACAGCAGTCAGCTGTCGCTCGAACTGTTATAAAAGACTTGCTGGTCTTTATTGGTATGTATGGGGTTGCAGCATTCCACTCAGGCCAGGGCCCTGCCTTTGCCTCTAGGGCATTCAAGGTCACCATGAGGACGATGGGTGTTGAACTCCATTACTCTTTTCTGTATCATCCTGAGGGTAATTCTGTTGTGGAGAGGAGGAATCGTGACCCAAAGCAGTCCTTAACAGCTAGAGCATTCGGTTCAGGCCGCAGTTGGATCCCTCACCTATATGGGGTCCAGAGAGCACTGAATAATCTGCCAAGACGGTCCTTGGGAGAATGTACTCCTTATGAGGTCCTCTTTGAGATATTGATGTATGTCCCAGATGTAGCTGGCCCTGGTATGGTGGCAGCAGATACACGGTTTGACATAAATGAACGTCTCACTATCTTACAGGAGCTTCTCCCCCTACAACTTAAACTGTTTCAAAGATATGTAAGCTGTACATGTGGCTTAGAAATAACTATTTGGTTTATCCATGGAATTATCTGTATATATTTCTCACATGGTCTGCCTTTCTGTTAAGGATTGGTTTTGTGACTGTTTTCTTTCTTTTGATAAATGGTCATAATCTTCCTGAACGCTCTTCTTTCGAGCCAGTAGATGCACTTTTAACACCATACCTTTCCTCACATAAAGTCTGAAGACACTTGTCCCTTGTGAACATTACAACAGGATCAATTCCAGATGAGATTGTTTGGGATAAAGTTCCTTTTGATATATACAGGTCTACTGAGGTTATCCAAATTTCCTATGTATTCAAAATTTCAGTGACTCATGTAATTACACCTGGTGTTGTTTCTGATGACCAAGATTATCAAACAGTTTATTCTATGCTGGTAAGCTGCAGGATTACACTGTGTTTGAAAGTGATGTGTACATGAACACAGTGACTTATGGGGAAATGTTCTGTTACAATAATTGGGGACATTACTTTCTGCACCGAGCTAGTAAACCCGGATTAGTTTTCAATTATACACAATGGGAACATTGTCCATCTTCACTTGTGGGGAGTTCCAGAACATATGTAGAAAAGTTTGCATATTTCACTTGGCATGACATCAGAAATGCTGAGTCATATTATTTCAAATTACCACCTTCCAAAATGAGGAGCATATTGCAAACTGACACAAAACTGATTTATTCAGATTCCTTAATTTCCAGACTTGCTGTTGAAGGCTATGAGTACTGGAAAAACACTATTGATGTGAAGATTGGCAGATACAGGTTAGGGAAGCTTTGTTTAGATCATGCCTTATTTCTTTACAAATGATAATTTTAAATGAAACCATCCAGCAACATCTTGCTTGGGGTTAGCGAAAATAGGAGATGAATGCGCCCAGCATCCTCACGCCAGCTATATTTCACAATTGGCAAAAGTTTTTAAATACACTGAAGATCAGCTCACAGCTTGGGTTCAGAATGGTACCTTTAATTTCTCACAGTCCGGGTGGGTGGTTATTGTGGCCAAAAGACACAAATAATTGCCAGGTATGTTTTATTAATTCCTCAGGGGGTTTCAAAGGAAGCCAGTCAGACCCTCGCTATGTCTTGGGCGAGCACTCTGGTATTGCCACTATGTACAGTGTGGATAAGCTGTGCCAAGAATAGTTATGTTGTTCCACCTTAGCAGCTGTAAAACAACTAAGTCTCCTTACTGAGGAATAAAGATTTCTTGTTAGGACCTAGGAAGCCACGCTCAAAACATTTCCTGTATTCCATGTATATAATGAGATTTGGAACCTTTACAAATGGAAGCTGCTGCACATTTAAGGCAGAAAAAGAAAACAACATGGAAAAGGCTTTAAATTTTGTTGATAATGGCATAAGCACTTTGTCCAACAGAATTTACACCTTAAATAATATTGTGCCACTTGCGATTGACATCATTCCAAATGACCTTGCTCCTGTTGTAAAAAGGACATGTAATCTGCGTTCCCTCATGCAGTTTGGTTCGACATTGCACGTTCTGTAAAATGGATGCGTACCCTGGAGAAACGTAAACAGTAGCACATTATTTTCCGCTTTTAATTTGTTAAGGCAGCAACAGATAATGACTAAAAACGAAGCTACAGGGAGTGCAGAATTATTAGGCAAATGAGTATTTTGACCACATCATCCTCTTTATGCATGTTGTCTTACTCCAAGCTGTATAGGCTCGAAAGCCTACTACCAATTAAGCATGTTAGGTGATGTGCATCTCTGTAATGAGAAGGGGTGTGGTCTAATGACATCAACACCCTATATCAGGTGTGCATAATTATTAGGCAACTTAACAAAAAACAAATATATACCCATTTCAATTATTTATTATTACCAGTGAAACCAATATAACATCTCAACATTCACAAATATACATTTCTGACATTCAAAAACAAAACAAAAACAAATCAGTGACCAATATAGCCACCTTTCTTTGCAAGGACACTCAAAAGCCTGCCATCCATGGATTCTGTCAGTGTTTTGATCTGTTCACCATCAACATTGCGTGCAGCAGCAACCACAGCCTCCCAGACACTGTTCAGAGAGGTGTACTGTTTTCCCTCCTTGTACATCTCACATTTGATGATGGACCACAGGTTCTCAATGGGGTTCAGATCAGGTGAACAAGGAGGCCATGTCATTAGATTTCCTTCTTTTATACCCTTTCTTGCCAGCCACGCTGTGGAGTACTTGGACGCGTGTGATGGAGCATTGTCCTGCATGAAAATCATGTTTTTCTTGAAGGATGCAGACTTCTTCCTGTACCACTGCTTGAAGAAGGTGTCTTCCAGGAACTGGCAGTAGGACTGGGAGTTGAGCTTGACTCCATCCTCAACCCGAAAAGGCCCCACAATCTCATCTTTGATGATACCAGCCCAAACCAGTACTCCACCTCCACCTTGCTGGCGTCTGAGTCGGACTGGAGCTCTCTGCCCTTTACCAATCCAGCCACGGGCCCATCCATCTGGCCCATCAAGACTCACTCTCATTTCATCAGTCCATAAACCTTAGAAAAATCAGTCTTGAGATATTTCTTGGCCCAGTCTTGACTTTTCAGCTTGTGTGTCTTGTTCAGTGGTGGTCGTCTTTCAGCCTTTCTTACCTTGGCCATGTCTCTGAGTATTGCACACCTTGTGCTTTTGGGCACTCCAGTGATGTTGCAGCTCTGAAATATGGCCAAACTGGTGGCAAGTGGCATCGTGGCAGCTGCACGCTTGACTTTTCTCAGTTCATGGGCAGTTATTTTGCGCCTTGGTTTTTCCACACGCTTCTTGCGACCCTGTTGACTATTTTGAATGAAACGCTTGATTGTTCGATGATCACGCTTCAGAAGCTTTGCAATTTTAAGAGTGCTGCATCCCTCTGCAAGATATCTCACTATTTTTGACTTTTCTGAGCCTGTCAAGTCCTTCTTTTGACCCATTTTGCCAAAGGAAAGGAAGTTGCCTAATAATTATGCACACCTGATATAGGGTGTTGATGTCATTAGACCACACCCCTTCTCATTACAGAGATGCACATCACCTAATATGCTTAATTGGTAGTAGGCTTTCGAGCCTATACAGCTTGGAGTAAGACAACATGCATAAAGAGGATGATGTGGTCAAAATACTAATTTGCCTAATAATTCTGCACTCCCTGTAGTTATCATGCTTAATATTGAAAAGCTGAAAAGTTGCCTTTTACCGTAGCAGAAATTCCCTCAGCAGTATGGTTAATACATGGAGTTATAAATCTGCCCATTTCCACCTTTCGTTTCACAAACTGTTTAAAAGATTTTGCTGTAGGCAGATATGAGAAGACTAGGAGACAGTCACATTCTCCAAGTCCAACCAACCAAGTCCAAATCCAACCTTTCGATTTCAAATGTCTGAACGGTGAAACAGAGATCTTTCTTAGCGAAGTGAATGTGATACTACTGTTAGTTATTCTTTGATTTGTAAGCAGGTGTCGTTGCACAGCCTTTGTAATGCTGAGGTCGCGAACTTGAGATGCCATCTGAAGGGTACTCCCGCTCCTTTAGTTCCTCCAGTATTTCAGAAACTTTAGAATAAAAGTTATGTGGTTCTGAATGATGAAAGCTGCTGCGGTATTAAACCTGGAATTTCTTATGTTATTTTGGTTTCTCAAAGGGTAACTTGTTGCGGTCATGTTTTATCCCCCTCCCCTCCCACTAGGGATAAAAGTAGTGTCTTTGGTGGATTTTCAATTTGGCATTAATTGGCAGTATACTGCTACTGCTGTTTTTGCTACGCAGTGGCTGTCCTACCTCAGGAAAGTGTTGTGATGGTGCTACCACCAGCAGCCCAGCTGTGGCGTGATCACATGATGCAGTATTTTGGAGTTTCCTTGCTGAAGGAGCAGGGACATGTTTAGTCATTGATGTTACGACCAGTCCTGACGTGTGTGCAGTTGGTTTTCCACTGCATTTGGTGCCCCTTCGAATGCGCACCAGTAGTGTGTGTTGCTGTGCAGCTTGTGCCGTCAGTGGTCAAGGATCTGTTAAAGTTCTTGGTGAGGATTCATTTACGAACATGCCCCTTGAGACTGGGGTTGATTCGCAAGTCATCTTATGAGCCAGCGTTTGTGGAATTCCTGGCTCAAGTGACATCTGGCAGAATGGACGGTGCCACCTCCGCAGGTCGTTCTGTGTTTGAGGTTCCTGCACACTTCTGCTCTGTGGATCCTCTGATCCATTTATTGAATGTCGAGGTGGAGTCCTTTCTGGTCTCATTCTCCATTGATGACATCTGAGACCTTTTGCAAGACCATGATTATTGTTGATTTGACCATTGGCTTTTTCTCAAAGTGTAAAACGTGACCCCAAACTGCCTTCAAATCCGGCTTGTCTGCCGGCCTGCTTGGCTTGCCACTTTTGACATTATGACCCTCATTACGAGTCTGGTGGTCTTAAGAGCACCAGACCCGCAGTGACAGTATCAAATCAAATTCCGAGTCCGGCGGTTTGGCCTAAGCCAAACAGCCGATACTCTGCCTGTCCCGCTGCTTTTCCGTGGTCCGGCCCGGCGGATGCTATAATATCTCTAGCCTTTTTACGACACGGAAGACAAGACCGCCAGCATTTTGCTGGCGGTCTTGTATCCTGGCAATGGGAATCTGCATTCCTGTCACCGGGATACTCCTGCACACATGTCCACATACCCGCACTCATGCACCCACATCCTGCCACTCACACACAACCCCACTCACCCACGTACTTGAGTCATACACTCCTATTCACGCTAACATACATACACAAACACCGCACTCATGCACACATTCACTCCCCCCTCCAGCGCATGCATGCATACATACATTCACTCACCTCTCCCCCAGCACCTACATACATTAACCCCCATCGCACAGCATGCACGCACTCACCCACTCTCCCCGTCCACTGACACATACCCACATGCTCTCCCCGTTCACTCACACAATCACCCCTTCCAGTTACATACACAGCATACACGCACTCACCCCTTCCATCTGCTCAATTGCACTCATGCACTCAATCGCTCACACCCACACTCATGCACTCACCCCTCCCCCTCCCCATCCACAAACACTCACACACACACACCACCCCAATCCACTTACACACATGCGCCCCCCCACCCCCAATCACTCACACCCCAACTGACACCATCCACAAGCACTCAAACATGCACCCGCAAACACCCTCCCTCCCCCTGCATTCACAACATTCACACACGCACTCAAATACACACACACACACACCAGCCCCCCCCACACACACACACACCTGTCGGACGATCCACTTACCTTGTCCGTCGAGGAGGTCGTCTGGCAGGGGATGGGTTCCTGCGATTCCACTGCCGGCAGCGCCTCGCCATCAGGACACCGCCATGCCACATTGCGTCTCGTAATTCGGCGTGCAGCATCCTTTTTGTGCGATGGTGCCGGCGGGGGATCCGCCTCTTCACAGCCGACCACAAGCACGACTGGTGTCTGAATTCTGCCCGATTTCGGGCAGAATTCCAAAATCATTCGTAATAGGGTGGTCTTTCGGTGCCCGCGGCTTTGGCAGTCTTACGAAAAGACTGCTGAAGTTGTAATAAGGGCCTATATCTCTTGTGTATGATTTTAAATTTGCTTTTAGGTTTTTGGTATAGAGCATTTCTTAGATTTTGACCTTAGCACCCTTGTTTCGGCAATAGTGGAGGGTGTTGCGAGTCCATCTGGCCACAGGAGTTTAGCTTAGCTTCTACTTGCAGACCTTTGCACTTTTAACTAGATAACATGCTCTGTTTTTTTATTATTCGTGTATATTCATTTTAGCACTGCTTGCATTTTAGGTGAAATATTTTTATTTCATAATCTGTTGCCATTCCGTGAAAGCGTCATTATCAGTAATGTACGTATTAGATTGTCATCATGTTCTTTGCTTTACGTTGGACAAGACCAGAATGTGAGCATGCAAGCATTTGTTAGGATATTGCTGATACAAGTTTGTGCACACTATCTAACGTTTAGGTACATGCCCACGTCAGGATGTCTGCATGAACATGTGCCCTATAATAATAGTTTGTGAGACCAAGGCTATTAGAGAGGGTTCAACCCAGTATATTTAATCTATACTGCACGTCACTTGCAGCAGACCTCAGCCTTTGTTTCTCTATGAAGCCTGATTTGGAGACTGGAGGCCGACCTTGTCCTATGGTAGCGGGGGTTTGGGCACTTTTCATGGATATGGCATGGGCAGATTAGGTTATCACGCCTTGCTCTCCTTAGGGTAGAAAATACGCTTTAGGGAGGAGTTTGCATATTCATGTTTATTGCAAATATATTGGGGTTGTTCCTATTAACATCGCTTGTTTTCACAATCCTGATTGTTATTAGTAATTATCCCAATCATTGCAGCTCATGCATTTGATCTAGATTGCAGTCTTTTCAATAAATGTATTGAAAACTATCCTGCATCTTCTTTCTTGCCTGTGGGTGTGTGTGTGTGTGTAAGAGACTTATTGCTAACGAGAGAAAAGGCTAAAATTTGTTCCACCACGATTTTCTCTGGGGGATTTTTAGCATCCATGCGCTAGGCTGCTGGAAATCACCTTTACTATTTGGGTTTTGGTGAGCTGCTGCTAGAGTGCCGGAAGGTTTGGGCCGACAGCTGCCATCTGGTGTAGGAGTGACTCAGTCGCCTACAAGCAGAGGTGCTGCCGCCCCTAATCCGGCAGTCTCGTTGAGGTACAAGAGTCCTTACAACACTTGATGGTGATCTCTGAATTGCCCTATGACAAAGCAGTGGCAGTGATGGCCTGCTATAGACATTTTTTAAAGGATCAGCAAAGGGCTGGCGGCACTTATCCTAGATGTCTTCAAGGAGGTGTGAGTGATGGGTACTGTCCATGCTGAGTTTAATAGGGCTGTCATCACACTGTTATCTAAATGAATAGGGACCCGCTGCTGTGCCTCTCTTCTAGGCCCATATCCCTAATCTATGCTGATGTAAAAATTCTGGCAAACTGCTTTAGGAGTGCCATTCAAAGCTCAATACATGACTTACAGGTAGCCTTCGTGCTGGGTCAGATGTCCATGCACAAACTCTATTGTCTGACATAATCTGGCAATTAAAGGGCGGCCCGGAAAACACAGTGGCTATTTTATTGGGTGTGGAAACAGAGGCGACCTTCAAATGAGGATGCTTGTTCAGAACACGCAAGGTGGCTGGCGTAGGCTTGGACTTTTTTGGCAAAGATGAAATGGCAGGAACAGGTCAACAGCCTGAGCTTCGTGTCAGGCGCCTTTCACGTTTGTAAGAGTGCAAGGCAACGGTGCTTACTTTCTGCTTTTTCGCTCGCACTGAAGTCACTTGCAGCAGCTATCCGGCATAGTCTACCAAAGGCGTTGACACTGCTGCAGGCCACTCCATTGTTATGCTCTAGGCTGACAGCATTCTTCTCGCACTAAAAAAAAACCTCGAGTTCATTGGCCCATACTTTGATGTCACTTGTGGAGTCCTTTTGCTTATTGTCCGGGAAACAAATAAATTGGGACAAATGTGAAGCCCTCCCCGACCATAACCACTACAAGAGCCGCAGTAGATGGTGTCTGGTTTGAAACTTCTGGGTGTCCTGGTTAACATGGGCCTGGTGAATGTGGTCTCAGCTGATAATGGCTAAGACAGAAAACAGATGTGCTTGGTTATCACTGTTACATTTATTTCTCTGGGGATTGGTGCACATGACCCAAATCATCAAAACTGACATTTGGTGTGATTTCTAATCTAATACCGACCTCATCTTTGAGAACAGTCAGTAAATAGATTAAAGGCTTTTCGTAGAGACAGGCACGAAATGTAGGCTTAAATCTTTGGAACTACATGAAGGCATGAGCTGTAGGGGCTTTGACTGGCTGTTGTGCTGTCCTGGCACACCAAATGTTGCAACTGATCTAGCTGGCTTGGGGCTATATTGCCCCCACCCCAACCTCCATTTGGGGCGTTCTTGACAGAACATACCTGACAAACCGGGTCTAAATAGACTCTAGGCAGATGCCACCCATGTGACCCACCCCATCCTACCTGGGTTAGGGCAATGTTGGATTCTTGGACATTGGCTCACCGAAGACTCAAAAAGCACAGGTACACACACAGTGGGGCCCGATTAAATGTAGTGTTGGACAGACTACAGATTGGCAGACATGGGCCTCCTGCCGCCTAATCAAAGTAGATGACTTGACTGAATATTACAAGTCAATATGGATAAATCTTCCAAGACCTGCACATTAAATTAAATTTCCTTACTGCCCAGTGCTTGAAGTACTTTCAATTGACACACTTTCTGGCTGCGGAGTTCTGGCCAGTTTACACTCCGAGTGTTGTCAGCACTTTCCTATAGTGAGAAATGAGGCGTGGCTAAAAAGGTGTGTCCAGATTGTGCAATACTTTAATCTTCACTCTACATTCTGCCACAGTGTTCTGGGAGATAAGGGACGAGTGGTAGGCACTTGCAGGCAGAGAATATTCCAAAGAAAACTGAACATCCCTGCTCATGGCAGGGGCCTGTGCGAGGCCAGTTCCAAATGTAACCCCTTCAAAATTGAGTATCGTTTGTATTGGTCTCCCTTTAAAATGTTCACATTGAGGCTTAGCACAAATCTTTTGATCTCAACCTTTGTTTTAATTAGGCATTCTGTATGACATCTGAGTCAGACCAGTTGATGATCCGCTAATTCCATCTTATGTAAAACACTGGTGTTTGCCCAAGACTTCCATCACAGGATGAATGGGAAAGAGAGCTTCTCAGGCTTGAGAAGCCTGAGCGCTTCATATATGAAGTGTGAAACTACAAGATCCGTGTTTCATTGGATCCAGAGCCCTTGCCTAGAGTACTCCAGCACTCGTCTATGATATCCTCACACACACCATATGCCACATGCTGAGGTCCTACCATGCCATCACCCTCCCCTTTTACCTCTCATCTAGTGCCTCATATCCCCTGCTAGGTCACTGCATAGTTGTGGCCTGTTGGTGCCAACACAGACTTCGTTTGCGTGACGTTTTCTGCAGAAATCTGGACCATTTGTGATTTGGTAATTAATTCAGATTGGGTCACTGTCAGTTTTTACAGTCCCCTCCACCCCCTTTTTCCTTATGGTTCTTGGGTTCCCTTTTGGAATTGTACTTCTGTTGTTCATTTTTAGGTTGCAGCCTAAATGCATAATTAGTTCTGTAGTAAATGAGGGGGTGCATGGTTTTAGGTTGCAGCCTCCCAGACAGCGAAGCTCTGTGGTATGTGAAAGACATTTTGAGGACTTTCAGAAAGTTGACCTAGGAATACATTCGCTGGTTGATTACCATTGGCTTTGTGGTTTTTAACTCACATTTTCAGGCTTTCTGTTTGCTGGCTTTATTTGCTTTAGGCTCTTAAGGTTCAGTCAGACCCTCCTGTTGCCTAAACCGTGTTTTCTGTATTCTTCCACAAACTCCCTTTCTGTAAACAAGCCTTTACATCTTGTTCTTATCTTGTCACATTTACTGTGCATTCAAAGACTGAGGTCAAATGTCAAACACTGTTCTCCGAGGGCGCTTGTTTACTTTTCTTTCTCTGACTTCAAAGTGAGAATATTTATGTGACAATCTTGCTCAATAGAGGGGGCAGATAAGAGGTGTTTTTTCTAGCACACCACAACATTCAAATGAAATGTGTAAGTATTTCAGGATATATCAGAATTAGAAACAGAAATGAAGAACATGTTTGTTACTTCTGAAGTGTGTTGGAAACTAATACTTTAATATGATCAAAACAAATAATTACACTGGGTGATTTCCACAAATTTTTGTTGGTGCACTGTATAGTTTTCTTAGTAAAACTTTGTGCAAATGCAATGGTCATTTCAATTGAAAATGTTCTGTCTGTAATAGCAGTGTGCTAACATAACATGCATACTATGCTTTACGCCACTCCACTCTACACCACTCCACTTTGTGCCACTGCACTCTACGCCTCTCTATTCTACACGGTACCATCCTACTATATGCCAGTGCGCTCTTTGCCACTCTACACCATGTGAGTCTAGCCACACCAATCTACTCTGCACAACTGCACTCAATGCCACTGCTCTCTCTGCTAATACACTATGCAAATTCTGCTTACTCTGTAACACTTAACTCTGCCTCTGCGCGCTACGCCATTCCACAGTACACCCCTCTAATCGACTCTGCACCACTGTACTCCACACCACTTTATGCTATTACACTCTGCCACTCTACACAGCTGCACTCAGCCCTGCAGCTCTCCACGCCACTTCACTCTACTCTGAAACAATCTACTGTACGCCACTGCACTCTACATCACTACTCCACACTGCGCCACTAGTCCACACTGCGCCACTAGTCCACACTGCGCCACTTTGCTCAATGGCACTCTACTCCTAACCGCTGCACTCAATGCCAATGCACTCTACACAGCACTTCTCTACTGTGAAACAATCCACTGTACGCCACTGCACTCTACGCCACTGTACTCCACGCTGCGCCACTTCGCTCTATGGCACTCTACTCCTAACCGCTGCACTCAATGCCAATGCACTCTACACAGCACTTCACTCTACTGTGAAACAATCCACTCTATGCCACTGCACTCTATGCCACTGCACTCTATGCCACTGCACTCTATGCCACTGCACTCTATGCCACTGCACTCTATGCCACTGCACTCTATGCCACTGCACTCTATGCCACTGCACTCTATGCCACTGCACTCTATGCCACTGCACTCTATGCCACTGCACTCTATGCCACTGCTCTCTATGCCACTGCTCTCTATGCCACGCCACTCTATGCCACGCCACTCTATGCCACGCCACTCTATGCCACGCCACTCTATGCCACGCCACTCTATGCCACGCCACTCTATGCCACGCCACTCTATGCCACGCCACTCTATGCCACGCCACTCTATGCCACGCCACTCTATGCCACGCCACTCTACGCCACTGCACTCTACTCTACGCCACTCTACGCCACGCCACTCTTAACCGCTGCACTCCATTCCAATGCACTCTACACAGATGCACTCAGTCACTTCACTTTATGCAACTGACCTCTGCATCACTGTACTCTACACCACTTCTCTCTATGCCACTCTACCACGCTGTACTCTGACACTGTTCTGCAGCATTGCACTCCCAGCCACTGAATTCTCTGCCTGTCTACTCTGCACTTATTCACTGTACGCTACTCCACTCTATGTCACTGCACTCTACGGCACTATACTCTACTCTGGTATTCTACTCTGAACCACTCTACACCACTGCACTCTGTACCACTCAAGTCTTCTGTGCGCCGCTGTACTGTATGCCGCTGCACGTTATCCACCACTCTAATCTACGCCACTGCCTTCTGCAACACTGCATTGTATGCCGCTAAATTTAATGCCACTGTACTGTGTAACACTCTACACCAGTGCACTCTACACTACTCAAGTGTATGCCACTCTATGCAACTCCATACTGTGCCACTCTGTGACTCCACACTATGCCACTCTGTGACTCCACACTATGCCACTCCATTACACAACACTATCTGCCACTCCACTCTTCGCCATTCCACTCAACACAAGTCTACGCCATTCCACTGACACTCTACTCCACTCTTCGCCATTCCACTCTACTACACTCCACACAACTCTCCTCTATGCCACTAACTTTTAGCCATGCTGAACAGCAGCCACGCTGGTGTACAACATAGCTAAAACACATTGTCAAAGCCAATCCCTCTTGTATAGGCGAGACCTATTGGCTTTCCCAATGCTTGTTGCTGATAGCGTGTATGCTCTGTAGCATGTTGGCTAACATACCCTTTGGCTGGTCGTTCATCCATATACAGCTTCCTGTCTCCTTGATTTTCGCCCAGATGGTATACTCCTAACTTCAGCAAAGATTTAAATCAATACTTCACCTTCTCCAAAAAGCTTTTCAGAAGATATATGCCTGCAGATGCACAGGACAAACATGTCTTGATGATAGTTGCTCAATAGTTGCTGCATTATTGTACCTTATTGAGGGTTTACAGCGCATACTTAGTTTCTTGTTCATGTGTACTATGACTTAGGAACTCGGTTAAACTAGATTGTATTACATTGCACAGGATAATTACTTTATAAGCTGTTTATCTGTTTTTGTTTCCGTTTTTAAAGAACGGATAGCGACAAGCTTATCTAGTGCTTTCTTCGTATATTTTTTTTCCACACCAGATGTATTCAAGATGGTGGTACAGATGTATGTTTGGGGCCATTATCATGGTTTAAGCCACGATCAGTTAGAGTAAGTAACTCTTCATATAGTGTGATTATCGCATGAGTATTACTAGCCCCAGTTTGGTGGCTGACTTGACCAGGTTTTGCTGCTGAGTGACTCCTCACTGATAATTGTGCAGTATAACTGCCTGTATCTCGTAAATATATCTGACATCCGACTTGGGGTATGGTATGGTATAGTATGGTTTTGTATTGGTACTTATCTAGCACACCACTTGCTACACTTGCTGAAGTGCTTTGTGGAGCGGTTGCACAGGACACCATGGGAGCGCTATGTTATAGATTTAGTCAAGTGTAAGGGTTGCAATTTGACATGGTTTGCTTGTTTAGCAGTGTTTCATAATATTCTCTCTCCGGTTACTATAATGTTGTGCAGAATGCATGTACTTGAGTTAATGGGATGTTTCACTCTGTTAATAACATTGCCATGCATACGAATAATGGATTGCTATGCTGGCTGTATTCTAGTTGTCATGCCATAAATGCACAGTTCATAATGACGTCATTTGGATGGCAGATTTGTTATAAAGAGTAATACAGTGCCATTTAGTTTGAGTATATACTTTTAAGTTTGCATTATTGATTTGTGTGTGATTGGACATTAACTGAAATTTACAGAAGAAATTTCATGTGCAAGTTTGTGAAACATCTTCTCTTAGGACCTGATTTCACAACCGAGCCATGCAGGGGGTAAATTAAACAATAACAATCCTCTAATTTCCCAGATGGCTGTGATGTGTTTTTTTTTTTTTTTTTTTTTTTAAATCAAATTGAGCCGCTGTGCAATCTGGCTCCTGGAGACAGTCAGCCTTTGTATTACTTCCTTGTAGCGGGTATTGCTTGATTGCCGCTGTTGTAGTTGTTTCTGATATGGTTGATGTTGTTGAACATGAGGATCAGGCATCCGGCTTCTCTGTTTGCTGCTGAAAGGATATATTTTGAGCTCTCTTGTGATTGTTGGGTATTCTGCTTGAGCTAAATAGAATCATATGGTTCCTATCTTGTTGGCGTTAGAAAGCAACATCTTTAATGCACTGGATGACCCATTGATGTTCACGGTATTACCTCCTTTAGACGTGGTCTGCTTTTACTTTGATTACTGCTGTGGTGTCTAACTCTTCCCCTGAACACCAGTTGTAGCAGGACAAAGACTTCGGAAAGGAGACAGTGTCCCATTTTCAGCCTTACCTCTCCCAATTGGATCCGTGCTCGGAGGTCGCCAAGGGAATAGGAAAAATAGACTACCACAACAAACCTCTAGTTGCTGGTATTTTTAGGGCAACGTATGTTTTTTACAGAGCACATTTATTTTATTTTTTTAAACAAAAAAAAAAAGCCATATATTGGTTATTTTCTCGGTTCCTTTCAGGGGAATCCACAAACCCTGTGTACTTCTAGAATATGTTGGTAAAAAGGAAGCAAATTTGGCCTGGAGGGAAAAAACGTTATGAAGGCTAAAGTGTGAAGTGCTAAAAAAACATCAAACAAGAATTGGTGAAGCCAGTAGGCCTAAAATGAAAAACAAAAACACTTTGACACAGCTGCCCATGTCATTAGTAGGTTCTCACAATACGCACTCACTTTAAGGTGAGAGCGAGGGAAGAACGTAAGCAACGGGGGACTTCAGTAATACAGGGGATGGTGGTGGTGGTGGAGGTAACAGGCGTGAAAGAAATTCAGTGTATGGTGGGGGTAACAAGCATGGAAGCACCACTGGGTGGGAAGGGCAGGGAAGCACCCTAGATGGTGCAGTGTGCAGAAGCACATGGGAGAATGCAGCAGGCGGGGGGGGCAACAAAGAGCAACTTTTGCAGATAAGTACACGAGGGAGACATCTCTAAAATACACACACTCATGAAGTGCTCATCACGAAAGTCAAAGTTAGCGTTTGAAAAGCAAGCAAAGGAATCAGAATTACCAGTCAGTCAAAGCAGTGGCAAAGAGGTAATGCTCCATGGGCGGACCAAAACAAGATTGACAAGCTGGTGCGGGAAAAAAAAGCGAGTGAGTGACTGGGAAAGGCAACCAATGGGAAACAACCCCCTCTGTTTTCATGGTAAGCCACAGTATGCTTCGCAGTAGACTGCGCAAGTGCTGCCTATTAGGCTTGATCCTCAAAATGGGCTCCCTGCACTGGAGCAGGAAAAGCCTCAAGTGCTAAGAGGGTAATTGTGGTCAGTTGTATCCTGTAGCTTCAAGGAGCAAAAAGCCAGGCCCACGCCATCCTCACAACTTCACTGTTGTTGCTGGGAATGAGTTCCATAATTTAGCAGCATGGAGAGGAACAGAAGTACCACCGTTTGATTTCTTTTCGGCCCTTTTCAAACATGCAATATTTTGGAGCTGACCTGACTCTCTTGTGGTGTTTTGCCTAAATGTTGTGCCTCACATAGACCTTTTACTGCTGAAATTGCCCGAGAGCTGTTTAAAAAAAAAAAAAAAAAAAAAATTCTAAACCAAAACTCCAAAGTTAGTCTGGTAACGTGAACCCAAACTTTCCCAGATTCCTTGGCTTGCCCGAATGCCGTGTTTGAAATGGAAATATAGAAGCGCAGGTACCTCATACCCAGGGTCACTAGAATTATGCTATTGTGATATTCGCATAGTTCTAGATTTGCCGTACTAGCCACATAATCCATCATCTGCCGGATAAACTGTAGATTGTACGAAGAAAAATGTCCTAGCTCAAACCGTTCAAAAGTTACTAAAAATGCAGCAATAGATTTTGCCGAGCAGTGGAAGGGCCTATAGCAAAGCTGGACTGATCATTTTTTCTGTTGCTGATTGCTATATTTTGCTGTTTAGCAGTTACTATTGAGTTGCAACCAATACCCAGACAGTGTTACTAAGTTTAACAAGCATTTGCAATGCAACGGGTCTCGCATTTGCTCGAGTTAGAGCTATTAGAGTTGTAAATCAGACTTTTCTTGCCACATAACTTGAAAGAAATAGAGAGCCATTGTGCTATGTAAAACCCAGCGCAATTGCGCTGCTTAGGAAGGAAAAGATAAAGTAGTGCAGAAACCAGTGTGAAAACATAGAGCCTCGTATGTTTTCGGTAGTTGCCCGGTGCACTCTAGGAGGGGTAAACACCGGAACAGGCATGACGTCTGCATGCTTTTCACTAATGAAAGCAATCAAATTATAAAAGGCACGCCCACGAACCAATGAAAGTTACGGATGTGGTTAAAAGCCCATAGAGATATTACAACAGGGAGGAGGGATTGTGCGCTCGACCCTAAAAATTATGAAATAATGATGTAATACAATTACAAGATGTGTTGCATTATGCCGCATAATTTGGCTTTTTTTTCTGCTTAATTTACTCAACCCTGCTGCATAGTTTAGCCCTCTCCTACCGCATAATTCCAGTGACCTGGTCTATACCAGAGCACCTGCTTGTTGTCTGAGAAGACCCAGTACTCGCCAGTTAGAAGTATTACAACTCTTCAGAGAAGCGCAGGTAGTCTCCCTCTCAAAGTAAAGAAGTGCTGGTACTTAGTGGCACTGAGAGCGCTGCCTGAAGGAGCACCTGCTTTCGTTTCCTCTGCTCGGCGAGTGGTGGTAGTCACGGTTTCACGCCTCTCCCCCTGGGTGTGTTGGAATGAAGGTGTGTGCTTTAGTTCGCTCACGGGGATCAGTTCGGCGAGTGACGCACCTGGCGTGAGGAATGATCCTGGGCAGGTAATGACGAGGTGAGCTCTTCACAGGACTCGTAGCTCGGGGCGAGCCCCCGAAAGGAGCTTCAAGCAAGTACTTTTCACCGACTAGGAACGCAGAGCTGTAGGTTCCTGTCGTGTCTCAGTTATCCACACGACGGGTGTGTTCCTTGCAAATGTATAAATGAACATGTGTCCTCCTTGAGAATACAATCGTTTCCCTCGGGAGGGTGCAGGGAAAGGGTGGGGGGAGTATGGGGTTACCGTCGATTCTTTCAGGACGGCTAATGTTCAGAGAGCATCAGTGCATGAGTTGGCGTAGCCCGCTCCGAGGTCACATTCTCCGTCCTTTACCTGGAGTAAAGCTTTACTCACGACCCTGGCACTGCATGACTTGGTGTAGACCGCTCAGAGGGAGTTCACATTTTCCATCCTTTAGCTGGAGGAAAGATTTAGCCAGGAGCCTGGAACTGCATGAGTTGGTGTAGTCCGCTCAGAGTTCACCTTTTCCATCCTTTAGCTGCAGTAAAGCTTAAGCCTGGCACTGCATGAGCTGTCGTAGTCCTCTCAGAGTTAAAATGTCCGTCCTTTAGCCGGAGTAAAGTTTTAGCTAGGAACCTGGCACTTCATGAGTTGTAGTCTGCTCGGAGTTCACACTTTCCATCCTTTAGCTGGAGGAAAGCTTTTGCCAGGAGCCTGGCACTGCATGAGTTGGCGTAGTCCATTCCGAGTTCACATTTTCTGTCCTTTTATCTGAAGTAAAGCTTGAGCCTGGCACTACAAGAGTTGGTGGGGTCCTCTTGGACATCCCATGGGTCCAACTCTCTGAGCTCTTTCCGGATGGGTCGGAGGGAGGGCTGCACGTGACAAGACGTCTTAGTTTCATGAAAGTTTGTCCGCACACACGTGTGCATAGGTAATTTACATGCTGCAAAGCCATCTATCCCACAGAGATCTCCGAGTGCAGGAAAGAGAATGTGTGATCTGGCTCCTTTCACGAAGATTTAATTCTGATTACTTTTAAAATACAGATTACATAAATGTAACGGAGTATAATTTCTTTGTAGCGTGTCCTGTCCGCCAACCCCTTCTTCGTTGGCCCCTGCCCCTACTGTCATGGAGGAGTGACAGTGAACTTCCATTGTAACGTGCCCTGTACGTGAACCCTTTGTAGGCCCCTGTACTCTACTGCCATGGAAGGGTGGTACCCTGTATGGTAACCCTTTGTAGGTCCCTGTACCCTACTGCCATGGAAGGGTGGTACCCTGTATGGTAACCCTTTGTAGGTCCCTGTACCCTACTGCCATGGAAGGGTGACCGTGTTCTTTCACTATGGTGTATCCTTTATGTTAACCCTTCGTAGGTCCCTGTACCCCACTGCCATGGAAGGGTGGTACCCTGTATGGTAACCCTTCGTAGGTCCCTGTACCCTACTGCCATGGAAGGGTGACGGTGTTCTTTCACTATGGTGTACCCAGTATGTTAACCCTTCGTAGGTCCCTGTACCCCACTGCCATGGAAGGGTGACCGAGTTTTTTCACTATGGTGTACCCTGTATGTTAACCCTTCGTAGGTCCCTGCACCCTACTGCCATAGAAGGGTGGTACCCTGTATGGTAACCCTTCGTAGGTCCCTGTACCCCACTGCCATGGAAGGGTGACCGTGTTCTTTCACTATGGTGTACCCTGTATGTTAACCCTTCGTAGGTCCCTGCACCCTACTGCCATAGAAGGGTGGTACCCTGTATGGTAACCCTTCGTAGGTCCCTGTACCCTACTGCCATGGAAGGGTGACGGTGTTCTTTCACTATGGTGTACCCAGTATGTTAACCCTTCGTAGGTCCCTGTACCCTACTGCCATAGAAGGGTGACAGTGTTCTTTCACTATGGTGTATCCTTTATGTTAACCCTTCATAGGTCCTTGCACCCTACTGACATGGAAGGTGTAATAGGCCTTACGAAGACTACAGAGGGCCTACTCTGATCAATACACCAATTAGAAAACAAACCTGCAGATGTCTATATTATGCAAGAAAAGTACAGGCCTTGGATTGAACATAATGGTCAATAAGGAACGCAGGGACAGAAAGGAGAATGGGAAGAGAGGCCAGCTGCCGGGTAAAGCAGTTATAATTCAGCTTCCCATACCACAGATAACTTATAAGGGCACACACACAAGGGAGAGTCTGAGCCACTTTTGATAGCAGGAAAGAAGAAGGGTAAATCATGACAGACTTGAAAGGGAAACACAGTGTTAGATGTTTGTGTTTCAAGGCTGGCAGAAAGGAGGAGACAGGATGTAAAACTTCAGAGACTGGTAGACGTGTAGGGGACATATTGATAGAGGTCACAGGGCAGGATCGAAGGACATTGTGTATGTTAGATAATGTCTATGTAGTATATCTGCCACAAGAGTATTTTTGTAATAAACAGATAGCGTTTAAAGAATTATTGTTTTAATTAATTGTAAGTGTTGTGAAGGAGGTGGATTTTAAGTGCCCACCAAGTGTATAAAAATCACTGTGTGTAAGAGCTAAGTTGAATGTGGCTTCAGTTGAAGAACTGTGCTGTACTCCCTGCTGTATTTTTTTTAATTTTACTTATAAATACTCAATTATTACTAGAATTGTCACTTCTTTATTATTGATAAGAAATTCAACTACAAAGGGTGACAGTGTTTTTTCACTATGGTGTACCCTGTATGTTAACCCTTCGTAGGTCCTTGTACCCTACTGCCATGGAAGGATGTACCCTGTATGGTAACCCTTCCTAGGTCCCTGTACCCTACTGCCATGGAAGGGTGGTACCTGTATGTTAACCCTTCCTAGGTCCCTGTACCCTACTGCCATGGAAGGGTGACAGTGTTCTTTCACTATGGTGTACCCTGTATGCTAACCTTTCGTAGGTCCCTGTACCCCACTGCCATGGAAGGGTGATTGTAGGAGGCTGGGCTGGCTTGTAGTGGGTACCAGAGGTACTTCCACCTTGTGCCAGGTCCAGTTATCCCTTATTAGTGTAGAAGAGGTGTTTCTAGCAGCTTAGGCTGATAGAAGGTAGCTATGGCAAAGCAGCTTAGGCTGAACTAGGAGACATGCAAAGCTCCTACTATACCACTGATGTCATATGCTCAATATCATAAGAAAACACATTACACAGATATACTAAAAATAAAGGTACTTTATTTTTATGACAATATGCCAAAAGTATCTCAGTGAGTACCCTCAGTATGAGGATACGTTATATACACAAGACATATGTACACAAACCAAAATTATGCAGATAATAGCAAAAGGAAGTAATGCAAGCAATTTAAAGTTACAGTAGATTGCAATAGGAGCACATAGGTATAGGGGCAACACAAACCATATACTCCAAAAGTGGAATGCGAACCACGGAACGACCCCAAACCTATGTGAGCTTGTAGAGGGTCGCTGGGACTGTAAGAAAACAGTGAGGGTTAGAAAAATAGCCCACCCCAAGACCCTGAAAGGTAGGTGTAAAGTGCACCTACTACCCCCAGAGAGCACAGAAGTCGTGATAAGGGGATTCTGCAAGGAGAACTAACACCAGCAATGCAACAACAGTGGATTTCCGGACCTGAGTACCTGTAAGACAAGGGGACCAAGCCCAAGAGTCGCAACAGTGTCGAGAGTGGGCAGGAGCCCAGGAAATGCCAGCTGAGGGTGCAAGGAAGCTGCCACCGGGTGGAAGAAGCTTGGTGTTCTGCAAGAACGAAGAGGACTAGGAACTTCCCCTTTGGAGGATGGATGTCCCACGTCGCGAAGAAGCTTGCAGAGGTGTTCCCACGCAGAAAGACTGCAAACAAGCCTTGCTAGCTGCAAGGGTCGCGGTTAGGGTTTTTGGATGCTGCTCTGGCCCAGGAGGGACCAGGATGTCGCCACTTGGATGAGGAGACAGAGGGGGCGACCAGCAAGTCAGGGAGCCCTCACAGAAGCAGGCAGCACCCACAGAAGTACCCGAACGGGCACTTGGAAGAAGAGTGAACCGGAGTCCACGTGAAGTCACAAAAGGGAGTCCCACGACGCCGGAGGACAACTCAGAAGGTTGTGCACTGCAGGTTAGAGTGTCAGGGACCCAGGCTTGGCTGTGCACAAAGGAAATCCTGGAAGAGTGCACAGGAGCCGGAGCAGCTGCAAATCACGCGGTACCCAGCAATGCAGTCTAGTGTGGGGAGGCAAGGACTTACCTCCACCAAACTTGGACTGCAGAGTCACTGGACTGTGGGAGTCACTTGGTTAGAGTTGCTGAGTTCCAGGGACCACGCTCGTCGTGCTGAGAGGGGACCCAGAGGACCGGTGATGCAGTCTTTTGTTGCCTGCGGTTGCAGGGGGAAGATTCCGTCGACCCACGGGAGATTTCTTCAGAGCTCCTGGTGCAGAAAGGAGGCAGGCTACCCCCCAGAGCATGCACCACCAGGAAACAGTTGAGAAAGCCGGCAGGATGAAGCGATACAAGGTTGCTAGTAGTCATCTTGCTACTTTGTTGCGGTTTTGCAAGCGTCCTGAGCAGTCAGCGGTCGATCCTTTGGCAGAAGGTGAATAGGGAGATGCAGAGGAACTCTGGTGAGCTTTTGCATTTGTTATCTGGTGAGATCCCCAAAGCAATAGCCAGAAAAGGAGGTTTGGCTACCCAGGAAGGAGGATTGGCTACCAAGAGAGGTAAGAGCCTATCAGAAGGAGCCTCTAACATCACCTGCTGGCACTGGCCACTCAGAGCAGTCCAGTGTGCCACAAACACCTCTGTTTCCAAGATGGCAGAGGTCTGGGACACACTGGAGGAGCTCTGGGCACCTCCCCTGGGAGGTGCAGGTCAGGGGAGTGGTCACTCCCCTTTCCTTTGTCCAGTTTCGCGCCAGAGCAGGACTGGGGGATCCCTGAACCGGTGTGGACTGGCTTATGCAGAGATGGGCACCATCTGTGCCCATCAAAGCATTTCCAGAGGCTGGGGGAGGCTACTCCTCCCCAGCCTTCACACCTATTTCCAAAGGGAGAGGGTGTTACACCCTCTCTCAGAGGAAGTCCTTTGTTCTGCCTTCCTGGGCCAGGGCTGCTTGGATCCCAGGAGGGCAGATACCTGTCCGAGGGGTTGGCAGCAGCTGCAGTGGAGACCCTGGAAAGGCAGTTTGGAAGTACCCGGGTTCTGTGCTAGAGACCCGGGGGATCATGGAATTGTCCCCCCCCCCCCCCCAATGCCAGAATGGCATTGGGGTGACAATTCCATGATCTTAGACATGTTACATGGCCATGTTCGGAGTTACCATTGTGACGCTGTACATAGGTAGTGACCTATGTACAGTGCACGCGTGTAATGGTGTCCCGCACTCAGAAAGTCTGGGGAATTTGCCCTGAATGATGTGGGGACACCTTGGCTAGTGCCAGGGTGCCCTCACACTAAGTAACTTTGCACCCAACCTTCACCAGGTGAAGGTTAGACATATAGGTGACTTATAAGTTACTTAAGTGCAGTGGTAAATGGCTGTGAAATAACGTGGACGTTATTTTACTCAGGTTGCACTGGCAGCCTGTGTAAGAATTGTCAGAGCTCCCTATGGGTGGCAAAAGAAATGCTGCAGCCCATATGGATCTCCTGGAACCCCAATACCCTGGGTACCTCAGTACCATATAGTAGGGAATAATATGGGTGTACCAGTTGCCAATGTGAATTGGTGAAATTGGTCACTAGCCTGTTAGTGACAAATTTGGAAAGCAGAGAGAGCATAACCACTGAGGTTCTGGTTAGCAGAGCCTCAGACAGTTAGGCATCACACAGGGAACACATACATGCCACATCCTTATGAGCACTGGGGCCCTGCCTGGCAGGGTCCCAGTGACCCATAGACTAAAACAACATATATACAGTGAAATATGGGGGTAACATGCCAGGCAAGATGGTACTTTCCTACAGTGATGTGGAGGGTTGCTTGAGGCTCTGGTACTCCATGGCGATACTGACCATTCCACGCTACTTGCAAACACGAAACGGAAGAGCAATGCTAGATGCAGACCTCTCTTATCCAGTGACTAGTATACATATATTTAAAGACCGATTAGCTAAAAGGAGCTGGAGGGTGTACGTTGACTAGTTTACATCTTTTATATCCCGGGAAGTTCTTTCTGTTAGAGTATTCTACCCACATTAATGTGCCAAGAGACACCCTGCCAGCTAAGTGTAGGGCATCTTCCCGGAGCGCATTTCATCATTCTGGTTGATCTGGTGTGTTTTCTTGAGCGGCGGGTGTGCCAGACTGCTCCCCTGGCAGACGACCTTGTCGACATGTAGGTTACTCGGGGCAGATATGGTCTCCAAAGGACTGTAGGGCCATGACCAGGTCATATTACCAGTCATTGGCAGCTCCACTTTTTACCTGCACCCAAACGAGGAGGCAGCCTTCTGCTATGACTGAGTCCTCTCTGTTACCCTGCATGTAAGAGGTGGGTGTGAAGAGGTGCTGATAACCTCGCTTTTGGATGGCTGCTGTGTGTGCACGCACAGCCCCAAGATTATAGAGTGCTTGACAGGGTTAGTGGTAGAAACTACACTGTCGCCCCTTTCCTGTATTTCATCTTCTACAGCTGTTTTCAGTCCCTCCCTCTTTTCCAGCGTCAGCCGCTGTAGCCACCTATTCTCTGGTTTTGGTTTTACGTTTCCTACAGAAGAACAGTTTGATTTTTGTCTCGCTTTGAATGAAACCAGCCTATGGGGTCATCCTGTATCCTGAAAGGAAATGAAGACCTGAAGCAACGATTGGGCCATGAACATCGGCTGCAAAACTCCTTCACAAAGGAGATGGCCTTCCAGTCCATGCTCAGCTCTTGAGTCGGCATCCCTCGCATGGCTGGAGACTGTGTGGACCAATACACCCATCCAGTGGACACTGGAACTCCTGTTGTCACCAGGGAAACAGGCGTGACTATGCTCCTTCTGGATGGATGATTTTTGTGGACCTAAAACAACCAGTCAGATGTTTAGGGAAAGTTTATGAATTTGAGTGGCAGCTTGGTATAGTCCCGACTGACACGGTTTCCAAATATAAGTTGGCCCTGCAAGCCAGCAAGTGTCACCTAAGACTTGGAGTTCTGTGCATTAGGTTGTTCTAGTACTTCATTGACAAAAGCCATCTGGAGACCAGTGGAGTGCTGCATAGTGGCGAGACTCTGCCTGCCTGTCAGGACATAGGAACTGACCAGCCTGCATTCAAGGTTTCTTCTGATGATGCTGCATCTGTCCCATAGCCGCCACTGCTGCCAAGTAGGTGCCTGAAAGGGGGTGTAACACGCCTGCATGCACGTGCTGACGAGGACTATTGAACTGAGCTACCCAGATTTTTCTGCCAGAAACAGATGCCGAGCTGGGCCGCTGCTGACCATGGTGGCTTCACTTCCTAATCCTGCCAGGGCATAGGGACAAAGATATTTGGAAAATGTCCCCACCCTACACCGTTCAGACCTGAGTTTACCGTTCATCTGCTGTTACAAGCATTTTTTTACTAAGCGATTGAATGAAACAGGAATCAAAGTCAAATTTATCGATGAAACTGTTATAGTCACGGGCCAGGATATTTGTTTGTTCTCAGTGTGCCAGCTGTATTTACTGTTATGGCGGGCCAAGCTTCAATTATAAAACCTAACTGTTTGACTTAGCTGCTGCGTCATCAAAACTGGCAAAATGAATACTAGTCAGTTCAGTGGGATTTTATTCCCGAGAGTCCATACAGAACAGCCCATATTTACCATAAAGATTTCCTTACATGCACTCGAGCCCAGGGGGTCCTGTAGAGCTGGCATCATTGTGTAGGCCTAACTTTACTGAGCTCATTTTATTTTGAGGTACACAGTTAATCGCCCTTGGACTCTAAAGGCACTGTAGTGGTCGAATAAAACATGTCAATGAACCACTGTACATGTGGAAGAATTATTGTAGTGAAAATCAATCAGTCAATCAATCAGTGTATTTGTAGAGCGCACTACCGCCCGTGAGGGTCTCAAGGCGCTGAGGAGAAGGGGGGTGCTGCTACTGCTCAAATAGCCAGGTTTTGAACCGCTTCCTGAAAGTCAGCAGGTCTTTGGTCTGTCGTAGGGGTAAGGGAAGGGTGTTCCAGGTCTTGGCGGCGAGGTGGGAGAAGGATCTGCTTCCGGTAGTCGCTCTTCGGATGCAGGGGATGGTGGTGAGGGTGAGGTCGGCTGAGCGGAGTTGGCAGGACGGGGTGTAGAAGGTGAGTCGTCTGTTGAGGTACGCTGGGCCGGTGTTGTGGAGCGCTGTGTGTGTGTGTGTGTGTGTGTGTGTGTGTGTGTGTGTGTGAGTGAGGAGCTTGAAAGTTATCCTTTTGTTGACGGGGAGACAGTGTAGGTCTCTCAGATGGGGAGTGATGTGGCTGTGGCGGTGGGCATCGAGGATCAGGCGTGCGGAGGTGTTTTGTATGCGTTGCAGTCGTTCGAGGAGTTTGTCCGGGGCGTTTCCATAGTCAAGTTTGCTGCTGACGAAGGTTTGGGTGACTATTCTTCTTGTATCTGTGGGGATCCATCTGTAGATCTTGCGGAGCATGCGGAGGGTGTTGAAGCAGGATGAGGAGACAGCTCTGACTTGCTTGGTCATGGAGAGTGTGGAGTTGAGAACGACGCCCAGGTTGCGTGTGTGGTTGGTGGGTGTTGGGGCTGCTCCCAGAGCGGTCGGCCACCAGGAGTTGTCCCAGGCTGAGGGGTTGGTGCCAAGGATGAGGACCTTCGTCTTATCTGAGTTCAACTTCAGTTTGCTGTTCCTCATCCATTCGGCGACGGCCTTCATTCCTTCGTGGAATTTGGATTTGGCGGTGAGGGGGTCCTTGGTGATGGAGAGGATCAGTTGGGTGTCGTCGGCATAGGAGATGATGTTGAGGTTGTGTAGCTGGGCGAGCAAGGCAATGTAGATGTTGGATAGTGTAGGGCTGAGGGACGAACCTTGGGGAACGCCACAGATGATCTTGGAGGCTTCGGAGCGGAAAGGGGGGAGGCGGGCGCTCTGGGTTCTGCTGGAGAGGAAGGAGGTGGTCCACTCCAGAGCTTTGTCCCAGATCCCTGCGTTGTGGAGGCATGTGCGTAGGATGCGGTGGCAGACGGTGTCGAAGGCGGCCGAGAGGTCCAGAAGGATGAGGGCCGTGGTTTCGCCGTTGTCAAGCAGGGCCCTGATGTCATCGGTGGCGGCGATGAGGGCAGTTTCGGTACTGTGGTTGCTGCGGAACCCTGACTGGGATGGGTCCAGGATGTTGTTTTCTTCGAGATAGTGGGTCAGTTGTCTGTTGACAATCTTCTCGGTGACCTTGGCCGGGAATTGGGAGCAGGGAGATGGGGCGGAAGTTCTTGAGGTCTCTCGGGTCCGCCATGGGTTTCTTGAGTAGGGGTTTGATCTCAGCATGCTTCCAGCTCTCGGGGTAGGTTGCAGTCTCGAAGGAGATGTTGACGACTTTGCGGAGGTGGGGTGCGATAGTGGCGCTTGCTTTGTTAAAGATGTGGTGTGGGCATGGGTCTGACGGAGATCCAGAGTGGATGGTGCTCATGGTTTTGATTGTGTCATCTTCGTTTACGTTGGCCCAGACGAGCAGGGGGTCGTAGTTGAAGGTGGGTGGGAAGAGTCTGAGGAGTCGGTGATTGGCGGGGTGGTCTGGCTGTTGAAGCTGTCATGGATGTCTGTGATCTTGTGGTGGAAGAAGGCGGCGAGGGAGTTGCACAGGTCTTGTGAAGGTGGGATGTCGTTTGTGCTGGAGCTGGGGTTGGAGAGTTAATTCACGATGTTGAAGAGCTCCTTGCTGTTGTGTGCGTTGTTGTTCCGGGGGTCATTGAAGGAGTTTTTCTTGGCAGATCTGATTAGGTGATGGTGATTGCGGATGGCGTTCTTGAAGGCAGCATGGTTGTCCGGTGTCTGTTCAAGGAGCCACTTTCTCTCCAGTTTCCAGCAGGTTTGCTTGGAGGCTCGAAGGTCCGAGGTGAACCAGCTGGCTCCCTTGTTGGCACCTCTGTTGGAGGGTTTATTGAGTAGGGCGAGAGTGTTGGCGCAGTCGCCGATCTAGCGCCAGAGGTTGTAGGCTGTGAGGTTGGGATTGGTGGGTTCGGTAGATCTGGATTTTGACAGTGCGCATGTCCTACTGACTTGTTGCTTACAATATACATAGAGTGGTCTTTGGGTCTGCTCCTTTCAGCCATTGGCTTTCTTGAGTCAGTCTCAGTCAGCCACTGGCTTGAGGCCTTGTTGACAACACATCTTGGCTGATTCCAGTGGAGTATTCATCTTTCATCTGATGCTATTGGCTGTCAGGGTGCATGCTTCTTGTCCCTCTGGAGGCAGAGGTACTTTACAATATTAGCCCTCGCTGCCCAGTGTTGCTGGCTGTCTTGCTCTTTCTCGTTTTAATGCGCTAACTTTGCATGCGTTGACGTGTTTCCAAAACCTTGGCTTTTGCTGATCTTGTTTAAAAATTGTTTTTAAACAACAAGTTTTAGTCCTAAGAAGTGTGTCTGATAATTGAGAATTTGATGATTAACTGATACTTCCACATCTCACATGCCAAATACCCTAGAAGAGTGCACCTTTTTTGGCCATAAACAATTTACCATCATCTTTTTTTTTTTTTCTCCATTTTAAACGTGCAAAGCAATTGAACGATGGAAGGCGGATGTTTATGCTCATGTCTGAATTGGTTTATTCATAAATAAGTAGTCTTTCCTTATCACCCGTTTGCAGTTCGCTTTGAGCACACAGGTCATTGACTGAGCAGTAGGTGTACTTTTTTGTCCTGCTTGGTGTATTTCTTGAACCTTGCTTCTGTTCATCCAGAGCTTTTTGTGTTTTGAATCGACCTAGAAATAGTTAGGAAGGACCTCATTGTGGAAATAGGACATTCTGAGATAGCTAGCCTCCGAGTCCCTTTCGAGCACCAGTAATGCTCCTTGAGGATGGCAACAGACTGGTCATAAGGTTAGCTGTGCTTGGGTTAGTAACTGAGGCGGTGTGTGACCAGGGCATCCTGACCTCCTGAAGCTATTGTCTTGGCGGGAGACAGGGTACCTTAAATGGCTTTGTTTGCATGGGTAACTCCTTTCAAGCATCGTTCTCCGATCTTCTGTCCGATAGACTGCGGGGCATGTGCATTAGCATTAGAAGAGTAGGCCTCGAGGTTGGCAATGACCAGCCACGTCACATTTTCTTACTTCCGCTGTTCTTCGTCATGCAGCAGTGCATAGCAGTTTAAGCTTGGCACACTGATCTTGTTATGTGAAATGCACGTAAAACAAACTCGAACGGGTTTGTAATGACGTTCTTTTAGCATCAGTAGTTTTTCAGAAATAACACGGACTGCACATGGTTCCATTCTTGTGAAACAGACCGAGGTGTTCTACCAATCTCATAGAGGGCCCATCCCCTTTGGGCCAGTTATCTCTCATTAGCAGTGTGTGCACCAGTAGACCTTGTATAGTTAGTTCAGGGAGGTGTGGCTCCCTTGCCTGGCTCGAGATGATGAATGTTTGGATGCCCTGGCCTCAGATGCATGCAGTTCTGGACTGGTAGCTCGTTAGTCACTCAGTACACATGCTGTTACTTTTGGGGTTGTCCCTCTTTTTCATTTCCTCGTTACCACTCCGGGGATGGAAATTGAGGGACTCCTGGTAATGCTAATACTGCCCCCAAAAGGTTTTTGCCAGTTTGAGTGCCAGGCTCAGGGAGGCAGCACTGGGCAGGACGTCTCCATTTTACAGAAGAAAGATGCCCCCATAACTTAGACATACAACGGTCCCCCAAGGTTCTGCACTTAAAAATATTTGCCACAATGTTTTTCACATCTTCGCTGGCAAGTATACCGGGCGAGAAGCGAAAGTATAAGTTATTTTTTGACCATTTCTTAAACTTCTTCTCTCTGCTTTCTTTTAAAAGTCGAGATGCCCTTGTCATCCATAAGATACCCGGTGCTTACGTCAGCATTTGCGCGGCTGCAGATCTCCTATAAACTAAAGTACTAACCATACCAGAGCACTAACAATGTAGCCTGGCAGCATCTCAGTGGGTGGCTTGCTCAACAGCAGTTTGAGGAAGTGCCTTAAACTACAGGGTAAATACATATCTCTGTCCTGTCCAACAGCTGCTTTATGATTCGGTGACTAATGTCGTCTGACAGAGGATTCAGAAGTCTGGGGTTGTGCATCCATTTGTAAGGAATTGTTTTGGGGAGGGTGGACTGGATCATTGGCTGCAGTGCTGTAGTGGGTGGCAACTGGGACTTCCCTTTAAAGATGTTATAGGGTGACTTGGTTCTTGTGAACTGCAGAGCTGTTGGCGCCCAAGCGCCTGCAGCACAAATTCTTATGCTGATACCCAACTCTTTCTGTTCTCTCATTCTCCTTGTCTTGTGCGCCCTTCTGTCTTTCTCCTCACTCGGTTCTCTTTCCACTTCCCTACATTGCTCTGTCTCTAGTACTGATTTTCCTCTTTTTGCCAGTCCCTGCACTCTTCCCACCGCATTTTCAGCTCCTCTGTTCCTCGCTGCTCTTTTGTTTCTACCCTTGTGCATATCCTCGTTCTCCCATGATCATCTTCTGGTATCCAACATCTGTCCTTGTAGTCCTTATGCTTTTCTGCCCTTAGCTCTTGCTACAACATTGTTCTTACTCTCTTGAGCTGCTCATCATTTTAGTGTCCTTTCATTTTCCTCTTTGACCCCACTTTAACTCTGTCCTACACTCGCCCTGTTCTTTTCCACTTTCCAATCTCTTATCCCTCCTTTTCCTTCTCCTCCTCCAAATCCTGTTCCTCTCCTTGTCCTCCCTCTCACCTCCCTGGTTGGAGCTTCTCAACAACTGCCTATCCTTATAGCAACGTCGAAGAACAGGTAGGGATCACCAGGCCATGGGCCAGCATCCTGCATCTTTAGTCTGAGCAAGAATGACTTTTAGGAGACAACAGTACCCTTTATTTATAGCTAACATGGGACTCTTGTTTAGAGTTTCACCTCATTTTGTCTTTGAAAAATGACGTAATTAACTTAACCCCTGTAAAGCCTAGACAACATTTTGTAATGGGGAGCCGGAGTTGGATCACCTCATTTTTGGGGACAGTCTCATAAGTGTGCCAAATTGAGGTTCGATGGACCCAACAGCCCTAGCAGTCGGTGCACTGTTGACTCAAGCTAAGGTGTCGCCAACAGAATGCCATTACCAAAGCACACTAGAGTACTGCTTAAGAACTGTGGTCCTTGTGCAGTTAAAAGTACACATTTCACCCAACAAGATTAGGCTTGGGTGGAAATTTAAATTAGGCCAGTGTACACTTGCTCTGCAAAATTCCAGAAATTACACCTCGTTGTGCAATTATGCCAGTGTTTGCGGTGAAATTATAACGCACAAACAATGCGAGCAACCAGATCATGAGCAGCTGTTCTTCACGGCACTTGTATTATCCATGGTTTTTTGAGTGAAACTACCCCTTCTGTCTAAAATTGACCTGAAGATTCATTTTGCTCCAAAATATAGCACTAAGTGACCGGTTTATATTTCAGACTCCTATGACTTTTTGTTTCCTTGAACCTTTTCTTTGTTTTTACAGAAATATGAGCACATGTCGCTGGTGCACAC
This sequence comes from Pleurodeles waltl, assembly GCF_031143425.1. NCBI lineage: Eukaryota > Metazoa > Chordata > Amphibia > Caudata > Salamandridae > Pleurodeles > Pleurodeles waltl. The sequence goes on along the minus strand of NC_090445.1, from coordinate 29,388,528 downwards.
CTAGTGGCTTCTCCACCAGCGAGTTCCTGAAGCAGTATGCGACCAACAGCTTATCTCGTGAGGACTTCCTGTCTGCCAACGATGACCTCAGCTACTGCCTGGAGTGTGTGGTGGAGTACCACAAGGCCAGAGATGAACTTCCCACATTGCACAAGGTAATTATGTTGCGTGGCTTATTAATTCTGCAAGTTAAAAACCTAGAGCACAAGAGATCTGTCATATTGAAAGGTGGATAGGCTAAACTCTGCCATTGGCTCTTAATGTTTTTTAAACAGACATTTGTCTGCTGGACATGACAACATTCCTGCAACTGTTCTGCACAGTATGGCAGTGGGCTGCAAAACAAAGTACCCTTCGTTTGAAAGCTGCCTGCTGCCCACAAGGCCACAATCCGAAAGAAATGCCTCCTAGCGTTCCTCCAGAAATCTTGGTCCAAATGGGGAATGTTTTGCACTGTCGTAGTATCCTAAATGCATCACGAATGCTCACTGCAGCCATGACTGGGCTAACAGGACATGGGCCTCCCTGAACTAGCCAGCTAGACCACCTCGGGGAAAGTATTGAGCTCGACAGCCTACTCCATGCTACTCAAGGTGAAGTAAATGTTACGATCAAGCCTAAGCCCCTGTTGTGCGCGGCTCTTCAAAGGTGATGCTTCGATCTTCCCAGAAGCTTAACTTCTTTTTTTTTAATTAGGTGAATCACAGCACACCTCCCTCAACCTGCCTCTCAGTGGTTGGCCCACAGGTAAATGTATCTATTGTACAAGAGTCTTTATAAGTGATCTGACTCTCGGCATAGCGGTGGGGAGGAGGCAGCCTCCGGTCTCTGAGAGGGTCTGTATGTTCTTTCTTCATATCTTGCTGACCCTGTTTCAAACTTGTCATTCCTGACTCCACCCTTACACCCTATTATTTCTTCTCACACACCTCCAGCCTTCTCCTTGTAATTCGTGTTGGTCAGTCAAGGAAGACCGGCAAGTCAAAACTCACTGTTAAATGTGCTATTAGAATTTTGTGGAAGCCCGCTCCACCTACACAACTGTTTTACAGACTTTTCTTCCTTTTACTGTCTCATGGTTAATGTTATCCATTTCTCTCCCCCTTGAGTTTGTGTACCTTTATGTTCTTGTGTGGAACTAGGTAAACAAGCAACATATCATACACAAACGTATGTGAATCTGATGGGAAAACACATATTTTGATGTACTGTATGGTCAGAATGATATTTCGATTGTGTTCAGTTTCATGTGTTTTTTGCCTTTGTAGTATTTTATGGGCCATTTTTCACCTATTGTGACTTTATCTGTCAATTTCTACTGAAGACGATAAGATAATTAGATGGAATATAGATTGAAGGTCATCAGCCTTGACATTATTTTAACAGAGGTGTTGGCTGTTTTTTGTTGAAATCACTTCTTGTTACACCTATCAGCCCTTGCCGTGGTTTCCCCTGTCTTGGCTTTTGACCTCCTGTTTTTGATCCTGTGCTGAATTTAGTTTTTGCTGGCTTTAGGACTCTGGGCACTTTACCATAGCTTACAGTGCTAAAGTACATGTGCTCTCGGTTTAAATGGTATTTGTGATTGGTTCATCCATGATTGGCATATTTGATTTAATAGTAAGTCCCTAGAATAGTGCACCATGTGTGCCCAGGGCCTGTAAGTCAAATGCTACTAGTGGGACTGCAGGACTGATTGTGCCACCCCCATAAGTAGCCCTGTAAACACATCTCCGACCTGCAGTTTCTGTGTGCGCAGTTTTAAACTGCCATTTCGACCTGGCAAGTGTACCCACTTGCCAGACCCAAACCTTTCCTTTTACTACATGTACGTCACCCCGAAGGTAGGCCCAAGGCAGTCCCATGGGCAGGTTGCACTGTATTTAAAAGGCAGGATATGTACTGGTGTGTTTTACATGTCCTGACAGTGAAATACAGCTAAATTTGTTTTTCCTTATTACAAGGCCTAGCTCCCCCATAGGGTAACATGGGTATTGCCTTGAAATAGCTTTTAAGTGTAATTTCCTTTTGAGAGTTGATAGAGATTTGGAGTTTGGGGTCTCTAAACTCACAGTTTAAAAATACATCTTTTGATTAAGTTGGTTTTTAAATTGTAGGTTTGAAAATTCCACTTTTATAAAGTGGGCATTTTCTTGCTTAACCATTCTGTGCCTTTGCCTGTTTGTGGAATACACTTCTGGGTCAGGATGAAAGTTGAGCTGTTTTTGAACTCACTATAGAGAGTCACACAAAGAGAGCTGAGGTGTGCCCTGCATATCCTGATGGGTCTTCTCGAGCTAGAGTGGTGGGAGGAGCCGAACACTTCCACCTGAATAGGGCTGTGCCTGCCTTTACAAAAAGTATTATCCAACTCACTAGACTGTGTCTGGGGCCATGGTAGGAAAGGCAGGGTCTTCTGCACTACAAAGACTTTTATTTGACGTATGCCTCCTTCAAAGACAGAAAAGGGTTTAGGTACTGGACGTCTGACCCCCACAAAGTTAGAATCCTTCTGGACTGAGGACATTCTGTCAGGAAGAAGAGCTTGATGCTGTAGGCGGGACTGCCACTCTGCCTGCTGCTTTGCTGTACCAGCCTGCTGCCTCTGTCCTAGGAGTGAAAGGACTGGACTTTGCTTTCTACATCCTGCTTCCAAAGGTTCTCAAAGGGCTTGGGCTGAGCTTGCCTCCCGTTAAGAAGTCTCAGGGACATCAAAGATTTAATCTGACAGCACCTGGGTTATCTTGCTGAGAGTCCTGACTTGCCTAGTGGTACTAAATCCAGTTACTGGGTCCTTGGGAGTGAGTTCTGGTGTAGCCAAGAAGAAACAAGCACATTGACTCCAGAGCTACTTCGGAACCGGTGCCGCTGCCTAACTCCGCGCCGTTGCCTGCACCGGAGCTGTGGTTCCCGCTGAGTGCAACGACGGCGACCGACACTGCAGGCCTGACACTGCTGCAGCAGCTCCAAAGTCCCGCCACAGACTGAGTCCCGAGTGTCGTGTCACCGACGTCCGTGACCTCCAGCTCCTACACTGCCACAGTACTTCTGGCCCCATGGTGTGATCGCGACAGAGGAAAGTCAACGCCTCTCATCTTGACCTGCTGGATTCATCAACCCTGCCGGATTGTAAGGGACCGATGCCACACCACCAATGCTGCATCACCTCCCCTGCAACCGTAAGGAACCGACATCTCACATCCCCTCACTAGCAGCAAGGATCAGACCCCTGATCTCCCCAGTAGCAGTAAAGAACCGGTGCTGCATCGGCTCAAATGACGCATCACCTCCCTGACTCCATGCAGCGTCTTTGTTTCCTTGTTTTCCAAGGTACTGTACCTGGGCTCCGTGTGACTCCGTGACTGGCCTGCACTCCTTTGCGAGTGCCGTCGGACTGTTGGAAATGACTCAGTCAAGACACAGTGATAGTGCCAGTTGGAGCTATTGTGTTTCTGAGCGCTTTACTAAGATTTAACCTTTGAAAATTCATATCGTTGCTTGTGTATGTGTTTTTTTTTTTTTTGTCTGTCTTATTGGTCTAGTTTTACTCAGAAAAATATTGCCTTTTTTTCTAAACTGGTGCGGAGTACTTTTGTGGTGTTTTCACTGTTACTGTGTGTGTATACAAATACTTTACACATTGCGTCTGAGATAAGCCAGACTGCTCGTGCCAAGCTACCAAGTGGGTGAGCAGGTGTTATCTAAACTGTATGACTCCGATAACCTGACTGTGGTAAGGGTCCCTTATTGGACATGGTGCAAACCGCTGCCAACTGGAGGCCTCATTTCTAATTCTTCCACAAGTCTCTACTTCTGGAAATAACAAGTTGACTCACCTTTGTTAGTGGGAGAAGGTGCAGACCTCAATTACAGGCTGTTCCTGAGACTTCTGTTCCTTTGCACTTTAAACACTAAATATTTTGAAAAAAGGTTTACTTTCAGTTTCCTAAAAAAATATATTTATTGTTTTTGCACTGCTCAGGAAAGCCTCGGCTCCAATCTTTCGTTTTCTCATACATTGCGAAGACTTCACTGGTGCTCCTTCGCTAACAGACATTATAAAAAGGAAAGGGAGTGGTTATTTCTTTGTGCTGGTGCGAAGTGGTGGTTCAACCTAAGCTGTGGTCCAGCGGAGAGAATTTTCGGTATCAACAGCAATGGCAATGCTGGTCTACTTGACTGGTCAAAAGTGACCGAAATGCAGTACTGTGAAACATTAGGAACAAAAGAACATCTTACAAGTGTTGTAGACTGGAGCACAGAGGCACTGGCTCTCATGACGGTGGTGCTTCATGAGCATGGTGAGAGATCTGGCAAGTTCTGTTCATCTTGGCTGACGATAGAATTTCAGACTAAGTAGTGTTTTTATTTATTTATTTTTATTTAGGGAGTTGGAACGGGTCCAAGCCCTGACCCCGGAAGACCTGTATTTACATAAATATTAAAGCAGATTTGACCACGTAACCCTGTTACAGACACATACAGAATGCTGAGGGTTGGCTACAGGTGTGATCCTTTCTTGTTTCATTATTTGACAGAAATGAATAGGGCGGGAAACCTGTAGTTTGGCCAGAGTGATTTGAGGAAGCCCTGATACAACAATGGGGTGCTAACAGATCCTGCTTTCTGGAGCACACAGGAGAATTACCACGTGAACAGGTGGTGGGTGGATTAGTATGCCGCCACATCACATCCTTTTACATAATCCAAGCTCCATACATCTGAAAATCCAAAGGAAGGTGTTACTTGAAGCCGCTTACCATGTTTAGCTCTAGAGAGCTCTAGCTGTCTGGCAGAGATGATGTAATAATAAAAAAACATATCGGTATGTAGAAAGAGGACTTTAGGTCCATCCCTTTGTTACTCGTCTCCACAGGGATTAGATTGGGTTGCAGTTGTTAACCTGCCGGTGAGGTAGTTCTCTTGATCATAACTGACGGAGGCAACGTTACCGCAGACCTCGAGTTCAGTAGGGCTGTAAGAGGCTTTGCATGTTTAAACCCTTGACAAATTCAGCAGCGAGGGGCTTTACATTGTAAACTGTCTGACAAATGCAGTTCTCATTGTGAACTCTGACAAGTACAGAAGCAGGGGCTTTACTTTATGAACTTTGACGGGCAGAATAAGAAGATGCTTTACATTGTGACCTCCCACAAGTGCAGTAGGAAGGGTCTTCATGTTGACAACTCTGATATGTACAATACCAGGGGGCCTTAAAGTGTGAACCGTGTGATAAGTGCTGGGCCGGACTGGGACCCTGAAGCAGCCTTGGCAAATGTTGTCAGACCAGCCCTCAAAGGGTATGTGGCGAGCAAGCCTGACCACTACAATAGGGCTTGGGGGGCTCTCTCCTCCAGACAGAAAACTTGGGAAATAAAATGACAAAAACAGTGCATTCTGCAACACGTTTCTCATGATATATTCAGTTGTATTTGTTTTTAAGGCATAATACATGATGACCTTGCAGTGAACCAGGATGGAGCAATCTTTATTGGGTTTTTTTCAATGATTCCCTCACAATCACCAATCAAGAGTGCTCCATATCTCTCTATAGCACCTCTCTCACATGTATTTTATTTGTTTTATCACGCCTCCTACCAGCGTAGGGTGATGAAGTATTTTACATCTCATACACATACAGAGAAAATTAATCCTACATGTGTAAATCAGCGTGTAGAAAATGTTGACAAAGGGGGCTATAAGGTGTATGATTCACGTCCTCCATACTGGTAGGTATGTTTTAAGAGTGCTTGGTCTGGGGGCTCAGGATTCAGAGCATAACCCAGTGGTTAGGGTTGACTTTGCTAATAATTTATTTCTACCCAAACAAACCCATTTTGGCAAAATTAGAACAATAAGACTGGGGAAAAAACATACCTGTCTAACCTGTACCATGCAGTTTGCAGGCAGCTCTTCGATGACAGTTCATAGCTCACTGTGCTAGATTATGATTGTAATTTATGAAGTGCACAGGAAAAAAAGGATCTCTGTGACAAAAGCAGTATGCCACTGAGCTATGCACATAAAATGTTCTGTGATCTGCATAGTACACATTCTTTGCAGCAGGCATATTAACCCTCTCCGTTACCTTAGATGAGCCAGAATTCTCACTAGACAAAACTGCAATCTACCTCCAGCAGGTACACCAATGCCCTGAGTTACTGTAGTACTTTTATTGTTGTCTGAAGACTGTTGGATATACAAGGAAGTCTACAGTGCTTTTAAAACTGCTGCACGGCTACAAAACCAGTCCCCAGTAACCAAAGCGGCCTCCATCCTTCCAGCCTCCCGGGGAAACGCCTGATGCCCGGTACGGCCAGTCTGGCCTTGAATAAGCGCAGTAGGAAAGGGGGTTTATGTTGTGAACTCTTACCAATGCAGGTACATGGTGGTAACACTTTGATGAAAGATTTTGTAAGGGAGTTTGCTATGTCACCTCTGACGAGTACAGTTGGAAGGGTTTTACCCAGTGAGAAGATGCGATAGTTAAACAAGTTTGCACAATTGTGAGCTCTATGACAGATACATTTGGATGGGGTTTTATTTTGTGAATGCCATGATGAGTGCTGTAGGTTGAGGCTTCAAATTGGTTTAACAAATTCTTTCAGTATTAAACAATCTAGTTCACAAGGGGCCAGAAAGGTCAGGTTTGTTTATGTTGGTAATTAAGTACCAAAAAAACAAGCATTTTCAATGCAACGGGTCTCGCATTTGCTAGAGTTAGAGCTATTAGCGTTGTAAAGAAGAAAAAAAACGCAGTGCACCCTCATTTCACTTTGGTATGTGAGAATTTGGAATTTTCTATCTAAGTAATGGCTCGTAGCCAGTGTGAGGAGTTAATATTTGACGTTGGATACTGTCTGCACTTCCCTGCCAGATTACATGTCGGTAGGTTATCGAACCTTAGCTATTACACCTCAGCTGCAAACATTAATAAGAGGTCTTGGTGTGGTATTAATACTTGAGTACCAGAACACGTGGGCCAACCTTGACTTTGCAGTTTCTGAGGAGACTGGTTGCTAATTAAATATCATGTTTGAGAGTTTTTTTTCCTCATTCTTTGGTCTTGCACAGCATGGTGGGGGATGAAGTGATGTAGAGGAGGTTGCAGGATGATGGTCCATTAATGTTTATCTTTTTTCCTACTGATGGGTTGATTTAGTGAGAATTCTTAACACTTATACTTGACATCTACCAATGAGCAAACCTGCATTGTACTTCCTGCTGTTTAAACTCAATGAAAATACTGGTAAAAAAAAGTTGAAGCAGTAGTTAAATGATGATTGATGATTGGGTGCATTGTAAAGTTCTGACTAAGCCTTGAACTGCAATTCCTTGCTAGCCTGGGGTGCTGCAGGGATGTCCTTGTTCAGTGTATTTCCAATCGCAAGATGGCCCAGGACACCTGAGGTGAAATGCTGCAGTTGTCATAGTTGGAGCCCCCTACCTACTGATTACCCTAGGGCTCCCCTCTGAGCCAGTTCCCACATTGGTGTATGACCTGTATTGGAGATGTGTTGTTAATTCACACGTATGGGACGGCCAGGTGGGCAGTGCCTGTTGCAGTCAAGAGACAAATGGCTGAGCTGCTGCAGCCTACTGACAGTCACTGGGCAAGGGTGCTGTAAATAAAAGGAGTACTTTGGACTTCTAGTTGCAGATTCGTCACCTTTTGAACATTCCCCAGGGGTCAAACTGGATCTGGAAACTTTTCAGTAGTACCTTTGCATACCAGTAGGTGGTGGCATGCGGCTCCACCTTAACATCGTTTTCCTCCAGAAAGGACTTGTGGAACCTCTATAGGTGCCACTCCCGCGTGCTGAGGTCCGTTCCTTACTTTCCGTACCACCCGACATGTATATGAAGCTACCTCTTGTCTGTTTGAGACCCTTAACTGGATCACACATTTTTTTTAATTTTTACAGTGTGCAAGGGTATTTCACCTCCCAAAACCACACGTTTTTAAGCCCTGTAAGGACTGTAGCAAGTAAATGTCTTTGACAGATCCTCACCAAATTTGCCTTTGATAGCGGCACAACTTTAAGGCCTGCAGTGAACCCTAAGGACATACGAGACCTCTAAGTGGAAATTTTACATGGCCAATCCGCAGAAGACTCAATATTGAGCTCGATTTAAGTAAAAAATTTGATCCTATTCGAGATACAGAAGTCGCAGGAGTAGTTTCAGAGGTGGCTGTAACATCCAGAGGTTGCATGAGGTCTCTCCCTCGAATGGGAAGAACCTTAGCTCGATTTGTTCGCTACCGCCGAGAACGCACAATGTCTGCATTTTTGTGCATTGGAGTATCCAACACATCTCTTGGTCAGAGACTTAAAACATCTCGAAGTGTAATTTGGGACTCTTGTGTACCTTTCTGTCGATACCTCTCCTGTCTGATTTCTCAAGAAGATCATGACTGACTACGCGAAAGTCGTCCTAGTGGCCCCGGAATGGGCACAGTGTTATCCAGAATTCCTGGGCATGAGCATCTGTCCCCTGATAAGGCTGCCCCTCTAGCAGCATGTGCTGTTGCAGCAGCAGGGCAGAGGTCTACATCTGGGCCTTCCCAATCTCCACCCCCATGATTGGAGATTAAGCAGCAACAGCTGAACACCTTTGGCCTTCCTGTGGAGGTGGTAGATGTCAGTTTGGCGACTAGGCGGCCCTCGACAAAAACTGTGCCCTTCATTGGGACAAATTTGTTGCTTGGTGCAGTACTAGTCCGGTATATCCCCTTCAGACAAAGTTGTTTGATTTTTTTATTTGTTTTGACTCTAGCCAGGCATATCTTTTCGCTGGACACAATTAAAGGGTAATTTTCAGCTCTTTTTGCGTTTACGGTTACTTGATCAGCCATTTTTGTTTCTCTAGTTAAGCGCTTTTTGAAAGGTTTGTAACATTTATCCCGTCTCCCCCTTTGTCGTACCACAGTGGGTCCTTAATTTAATCCTCACATTTCTGATGTGCATTCCATTTGAGCCGCTTCAGAGCTGTTCCTTGCGGATTCTCACCCTAAAAGACAGTGTTCCTTTTTGTGATAACATTGGCGAGGCATGTGAGCTTCAGACTCTTTTAACCTGCTGTACACCACCTTCTTCCAGACATGCTGGTTGTGAGGATACATGAATCTGTCTTGCCTAAAGTTGTGATGCCATTACATGTTGGTCAGAACATCACCTTGGTGGCATTCTATGCACCACCTCACCCGTCTGAGGAGGAGCAGAGACGGCATCGCTTGACCCCAAGAGAGTGCTGAGATTTTACATAGATCATGTCGGAGAGCACTGGGTGGGCTGGCCCTTTGTGGGGTTCTCTGGAGTGAAAAAAAGTGAGTCTGTGGAAAAGAGAACCGCCTTTCTCTACATTAAGATCTACAATGCACTGTCTAAAAAGCAACTTCCATAAGGACTGTGTGCTCATCCTACAAAGGGCCAAAGCTGCCATCATTGCGTGAGCATGTGGAGGGGCTGTCTTTGGTATATGCCAGGCGGCTGCATGGGCGTACCTCCATACTTTCACTAAGCACTATTCGCTGAGAAGGCCATTTTTCCTGCTGGGCTCTGCAAGAGATTCTATTTTGACTCCTTCTACAGGCCACCTCTGAACGGTTTCTCTTTTGGTATATATTCAGAAGGTAAGGAATCTGCTGCTAGAAGTCTGTAGTAGAACAGCAAGTTGCTTACCTTTGGTAAGGCTCTTTCTGTTAGAGATTCTGCCTAGCCTCACGTTTTTCAAAGACTGTGCCATCTTGCCCATTCAGTGATAGCAGTTTATCCATCAGTACAATCCGAAATCCAGGAATCTGCACACTGGTCATAACCAATGTGCTTTTCGGTCTCTGCGTGTGGGGGCGTGGACAGTCTTGAAAGCAAATGTCCGCGCACGTCAGAGTGGCACCAATATAGGCTTTGCAGGTCATTTCCGGAGTAGAACAGTGTCATTGTGGATCTGCACAGCACCACCTACCTGTGCTCAGAGGCACTGCTGAAGTTTCATGATCCAGTCTGACACCTGGAGACTTTTGAAAAGGTGGTGAATTTGTGGCTAGATAGTCTCTACCTGTAAGAGCATTAACAAAGGATAAGTAACTTGTTCATTAGCGTCCTCTTAACAGCAGCACACAGCCTTATTTTGGTAAAAAGACTTACGTTTCGTGAGCTGAAAAGAAGGTTCTGCTTAGGGTGATTGCTGTGGTATTGTTTTCAGAAGTAAGAGTATACAGGGCCTTCTGCAATGGCCGGAACCAAAACATGAGGGGGAACTGTTAAAACCTTTATGATGGAACAGTAGTGAACTTTAAATACTGGCAACACTCTTAGACCATTCACAGATTATGAGGTACACATTACTAGAATCACTGTCTCATCCGTCACACTAGCAGACACACATTCACCCCTCACAAACTAGCAACAAAGCTAAAGGGTCTGGCCTCTAACTGAAACTACCTCTTCATTGAGCTGTGAGAGCAAAGATGGGAGACTGAGGGTATGGACGGATTGAGTGAGCAACTGTATGGGTGAAAATATCACAGCACTTCCATTTAGAAGCCAGGCCTGTCTTTACCAGTGCTTGTTGTTACGGTGACAGTGGTGGTGTATACGACTAAAATGTTTTTTTGGCTGAGCCATTTAATTCATACGCTTCAAGGCTTCTCTACGAAAGGAATCAACTAAGATTGCACAATTTTAGGTTGAAACTTTTGATTGAAGGAAAGCTCAAGCTGCAACATTTGTCACTTCAGATTATCCATAGACCCTCGCACTGAAACCAGATTGCCCAGCTTTTTTGCAATTTTGCTAATTACGCTTTTACCGCAAAATTGACAAAGGTGCTCGATGGCCTAATGCCTGGGTGCCACGGAATAAAACAAAGGCATTGAAATAGCCAATTGGTCTTGGCAGTGGGATTGCCTAATTACAGAGACGGGGAAAGGGGCGTGGCGGCGGGGTATCAACTTTTTTTTTTTTTTTTTTAGGTCGATTGGGCAAGCGCTTTGATCTGTTGTAAGTATTGTGGCCTTCTAACCTGGCCCATGTTACACCCATCACTTTAAATCATTTGTGGGCTTGCCTTTCAAAAGCCAGTCATTGGTAAATGCTTTACGTGTGTCCTGCCTTGAGGCTGTTTTTATGTTACATGGATTATTGCTTGATTGCCAATATGCTTCAGCACGGGCGTACTATTTATTTTGTCTCTCCCCTTTGTACTGCATGGCGGTCATGGTGCTCACAGGATGAACAGGCACAACAGCTTCAACTAGATCGGTGGAATTGGAGGACTGGTTACATTGATCACAGTCACCTAACAGAGTCCTTTCTTTTGGCTCTCCCCTTAAAACAGATGTTCTGGGCAGCCTAAAACAAATAAGGCCAGCAAATAGAAAGTAAGCAATAGAAAGTAAGCATATGTGAGTTACAAAACAAAGTTGATGGTAAGCACTAAGCAGAATGTATTCCTATTGAAGTTTCCAGCGCTCTCCTAGAATCTCTTTGCTACTAGAGACTTCAGACTAAAAATTACCCACATGGGGAACAGGAGTTACAAGAAAGTAACTCGGCTTGTCAGATTCATAGGTACTAGACAAGAGGGCAGACAGCTAGCATTCCGACCACAGAACAGTTCCATGTTTACATGTTTAGCTGTAGTTGGAAAACGTGCATCAGGAGTGAAATTGGTTAGGAGGGGTGTTACAAACAGCTTCCATTACAACTCGGTTTAAGTCCAATCTGTAATGGCCCGTCATATTTCTTTGCTCAAAAGTAAGTCTCAGATATGGTTTCAGGCAACTTCTACAGGCAGGAGACAATATAAATGTGCCTACAAGTAAATTGTTAATGTCACCAATGCCATTTGCATTTTTTTGTAGCCCAATATAATCCTTTTGAGCTTATGCTCAAGTACATTTAAATTCAATTTTTCTTCCGAGAGGCTGATAAATTATTTTCACATGGGGAAATAAACTGCACCCGATTGCATACATATATTCTTTTATGGCTTCTGTGTCTTTTGTTTTATGTTTTTTTTTTTTGCTTGGTTTTCGACACTCCTTGCCACTGGTTGAGGGCGGTTTGGTTTAGCAAACCTAATTGAAATACAAGCAAGGACCTTCTTGGGTGGTACGTGAGCTGCTCAGCACAATCTTGATAGTGGCTAGCAGATTGTTGAGCACTGTTAAAGCTCTTGTCAGTGGGGTTTTCAGCTTATCTTACCACAGCACGGCTCTTCAGTTTTTTCAAAGGGTAGAGAAGCGCCTGCTGATTTTCGATAGGGCATTACTTAAACAAGAAAAACAGACTCGAAAGTAGAATTACTTGATTTTTTTTTTTTTTTTTTCTATGTATTTAGTTTTAAAGAAGTAACTGTTTAACACCTTTGCTGCCAGGCCTTTACCCTATCAGGTGCCAATCCTTTTTTTGGCTATTTGGGGCAGTTCGCGCTTAGGCCCTCATAACTTTTTGTCCACATAAGTTACCCGCGCCAAATTTGCATAGTTTTTTCCCCAACATCCTAGGGATTCTAGAGTTTGTGGAGAAGACCAAGAAATTAACCAAAATACTGTGAACATTTTGTTTTTTTTTGTGTTTTTTTTTCTTCAACTAATTGGAGAAAAAGGGCTGCAGAAGAAGGCTTGTGGTTTTTTTCACTGAAAATGGCGTCAACAAAGAGTTTGCAGTTTGCACCATCTTCTCAGCTTTCAGGAACATGCAGACTTGAATCAGAAAACCAAATTTTTCAAGACAATTTTGGCATTTTACTGGGACATACCCCATTTTTACTATTTTTTTGTGCTTTTAGCCTCCTTCCAATTAGTGACAGAAATGGGTGTGAAACCAATGCTGGATCCCCGGACAACTAAACATTTCTGAAAAGTAGACAAAATTCTGAATTCAGCAAGCAGTCATTTGTGTAGATCCTTCAAGGTTTTCCTACAGAAAATAACAGCAGAAATAAAACAACTCAGCCTGTGGTGGTCCTAGGTCAATGGGACCACCACCAAAGCGTTCACGACAACGTGCTTTCTGTGTACATCATCTTTGAGTCCCCACGATAACTCCTCCCACCATTCAATGTCTGTTTAAGCACTCATGGCTGGAACTTTTGTTTTACAGCTGGGAATAGCTTGTGTTTTAAGGGCCTTGTTTGTAATGTCATTGTTCAAGGCCTGCTATCCCTAAATGTATATAATGCACTATACCCTGTAGGAACTAAATAAACATTATTAATTGCCATTTTCTTTTTGTGTGGTTATGCCCTCTAGGGACTAACTATATAGTTACATGACCAAGTTTCTTACAAATGCTATTTTCATTGTGGTGTCCTCTAGGGATTGTTCTAAGCAATACAGTCATATCAACGTATTAACATATTTGTGGCATTGAAACTTGTCCCATAATGCTTTACAGGGCATTACTTTTACAACACTGTTTTTTGCTCATAAGTCAGCCTGTGGTGGTCCTAGGACAATCGGACCACCCTCAAAACATTGATCACAATGTGCTCCTTCTGTTTACACCATCTCTGGGCCCCCATCCTGTTAGTCGGGACTCCAAAATAATAACCCTTAGCACCATTCATTATCTTTTTAAGTTTTCTCATGTCTGGAACTTTTGATTTACAGCTGAGTTATGTTTTATAGACCTTGTTTGTAATACCTGATGGTGGGGCGGTGAAAGCACTATTCTATTGGAATTACCACGGTAGATTTAAATTAGGATGCTAAATGGCAGCATTTTCATTTTTTTGCCGCAGATAGAGGAAGAAGGTAAATGTAAGAGCCTTATTTACATGCAGGGCCACTGGAATTATATGGCAGCAAAATAAATTATGAGGCAGGGTCGACTAATTTATGTGGCAAGAAAAGTCCAGTTATGAATTTACAGTGCATGCCAAAAGCTGTAAGCAAATGCTTCTATTTTTGGGTTTCTTTTTGTAACTTGGGACCGCTATTAAACGTGTAACCTTGAAAACGTTTTTAGTTTACTTCAGAAACTCGACAGTATATTACTTTCATAACTTCTCTTTTCAGTGTATAAAGCGCACTAACGCCATTTAGGTAAAGCAGCGCTATAGAAAATGAAAATAAATAGGTAAACCTTGCTGAGTCTTTTACTGACCGAAATCTCTACATGCAAGCACTGAGATCTTTTTTTGCCACTTATAATTCAGTGGTATCTACAAAGTGAAACGGATGTTAATTGAGTATTATTGAAAAGATGAGTCTCCTCCTCCTTCCCAAACTCCATGTAAATCATTATTAAACCAAGCCAAGCAGCATCAGCCCCCCAGCTGTGAACAAAACACTGTTCCGGCAGCATGAACACTGAAACATTTAAGAGCACCTCTGTGTACCAATGGAAAAGGATGAGTCGGTGTACACATCGCTAGCGGCTTTTTGTCTAAGCACACCACAGTATGTTTCAAGTGCAAATGAGATGTGTTATCGACCATGTTGTGTTCCTCCCTCCTTCGGTTTCTGTAAATGCTACAAGTAAGAACATGGATCCTGTCTGGTTTTCGATGGACGCTTCCTAACTTACCTTTGGAAGTGCAATGAAAGGACATGGTGGGAGGTATTGGAATGATGTGTGTAACTGAACGTTTCTGTCACTTGGTTGCCCGAAAGGGGAACTAACGGGCTATGAAAAGGGTGAAAGAAAGACATTGAGTGGGGTTAAGAAGGAATTGTTGAGTTCTGGAAAGGGGTATAATGAGATAATGGGTGATTGCAGGAAAAGTACTGGGGGAGTTGCTGTGAAAATACTAGGAGAAGTTGTGGGTCAGGAAGTGAAAGGGTAAATGGAAGAAGTTCTAGGATTGTGCGTGTATTGAAGGGTTCTGTGTGCAGGGCGCCGGCTCCCCGAGAGATGATCGTTATAGGACACAGAGAGTGTGTCTGTGAAAAAGACAAGGGGGGTGATTACAAAAAAAGAGCTGGGAGCGTCAGCCTGGTGCTCAAGAGGTACTCTGGGAGGGGGTTTGTTCCCTCTGCAGTGAAGAGTACTCATCAAGGATCCCGCCCAGAAGGCGCACAAGTTTTTAATCTGCAGGGAGCTGCAGAGGGGCGGCACCTGAAGCTGAGCGCCACCATGCTGCAGCCCAGGATGAGCTGGGGGGAGTTAAAGGGGGACAGGGAAGGAGAGTGAAATGCAGACAGTTCCAGTACTGATTAAAAGGTAGTAAACTGTGCATTGCATCAAAAAGGACACATTTTTCAGTATATGAAGGCACAAATGTGTGTTCCCCTACACTGTTATAGAGTAGATTTACAGCAGAGCATACAAACAACTTTGTCTCAGATTATCTGCCCCAATCCAGTTTACCCCAGTTTACTTCATTATACAATGTACCCCAATTCAGTCTAACCCAAGCTAAGCCAGTATTTGACTTCGCTAATGCTTTTTTTTGTTTCCATTCTTGCTTTTTAGGTTTCGCCTGCATAGTGCTTGTGCTTGTGCTGTGCTAGCGAGATCTTTTGGAAAAAAAAATAATAAAGAAATGGGCTTAGAGCCTGCCCAGTACTAATCTTTATTTACCATTGGCTGGCTCCGAAGTTACTCTGGTTTCCTTGCTTCTCATTGGTCAGAGCCTCCTCGCCTTTGAGCCTTATTTTTCCTTTTTTTAACATGCACTGCTTTGCTGCTTCTTTGACTGAAACCCCTTGTTCAAATTTGGTCCAGGTCTCGGTGAGTTGCTACATGGGGGAGGTATGTGGTCATTTCTGAGCCTCTGAACATCTAAACTCTAAAGTTAGATCCAAGTGGTGCACTTCTAAGGGGTAAATAGTGCAGTGCACACACAGTGCCTGTTTTACTGCTTTTAGTTTGTTCATGCTATGGAATTGGGGCACCCTTTGTGTTCTCCTGTGTGTGTGTGGCTTGCATCTTTGGTTCGCATTTCCTAACTTTTTCACTCTTCCCTGAGCTTATGTACTGGTTTTTGGGTTGTGAAGGATGCATACCACCTCATATATATATATTTTTTAATGCTTTTGTGTCCAATGTGTGGTGGTGGTAAATGTCATTGTAGCGGAGTTTTCAGTTGTGTTTTTGTCCACTGCTGGCCCGTTGGAGGTAGCAGCCGCTCTGATGGACCAGTTCAGTTCTGGATACATGAGCAGAACCACCACCGGACTAGAGTCGTAGCCAACCTTGGAGGGATGGCAGCTATCCCCAGCTCCCTCATGAGTTGGCAAACAAAGGGGGCAGCAAAAGGGCAGCAGAAAACACGCCAAAGAGAGCGAGTGGGGACCCAGTGACCAGGACATGGCGGGGTTTGAACAGCCCAATCCCAACATGAGGGGCGTGGCCTCATGTGCGACCGAAGGCAACCGGGACAAGCTAGAAAACCTCAGTTTTGCCACCAGGGTAATCACAGCTGGGTATCGGTTTGCGAGGCGCCTAGCATGGCTGACAAAACGGATCACACAGAAGCACCACAGTGTCAGGCTGACTAAGGAGGTCAAGAGTGATTTAAGACAGTGGTGTGGCTTCTTGGAGAACTTCAGTGGGACCCCAGTGTGGCAGGAACCTAGGGTGACGCCTGAACAGTTGTGCCTACACACGGTTTTGGCAGGTAGTTTGGAATTAGGAGCGATATTAGGCTTGACATGGTACACTGCCAAGTGGCCCATGAGTTGGCATGAGGAGGGATTAACTTTGAATGTTGCACTACTGGTGTTATTTCCAGTAGTTTTATCTTTCATGCTATGGAAAGCACAGCTGGCAAACAAGTGACACTGGTCAGATAACCATGTGGTAGTACAGGCAATAAACCTGGGGACAGCACGCTGCCCAAGGGTGTTAGCGCTACTGCAGCGACTTTTGGGCAACATAGCATTTAGGGCTAGACATGTATCAGGATGTGGCAAAGCAATTGCTGACACCCTATCTCGTTTTCAGTGGGAGAGGTTGCGTCAATTGTCACCTTGGGCAGATGAACAGATGACACCCCTTCCTGCAGACTTGGGGAGGTAGTGTGGCCTAGTGGTGGTTGTTGACAAGGCAACGGTCCCAATAACCGCGACCACCTATCGTAAGTGTCTGGAACAGTTCATGAAGGCGACCTAGGGGTAAGGGGGCACAAGACACTTTACCAGCAGCAAAGTGGAGGAATTTGTACACTGGGCTTTCGGCAGGGCAAATCCAGATCTTGGATGTAAACACACCTGAGTGCTGTAGCATATCACTCAAAGCTGCACTGGGCGTTTAAATCCAACCAACACATTTTATTGCTTCGCTGCTGTAGGAAGTTGGCTCTGTATATACTATTTCAAAGTAAGAAATAGTGTGCACAGAGTCCAAGGGTTCCCCTCAGAGGTAAGATAGTGGCAAAAGCAGATAATTCTAATGCTCTATTTTGTGGTAGTGTGGTCGAGTAGTAGGCTTATCAGAGGGTAGTGTTAAGCATTTGTTGTACACACACAGGCAATAAATGAGGAACACACACTCAAAGACTTACTCCAGGCCAATAGGTTTTTATATTGGAAAATATATTTTCTTAGTTTATTTTAAGAACCACAGGTTCAAGATTTACATCAAACACTTTAAATGTAAGGTACTTCACTTAAATACTTTAGGAACTTTGAATGAACACAATATCATATACAGCCTTTGTAAAAATGGCCATAAGCTGTTTTCAAAGTGAACACAGTGCAAAAATCAACAGTTCCTGGGGGAGATAAGTAAAGGTTAGGTTTGCAGGTAAGTAAAACACTTACAAGTCTCAAAGTTGGGGCCAAGGTAGCCCACCGTTGGGGGTTCAAGGCAACCCCAAAATTACCAAACTAGCAGCTTAGGGCTGGTCAGGTGCACAGGTCAAAGAGGTGCCCAAAATGCATAGGCTTCAATGGAGAACAGGGGTGCCCCGGTTCCAGTCTGCCAGCAGGTAAGTACCCGCGTCCTCGGGGGACAGACCAGGGGGGTTTTGTAGGGCACCAGGGGGGAAACAAGCAGGCACAGAAAGTACACTCTCAGCGGCTCAGGGGCGGCCGGGTGCAGAGTGCAAACAGGCGTCTGGTTTTAGATAGGAAGTAATGGGGAGACCCAGTGGTCTCTTCAACGATGCAGGCAGGCACAGGGGGTGCTCCTCGGGGTAGCCACCACCTGGGCTAGGCAAAGGGTCGCCTGGGGGTCGCTCCTGCACTGGAGTTCGGTTCCTTCAGGTCCTGGGGGCTGCGGGTGCAGTGTTGGTTCCAGGCGTCGGGTCCCTTGTTACAGACAGTCGCAGTCGGGGGAGGCCTCTGGATTTCCTCTGCAGGCGTTGCTGTGGGGGCTCAGGGGGGTCGTCTCTGGCTACTCACGGGCTCGCAGTCGCCGGGGAGTCCTCCCTGACGTGTTGGTTTTCCACAGGTCAAGCCGGGGGCGTCGGGTGCAGAGTGGAAAGTCTCATGCTTCCGGCGGGAAACGTGAAGTCTTTAAAGTTGTTTCCTTGTTGCAAGAAAGTTGCAGATTGTTGAACAGGGCCGCTGTTCACTGGAGTTTCTTGGTCTTTGGTTGCAGGGCAGTCCTCTGAGGCTTCAGAGGTCGCTGGTCCCTGTTGGATGCGTCGCTGTGCAGGTTCTTGGAGTCTGGAGACAGGCCAGTCGGGCTGGGGCCAAGTCAGTTGTCATCTCCATCGTCTCTGTGGGGCTTTCAGGTCAGCAGTCCTCCTTGTTGTAGGTTGCAGGAATCTGATTTCCTGGGTTCAGGGTTGCCCCTAAGTACTACATTTAGGGGTGTGTTTAGGTCTGGGGGGCAGTAGCCATTAGCTACTGCCCTGGAGGGTGGCTACACCCTCTTTGTGCCTCCTCTCTGAGGGGAGGGGGGCACATCCCTATTCCTATTGAGGGAATCCTCCAAAACCAATATGGAGGATTTCTTAAGGCAAGGGTCACCTCAGCTCAGGACACCTTGGGGACTATCCTGAATGATGGGTGACTCCTCCTTGTTTTTCTCATTATCTCCTCCGGACTTGCCACCAAAAGTGGGGGCTGTGTCCAGAGAGGCGGGCATATCCACTAGCTGGGATGCCCTGGGGCGCTGTAACAACAGGCATGAGCCTTTGAGGTGTTATAGTTCCTGCAGGGGGAGGTGAGAAGCACCTCCACCTCCACCCAGTGCAGGCTTTGTTCCTGGCCACAGAGTGACAAAGGCACTCACCCCATGTGGCCAGAAACTCGTCTGGTTGTGGCAGGAACTGGTCAGCCTAACACTAGGAGTCAGACTGGCATACAGGGGGCATCTCTAAGATGCCCTCTGTGTGCATTTTTCAATAAATCCCACACTGGCATCAGTGTGGATTTATTGTGCTGAGAAGTTTGATACCAAACTTCCCAGATTTCAGTGTAGCCATTATGGAACTGTGGAGTTCGTAATTGACACACTCCCAGACCATATACTCTTATGGCTACCCTGCACTTACAATGTCTAAGTTTGGCTTAGACACTGTAGGAGCATAGTGCTCATGCAGCTATGCCCTCACCTGTGGTATAGTGCACCATGCCTTAGGGCTGTAAGGCCTGCTAGAGGGGTGACTTAACTATGCCACAGGCAGGGGGTTGAGGGCAAGGCACCCTGAGGGGAGTGCCATGTCGACTTAGTCATTTTCTCCCCCCAGGTCACACAGGCTGTGAGGCAGTGTGCAAGTGCTGAGTGAGGGGTCCCCAGGGTGGCATAATACATGCTGCAGCCCTTAGACACCTTCCCTGGCCCCACAGGGCCCTTGGTACCAGGGGTACCAGTTACAAGGGACTTACCTGTGTGGCAGGGCAGTGCCAATTGTGGGAACAAAGGTGCAGTTTAGGGAAATAACACTGGTGCTGGGGCCTGGTTAGCAGGGTCCCAGCACACTTTCAATCATAACTGGCATCAACAAAAGGCAAAAAGTTAGGGGGTGGTGGCTCTGTCCAGAAACAGCAAAAAAATGGCAACAAAGAAGCAACTTTAAAGAGACTCTCACTTCCCGCCAGAAGCGTGAGTCTTTCCACTCTTCAACCGACACCCCTGGCTCGAGTTCAGGACAACAAACACTGCAGAGAGGACTCCCAGGCGGCTCCAACGATGTAGACACCCTGAGTCGACCCCCCCGCACCCCCACAGCGACCCCTGCAGAGAGGATCCAGAGGCTCCCCCTGACCGCGTCTTCCTGGTAACAAAGGAACCTGATGCCTGGACCAAGAGGAACCACCTACCAGTGTAGGAGTGACCAGTAGGCGGCCCTCACCCTAGCCCAGCCGGTGGCTGGCCCGAGAAGCCACCCCTGTGCCCTGCCTGCATCGTCAGAGTGACCCCCGGGTCCCTCCTTTGATTTCTTCAGCAAACCAGACGCTTACTTTGCACACTGCGCCTGGCCGCCCCTGTGCCGCTGAGGGTGGGACCACCCCCACCCCCGCCCCCACCCCCAGTGCTCTACAAAACCCCCCTGGTCTTCTCCCTGATGTCGCAGGTACTTACCTGCTAGCAGACTGGAACCAGAGCACCCCTGTTCTCCATAGGTGCCTATGTGTTTTGGGCCCTCCTTTGACCTCTGCACCTGACCGGCTCTGTGTTGCTGGTGCAGTAACTTTGGGGTTGCCTTGAACCCCCAAGGGTGGGCTGCCTATGGCCAGGAGACTGAAAGTGTACGTGCTTTACTTACCTGAAAAACTAACCAATGCTTACCTCCTCCAGGTACTGTTGATTTTTGCAGTGTCCACTTTTAAAGTAGGTATTTGCCGTTTTAAGCAAAACTGTGTGTGCTACTGTTTTAAATCAAAGTTCTGTACTTACCTGTGTGAAGTACCCTACGTTTGATGTACTTACCTCAAATTTGAATCTTGTGGTTCTAAAAATAAATTAAGAAAATATATTTTTTTATATAAAAACCTATTGGCCTGGAGTAAGTCTTTAAGTATGTGCCTCATTTATTGCCTGTGTGTGTACAACAAATGCTTAACACTACCCTCTGATAAGCCTACTGCGCGACCACACTACCACAAAATAGAGCATTATTATTATCTAATTTTTATCAACCTCTAAGGGGAACCCTTGGACTCTGTGCACACTCTCTCTCACTTTGGGATAGTATGTACAGAGCCATCTTCCTACAGAAATGCACTACAGTGCATTATCAAACCTCTATTAGTTAATGCACTGCAGAGGTCTGTGTGTAATCGGAGAGGACAGAAAGCACTGTGAATATGTAAATCCTTATTTTATATTTACATTACACACAGTATAAAATAGACTATTACAAAATGTTTTTCCATAAAATAGTGCTTCCAAAATATAGATTTTAGTAATACGCAGACCATGCGTAATACAATTTTCTTTACATAAATGTCATTTCAGCACCTCCTTACTGGTAGTAAACACTGTGTAAATACAATTACAATTAAAAGCATCCACTTCACAGTTCATTTGTAAACTTTTTACTACCACTCCAGAAGAATAAATCTTTATCATCACAAGGCTTCCAGTGATTCGATCAGTACTGACTCCCACACATCCTTTACATTTGCAGATTACAGTTTACGTTTGCAGATTAACTGGTAGCGCATATTTGCATTTCCTTCAGGCAAGCAGGCACCATGGCAAGAACACTTCTTTAGATGCCTGCCCCTCCCTCGGATTCACTTAACAGGAGGCTCACTGAACGACAATTCAGCTGAAGCTTTCTGAACTATCTAAATTAACTGTCCCCGGACGGTTGTCATTTTCCAAAATGATGAGGTTTTGGATTCGAGGCGGAAGTGAGGAATGTGCGCCCCCCTTCCGATGACTTGACGGCCCGTCTGGGGGGGGTCACAACCCACAGTTTGGAGACTTCTTATCTAGGGTGAATCAGGGCTCATTGTGTATGCTGTTGGAAGACGTGCAGATGGGGGAGAAGCGTTTGATTCTGTACCTGAAGAGGTCAAAAACCGACCGGGTGGGGGAGAGGGCAGGTCAAACGCTGGAGTGCCTTGTGACTAGTGAGCACTGCCCAGTATGCATGACCCACTGTTACATGCAGATCAGGGTGGGGGTGGCCCCCCGTTGTTTATATACAAGGATTGCAGCTTCCTCAGCAGGTTTATGCATGGCCTTATTGAAAGTGGGCCTTGCTTTCGCCATATATTAATGCTGTTAATACTTGTATTTATGGTTCATTAATGCAAAGTCTTTAATATTCGGGTGAGCACTCTAAATAAATGTTGTAACCTCAGACTTCACTACTGACAATAGTTGAAATTTTCACAAAATACATACAAGTGTTTGCATAGTTTTAACAATATGAGGCTAGGTATAATGCTCCCAGAATGCTCTCTTGATTAGATTCAAATACTTGCAGAATCTTGAAACCAGGTTTGATGAGTCTGCTTTCGAAATAAAATGTTCACAGAAACTGCAGCTAGGGGGGAAAAAAGCGTTTTGCTAAACTACTGTGAACTATTAGGTACAATTTGTTAAGCATTATTTAGTAAAATGTGTTGATGATGCTAGTATTTCCAAAAATTATTCATAATGGGAAGGTCAGCGTAACCAGTTTCAACTAGATTATGGAAAACATGAACATAAGTCAACACTGGCAAAGCCAGTAGGCCTGACATTGGTGGTCAGTCTTTCTGTTTTGTCAATGAGTGTCTTGTTTTGACATGGCTTTTGTAAAACTTTATTGCTGTGAGAGCTGCTGGGCTCTCACTTTTGTAACAAACATTGGCAAAACTATTTGTTCGATGGCATATGTTGCTGCAGATACACATGTTTCGCACAGTCCGCTGCCTGGTGTTGGGCTCGGAGTATTACAAGTTGTTTTTCTTCTAAGAAGTCTTTTTTGGTCACGGGACCGAAGGACTCCTCCCTCTTCGGCTCCATTGCGCATGGGCGTCGACTCCATCTTAGATTGTTTTTTTTCCGCTGTCGGGTTCGGACGTATTCCTTTTCGCTCCGTGTTTCGGTTCTGAAAGTTAGTCAGAATCTCGGAAGAAAGCGTCGGTATTGTTCCGTTCGGTATCGGGATAGTTAGGTACATCGACACCGATCATCGGAAGACTTTGGGGTAGCTTCGATCCCCCGTCGGGGCCTGGTCGGCCCGACCGCGTGCGACATCGAAGCCGATGGAACGGACCCCGTTTCGTTTCTGCCCAAAATGTCACAGTAAGTATCCTTATACAGATCAGCACTTGGTCTGTAACTTGTGCTTGTCCCCCGAGCACAAGGAGGATACCTGTGAGGCCTGTCGAGCCTTCCGGTCCAGAAAAACACTCCGGGACCGAAGAGCCAGGCGTCTACAAATGGCGTCCACGCCGACAAAACAACGTTTCGACGACGAAGAGGAAACATTCTCGGTTCCGGAATCAGATTCCGGAGACTCCGACGTCGAACAACAGCAACAAACAGTGAGTAAGACGTCGAAAATTAAAACCATCGAGAAGACAAAAGCCCAGGGGACGCCACTGCCAACAGGCCATGGCTCGACCCATAAAACCGGCGAGCCGTCGAAGGCGCCGAAAAAGGGCACGCCCATAGCGGCTCCGAGAGGCAAAAACAAGATGCCGGCACCGAAAAACATCGGCACCGAGACACCCTGCCGAAAGCCACAAAAATTCTGTCGGTGCCGAAGCCGAAAAAAGATTCTCTCTCAGCGCCGAAAAGTTCCACACCTCCATCCTACACAGAGGAACAAGGAATAAGTGGCCAGATGCACAGATTTGGACAAGAGCTCCAAAGTGTAGAATCAGACTACACACAAAAGAGACTGTACATCCAGCAAGACACAGGGAAGATATCAACCCTTCCCCCAATAATGAGAAAAAGAAGGATCGGACTTCTCAAGGATGACGCACAACCACAAGCCAAAATGGTTAAAAAAGTCACGCCTCCGCCCTCTCCACCACAACAGGCATCGCCGGCACAAACACCGCCACAAATGCACTCACCAGCGCAAACTACCATAAGTCAAGATAATCAGGATCAAGACGCTTGGGACCTATATGACACCCCAGTGCCGGACAATGATCCCGATTCATACCCCACAAAGCCGTCACCGCCAGAGGACAGTACCTCATACTCGCAACTGGTGGCTAGGGCAGCAGAATTCCACAATGTCCAACTGCATTCCGATCCTATAGAGGATGATTTTTTATTTAACACCCTCTCGGCTACACATAGCCAATATCAATGTCTCCCAATGCTACCAGGGATGTTACGGCACGCAAAACAAATTTTTGAAGAGCCCGTAAAATCAAGAGCCATCACCCCAAGGGTGGATAAGAAATACAAACCACCACCCACAGACCCAGTGTTTATTACTTCGCAGTTACCACCTGACTCCGTAGTAGTAGGGGCAGCTCGCAAAAGAGCAAATTCCCATACATCTGGCGACGCCCCACCTCCGGACAAAGAAAGCAGAAAATTTGATGCGGCAGGAAAAAGAGTAGCATCACAGGCAGCCAACCAGTGGCGCATCGCAAATTCTCAAGCGCTGCTGGCCCGATATGACCGCGCACACTGGGATGAGATGCAACTTCTCATAGACCATCTTCCACAGGAATACCAAAAAAGGGTGCAGCAAATAGTTGAAGAGGGACAAACGATCTCAAACAATCAAATCCGCTCTTCAATGGACGCAGCCGATACTGCAGCGAGAACAGTCAACACTGCTGTCACCATAAGGAGACACGCTTGGCTCCGCACTTCAGGTTTCAAACCAGAAATCCAGCAGGCTGTCCTTAAAATGCCCTTCAACGAGAAACAACTTTTTGGCCCTGAAGTGGACACAGCCATTGAAAAACTTAAAAAGGACACAGACACGGCCAAAGCCATAGGCGCACTCTACTCCCAGCAGAGGCTCTTTTAGGAAAACTCCATTTAGAGGGGGGTTTCGTGGCCAACCCACAGACACCACCAGCCAACAAACAAGAACCACACCATATCAGGGTTCATTCCAAAGAGGAGGTTTCAGGGGATATAGAGGGGGTCAATTCCCAAGGAGTAGGGGAAGATTCCAGACTCCAAAAACACCTCCACCTAAACAGTGACTTTCAAGTCACACAACCCCTTCACTCAACACCAGTGGGGGGAAGACTAAGCCAATTCTACCAATCTTGGGAGCAGATTACAACAGACAATTGGGTATTAGCAATAATCCAACATGGCTATTGCATAGAATTCCACAAATTCCCACCAAACATCCCTCCAAAAACACGCAAAATGTCACCACAACATTTAGAACTTTTAGGACTAGAAGTTCAAGCACTACTGCAAAAGGATGCAATAGAGTTAGTACCAGTACAACAAAAAAACACAGGAGTTTACTCCCTGTACTTTCTAATTCCCAAAAAAGACAAAACATTAAGACCAATATTAGATCTCAGGACACTAAATACCTACATCATATCGGACCACTTTCACATGGTCACACTACAAGACATCATTCCACTGCTCAAACAGCAAGATTACATGACCACATTAGACCTAAAAGATGCGTACTTTCATATACCGATACACCCTTCTCACAGAAAGTACCTAAGGTTCGTATTCAAAGGAATGCATTACCAATCCATTACCAATTCGAATGTTGCCATTCGGAATAACAACTGCACCAAGAGTATTCACAAAATGTCTAGCAGTAGTAGCAGCACATATCAGGAGACAACAGATATATGCGTTTCCTTACCTAGACGATTGGCTAATCAAGACCAACACAGTAAAAAAGAGCACAAACGACACCACATATGTCATACAAACCCTTCACAAACTGGGTTTCTCCATCAACTATACAAAGTCACACCTCGAACCGTGTCAGACACAACAATATCTAGGGGCAACCATCAACACATCAAAAGGAATTGCCACTCCAAGTCCACAAAGAGTGCAAGCATTCCACAAGGTAATAAGTGCTATGTTTCCAAACCAAAAGATACAAGCAAAATTTGTGCTAAAACTTCTAGGCATGATGTCATCATGCATAGCCATTGTCCCAAACGCAAGACTACACATGCGACCCTTACAACAGTGCCTAGCATCACAATGGTCACAGGCACAGGGTCAACTTCAAGATCTGGTGTTGGTAGACCGCCAAACATACCTCTCGCTTCTATGGTGGAACAGCAACAATTTAAACAAAGGGCGGACATTTCAGGACCCAGTGCCTCAATACGTTATAACAACAGATGCTTCCATGACAGGGTGGGGAGCACACCTCAATCACCACAGCATTCAAGGACAATGGGATGTACACCAAACAAAATTTCATATCAATTACCTAGAACTGTTAGCAGTATTTCTAGCGTTAAAAGCCTTTCAACCCATAATAACACACAAATACATTCTTGTCAAAACAGACAACATGACAACAATATATTATTTAAACAAACAAGGAGGAACACACTCAACACAATTGTGTCTCCTAACACAAAAAATATGGCAGTGGGCGACTCACAACAACATTCGCCTAATAGCACAATTTATTCCAGGGATCCAAAACCAACTAGCAGACAACCTTTCGCGAGACCACCAACAAGTCCACGAATGGGAAATTCACCCCCAAGTTCTGAACAAGTACTTTCAAATTTGGGGAACACCCCAAATAGATTTGTTCGCAACAAAAGAAAACGCAAAATGCCAAAACTTCGCATCCAGGTACCCACACCGCGAATCACAAGGCAATGCTCTATGGATGAGTTGGTCAGGGATATTTGCATACGCTTTTCCCCCTCTCCCTCTCCTTCCATATCTAGTAAACAAGTTGAGCCAAAATCAACTCAAACTCATACTGATAGCACCCACATGGGCAAGACAACCTTGGTATACAACTCTACTAGACCTTTCACTAGTACTGCATGTCAAACTACCCAACAGACCAGATCTGTTAACACAACACAAACAACAGATCAGGCATCCAAACCCAGCATCATTGAATCTGGCAATTTGGCTCCTGAAATCCTAGAATTCGGACATTTAGACCTCACACAAGAATGTATGGAGGTCATAAAACAAGCTAGAAAAGCTTCCACTAGACACTGCTATGCATCTAAGTGGAAAAGATTTGTTTGCTACTGCCATACCAATCAAATCCAACCATTGCATGCCTCTACAAAGGACATAGTGGGATACTTACTACATTTGCAAAAAGCAAATCTCGCTTTTTCATCTATAAAAATACACCTCGCAGCAATATCTGCTTACCTACAAACTACTCATTCATCGTCTCTATTTAGAATACCAGTTATTAAAGCATTCATGGAAGGGCTAAAAAGAATTATACCACCAAGAACACCACCAGTTCCTTCATGGAACCTTAACATCGTCTTAACAAGACTCATGGGTCCACCTTTCGAACCCATGCATTCCTGTGAAATGCAATATCTAACCTGGAAAGTCGCATTTCTCATTGCAATCACATCCCTCAGAAGAGTAAGTGAAATACAGGCATTTACCATACAAGAACCATTTATTCAAATACACAAAAATAAAATAGTTCTAAGAACAAATCCAAAATTTCTACCAAAAGTAATCTCACCATTCCATTTAAATCAAACAGTAGAATTGCCAGTGTTCTTCCCACAACCAGATTCCGTGGCTGAAAGGGCACTACATACATTAGACATCAAAAGAGCACTAATGTACTACATTGACAGAACAAAGCTAATCAGGAAAACTAAACAACTGTTCATAGCTTTTCAAAAACCACACATAGGAAATCCAATCTCTAAACAAGGCATTGCTAGATGGATAGTCAGATGTATTCAAACATGCTATCTTAAAGCCAAAAGAGAATTGCCTATTACACCAAAGGCACACTCAACCAGAAAGAAAGGTGCTACAATGGCCTTTCTAGGAAACATTCCTATGAGCGAAATATGTAAGGCTGCAACCTGGTCTACGCCTCATACATTTACTAAACACTACTGTGTAGACGTACTAAATGCACAACAAGCTACAGTGGGCCAAGCTGTACTAAGAACATTATTCCAAACTACTTCAACTCCTACAGGCTAAACCACCGCTTTTAGGGGAGGTAACTGCTTTATAGTCTATGCGAAACATGTGTATCTGCAGCAACATATGCCATCGAACTGAAAATGTCACTTACCCAGTGTACATCTGTTCGTGGCATTAGTCGCTGCAGATTCACATGTGCCCTCCCGCCTCCCCGGGAAGCCTGTAGCCGTTTAGAAGTACATCTTAAATCTTAAACATTTGTACATTTGTAAATAATTATTATAAACTTTTTATGTACATACGTATTCACTCCATTGCATGGGCACTATTTATAGCAAACAACTCCATCCTCACCCTCTGCGGAGAAAACAATCTAAGATGGAGTCGACGCCCATGTGCAATGGAGCCGAAGAGGGAGGAGTCCTTCGGTCCCGTGACCAAAAAAGACTTCTTCGAAGAAAAACAACTTGTAATACTCCGAGCCCAACACCAGGCAGCGGACTGTGCGAAACATGTGAATCTGCAGCGACTAATGCCACGAACAGATGTACACTGGGTAAGTGACATTTTCATTGCGTCTCAAAAACCACACATTGCCATAGTAGTTCCTGGCACTGAACATAACTACTTTGTGTGCTGATAAGCTTCTTTTGAAAAAGCAGATTGTGCTCATTCACAGTGAAGCCAGCCGATAGATGGAATTTTAATAAAAACAAAAGGTCTTGGTTCACGCCAGACCTTAGGCCCTCTTCTCACAAAAGTGCACCCATGGTATGTCTTTGCGTTAGTGCAGATTTATGTATTTCATGAATTCACAAGAATTTACAGAAGTAGACGAGTAAATTGTATTCCCAGAAAATGTTTGTGAATTGTATTTTAGCGAAACTATGCATGTGTAGATTTGCTTCTGTGAAAATCTGCTAAGCATTTACAAGTTTACTTTCCCTCAACTATTTTGTTTTTCCCCAACCCTGGAAGAAGTTTTACATCAGACCTTTATCTGAAGTAAATTTGCAAACTTTCCCAGTTTGGGAAAAGATTAGATAAGAGCTGGTGAAACCCGACAAAACATGCAAGTTAGGTTTGCACAGACTCAAAAAGGCATTTCAACCCAGGAACATTCCTTACTACTACCTCCAGCCCCAGTATGTAGATCTACAGAAAGGTGGCAAAACAATGGAATTGCTTGTGTTCAAGCCCTACTTAAGTATTTCAAGATTGCTGCAGTATTTGTTGCTGCACTAAAGGGATACGTAGATTATTTTTTACAGGGCTAGTAGATTTATGAAGCAGCCTGTCCCCTGGATAAGTAGATATGTTATTAAATTGCACATATCTGGCTTAAAAGAAAAAAAAGTGCTGAGATGCGGTCTGGTCAACGCTGGCCGCATCATAGTGCTTTTTTTAAAAAAAATCCCATGTTCCACATGTACAAAAAGAAGGACAAACCTAGTGACAACTCTTGCATAAGTGAAACCTATTGGCTTTGCCAATGCTTTTTTTTTTTTTTTTTTTTATTCTTCTGCATTTAGATTGGGTTTTCAAGATAAAAATTATCAAAATCTGTTTCTTTACACCAACAATTATCACACTTTCCTGTAATGTGTATGGAAAGTAAAAAGAATGTATTTATTTTATCTAAGTATCCCTGTCTCAGAGGAAGCTTCCATACTGTGTTATTCAAATTATAGGTGATGGTAATTATTTTTAATTTATATTTTTTATTGCAAGTGAATGGAGGCCACCTTTAGTGGTACATGTTTTATTCCCTTCTTTTTTACGAGGGATATGGTTACAGTAAAAAAGTTGCACAAGTTTGCCCAGGCTTACTCTTTCGTCTTTGCCAGTGCTTATCCTGCCTTCAGATGCAGCCTCCGAGGAGTGGTGTTAATTTAAAGGCCGTGAAAGGACTTTCACTGTAGTCATTCCTGTGATTGAAGCTCTGTTTATTACAGAGACCACCACTGCAGTCAGTGTGGCCAAGGGTCCACAGGCCCATGTACAGCAGGAGTACAGCTCACAGACCTGAGTGAGGGTTCCACAAACCTATCCGGGGCCCCGAGAACAATAAAGGCAATAAATACAACCAATCCATTCCCTATCAAATGGGCGCTGTCCGATAAACCCCAGTTGACGTCATCAAATCAGACCCTATTCCAAAAGGCCAGCTTACGTCATCTCACAAACTCGCTGTCCGAACGGCAGCTGACGTCATCAAAGCAGCATTCCGGAACGCTAGCTGACGTCATCACACAAAGCAGCTGACGTCATCACACAAAGCAGCATTCCGGAACGCTGGCTGACGTCATCACACAAAGCAGCGTTCCGGAACGCTGGCTGACGTCATCACACAGCAGCATTCCCACCCTAGTTGCTGGAGACTGCTAGAGAGCCAGGGCAGGGGAAGGAGCTGCGGGTTTCTCCAGGCTGGACGGCTGCTCTGATGCAGACTTTCACAAGGTACACCCTGAAGCTGCTCAACAACAAGGTGATTGGTAACAGTTGTTATCATTACTTTTTGTTTGTGTTCTGTGTCCAGGCCTTATGGGAGGCGGAAACGTCTCGCCTCGTCGCCCAGTTCGAGAAGACGATGAAAGATGAGAGCATTGAAGATGAGGAGTTGTTTTTCGTGGAGGAAGACGGGGAGACGAAGCTGCCGGAGTTCGTGGGGCCCGAGTTTGAGAACAACCTGCGGGTGCCGCTCCTGGAGGTGCTTAAGTACCCGTACCTGCTGCTGGATGAACGGCTCAGTAAGTATCCGTGAGTAGGCACCGATGACCTGCGCCCTTGTTGCTATAGGGGTTGGGGGTGCTGCACCGAGGCTTGGGGTACTGACTTACAGGCACCGAGTTCAGAAGAGGGCTATATAGACTCACACGTCCCTTGTGGCCTAAAAATCGCCACCATACTTCGTTTTCTCTTTTGTCTGACTTTGTTATTGCACGGCCCCCATATTTACAGGAATCGGGGTCCCTCCATAGCTTCCTCCACCCTGTCATGGTCCAACTTTTGCCACAAAGAGAGCCTGTAGGTTCGAGATTGGGTACCCGAGGCCATGCCTGAGAGCCTGCAGCCGCTCGCCAAGAGCTGGGAACAGGGTTTTACTGCTGCACCGGTGTCTGTCTGGTCAGGGCCAGCTCACTGACCTCAAGAGGGGGCGCTGTTTTTAGCATTAACTTATGGTTTAAAAGCACCTGCTCTGGAGTTCCTGGTGCGTCCAGCTTTCAGGCAGCAATAAAAATGCCAAGAATACTCTTGTGCTTAATGTTCTGCTAGAGAGATGGGAAATGCCCTTGCCAGAGAGAGAGATGGGTTGGGAGTTTAGTCTAGTGGCAGATTTGACTCGCCATAAAGTAGCGCAGACAGTTAATATGCCTGCTGCGAAGCACAGACCTGCATTTTATGCCGATAGCTGAGTGGATTAGTAACACCAGCCTTTACCTGCACTTTAAAACACATGAACTGTATGTGAGAGAGAGGCCATGGAGGGATGAGGGGTACCTTTCCTGGGTGGTAGTGAAGGACTTTGAGGAGGTGGGGGCGGGTGCCAAAATAGTTTGTCAACCATCGTATGCCCCCCCTCCACCCAAAGCAAAAGCCAGCCCTGTATTTGGCCCTCACCCTTAAAGGGCGCAGAGGCTGCCGTAGGCACCAATGCTCTTTTGCAGAATTTTGGAAACCCAGGGATGGCAGGTACTGGTAACACAGTCCTGTTCACAATCGTCTTTGTAGTGAACAAGTGACCTTGTACTTGCCAACTTTTCACTAGCGGTAATTGTCTGGTGCCTTCTGCAAGACCATCCTCTTTTTTGAGTTTTCCTTCTTTTTTCACCTTAGGTGAGCTGTGCGTGGAAGCCTTGTGCAAGATGGAGAGAGTCGGGTACTCATTCCAGGTCTTTGACAAGCACCCCGGCATCTACCTGCTCCTGGTGCACCCCAATGAGCTGGTGAGTCTGCCCAGTGCTAAGGAGAGCCAATCAAAGTGCTTCTAAAACCGCAGGCGCTGCACCGTTTATGCACTTTCCAGGGTGAGGGGCAGGATGTTGTGATAAATGTGAAAGTACAAGTTTCCGTGTGAAGGTGCCTGGCTGTGTGTCTGCTTTTTAGTCATATAGCAGTTTTATTGTGGTCTTCTCTACATGTTTCACCTCTCACTAAGAGAACCCCCCCCTTTGGGGCAGTGCATGCGCCATTAAGCGTCCCCTCCCCTGCAGTAGCTGTGTAATTTGTCTCTGCTTGCTGGCAGTACACCTTACTGAGATCAATTATTGCACTACACATCTGTGGCTGTCTTGCTATTAGAAGTTGGAGCCCTGCTGGGGCTGATTAGAGCACTCTTTTTTCCAAGGTTGATTAAATCAGAGTTCCTTAATAAGACCCCAGGTTATGCACTGTTCTATGGAGCACTAAACGTTTGTGGCACCAAGTGTGGAATTAACAGTAAATAAGAATAAATGTGCTGTTACTCGTCTCCACTCACCCTTCTGGTGCAGCCCCACACCTCTGATCAGTGCTCATCTAGTGTTCATAGTGCCAACCGGTTTCTCCAGGTCTGGCTGGGGCAGAGATGTTGTCCCCTATGGTTGCTCAGTAGGTGTTCGTCCTCGGTCTTCACAGACCACTTCACCAGAGTCCAGGGACCCTGCCTGACATCCCAGTAGAGAAGTGTGTTGATGGCATTCAAAAGCACATCACGGTTACTCTGACTGCAGTTTTCTGAACCTGCCTCCCTTGGCACTGGAGGGAAGTGTGACTCAGGATGTGTAGCCAGTTGACTATCTGCTCTCCTTGTTGTGCATAATCTAGACATCCCTGGCTCCTCGTGTGTTCTTTGCTTCGGATCGCTAGATGTCAGGTCTAGAATGCCATCTGCACGTAACCCAAAATTTTCAATTTGTGCTTCCGCATTCTGGGTAAAGAGCTGGCTCATGAGTCAAAGACTATTTTGCTAGCGTGAAGTGACCCTGCTTCTTGTAAAAGTGGGTGGGCAGACTGGCTTCTGCCATCTTGTATACGCTTAGCTGCACCTTTTTGTTCTGAAACTTGCTAATACCACTTCTCGGAATGCTCCTTGAATGTTTTTTTTTAATTTTTTTTTTATTTTTATTTTTTATGAGAGGCTTCTAATTGCAGAGTCCTTGCCTTAGAATATCCTCCAAGCATCAGACTGGTTCCAGAAAATCTTAAGCGGTACCTCTGTGCATTGGTAGGTGACGCTGACTGCACCAAATTGATGTCCGTGTCTGAGTGCACTGACATCGGTTCCTTTTTTTTCCGTGCCGACAGCCGTGGATCGACAGAGATAAACCTTGGTCACTTTTTGACCAACTTTGTATTGACTTTTGCTAAGCTGTTTTTCCAGAATTGTTTCCAGTGTGCTAGGGACATGTCCCCACGGAAGCCTACAAGTTTTAAACCTTGCAGGTAATGCCACAGGCAGATATCTGAGATTGATCCCCACTTGGTTTGCCTTGGGTGCTTTGGGTCAAGCCGTGACTACTAATGCTGTTCAGGCTGCCTTTTGATGCACTTGAAAGCTATTCGGGAGGGGTCGCTGAAGTTTTGTGCGGCACAGCAATGCAAATCCCTTCAGCATGCCTGCTCTTGAGGACGTCTGTCCTGCAGATGATCTCAAACCCACTCCCAGAGCTGTTTAAGCGACCGCTCGTCCTCCAAGTCGAAGTCGTCTTTGGACAAGTCCAAAAAAAAAGAACTCGAAGCGTTACTCAACTAATCTGTGCCCTTCAAAGTCCCAAGAAGGAGTCTGCAGCTGTCCCCAGGCCTCTAGGCCCTGTGCACCTCCCATGCAGAAGGTGCAGACTCCTTCCAGAGCTTCCTGGAGCCAGAGCTATTCTGAGCTTCAGGAATAGCTATTCCCAGTGTCAGGAGCTCTGTGAAGCCATCATCTTTGGGCTACCGACTCACTCTGGATTGCCTTTGAACCCCAAGGAGCCAAGAAGTGTCACAACCAGTTTATTATTATCCTCCCACCCAAATGCAGTTCGGACCCTCTGGATCTGCCCCCTGACCGTTAGACTCTGGTCCCGAGCTCCATTTCGGCTCCCCTACCCTAAATGGGTCTTGGTCCCACGGCACCGTTGTCCTGGACACCACATGATGATGGTGAATCCATCGTCCTTTCAGACTCCAAGATGGTGCCGGTCGACCATGTCCAAACTCAAGGCTGCTGACACATGGGACAAGACTGGCTTTTGTCTCAGACACTGTGGCTCTGTCGTTTGGGGAGTTTGAGGACGACGCTGAGTACGGGGCTTTGACCCCACAGACAAGATAGCTGAAACCTTACTGGAGGAGTACTGGTATGAGGAGTTAGGTCATGCCATCGGACTGGACACTTCGCCAGACTACGGGATAGTCTCCTATCTGGGCAAGCCATTGAAATCCGCATAATTCGGAATGGTGATGAGGGGGTCTGCTGAGGTCCTTGATTGCTAGCTTCCATCAGTGGAAGTTCAAGCTAATGTCTTAACAGAGGTGCTTCTTCTGGAGCAGCCCAGTGCAGAGGGTCCTGCTTCCTTTTAACAAGCCCTCACAGATGTCCTCCTCAGCACCTAGTCCAAGCCTTGTTCTTGGGGTCCCAGTGAACTGTCAGGTTGCACATCAGCAGTGTCCTGCACCAGGAGAGTTTTCATTCCTCATGCCAGCTGTTCTTGACGGCCGGGACGCAGCAAGATTTACCATTGGATCAGCGGGACAATGAGTTCCATAGTGCTACAAATCGGTTGGTGGATTAACGCCCTTCATTTTCTTGAAACCCATCCGGCCATGCCACCATCTGTACAATGATTGTCGGAGGCCCACCTGCCCTTGTTATACCAGGAAGTGGAGGCTGTTTTGGCAAAAAGAGCCATTGAAATGGTTCTGACAACAGAAGTAGGTTGTGGATGCTACTTCCGCTACTTTCTTCCTTCTGAGGTTCTCAATGTTATTCTGGCAGTCGGGTGTCCCAACATGAAATCGGTATGAGCTTGCCATTGGAACAAGTTTGTGGCTCTGTTTTCAGACAAGCATGTTGGCCCACTTCGTGGCATCTGTCTGAGGTGTTATTTTTTGTGTTATCATTGGCCCAGCAAAGCCTTGTTCTGGGCACAGTTAAGGGATATTTTTTTTTCTGTTTTGTCATTTCTGCAGTTCTGTATTTAAGTAATCTGCAACACGTTTCCGCCTTCTGCTTTCATTATGGCCCAGCAGGAATTGAATTTGGTTTTAACCTACCTCATATGATCTCCCATTGAACCCATGCATAGTTGTCATCTGAGGCTGTTGACTCCTAAAATGGTCCTTTTGTTGGGCATTACTTTGAATTGGAGCATGTGAGCTTCAGGCCTCTAAGTTCACCCACTGCACTCTTATACCAGGACAACTGGTTCTCTGCATACATCCCTCATTTCTCCCTTAAGTGGTGATCCTTTTTCACTTCGAACAGATAATCCCCTTTCTGACTTTCTTTGCTGCCCTACACCTCTCCAAAGCGAAGGAGAGACTCCATCGTTTGGATCCAAAGAGGGCTCTTGGTTTTTATATCAATACTACCATAGGCCACCGACTGATCAGCTTTTCATTGAATTCACCAGAGAAAAGAAGGAAAATGAGGTGCAAAAGAGGACCATCTCTCAATGGATTATACTCTGCATTAAAATCTGCTAGAGCCAATGCATCTACTACTACTTTAGCAGGCAGTTGTTAACATCTGTAAGGCTGATATGTGGGTGTTGCTCCACATGTTAACAAAGCACTTCTGTGTGGGCAGTCTGTTGGAGACATCTAGCTGCAGATTCCTTACATTTAAAATTTCGTAGGCGTCAGACTGGATCCGGAAGATCTTTGCCTGAGAAGTACACTTGCATGCCGTCAGATGGCTTCATTCGGTTCTGCCTGGCGCCGTTGGTGCTAGATGTGACGTTGTCACCTATATATGGGCCACCTCGGTGCACGGACCTCAGTTCTTTTCTTTCTGCTCCAGTTAGTGCTGATCTGAAGAACTAGCTACCCTCTGCCTCTTTTTGACAGGTTTTTGAGTGTGTCAAGGAATGTCTTCAGGGAAGGCAGGTTTTAAGCCGTGTGGCACCTGCCACCGCACCATGTCGGTTTCAGATCCCACTCATGTCTGTATGTGGTGCCTGGAGTGCGACCACGACTCTTAAGTCATACTCTGACTGCCAGGCCATAGCGCCAAAGCCTTTGAGGGTGCAGTCCCTAAAGCTACTTGCAGCCCGACAGTCGACGTCACTTAGCCAGACTCCTTGAAGGCCTTGTTCCCGAAGGAGAAGGTTGCGGGAACGCTTCAGGAACCCCAAGTCCTTTTTGTCCAACTCCAAGTCATCAGTACACTCCAGGAAGAGACATAAGAAGCACAAGAAGTCCAAGCGTGCTTAGACTTCTACTCGTCCGTCGGCCATTGTGTCAACTTTGGAACATCAACTTTCCAGGCAAGGTTTTGCAGAGCCGTTGCCAGACTCAACTCTTCGCCTTCCTGCATTTCGGAGATCCGGAGCGACCTCTGCTCAGGTGAGAGAGTTCTATGTGGCCATGTTCTGCGTATTTGAGTGGGCAACCCCTCTGGAGCTCTTTCAGGCCCTACAGGGCCAGCAGAGGCCCCATCAGTTTCTGCACCGACGGCTCTGGCATCGGCACCAATGGGGTCTCACGGAACCGATCTCGGATCTGGAGTGGTGCTGGTTGTGACAGTGCATCTTTTTCCAGTGTCGGTTCAGACGCGATGCTCCCGGCGGCGCCAGACCCATTCTAATCCTCAACAAGACTGAATGGTGTCGCTTGATGCAGACTGAGGCGCCAACAGGTCCCATTGGTCCTAGGTTGTTCCCCGAGCATTTTTCGGAGCAGCCAGGCATAGAGGGGGAATGGGAGAAGTCACAGGACCTTTTTAGAATACCAGTTGGTAAAATCTATGGACTGGTATGAGGAACTTGTGTGATGCCAGTGGACTGGGCACATCTCCAGATACTGGTTTGCTTTCTCCCCCTACCATGGCTATGGAGGAGGGAACATCCTAGGCAGTGGTGTTAAAGAGGGCAGCGACGGTCTTCTACCTCCCCTCTGCAGCAGTCAATACAACCCTCTTGACAGAAGTGCTTCAGCCTGGAGCTTCCTCCACCCAGCACAGGGGCTCCTATGAACAGGACAGTTGCCCGCCGCCATTGCTCCACACCAGGTGACCCGAGTTTCCTCACCCAACACCCCATCACTGAGAGCTTGATAGTCTAAACCTCAACTTCCCTGCTGCTCCCCCGGACAGGGAATCCAAAAGGATGGACACCTTGGGAAAGGAAATGTTTTCTTGCACCAGCCTAGCATTGTGGTCTGTGATCACTGCATGCCTTTTGAGCCATTATTCTCACATATAGTGGGATACGGTTGTGCAATCACTGCCAAAGGTTCCTGACGAGGCCCAGGCCATCCTCTCCCAAGCCGTGAAGGACAGGAGAGATGCAGCAAAGTTCACCATCACGTGTGGATTGGACACAACAGACTCGCAGGGCAAAGCTGTTTTGTCCACAGTGGCACTTTAATACCACGTCTGGCTGAGAACATCTGGCTTTTCGGGGGATGGCCAGGCCAACCTCATGGACAAGCCCTTCAATATGACAAGTCTCTTCGGAGAGAAAGCAGACTTGATGCTGGAGCACTATAAGGACTTGCGGGCTACGGCCAAGTCCTTGGGCCTCAGTTACCCCGCATCCCCAGGCTGCCTTTCGTGGCTATGGAAGGGGTGTGCCACCGCACCAACCCTGTGCCAGCCATCGTCCTGCACAAGCTCCCGAAGCTTTGTGTGGAGGTGGACGCAGTGCATTCTGACTCTGTGGGTCAGATAGCCAGAGGTCGTCCACCACCAACCCCCACCTTCCCAGCAGCTGCAACCTCAAGGCCCTCCTAGTCTCCTAATAAGTGATCATGGCTGATCAGTTAGTGGGAAAATACTCCATTTCTCCCAATGGCATTCCATTACATATACAGTTGGTTCCTGCAAATCATTCGGAGGGGCTACTCCCTCCCCTTTGAATCCTCCTCTCCCCCTGTACCGCCAACACAAGAGCGGCTGACAGAGGATCTTCTATCCTTACTCCGAGAGGACTTTCTTGGCCAAGAGAGTAATAGAGAGGGTTCTGATATCAGAAGTAGGCAGTGGTTCTTATTCCTGCAACTTCTTGATCCAAAAAAAGAAGAA
The DNA here is from genome assembly GCF_031143425.1 of Pleurodeles waltl. Lineage (NCBI taxonomy): Eukaryota > Metazoa > Chordata > Amphibia > Caudata > Salamandridae > Pleurodeles > Pleurodeles waltl. The sequence continues at coordinate 29,350,440 of NC_090445.1, read as the reverse complement.
AGGTCTCTGACGTATTCTATACCTCTAACCGTCCATCTCTTCCTCAAGATGTAGAAATTCAAGATGCTTACTTCAGCTAAGGTCTTGTCTGCCACACACCAAGGATACTGGTTGGTATCGTTGAGCTTGCCAAATGCATATTTTTACATCCTCATCCTGCCTGCCCACAGGCGTTACTTGTGGTTCAAAGTAGGTCACAAGCACTTTCATTTCACAATGGTGGTCATCGCAGCTCACCTGTGTAGATCAGGGGTTTTAGTCTTTCCCCATCTCGATGACTGGCTGTTGAAGGTGAGCTCGCCCCAGCCTGTTGTCTTCCATCTTCAGACTACGGCTGACATCCTGCATTCACTGGGGTTCACTATAAATGTGCCAAAGTCACACCTGACTCCCTCTCAGGTGCTCCTTTTTATCAGAGCATTTCTGGACACAGTGCCGTTTCAGACCTATCCTCCCAAGCAGTGAGTCCAGGATATTCAGCTTATGATACCAATGTTTCAGCCTCTGTCCTGGATTTCGGTGAGAATGACTCTGAGGCTGCTGGGGCTCCTGCCCTTCTGCATCCTGCTGATGAATCATGCCAGATGGCATTTGTGGGCTCTGCAGTGGGTCAAAGGCAGACAGACTCCTCTCCCTTCCCCAACCAGCTTTCACAGTGGTGACAGATGTATCACTCCTGGAATGGAGCGGCCATCTGGGTGAGGTGGAGATCAGAGGACTCTGGGCTCCGGTGAAATCTGGACTCCACATCAACTTGATGGAGCTCTAGTATTGAAAGCATTTCTTCCCTCTGTCAAGGGGAGGATAGTGCAAGTGTTCACAGACAATACTACTGCCTTGTGGTACTGCAACAAGCAAGGCAGGGTGGGGTTGTGGGCCCTTTGTCAAGAGGCCCTGCATCTTTGGACTTGGCTGAAATAGCAGGGCATATCCCTGGTGGTTCAACGCCTGGCAGGTTCTCAGAATGCCAGGGCAGAAAAACTCAGCTGCTGATGCCTAGGGTATCACAAGTGGCATATCTTTTCAGCAGATGGGAGAGCCTTGGTTAGATCTGTTTGCCTCCAAAGAGAATGCACTATGTCAACAGTCTTGAGCGTTGTAGTTTCCAAGGCGGCAATCGATCAGAGATGCTTTTGGCCTTGGCTGGAATTTAGGCCTCTTGTATGACTTTCTGCCCATATCACTCCTGCCCAGAGTTCTCAAGATGATCAGGAGCAACCGGCCCAAAGTCATTCTTGTGGCACCGGACTGAGCACGTAGAGTCTGGAATCCTGAGGATGAGCATAGATTCTCTGATCAGGGTGTCCCTTCGGGCGGATCTTCTGTCGCAGCAGCAGGAAAGGGTTATCCACCTGCACCTGTCAACTCTCTACCTTCTTGTGTGGACTTTGAAATGTGTCAATTGACAGCTTTCAACCTTCCTCCGAAGCCTGTAATATCATTCTGGCAGCCAGGCGTCCCTCCACCAAGGTGGTGTACGCCTGCAGATGGCATAAGTTTGTAAATTATTCTACTGAAAAGTCTATAGACCCTCTTTCTCAGTCTCTTTCTGATATTCTCTTTATTCTTACCGTTGCCCAGCTCTACTCTTGGTACTCTTAAGGGCTATCTCTCTGCTTTGTCCACCTTCCTGCTGCTGCCGCCTGACCAACCCTCTTTATTTAAGTCCCCTCTTGTAAAGTTGGTTTCTCACAGGACTTGTACATGTTTCCCCCAGTTCGATGGCATGTATAGCTGCAGATACACATGCTGTGCATTATCCTGCCATCTAGTGTTGGGCTCGGAGTGTTACAAGTTGTTTTTCTTTGAAGAAGTCTTTTCGAGTCACGAGACCAAGGGACTCCTCCCTTTCGGCTCCATTGCGCATGGGTGTCGACTCCATCTTAGATTGTTTTCTTTCCGCCATCGGGTTCGGACATGTTCCTCTTCGCTCCGTATTTCGATTCAGGAAAGTTAGTTAGTTATCGGAAAATTCGACGGTATTGTTCGCACTCTGTACCGGTTTAGTGTTAGCACATCGACACCGAAGAAAGAAGCGCTCTGGCGGCCCTTCGGGGCTTCCACTCTCCAGCGGGGCCCGACCGCGTCCCTCTTCAAACCTCATGGACCGGACCCCCTTCCTCTTCTGCCCCAACTGCCACGCAAAGTATCCTTATACAGACCAACACTTGGTCTGTAATCTGTGTTTATCTCCGGAACACAGGGAGGATACTTGCGAGGCCTGTCGGGCATTTCTATCCAAGAAAACACTACGATATCGAAGAGCTCGAAGACTCCAGATGGTGTCGACACCAGCCGAGCAGATCAACGTCGAGGAAGAGGAGAGATTCTCCATTCGAGATTCGGACTAGGACGAGTCCGAAAGTGAGCAGCCGAAGACGCAGCAACAAACTGTGAGTAAACCAGCCCCGGCAAAGACTCACTCAAAAATAATAAAGGCCAAGGGGATGCCACCGCCAACAGACCATGGCTTAACCCTAAAACACGGTGCCCAAACATCGGCACCGAAAAAGGCCTCCCAGCAGCCAAAGACATCCGACTCCGGTCGAGATACCGGCTCAGAACTATCTCGGCACCGAGAGTTCGGCACTCCAAAAGTCAAGAAAATTTCCTCTGAGCCAAAAAAGACTGTACAAAAAGCTTTGGTGCCGAAACATGCAGCCTCGGAGCCGAAACCAGGCTCCTATACAGAAGAGCAAGGCCTTTCAAGTCAGTTGCAAGGGCACAGATTTGAACAAGAACTGGGCATGGGAAAGCCAGACCATACCCAGAGGAGGCTGCACATACAAAAGGACACGGGGAAAATCCAAACTCTTCCTCCAATAAAAATCAAGCGAAAGCTAGCATTCCAGGAGACGGAAATGCAGCCAAAAGCGAAAGTGGCTAAAGAAAAAACACCACCAAGGTTCTCGCCACAGCAATCTCCATTGCATTCGCCACACCTGTCCCCGGTAGCGACACCCCCAATGATGCAGTCGCCGACACACACTGGGATGACACAAGATGACCCAGATGCATGGGACTTGTATGATGCACCGGTCTCAGACAATAGTCCCGATTGCTACCCGGCAAGGCCGTCACCACCTGAGGACAGCACTGCATATATACAGGTGGTTTCAAGGGCAGCTACATTCCATAATGTATCAATGCATGCAGAGCCCATAGAGGACGACTTTTTGTTTAACACGTTGGCATCCACTCATAACTCATACCAAAGTTTGCCAATGCTACCAGGCATGTTAAAACACGCCAAACAAGTGTTCCAGGACCCGGTAAAAGGCAGAGCCATCCCGCCTAGGGTGGAGAAGAAATATAAACCTCCCCCAACGGACCCTGTGTTTATCACGCAACAACTCCTGATTCAGTGGTAGTGGGAGCAGCCCGAAAGAGGGCGAACTCCCAATCCTCAGGAGACGCACAACCGCCCGACAAGGAAAGTCGGAATTTCGATGCAGCAGGCAAGAGGGTGGCAGCACAGGCAGCCTATCAATGGCGGATTGCCAATTCCCAGGCTCTACTGGCTCGATACTTTAGCAAAACAAAATAATGATGGACGGAGTGCTGAACAATGCAAACACTCACCCCCAGTCACAGATCTGGGTTTAATCCATCATTCTTTTGCTCACCATGCCACCCCAGTTTGGACCCAGCCATATGCAAATCAGTCTTGACCCTGTTCCTCATGGGAACAGTCCAGCCCGAACTGCCAAGCCAGGTCCTCTTGGGACCGGTTTCAGGGTTTCACCCTTCATCAGCCAGGCTAGCTTGAATCCAGTGGCACAGTGAGCAAGGGACCCACGTCTGGGCATACCCTTCCCACTTAGGGCAACTTTAGCAAAACAACAGCTACTGGCTCGATACGACAGGGCACATTGGGATGAAATGCAACATCTCTTCCCAAGGAGTACCAAAAGCGTGCCCAACAGGTTGTTGAGGAAGGACAAACCATTTCTAACAACCAAATAAGGTCGGCTATGGACTCAGCGTACACGACGGCAAGGACAGTGAACACTGCAGTAACCATTCGTAGGCATGCATGGTTACGGAGCTCCGGTTTTAAGCCAGAAATACAGCAGGCTGTGCTGAATATGCCGTTCAACCAAGAACAATTGTTTGGGCCAGAGGTGGATACGGCAATAGAAAAACTCAAAAAGGACGTGGACACGGCAAAAGCCATGGGCGCGCTCTACTCCCCACAGAGCAGAGGCACTTTTAGAAAGCCGCACTTTAGGGGGGGGGGGGTTCGTTCCCAAACCACAGAGCCTTCCACCTCACAAGTCAGACCCACATATCAGGGCCAGTATCAGAGAGGAGGTTTTCGAGGAACATATAGGGGTGGACAATTCCCAAAGACAGGAGGGAAATTCCAGGGCGCAAAAACCCCGCAAACCAAACAGTGACTTCAATGTCACAAACCCCCACCACTCAACACCAGTGGGGGGGAGACTTACCGCATATTACCACAACTAGGAAAACATAACTACGGACGCATGGGTCCTAGCCATTATCCAACATGGTTATTGCATAGAATTCCTACAATTGCCACCAGATGTGCCTCCAAGAGCACACAATATGTCCAAACAACATTTAGACCTGTTACAACTAGAAGTCCAAGCATTGTTACAAAAACAAGCAATAGAACTAGTACCCAATCATCAAAAAGGAACAGGTGTCTACTCCCTGTATTTCCTAATTCCAAAGAAAGACAAAACGCTGAGACCCATATTAGACCTCAGAACACTGAATCTTTACATCAAATCAGATCACTTTCACATGGTAACACTTCAAGACGTGATTCCCTTGCTAAAAAAACAGGACTACATGTCAACATTAGATCTCAAGGATGCATATTTCCACATACCCATACATCCTTCCCACAGAAAATACTTAAGATTTGTAATTCAAGGCGTGCATTACCAATTCAAAGTGTTAACATTCGGGATAACAACAGCCCCAAGGGTATTCACAAAATGCCTTACAGTTGTAGCCGCTCACATCAGGAGACAGCACATGCACGTATTCCCTTACTTGGACGATTGGTTAATAAAAACCAGCACTCAACAACAGTGTCCTCTACACACCCAATACGTCATACAAACCCTACACAAACTAGGGTTTTCCCTAAACTACCAAAAATCACATCTACAACTGTGTCAAATACAATACTTGGGAGCAACACTCGACACACAAAAAGCGGTTGCCACTCCCCAAGTCCACAAAGAGTACAAGCGTTCGAAAACATAATATTAAACACGTACCCAAACCACCACTACCAAGTGAAGTTTGTAATGAAACTCCTAGGCATGATGTCCTCATGCATAGCCATTGTCCCAAACGCATGACTACACATGCGGCCCTTACAACAGTGCCTAGCAACACAATGGACACAAGCACAGGGTCAACTTCAAGATCTAGTGTTGATAGACCGCCAGACACACTTCTCGCTTCAATGTTGGAACCCTATAAATTTAAACCAAGGGCGGCCATTCCAAGACCCAGTGCCTCAATACGTGATCACAACAGATGCTTCCATGATGGGGTGGGGAGCACACCTCAACCAGCACAGTATACAGGGACAATGGGATTTTCAGCAAAAACAACTGTATATAAATCATTTAGAACTGTTAGCAGTGTTTCTAGCCTTGAAAGCATTTCAACCACTAATAGTCCACAAACACATTCGTGTCAAAACAGACAACATGACAACAATGTATTACCTAAACAAACAAGGAGGGACACACACATCACAACTGTGTCTCTTAGCACAAAAGATTTGGCATTGGGCGATTCACAATCACATTCGCCTAATAGCACAATACATCCCAGGGATTCAAAACCAGTTAGCCGACAATCTCAATCGAGCTCACCAACAAACACACGAATGGAAAATTCATCCCCAGATACTACAAACTTACTTTCTACGCTGGGGAACACTAGAAATAGACCTATTCGCAACAAAAGAAAACGCAAAATGCCAAGACTTCGCGTCCAGGTATCCACACCCTCAGTCCAAGGGCAATGCGTTATGGATGAGTTGGTCAGGGATATTTGCTTACGCTTTTCCCCCTCTCCCATTCCTTCCTTATCTGCTAAACAAATTGAGTCAAAACAGACTCAAACTAATACTAATAGCACCAACCTGGGCTCGCCAGCCATGGTACACAACACTACTAGACCTGTCAGTAGTACCTCATATCAAACTACCAAACAGACCAGATCTGTTAACTCAACACAAACAACAGATCAGACACCCGAATCCAGCATCGCTCAATCTAGCAATCTGGCTCCTGAAGTCTTAGAATTTGGACATTTAGACCTTACACAAGAATGTATGGCGGTCATTAAACAAGCTAGAAAACCTACTACAAGATATTGTTACGCAAACAAATGGAAAAGGTTTGTTTATTACTGCCATAATAATCAAATTCAACCACTACATGCTTCCGCAAAAAACATTGTAAGCTACTTATTACACTTATAAAAATCTAAACTAGCATTTTCTTCTATTAAAATACATCTCACAGCAATATCAGCCTATCTGCAGATTACACATTCAACATCACTTTTTAGAATCCCAGTCATCAAAGCATTTATGGAGGGTTTAAAAAGAATCATACCCCTGAGAACACCACCAGTCCCCTCATGGAACCTCAATATTGTATTAACACGACTCATGGGACCACCATTTGAACCCATGCACTCTTGTGAGATGCAATACTTAACCTGGAAAGTAGCCTTCCTAATAGCTATTACATCTCTTAGGAGAGTAAGTGAAATACAAGCATTTACTATACAAGAACCCTTTATACAAATACATAAAGTGGTTCTCCGTACAAATCCTAAATTCTTACCAATAGTTATATCACGTTCCACCTAAACCAAACAGTGGAACTCCCAGTCTTTTTTCCACAACCAGACTCAGTAGCCGAAAGAGCCTTACATACGTTAGACATTAAAAGAGCACTAATGTATTACATTGATAGAACAAAACAATTTTGCAAAATAAAACTATTTTTTGTAGCCTTCCAAAAACCTCATGCAGGAAATCCAATATCCAAACAAGGCAATGCCAGAAGGATAGTGAAATGTATTCAGACCTGCTATATTAAAGAAAAAAGAGACCTACCTATTACGCCAAAGGCGCACTCCACTAGGAAGAAAGGCGCCACAATGGCTTTCCTAGGAAATATACCTATGACAGAAATATGTAAGGCAGCCACATGGTCTATGCCTCATACATTCACAAAACATTACTGTGTAGATGTGTTAACAACACAACAAGCCACAGTAGGACAGGCTGTATTACGAACATTATTTCAGACAACTTCAACTCCTACAGGCTAAGCCACTGCTTTTGGGGAGATTACTGCTTACTAGTCTATGCACAGCATGTGTATCTGCAGCTACACATGCCATCGAACGGAAAATGTCACTTACCCAGTGTACATCTGTTCGTGGCATGAGACGCTGCAGATTCACATGCGCCCTCCCGCCTCCCCGGGAGCCTGTAGCCGTTTAAGTTGAATGAAACCTGTAAATTTGTAAAGTTTGTAAATACTTACTAGTTTTATACACATTATGTACATACATACTTACTCCATTGCATGGGCACCTTTACTATATATATACAACTCCTACCTCACCCTCTTAGGGGAAAACAATCTAAGATGGAGTTGACGCCCATGCGCAATGGAGCAGAAAGGGAGGAGTCCCTCGGTCTCGTGACTCGAAAAGACTTCTTCGAAGAAAAACAACTTGTAACACTCCGAGCCCAACACTAGATGGCAGGATAATGCACAGCATGTGATGGGCATGTTAGATTGTTTTCCTTCCGCTATCGGGTTCGGACGTGTTTCTTTTCGCTCTGATAGTTTGAGTCAGAAAAGTTCTATAACTCGTTACATTTTGTCTCTATTGTTTCGATCGCGTAACATCTCTCGTCGACACTTTGGTACCGTCAGATCAAACATCTTTACTCGCCCTTCGGAGCGCCCGCGCCCAACTCGGGTTGAGGAAGAGGAGATCGTACACACCGCAGTCTCCATCCGGGGGTCCGATTCCGAGCAGGAGTCTGAGGAGGACAGACCAGTCATGGCAGGACAGCAAGTGAGTACGCCTGCCCCTGTCCCATCCAAGCCCAAACATAAGGTCTTGGGAACGCCACTGCCGGAAGGCCATGGCTTGACCCGCAAAAAGACCTTCGGTGACCAAGCAACAACTTCAGCACCGAAAAAGGCCACGCCACCCAAGCCTTCGGACTCGAGTCGAAGCACTGGCTCCGAAACTAGCAAACATCGAACCTTCAAGTCGAAATCTCGAAAATCGCTCTCGGAGCAGAGGCCAATATCCACTCCGCCTTTCGATCCCGAAAAAAAACTCTTCGGAGCTGAAAAGGCCAGTTTATACAGAGGAACATGGACTTTCCAAAGTACTTAAAGCCATACCTTTTCGGAGGAACACACACAAATGGAGGACATTGATGAAAGGCAAGCCAGAATTCACATTCACAAGGACACTGGCAAGATCATAACTGCGCCTCCTCTGAAGCCTAAGAGGAAGCTGGCCTTTCAGGAACAATTGGGACACTGCTCAGCCACCAGCTAAAGTGCCAAAGCCTAAACAAAGATCTCCACCTCCACAATTTTCACCTCCGCAGTCTCCTCCTCACCTGCTTGTCTCTCCACCTACTACTCCCACACCTGCACAGTCTCCTTCACATTCTTTTGATTCACAACAAGACAGTGTGGATCCATGAGATCTCTATGATTCAAATCCCATTCATGATAACAGCCCAGACGGCTATCCCTCCAAACCATCACCACCAGAAGACAGCACCAGATACACTCAGGTTCTGGCTAGGGCAGCATCCTACCACAATGTCGCCATGCTCACCGAGCCCTTAGAGGATGATTTTCTCTTTAACACATTATCCTCCACACACACTACCTACCAGTCCTTTCCCATACTTCCAGACATGTTAAAGCATGCACATCAGATATTTCAAGAGCCAGTCAAAGCCAGGATAATTATTCCCAGAGTGAGAAAGTATGAACCACCTCCCTCTGATCCGGCATTCATTACACAACTGCCTCCTGATTCTGTAGTTGTAAGCGCAGCCAGAAAGAGAGCCAACTCCCAGTCATCTGGTGATGCACCACCACCAGACAAGGAGAGCAAAACATTTGATGCTGCTGGCAAAAGGGTAGCATCGCAGGCAGCCAACCAATGGAGGATAGCCAACTCCCAAGCAATATTGGATAGGTATGATAGGCCCAGCGGGACGAGATGAAGGATATCATACAACATCTCCCCAAAGACCAACAAAAAAGGGCACAACAAATAGTCGAGGAAGGGCAGGCTATTACCAATAACCAAATTAGATCAGCCCTAGGTTCAGCAGACACAGCAGCTAGAACAATTAATACTGCTGTTACTATACGGAGACACGCATGGCTCCGGTCGTCAGGGTTTAAGCCTGAAATTCAACAGGCAGTCCTTAATATGCTATTCAATCAAAAACAGCTTTTTGGCCCTGAAGTAGATACGGCTATTGAGAAAATGAAAAAAGACTCAGACACCGCTAAGGCCATGGGTGCTTTGTATACGACACAATACAGGGGATCCTTTCGGAAACCTCAATACAGAGGTGGTTTTAGAGCACAAACACCTGAGGCATCCACCTCACAATCAGTCAACCTACCAACCTCAAAACCAACGAGGTGGGTTTAAAAGTAATTACAGAGGCCAATTCCCCAGGGACAGGGGAAAATATCAGCTAACAAAACAAGCCTCACAGCCAAAACAGTGACTTACCCCATCTCTTCCCAACTCACACCGCACCTGTGGGGGGGGAAGACTGCAAAGGTTCCACAACAATTAGCTACCCATTACAACCGACAACTGGGTATTATCTATTATCCGTAATGGTTATTGCATAGAATTAACACAAATTCCCCCAAATATACCTCCAAAACCACATAATCTCTCCTCCCAACATATCTCAATGTTGCAAGAAGAAGTGAAATCGCTATTACTCAAACAAGCCATAGAGCTTGTACCACAACATCAGATAGGAACAGGGGTTTACTCACTGTTCTTTCTTATTCCCAAAAAAGACGGAACTTTAAGACCAATATTAGATCTCAGAACTCTCAATCTTTACATCCTGTCAGAACACTTTCACATGGTAACACTACAGGATGTGGTCCCATTGCTACAGCAGCAAGATTTCATGGCAACATTAGACCTCAAGGATGCGTGTTTTCACATACCCATCCATCCAGAGCACAGTAAATATCTCAGGTTTGTAATTCAGGGAAAACATTCCCAGTTCAAAGTGTTACCCTTCGGGATAACAACAGCTCCCAGAGTATTTACAAAATGCCTAGCAGTAGTAGCTGCCTACCTAAGAAGTCAACACATTCATGTCTTCCCATATCTCGACGATTGGTTAATAAAATCCAACAGTCATACACAGTGTCAAAACCATACACATTATGTAATAAAAACCCTACACACCCTAGGGTTCTCCATAAACTACCCAAAAAATCCCACCTACAATCTGCGCAAATTCAACAGTATTTAGGAGCCACACTAAATACGCAAACAGCACTTGCAAGCCCAAGTCCACAAAGAGTGCAAGCACTTCACAATGTATTGGCACAAATTCAGCCAGTCCAACAGTACACGGTCAAATTCGTAATGAAACTGTTGGGCATGATGGCATCATGCATAGCCATTGTCCCAAATGCAAGATTAAACATGCGGCCCTTGCAGCAGTGCCTTGCACAGCAATGGTCCCAGGCGCAGGGTCACCTCCCAGATCTAGTGTTGATAGACCGCCAAACACGCATATCACTTCAGTGGTGGAATTCCACAAATCTAAACAAAGGGCGGCCTTTTCAAGACCCTGTGCCTCACACCACACTTACAACAGATGCATCAATGATTGGATGGGGAGCACACCTCAACAATCACAACATTCAAGGACAATGGGACACCAGACACAAACAATTTCACATAAATCACCTAGAGTTGCTATCCGTATTTCTAGCACTCAGAGCTTTTCAGCCTCTTCTCACTCACAAGGACATGATTACCTAAACAAACAAGGAGGGACCCACTCATCGCAACTGTCCCTTCTAGCACAAAAGATTTGGCATCAGGCAATCCACAACAACATTCACCTGGGTAGCACAGTACATTCCAGGGATACACAACCAATTGGCAGATGTTCTCAGCCAAGATCATCAACAAACACACGAGTGGGAAATTCATCCCCAAGTGCTTCAAACATGCTTTCATCACTGGGGAACACCAGACGTAGACCTATTCGCCACCAGCGAAAACGCAAAATGCCAAAACTTTGCATTCGGGTACCCATATCCGCTATCCAAGGGCAATGCTCTATAGATGAATTGGTCAGGGATATTTGCTTACGCTTTTCCCCCTCTCCCGCTCATTCCATTTCTAGCCAACAAACTGCGTCAAAACAAACTCATACTTATAGCACCAATGTGGGCACGTCAACCCTGGTACACAACACTGTTAGATCTATCAGTGGTACCACATATCAAACTCCCCAGATCTGTTAACGCAAAACAAACAACAGATCAGGCATCCAGATCCCAAAATACTCAATCTAGCGATTTGGCTCTTGAAGTCATAGAGTTTGGATACCTACAACCACCAACTGAATGTATGGAAGTAATTAAACAGGCAAGAAAACCCACTACCAGGCAGTGTTATGCAAACAGATGGAAAAGTTTTGTGTATTACTGTCAATCTAAACAAATTGCCCCTCTTTCAGCATCAACACAAGACATTGTAAGTTATTTGCTTCATTTACAAAAAGCAAATCTAGCCTTTTTACCCATTAAAATACATCTCACTTCAATCTCTGCGTACTTTCAAAATATACAACACAGCTCTTTATTTAGAGTCCCTGTTATCAAAGCCTTCATGGAAGGATTAAAACGCATCATTCCACCTAGAACACCTCCAGTGCCTTCGTAGAATCTAAACATAGTACTCACACGACTCATGTGTCCACCATTTGAACCTATGCGTTCATGTCAAATTCAATACTTAACATGGAAAGTTGCCTTCCTAGTTGCAATTACTTCATTAAGAAGAGTTAGTGAAATCCAAGCTTTCACTATTCAAGAACCGTTCATACAAGTACACAAACATAAAATTGTACTTTGAACACACCCAAAATTTCTCCCAAAGGTTATATCACTGTTTCATATCAATCCAACAGTGGAACTACCAGTCTTCTTCCCACAGCCAGACTCTGTAGTAGAAAGAACCCTGCATACATTAGACATTAAACGAGCTCTAATGTATTACATAGATAGAACTAAATCATTTAGGAAAACCAAACAATTATTTGTGCTGTTCCAAAAACCACATACTGGTAACCCTATTTCAAAGCAAGGGCTAGCTAGATGGATAGTAAAATGCATCCAAACATGTTACCTCAAAGCTAAAAGGCAGCTATTAGTTACACCTAAAGCACATTCCACACGGAAAAAAGGGGCTACAATGGCTTTCTTAGGAAACATACCAATGGCCGAAATCTGTAAAGCAGCCACTTGGTCAACACCTCATACATTTACCAAGCATTACTGTGTAGATGTGTTAGCAACACAACAGGCCACAGTAGGACAAGCTGTACTAAGAACACTATTTCAAACAACTTCAACTCCTACAGGCTGACCAACACTTGGAGGTAAAACTGCTTTGTAGTCTATGCATAGCATGTGTATCTGCAGCTACATATGCCACCGAACGGAAAATGTCACTTACCCATTGTACATCTGTTCGTGGCATGTTCCGCTGCAGATTCACATGCACCCTCCCACCTCCCCGGGAGCCTGTAGCTGTTAAAGATCAACATTCACTTGCACGTATGTGTGTATGTGTGTGTGTGTATGTGTATATATATATATATATATATATTCCATTTGCATGGACATCTCTTTTCTTTATACTCTGCGGGAAAACAATCTAACATGGAGTCGATGCCCATGCGCAGTGGAGCCTAAGAGGAGGAGTCACTCTATACTGTGACTCGAAAATACTTCTTCGAAGAAAAACAACTTGTAACACTCCGAGCCCAACGCTAGATGGCAGAATATGCATAGCATGTGAATCTGCAGCGGGACATGCCACAAACAGATGTACACTGGGTATGTGACATTTTCCATTTGCAACATCACTTCGGGCACCAATGACGCAGTGGAACCAAATGAAGCCACCCGACTGCACACAAGGGTACTGCTGATGCAAAAATCTTCCTGACCCAGTGTGACACCTGGGAAATTCAAAGGTAAGACATCTGCGGCTAGATATTGTCTGTAGTAGATAATTTGTTACCGAAGGTAAGTAACTTGTTCGTCAGGTCCATTGAGAGGGACTTTTTCACACACATTCCTGCAGGACTTTCTGATTTATCCGTTTGCAGCCCCTCCTAGGAAGGAGTTATTGCTGTGGTATTTAGTCTAAGGTAAGGAATCTGCATTTATAAGTCTCTTCTAGAAGAACAAGTTACTTTTGGTAACTCCTTTTTTGATAGAAACTATCTAACAGCAAATTCCTTACCAACCCTCCCTTCCGCCCTGCTCTGCAAACTGCTCTCCTTCCTCTGGAAGGTCTTCCCTAGCTTTATCACACGGGCCACAACCATTCTGGTGTGCCTCTGTGTCTCTTGGTGCAGAATGCGTCACAAAAGAAACTCGTGCTGGTGTGGTGACTAGAGGCACCATACACGTCACTTCCAGCAAGGAAGTGTTGACGCAATGCTGTTGGGGCCATCTAGCGACGCTCAGAGGTGCTGCTCAAGACTTTCCGGATCAAGTCAAACGCCTGTGGGATATTCTTAGATAAGGAATCTGCTGTTATATAGTCTCTACCAGAAAAGGTGTTATCAAAGGTAAGTAATTTGTTCTTTTCAATGCTGGTTTGTGTAAAGACTGTATGGATTTTTTTTGTGATGGCAGTGATCCTTTTGATAATTGTAAGTTTGCTGCACATATTTAAACTTTCGTATGGCACCTTCTTGACATTGTTTTCACTCTTTATATAATGCTATGAGTCTAAAGTGATTTTCTTGTGGCTGAGATTTGGAAGCATTTCTCGTGGTGAAGCATAGAGAGAAGTTTATGTACAGGTTTTTAAACTCTCAACCGTCAATATATGCTTTTCACAATTGGCCGCCAAAGCCTCTGCAAGTGGTCAGAGTCTTGAACAGTTTCTTTGTATAAAAGGGGCACTGCTGGTTCTGCATTGTTTCCCTTTGGGAGAAGCAGTGATAATAGAGCTGCTGATCCATGGCTTCCCCAGTAAAATAACTTTCCTTGGTCACCCAAGTGCATTTTCCTACCTGGATCTTTTGTCTTACTTTGCAGAACATGTGTCAGGGCAGGGTCAACTTTTGAAATGGGAGCAGAACTGGAGGTTTTGTGCTCCTACAATGGCACAGTTCTTACCTCTTGATGCCCTATTTGTTTGTCCGGTGTCGTCCCTTTTCATGACATCGTTCACTGGGTTGTCTCCATAGAGCCTATATGTGTTTAGTGTTTATATTGTTTCTGTTTGCAGGTCCGCCGGTGGGCAATCCTGACAGCCAGGAGTTTGGGCAAAGTGGACCGCGATGACTACTATGACCTGCAGGAAGTCTTCACCTGTCTCCTCAAGGTCATTGAGCTGGGCTTGTTTGATAGTCCAGATATCTACAGCTTTTACTCTGTTGAGAAAGGGAAACTAATTCTCCTGCCTTCACATCTCTACGATACCAACAACTACAAGAACTACTGGCTGGGTGAGAGGATATGCCTGTCTGTGCTCTCCTGTGCTGTTTTTTCTTAATTGTAGCGTTAAAGCTAGTCCTGCACTACAGCAACTCCTTAAAGCTGGGACACAGCCTTCAGAATACCACCTTGGAGGTGCCCGTGCAACAGGGAGGCTGCACCCACTCTTCTCCGTTAACTTTGAAAGACACAAACAAAGGACACAATTTCTAGTTGCAGTTTAACTCTGTGGACTACCAGTGAGATTTTACGCGTTTTAAACATACCACCCTAGTGCCACAACCGTATGCTATTTTCAGCTCCCTCCTTCTTGCCTCCCCTTCCCAGCGCCCCTCCAACCCACCCCTCTCTTGAATTCATCAAACCACTGAGAGCACTCCAGGCTAATATTCTGCAAACTCATGGCTCACGTAGCACAAAGTAGTTGCTCAAAAAGCCATCTTATTTTTGTCCACCTGGCAGTGCTTTAGACAGATTGGATAATCACTGAGCAGGAAGGATGCTGAAGTAATTCCTTCCGCATGGCCAGGCACATCTCACCTGCCTGTGGCAGATGCACCAGTGGGATTTGCAGCCCCAAGGTAATTTTCTAGCTTTTGTTGTGTAACCTAAGCTGTGCTGCTTCCTCTGTCTGGCTCTTTTAATGAAGGTGAAATAGGTTTTACGCCTGAAGATGTTTTTAAGGCGACATATTCCACACCCATTAATGAGTGTACAAAGCCTCTTGTTCTCAAGGTCTCAAAATGGGGCTAAGATTTATTTTTATGTTCAGTGTGTATATGTTCTTTCCTTGCCTTTGTGTATTGCAGAAAAACACCTTCTCTTGTGCCCTCTCATATATCTGTTTAGAAATCTGTACCCTGGATGTGCTTCTCCATCACACTTATTTTCTGTTCCCCATGTAGCAAACCTTTGAAACCTTAAGGGATTGTCGCGACAAAAATGTATTGACTACACTCATCCCTCGTGATTACAAGTCATCCTGGGAAAGCCCCATGTACCCACAAGACTGGGCTTAATTCACATTTCCCTTAGAAAAGAAATTATATGTTTTGTCTGCAGCTAAAACCTCTGAAGACTTGACCAATATATTATTTTTATTAATCCTTTAGCACCTTACCTGGCTTTTATGCACTTAATCTGTAACTTTTAGTTTTCTTTTCCTCTTTTGTTGAATGCTCCATTTGTTGACTTGATGTTGATGTGATCAGTAACCCTTTTTTTTTGTGCATGTTTCACAGGCATCTGCATGCTCCTCTCGGTGCTTGAGGAGCAGACCCTGGATTCACTGCTGCTAGGCCCAGACAAGCAGAATGATTTTATGCAGTCCATTCTTCACACCATGGAGAGGGATACTGCAGGTGAGGGAAGTTGTGAACATGATGGACCGTGCAGCAAATCAGGGACTGTCCATAAAAGCAGATGCTTTGCTGTAATTGCATTCAGAGATACAGGGCATATAACTTCATTGGGATATATGGCTAAAGGAAGCGGACACCTAGGTGCTTTGCAAATTTTCTTGAGTGAGGTGAAAGTTGGTAATAAATGTGGCTGAGTTATGAGGATTATTAGTAGCTTCCAAATCAGAGAATGGCTCTGATAATTGTGAGCATACAGCAGCAAGAACAGTCTGGGTCTTGGGCCATATTGGTAAGACCCATTCTCTATATTCGGTAGGTTAGCAGCTTCTTGGTGGGAATTTTGCAGAGTGCGAGTCATTTAGGATGGACTCTCTCTGAATCTAAATATGCCTACATTGCAAGCCAAATGATCCATCAGGAATCTGTGGTTTATAGATCAAGTTAACCCTTGTATTTTCTATCCCTATTTCTTGTTTGTGTCCCATGTTCAAGAATGCCCAACCTGGTCTTGAAGCTATCATATAGCATATTTTGAATCGAGTCCAAGCTTTGAAGCCACGTCTCTATCTTCACTTAGCACTTGTCCTAGCTAGGCCCAAAGCCATATCCTCTGGTTTAAGGCCCTCTGTGCTACACAACGAAAGGAAAAGTGCAAAGATCAGCAAACAAGCCGCCCCTTCCTGTAGCCTAATTTGCTCTCCATTCCTCATTCTCTACCTAGCCTCTGAGCACAAAGCTCAGTCTGTACTGCCTTACCTTAAAGCATATCCTCAGAAATGCTAACTGTAGGCAGCTGGCCTGGTGTGTGGTGAGCACCTACAGTGTTATTACCTGATACCAGGTATCCCCTGTTAGTGAGGTGTAATTGGTGTCCAGGAAGCCAGGGCTTTTTAGAGGTAGCTGTGGATGAGCAGCCAAAACTTACCTAGGAGACATGCAAAGCTCATGCAATACCACTGTAGTCACACAGCACTTACACACATGAAAGAACCGCACAGTGTTGCAAAAATAAAGGTACTCTATTTTAGTGACACACATTAAAATACTGTATAGGCAATACTCTAATAGCAGGTGAGTAAACACTATTATGTACACCTTAGTATTCAGGAATGGGCATAGAAAGCAATAGAAAACAGTGAAATAACAGTAAACAATAGAGACCCTATGGGGAAAGCAAACTATATACTAGACAAATGGAATGCTAAAGTCAGACTCCCACCCAGGTAAGTGGAATCTGTAGAGGGAAGCTGGAGGAGCTAGGAACCCCAAAATGTACATCCTATTTCCCCCCCCAGCCCCCCGCAACCAGGAGAGAATAGGCAAGTACCTGGTTTTTCCCAAACCCACAGAAGGGGACCAAGTCCAGTTCCAGTTGGAGTGTCCAGTTGGGGCAGGAGCCGCTACTCACCCTTCTGGAGATGCAGGGCCAGGTAGATGGTGAAGACAAGGAGCCTGCTATGCAGCACATGAGCAGAGGAAGAGTTCCAGAAGTAATGCAGTCGATGTCCCACGTCGGAAGAAGAGTTGCAGTCTATTAGTGGTGTAGAAAAACCGCCAACAAGCATTGGCAAAGGCAAGAGTTGCAGAGCTGCTGGGGACCAGGAAGGTCCAAGGGGACTCCTTCCAAGGAGGGTAGTCCCAGACATCCCTCAGCAGTAAGGAGAGCCAGAAGTCAAGGATGCAGCCTCCACAGGCAGCTGACAGGCAGCAGACGCAGGGGTTGCAGTGAGGCCTACTCAGCACACCTGGAAAGGAGTCCCACGTCGCTGCAGCAGCAGGCAGGAATCCACGCGTTGCAGAGAAGAGTTCTGGAGGCCAGGGCTACATGGAGCCTGAAAATCCCTTGGAAGAAGAGCCATCAAGCTTTGGTACCTGCAAGAGTTGTGGTGAACAGGGGGAAGAAGAGCCATCAAGCTTTGGTAGCTGCAAGAGTTGCCGTGCACAGGGGTACCGTCCTGTAAGGAGGGGCAAAGACTCACTACCTCCCAAGTTGGACAGCTGGTAGAGGGGACCGAGGGTACCACTCAAGACCACCATCTGTGTTGCAGAATCCACACACAGTTGCAGGAGAGAGGATCCACGCGGCCGGTCGTTGTAGTTGGTACCTGCGTATACAGGGCAGTGACTCCTTCACTCCAAGGGGGATTCCTTCTTGCATCTTGGTGCAGACTGAAGACTTGCTGCCCTCAGAGGATGCACAGCCGGGGGAAATGTTGCAGTTACTGGAAGGAGCTGGAGAAACAATGTTGCGGAATGAAGTCCTTGCTGGAGCTGAAGATTGTAGGTTCCTGGGAAGTCCAGTTGTGGTTCCAGTGGCCAGAAGTCAAAGTAAATGTTGCGGAGGAGTCCTGCTGGAATCTTCCATGTTGAATCTGAGGACCCACCCAAGAGAAAGAGACCATATATAGCCCTAAAAGGGGGATTGGTCACCTAGCAGGGTGACCATCTATTAGGAGGGGGATGTGACGTCACCTGCCTGACCTTGCCACTCAGATGCTCCCAGGGGCCTCTGCCCACCTTGGATTCAAGATGGCAGAATCACGTGGCCACCTGGAGGATCTTTGGCCACCACCCCTGGGGTGGTGATGGACAGGGGAGTGGTCACTCCCCTTTCCATTTTCCAGTTTTGCGCCAGAGCAGGGACTAGGGTTCCCTCGACTGGTGCAAACTGGTTTATGCAGGAAGGGCACCAGATGTGCCCTTGAAAGCATACCAGTGGCTTGGGGAGGCTACCCCTTCCAAGCCATGTAACACCCATTTCCAAAGGGAGAGGATGTTACCTTCCTTTCCCAAAGGAACTCCTTTGTTCTGCCTTCCTGAGCTTTAGCTGTTCAAGCAGCAGGAGGGCAGAAACCTATCTGAAGGATGTCAGCAGTGCAGGCTGCACAGGAAAACTCTGCAAACTGGTAGGAGCAAAGCTGGGTGTCCTCTAAGGAGCCCCCAGAGTGCATGGAATCATACAACCAATACTGACAACGGTATAGGGGTATGATTCCCACATGTTTGATACCGTGCCTAGGTTCGGAGTTACCATTATGGAGCTGGACATATGAAGTGACCTTTGTCCAGTACACGGTAAATTAGCTTCTCTGCGCTCAGGAAGTCAAGGAGAATGAAGCTGGAGTTAATGGGGGCACCTCTGCTCATGCAGGGGATGCCCTCACATGCAGGTACTTGCACCCTGCCCTTTCGGCTAGGAGGGCCTACCATAGGGGTGACTTACTGTGGCCTGGAGCAGTGACCTGAAGCAGTGACTTGAAGTGAAGGGGTGCATGCACCTTTTCATACAGGCTACAATGGCAGGCCTGCAGACACATTTTACATGGGCTCCCATGGGTGGCATAATTCATGCTGCTGCCCATGGGGAACCCCCGGTGCCCCAATGCCCTGGGTACCTAGATACCATATACAAGGGACATACATGGGAGCACCAGTATGCCAATTGTGGGGTGCAGAAAGTCAGTGGCAAGCAAATGTAGAGGGGGAGAGCAAATTCACTGGGGCCCTGGTTAGCAGCAGTGATCATGGTCAAAAACACACTGATAGGAGGCAAAAAGTGGGGATAACAATGCCAAAAAGAGGATACTTTCCTACACTAGCCTAGGAGTCCATGATTCAGTGCCTGCACAGGTGAGCAGGTGTATACCACCTCCCGGAAATGAAGTTGACAGTGTTTCAGTATATTTTGCACCCTAGAGTCTCCTCCTTTCCCTCTGTCAAATGCTCTTTCCATTCCCACACCCTCCATCTATTCCACCGATATACCGGTTACGTTGGCTCCGTTCCCCTGGCATCTCCCTGGAGTTGGGGGAGGCTATCTGAGATACTCATGCTGGAAGCATCTTGTTAGGTTTAGCAGTGTTGACATTTACGTGAGCCTCGTAGCTTAAAGAAAAGATAAACATAAGCCATAGTGAATATCGCAACACACTTTGCTTCCTCGCTTGTTCGTGTAAAAAAATATCTGCCCCCTGCCTCCAGTTGGGAGGGTCTAGTGTTGTCTGAGCCAGGTGTTAACCACAAACTCAGGTGGTGGATCCAAAAGAACTTATTTCTGGGCATGTTGTTCCTTAACCCACATCTTCAAGTGATCGTCAATGCAGACTCATCTCTCATGTGTTGAAGAGCAGACCTAGGCCCACTAACAATTTAGGGCAGTGGTGAACACAGCAACAGCTGCTGCACAACAGTGTGCTAGAACTAATATCAGAGCAACTAGCCCTTCAAGCTTTTCAAAAGCAAATTTGCAGCAAGGTAGTGGTAATTTGCACTGACAGTACAACAATAGCGTACCGCATTTAGAAGCAGCCCATGAAAACCCTGCAAACTGGTAGGAGCACACAGTACAATTGTTGTCAGGTACAAAACATTTAACACTGGTTCGTCCACCACGGAGCACACACATTAGCAGAGCACTTCCTAGGAGACAACACATTTTTTCAGTAGGAAGTATCCGCAAATGGAAGATCAACAATCGCATGCTAAGCACTTATTTTCAACTTTGGGTCACACCACACAACTGACATATGAGAATGCAAGATGTCTAAGCTTCACTTCCTGATATCATCACCGTTGTTTCCTTGGCATAGTCCAATGTATCAGTTGGTTATGGATATTTGCTTACTGCCCCCACTACCACACGTTTCCTGAAAAAAGTATCTGATAAAGACATCTATTTGCCGATTCCTTACCTTAGAATCTCCCCCAGGCATCAGTATGGATCTGGAGATTTTTCTCAAGCAGTACCCCTGCTTGCCGATAGGTGGCTATGATCAGCTCTTTCTGTCGTGCGCACCGGATATGATGTTGCAGGTACTTATATAGACTCCATCCTGGCACGCTGACATCAGTTCTTTTCTTTCCGCGCCAACAAAGCGCTGATCCAAAGAAGGTCTACCCCTCAGTCATTTTTTGACTGAACTTTTTAGAATTTTTGTCGAAGATTTTTGAGTGTCTATACTCCTAGTACTTTAAGAATCTGCACCTTGTGTGCATTTGTTGTCTGGAGCGCGACCACGACCCGAAGTTGTGCGCTGAGTGCCGTGCCATGAATCCGAAAGCTTTGAGCGAGTGATCATTAAAGCTCCTTGCGTCTCGGTGCTCGGCTCAGTGTAGGTCTCGATCTCAGTCGAGAGGAAGGTCCCTGGTTAGATCACGGAGCCCCCCGCCCCCCATCGCCGTCCAACTCCAAGTCCTCGGGATGTTCTGGTAAATCGAGGCATAAGAAGAAGTCAGAGAAGAATGTTTTTTGACTTCACCAGTCTGTCTGTCGGTCGAAGAGACCAGGAAAAAGGAGAATCATCGTTCGAGGGCTCTGTCCTTGGACCCTGTATTTGGGTCGGCTCCATGCTTCCCTCAGTATCCGGGAGCTGGAGTGACCCCTGTCCAACTCGAACAGCTTGATGAGGCCATGCACCACATTTTTGGGCAGTCTGACCCTGCCAGAGCGCCCTTGGACCCCCCCCATGGGGTAAAATGGGGCTGCCCCCTCACCCCACCACCAGTTTCCGCGTCGATGGCTTCAGCCTCTGCTCCAGGGTGGCGTTGACCCCATGCTCATTGCCCACTCTGATACGGATCCAAACTGGCATCTTGTGATGCTGATACCGACTTAGACAGGGGCCTTTCTCCCTATGTCCAATCCTGACCATTATTTTTATGGGTTGGGCATGGTGAGGAATGGGAGTCGGTGGTGGACCCTCTAGAATACCAGCTACAGAACCCTATGGACTGGCGTACGGACCTGGGTGAAGCCAGTGGTCTGGATACTTGCACTGACATGCTTTCTCCCCCTACCGTGGCTACTGAGGAGGGAGCGTCCTGTTCCTTGGTGTTGCGGAGAGCGTCCGAGATCCTGGGCCTCGTGCTGCCTGCAGTGGCAGTCAGGACTAACCTCCTGACAGGTGCTTCAGTCTGGGGCTTCATCCTCTGAACCTCTTTTGCTCTTTAATGAAGCCCTTACCAATGTCCTTCTGGGTACCAGGTCCAGACCAAGACCCAGAACAGGGACTCCTGTGAACAGTACTATTGCTCGCTGCCATCGACCTGTCCCTACTGACCCAGTGTTGTTGAGGCGACACCTCACCCCTGAGAGCTTGGTTATCCAAGCCTCTACATCAGAGGGCGTGTTCCCTTCCGCACCCCCGGATGCCGTACCTTAGAACATAGCTTAGCCTCAGGATTGCTAGCCTTGGAGTCCATGATTCAGGTGAGCAGTCATGCATCACCTCCCGGAAATGAAGTTGACAGTGTTTCAGTATATTTTGCACCCTAGAGTCTCCTCCTTTCCATCTGTCTAATGCTCTTTCCATTCCCACTGGATAGGGAATCCAAGAGGCCTGACCAACATAGGAAGAAGATTTTTTTCTTCCTCCAGCCTGACATTGTGGTTCATGAACACAGCATGCTTTTTGGGCAGTTACTCCCACATGCTGTCGGATATGGTTGCACAAGTGCTGCCACAGATCCCAGAGGAGGTCAGGGCTTTAGTCGCCCAGGACCCAAGTGATTGTGCTCTCTCCTCAAAATTAGGTTTTCTTGCTACCTCTTACGCTGCACAGTTGGCATACTGGTGTACCCCGTAAGTCCTTGGTAGGTGGTACTTAGGTACCTAGGCCGTTGGTACACCAGGGTTCTCCCATGGGCTGCAGCATGTATTATGCCACCCGTGGGAACCCATGCAAACTGTGTCTGCAGGCCTGCCATTTGCAGCATGCGTGAAAAGGTGCATCCACCCTTTCATCACAGGTAGCTACACCAGGTCACTGTAAGTCACCCCTATGGTAGGCGCCCTCAGCCCAGAGGGCTAGCCCTTGTGTGTGTGGGCACCTCTGCATGAGCAGAGGTGCCCCTATGAACTCCATTCTTAATTCCCTGGACTTCGTAAGTATGGGGAAGCCATTTTAGCTGTGTACTGGCCACTGTGGTCCAGCTACATAATGGTAACTCCGAACCTGGGCATGTTTGGTATCAAACATGTAGGAATCATACCCCATTACTGTTTCCAGTATTTGAGGCATGATTCCATGCACTCTGGGGGGTTCCTTAGAGGACCCCCCAGTTCTGCTCCTCCTACCAGTCTTCCAGGGTCTGCGGGCAGCCTTCACTGCTGCAGCCCCTCGGACCTGATTATTTCCTCCTGCTTCACCAGCTCAAGCAGGGGACAGCAGGAGGACAAAGGATTTCCTGTAAGAGAGGGGTGCAACCTCCTCTCCTTTGAAAATAGGTGTTATTGGGCTGGGGAAGGGTAGCCTGCCCACTCCACCGGACTGCTTTGAAGGGTGAATTTGGTGCCCTCCTTGCATAATCCAGTTAGCACCCGTCCAGGGGCCACTGGTCCCTGCTCTTGTGCGAAACACACAAAGAGAAGAGGAGTGTCCACTCCCCTGTCCAGCTCCACCCCTCGGGTGATGCCCAGAGCTCCTCTAGGTGGCCACTTGGTTCTGCCATCTTGAAACCAAGATAGGCGGAGTACTCTGGGAGCATCTGACTTTGTAGGCCAGGTAGCTGGTGTCAGAGGCCCCCCTCCTAATAGGTGGTCACTTCAGAGAGTGACCAAACCCCCTTTTTGGGCTATTGAGGGACTCCCTTGAGAGTGGGTCCCCAGATTCGTCGTGCAAGACTCCACCGGAACCTCTCTGCAAAGACATCTGCTCCTGGCCTCCGGAACCGCTGCACAGGAACCGAACAAGAATGCACCACCTGGGAAGACTTCTCCTTACAACATTGTTTCCACGGCTCCTGTCTGCATTCTGCAACATTCCACAGCTGTGCATCCTCTGTGGTCGGCAAGACGCAAGACAGAATCTCCCTTGGAGTGAAGGAGTCACTCCCCTGCATCCGCAGGCACTTAAGGCAACAACGTTTGGCTGGTGGCATCTTCTTTCCTCTGGATCTGTGAAGCTTCTCCACCACAGGTGGTGGTTCTGAGGGATCCCCTGGGTCCTCTCTGCCTTCTGTCCAACATTCACGACTCACTGGGCAGAACAGTTACATTGACAGTTGTTCTTAGGCACCATGCCTGGTTGAGGACGTCTGGCTTTTCGGTGAGATGTCCAAGCTATCCTTCTGGACATGCCCTTGGATGGCACCCGTCTTTTCGGAGAGAAAGCAGACTTGGCACTCGAGCGCTTCAAATATTCTTGTGCTATGGCCAAGTCCTTGGGCCTCGCTGTGACCCCTCAGCCTGCTTTTTGCCCCTTTCATGGTTCCAGAAAGGGCACCCTGCCACATCCTTTTCACTCTATCCACTGTGCTGCATATGCTGCTCCGCCTCCCACCCCCAAGCAGCATCCTCCAAACCTTTCTAGTCTGATGCTTCTCCACCAGGGACTGGCCTAGGCAGGATTCGCTGGTTTTACAGATAGTCTGAAGAGCTACTCTCTCCCCTTCGAAACTGCCCCTCCATCAATGCCACTGTCCTACGATCAGATGACAGGGGATCACTTGGCACTTCACTGCAAAGAAGCTAGAGCTCCCTTGGAGAAGGGAGCCTTAGAGAGGGGACCCTGTGCCTCAAGTAGGTCATGGTTGCTATACAGCTACTTTCTGGTGCCCAAAAAGTACAAGGACCTCCGCCCTATCCTAGACCTTCGGTCCCTCAACCTCCTCCTCACGATGAAAAAGTTCAAAATGCTCACTCTGGCGCAGATTCTACCTTCCCTGGACCCAGAAGACTGTATGATAATGTTGGACTTGGAGGATGCTTACTTTCAAATTACTCCAGTATTGGAACTTTCATAGATTCACATGCTTGAATCCTTCCCCGTCGTCAAGATGGGAGTACCCATTGTATTATAATAGCAAAGTTATGATAACTAAAGTGTATACAGGCTTAAAGCCTATCACATTAATAGTTATAATTGTCTTTTTGAGGAAAAAAGACCCAAACCGGGTTTCAGCCAATCAGGCTGCCCTTCCCTCTAGACCACTCCTGTGAGAAGCGCCAGTGCCTCAGATTTTCTACAGCACGTCGTGCTAGGGAGTCTCCACTGAGCTCTGCTCAGTCACATCTTTGTGAAATTTATTCTAGTATTTTTCTCCTAAAAAAAAAAATTGCTGTTTCTAGTCAAAGGCTTCCAGGTCTTTTCTCTAGACTGCCTTATACTCAATTTCTGTAATTTTCAGCATGTCTGACAAGGAGAGGAAGAGTCTCTTCAGGGCCTGCAAGACCTGTGGAAAGAAGATGTTTCACTTTGAGGACCCCCCACAAAGACTTCATATATTGTATTGTATTGTATTGTATTGAGTATTTAGAAAGCGCATTCCGGCCCTAGGGCATCGAAGCGCTAACTGGGTGAGGCAAAGGAACTAGGCTGGAGAACTCCCAAACTTATTGAGGAAACAGCCAAGTCTTGACCAGCTTCCTAAAAGTTAAATAATTATGTTCTTGCCTTATATTAAATGGTAGAGAGTTCCAAATTTTAGCAGCTGCAATCGTAAATGCTCTGTCTCCCCATTTTACTTTCTTGGTACGGGATGTTTGAATTTGATAGGCACCGGCCGAGCGCAACAGCCGATTCGGCCTATGCCATTTCAGCTTGGTGGTTAATATTGTCGGCCCAATCCCATGGACAGCCTTGTGAGTGATGCAGAGAGCCTTAAAAGAAAGCCGATGGATAACCAGAAGCCAGTGTAGATCTTTAAGGCACCTCTTAACAGAGGCCCCACGAGGCAATTTTAATAACAGCCTGGCAGCAGTATTCTGCATCAGCTGAAGTCTGTGCAAAGATTCTTTATCCAAATTAAGTAAGAGCGCATTTCCATAATCCAATTTGGAAATGACTAGAGCCAGAATGACGGTGGTTCTACAGGTCTGAGGAATAAAAGGAATTTTTTTTTTTAATTTCTTCATAGTCCACAGACAGGACTTGATTGTCAGATTGACCTGAGGTTTAAATGACAGTTGCTCGTCGAACACTACTCCTAAATTTCTTGAGTTAGACCGTGGAACAGGAAGCGTCCCACACTCTTCAGGCCACCAGCTAGAGGTCCAATGTACCCTTTCAATTCCAAAGCACAAAATCTCGTTTTTTTCACAGTTGAGTTTCAACCAGTTGGAGTTCATCCAATGACTGACTGCCGTCATACAGGCGTTGAAGCGGATAGCCACTTCATCAAGATCGTTATCAATAGGGATAATGATTTGAGTATCATCAGCATAAGAAGTGGGAATGAAACCAAAAGAACGAACCAGCTCTGCCAGCGGTGCCACATACACGTTAAATAACGTCGGGCTTAAAGAGGATCCCTGAGGAACCCCACCTGGCAAAAGGTAGGAAGAAGATCTAAAATCACCACAACTAATTGTGGCCCACCTGTCAGATAAAAAAGATTCGATCAATTTGAGAGCCTGGTCTCTATTGCCTGCCTGATATAAGCGGTCTAGCAGGATATGGGGAGCAATGGTGTCAAAAGCTGCCGACAAGTCCAATAGCACCAGAAAGACCCCCTGCCCCTTATCCACCAATCTACGTATGGTGTCAGAAGATGCAATAAGCGCAGATTCGGTGCTATGGGATTTCCGAAAACCATGTTGCGAGCTGTCCAAGCCATTTGAAGCAGACAGGAAATCAACCAATTCCTTATTAAGATGCTTTTCCAAAATTTTGGCTGCATAGGGGAGAAGGGCTATAGGACGTAAGTTCGTCAAGTCATCGGGTTTACCTGCTGCCTTCTTTTTTAGCGGAATGATAGTAGATTCTTTCCAGACCCTGGGATAAGAGCCCGATGCAAGTACTTCCTGAAAAATAGGGGCCAGCATAGAAACCACTAGTTCTGGTACTAAATGGAGAATAGCCGGGGGGCAGGGATCCATCGGGGAGCCCGATTTGCCTTCCAAGAGCAGTTTACACAGAGCCTCAGGAGAGGGCATCTTAAAATTTGAAAATAAAAATGGCTTGTCTGGTACCCGGTTGGTAGTCACCTCAGGATGCGGATGAACAGTCAGCCGGGGGGACGGGCTAGCTAAAGTTGGAGTGAATGTCTAGCACCTTACATTCGAAAAATTTAGCTACTTTATTACAGAAATCTTGAGAATTTTCTACTTTGGGAGAGCCTAACGGAGTAGTAAGACTGTTAACAGTTCTAAATAGTTCTCTAGAAGAATTAGCTGCTTCATTAATTTTACATGTAAAATAGACCGATTTGCCTACCTGTCAGGCTTTTTTTATAAGTGTGAAGTGCGAGCTTAAGATCCGCCCTCTCGGCTTCGCCGAGGCTGAGTTTCCTGCAGCGCTCTTTCTGCCGGTATTTCCTCTGTAGGATTTTAAGGGCTTGAGAAAACCAAGGTTGATTAGGTTTCTTCCTAATGCGAGGAGCGGAGATTCTTACCGGTGCTAGCGTGTCCATTGCTTGTTTAATACCCAGATCAAATCTAGCAAGTGGAGACAGCCTGGACACCTTGGGATCATTCCAATTATGTAGAAGTGCAGCTGTCAGTGGTTCTACTTCAATTTTCCTCCAGGGTCTTATCAGTTTTTTCTGGGGAATTGATATTATGGGCTGCTGCTTGGCCAGAAATTTAAACGTCAAAAGGGCATGATCTGTCCACTCTAATGGGGTGGTAGAAAGATATAATGCTTCCTCAGGACGCGTGAAAATCCCATCTAGGTAGGGTATGACCAGCTCTATGCGTGGCCATCCCATCCTTTAGGACCCAGTCTAGTACCACCATAAGGTTGAGGAATTCCGCAACCAGCAAATCGCGTGTATTGTCAAAATGGATGTTAAAATATCTCAAGATGATGGCTTTAGGGGCCATGATTAAAGGTTCCAATACTGAGGGCCATATCGAGAGAAACTTGGCAACAGGACCGGGGGGACGATAAATTAGCAGGCCTTCCCAGACTAGAGATGTATCTCGGAGCAATTTAAAGGCCATAACTTCACAGACCTCTGGAATGTGACTCGCACTATTCCAGGTGCAGGTAAGCTCAGACCTACAAATGATGGCCAGGCCTCCTCAAGTCCATATATGGACTTTATCCACGATATTCTACAAAGGATTGTAAGGTATGCAGAACCTTTTCTAACAAGTCTCTTAAAGACAGGGAGGGCAGGCTACTTATTTAGCTCCAGAAACTAAATACAAGGAAAGATCATGTTTCTGGTTCGGACTCGCCTATATCCTCCAGACAGGTGAAAAAAAGGGACAGATCACCTCAAACTGGTCATATGGAGGACCAACCTAAAAAAAGCTGCTAAAAAGACCAAACCTGGGTCTTACAAGGCACACAACTCTTCAAGTTCTCCTCACAAAAGTGCTGTATCCTCACACAGGGAAAGGAGAGAACGTTCTGTCTCCTCAGAACGTAGTAAAAAAGCATCTTCTGAACCTCTTCTGCCAACGTCTAGACATTCTTTCAAAAAGCCATCTGTCAAACTGCTGATGAGATCGCTGACGACTACACGACGAAAACTGTCTGCACGGCATTGTCGACGACATCTACGACAACGGTTTATACAGTATGCTCTGCTTCTAATGTCCACACGACTACAAC
The DNA here is from genome assembly GCF_031143425.1 of Pleurodeles waltl. Lineage (NCBI taxonomy): Eukaryota > Metazoa > Chordata > Amphibia > Caudata > Salamandridae > Pleurodeles > Pleurodeles waltl. The sequence goes on along the minus strand of NC_090445.1, from coordinate 29,321,766 downwards.
ACAGTGGTCGACGGCCTCCTCCATCAGGTCGTTGATGCTAACGATATCTGTTACCTCATCTCAGTTGACGGTTCCAACAACGAGACCATAGTCGACGCTGTCATCCTTACCGTTGACGAGTATCTCACAGTCGTCAGCAGCGTCAGTGACAACAGCATCGACGATACTGTCGGCAGGCCCGTTGACGACGGCATCGACGATGGATATTGTAGAAAACCAAGAAAGTTGAAATCCCTGACACTGTGGCACACATCCCCTAGTAATGTTTTACCTTTAATTCCTGCTCATCTTTTAGAGGGTGATGAATCTGATGAGGAAGGGCTGTTTAGAGCGGCCCCTAGTCCCTCTGAATTACATATAAAGTGTCAGGATTTGGGTGACGATAACCAACATGACCCTCAATTCTTTTATTTTCCTGATCAATATTCGTACTTCCTTTCGGCCTCAAATCAGCCCCCAGAATTTTCACCAAGTGCCTGACTCCAGTAGTTGCTTTCCTCAGAAGGCACAAACTTCAAGTCTTTACATATCTGGATGACTGGCTCATCAAGGCAAGGTCCAGATCGCAGGCACAAAGAGCAACAAAAGCCTGCATAGACCTGTTTGGGAAGCTAGGCCTAACTATCAATCACAGCAAATCAGCTTTCCAACCCATGAAAATAATGACTTTCCTGAGTGCAGTTCTAGACACACCCAGCTCCAAGGTGGCTCCTACAAAAGAAAAGCAGAGGAAATGAATTTCCTTAGCCAGTCTTGTTAAAAAAAGGTCTGATTCAGTTCTCCTCTTCAAGTCCCTACTGGGAATTATATCTTCCTGCATCCCACTTGTACCATTCTGTCATCTCAGAATGCGTCCACTTCATGAGCAGCTGGACAATCAGTGCACACAGTCCAAGGGATCTTTCGACGACGTCATCAAAGTTACGAAACCAATGAGTTCCCATCTGTTTTGCTGGATCCAAGCATCTCACTTATCAGTAGGTCTCTTTTTTTCTTCCGCCGCCAGCCCCAAGGGGTGATCACAACAGATGCATCCCTGGAAGGTTGGGGAGCCTTCCTTCAGGATTTAACAGTCAAAGGCAAGTGGGATTATCATCAGAAAGTTTACGTTATCAGTTATCTCGAACTGACAGCAGTTCACTTAGCGCTTCGAGCATTTCTACTGTCACGTAGGCTCTTATTACTCTAATGAAAGTACTGGATTTCGAGTGGCAGAATCGCCTGCGGTGTGGGAGACTGAGTCTAACCCACTACAGGGAAGCTGTGGTCACTCAGGTCTCATCCGTTTCTCTCAGTTACACTAGTCTCCTATACAGAATAACAAACAGAGCTAGTATATATTTCAATAATGCTTTAATAAAGCGACTGCATCTAAGACCGCAAAGCGTGGACTGCAATACCAAGGACAATACAGCATGACAAGATTAAAATTGTGACAAGGAGAGTAAAACATAAAAATAATGCTACCATATTGTCACTAGAGTCAACAGACTAATTCCTACCTAGGCTATGATAGAGCACAGCGTGTTAAGCTTTAATTCTGCCCTCCAGGTTCCCCTGGGAAGACATCATCCCCCATACCTGGACAAAGGCCTGAAGTCTGTAAAGACAGCTGTAGCTAAACATTCGTCAATCAGCATACAGTCGTGGTTCTCTGGCTGGAATCTCCCTCTAACGTGTAAGGGACAGGGAAGTGTTTTTATAATAAAACAGCTGGTGTTCTAAGAAAATGTCCCTACGGAAGGATGTGTATTTTCTGTGAATGTCAGAGACTAAACTTATACCACGTTCACCGGCAACCTATCTTGATGTAGCCTTGAAAGAAGCACAGAGTAAGCAAGAATGTCTTGTTTGGAAACAGAGTGCTGGCCTAGGCAAAAACAGTCAGATAGGGATCAAATAAAACGACCGTAAAAGTGACTTCTGTAACAATAATAACAAAGCCGAATAAAATACATCTAGGTTAAAGTGCACAGTGGCAGGCCTAGTATGTTAAAATAACGTGCATGGAGCTATAACCGAAATGGCTACACAACACTACCAAAGATAAAAAAACAAAATTGTCAATACTCATATGTACAGACAACACCACAACAATGCACTATCTCAACAACCAGGGGGGAGCCATATCTCTGCTCTTATCTGGAGAATCTCAATGTATCCATCCTACAGGGAGTGCTTCTCCGAGCACTACAACCAGGCACTCTGAACGTTATTGCGGACTCCCTCAGCATGCAGAAAACATCGAATCACGAATGGAAGCTAAATCAAAATGTGCTGTATTGCATCTTCTCTCTGTGGGGCAAACCAAACCAAACCTCGATCTTTGTGCAACTCCCCAGGATGCAAAATGCCTATTTAATGCAAGTCGGGATCACCATCCGGGCTCTTGGGGAAATGCATTTTCAATAGCTTGGTCAGGAATTTATGCTTACGCTTTTCCTCCCATTCCCCTCATTCCGAAAGTCCTTCCCAAAATCAAGAACGAGATCTGCAAGATTCTTCTGGTAGCCCCAGCATGGCCTTGGCATCATTGGTATACGGAGTTACTTCTCCTGTCAGAGAGCCACAGCATACCTCTGTCAGTGATACCTCGCCTGTTAACAATGAGCGACGGTCAAGTTCTCCACCCGGATCTAGCATCGCTTGATTTGACTGCCTGGCTCCTGAACACCATGAATTTGAACATTCCTTCCGAATGTAGAGTCATTCTTTCCAGAGCGGCATCTGATAGCACCATTAAATATTATCGACTTAAATGGAGAAGATTTTGCATATGGTGCAAACAAGTTCAGGTTGACACTTTCTCCTCATCGCCAGAGCAAGTGCTACCATATCTCCTTCTTTTCGCCAGACAAGGTTTGGCAAATACTTCAGTTAGGGTGCACTTAGCTGCTATTTCGCATTATAGGCGATAGGGAAACTCACCATCCTTGTGGTCAACAACAATTATTAAGCAGTTTCTTAAAGGACGTTTTTGTTCTTTCCCGCCGGTCAGACCACCACCGCCATCCTGGCAGCTTCATATAGTTTTGTCTCAATTGATGAAACATCCATTTGAGCCATTCACAGGGCAGACTTAAAGTTTCTGTCATGGAAGGTTGCACTTCTTCTTGCCCTGAACTCAGCTAGAAGAGTTAGCGAAATTCAAGCTTTCAGGATCCAAAGCCCTTTCTTGCAGTTTAAAGACGAAATAGTAATTCTTCAAACAAATCCCGAATTTATTCCCCAAGTTCCTTCTGAGTTTCATATTAATCAGCCAGTTATTCTAAAGTCGTATTTTTCAAATCCGTCAAAGCCAGCGGAAAGGTCCCTTCATTTCCTGGATGTCAAAAGATGTCTTAAATTTTATCTGGACAGGACAAAAAGTTTTAGAAAAACAAATCAATTATTTGTGTCATTCAGTGTCCCTAGGAAAGGGCATCTGATTTCTAAGCAAGGAATTGCTAGATGGATATCTAGTTCTATTGACTTTAGTCACAAAGCTGCAGGAAAGCCCCTGCACAGACCATCGCATGCACATTCCTCCAGAGCTGTCGCAGCATTCGACGGTGCTCTTCGCTGGTGTGCCCATACAGTACATTTGCAGAGCGGCCGCCTGGAAGTGCACGCACACTTTCACGAAGCACTATTGCTTGGAAGAATTGCCACAAGGAGATGTGGCAGGGGGGCGAGCAGTGCTGCGGCTTCTGTTCCAGTAACGGTGAGCTTTGCTATTCTCCTTTTTTCCCACTTACCTATTATAATGCTTATCACGTTGTATGATAATGAGGTTTCTTTTCTTCACAATACACTGGTTGTTATTTAGCACTCTGTAATGACTCTTTTGTTTCCATAATCATTTACAGCTTCCTTTTCTGTTCATGGAATTGCATCTTTCAATTGATATAAAGTGTTCATCATACAGTGTGCTTCACCACTGCTTGTTACTCTGATTCAAGCATGTGAAAATGTGAAAGTTCCAATAATGGAGTAAGAAAATTAGTGTTCGGTGGCATGTGTAGCTGCAGATACACATGCTGTGCATAGTCCGCCGTCTGGTGTTGGGTCGGAGTGTTGCAAGTTGTTTTTCTTCGAAGAAGTCTTTTCGAGTCACGAGACCGAGGGACTCCTCCTACTTTGGTTCCATTGCGCATGGGCGTCGACTCCATGTTAGATTGTTTTTTTTCCGCCATCGGGTTCGGACGTGTTCCTTTTCGCTCCGTGTTTCGGGTCGGAAAGTTAGTCAGAATCAACGGAAAATTAGTCGGTATTGTTTCGTTCGGTATCGGGTTAGATTAGAATCAACACCGAATCTTGAAGAGCTCCGGTAGCCCTTCGGGGGTAATTTCGATCCCCCGTCGGGGCCTGGTCAGCCCGACCGCGTGCAACATCGAGACTGATGGAACGGACCCCGTTCCGATTCTGTCCTAAATGCCACAGTAAATATCCCTATACAGACCAACATTTGGTCTGTAACTTGTGCCTGTCACCCGAGCACAAAGAAGAAACGTGTTAGGCCTGTCGAGCGTTTCGGTCGAGAAAAACGCTCCGAGACCGAAGAGCCAGAAGGTTGCAGATGGCGTCCACGCCGACAGGACAACAACGGTTCGAGGAAGAGGGAGAAGAAGAAACATTCTCCATCCACGAATCGGATTCCGAAGAATTCGACGTCGAAGAAACCGTGAGTAAGATGTCGAAACAAGCATCACACAGAAAAACAGACAAAGCCCAGGGGACGCCACTGCCGACAGGCCATGGCTCAACCCATAAAGTAGGTGACCGTCCATCAGCACCGAAAAAGGGCGAGCTGGTGCCGAGATCGTCCGACTCAGGTCGAGACACAGGCACGCAGCAATCTCGGGACCGAGAAACTGCCGCAGAAAAGGGTCGACACCGAGACAGCGGCACCGAAGCTGCTCGCACAGAGATAGCGGCACCGAAGATAGTCGACGCCAAGAAGGTACGACACCGAAAAAGAGAAAAATCTCTTCGGAGCCGAAAACAACAAAAGACACGGTTTCGGTGCCAAAACGCCCAGCAACCGCACCGAAAGCCAGTTCCTACTCAGAGGAACAATCACTGTCCTCCCAACTTCAAAAACACAGATTTGAGGAGGAATTACAAACAACAGCTGTAGATCACACGCAAAAGCGGATCTTTATACAAAGTGGTACAGGGAAGATCAGCACCCTTCCCCCAATCAGAAGAAAAAGGAAACTAGATTTCCAACAACAAGAAAAAACACCACAAGCAAAAGTGGTGAAGAAGGTAACTCCACCACCCTCTCCACCACCGGCAACTCCTATATCACCGGCACAGACTCCGTCACAATCACCAGCTCATACCACCATGAGCCAAGATGACCAGGACGCATGGGATCTCTATGACGCCCCAGTGTCGGACAATAGCCCTGAGTCGTACCCCACTAAGCCCTCACCACCTGAGGACAGTACAGCGTATGCTCAGGTGGTAGCTAGGGCAGCAGAGTTTCATAACGTATCGCTACATTCAGAACCTGTCGAGGATGACTTCCTTTTTAACACCCTGTCCTCCACCCATAGCAATTATCAAAGCCTTCCTATGCTCCCGGGAATGCTAAGGCACGCTAAACAAATCTTTAAGGAGCCAGTTAAAAGCAGAGCAATAACCCCAAGGGTGGAGAAGAAATACAAGGCACCACCCACAGACCCTGCTTTTATTACATCACAACTGACACCAGATTCAGTTGTCGTAGGAGCAGCTCGTAAAAGAGCCAACTCGCACACATCAGGCGACGCACCACCTCCAGACAAGGAGAGCCGAAAGTTTGATGCAGCCGGGAAAAGGGTTGCAGTACAAGCTGCAAATCAGTGGCGCATCGCCAACTCGCAGGCACTCCTAGCGCGATATGACAGAGCCCATTGGGACGAGATGCAGCATCTCATCGAGCACCTCCCCAAAGAATTCCAAAAATGGGCAAAACAAGTGGTTGAAGAGGGACAAAACATATCCAACAACCAAATCCGTTCTTCTATGGATGCGGCAGATACAGCTGCAAGAACTATAAATACTGCTGTAACGATAAGGAGGCACGCATGGCTGCGCACATCCGGCTTCAAACCTGAGATACAACAGGCAGTGCTCAATATGCCGTTCAATGAACAACAATTGTTTGGACCAGAAGTGGACACTGCAATTGAAAAATTAAAGAAAGACACTGACACAGCTAAAGCCATGGGCGCACTCTATTCCCCGCAGAGGCACATTTGGCACATTTCGCAAAACTACTTTCAGAGGAGGGTTTCGAGGTCAAGCCACACAAGCCAGCACCTCACAAACAACACCGTCTACCTACCAGGGACAGTATCAAAGGGGAGGCTTTCGGGGCCAATACAGAGGGGGCCAATTCCCAAGAAACCGGGGAAAGTTTCAGGGTCCCAAAACCCCTCCGAATAAACAGTGACTCACAAGTCACACAACCCCTTCACACAACACCAGTGGGGGGGAGACTAAGCCAGTTCCACAAATCATGGGAGGAAATAACAACAGACACTTGGGTCTTAGCAATTATCCAACATGGTTATTGCATAGAATTTCTCCAACTCCCTCCAAACGTCCCACCGAAAACACACAAGATGTCCAAACAGCATACAGACCTTCTAGGACTAGAAGTTCAAGCATTACTGCAAAAAGACGCAATAGAATTAGTACCAAAAACACAAAAGAACACAGGAGTTTACTCACTGTACTTTCTAATACCGAAAAAGGACAAAAGTCTGAGACCAATATTGGATCTCAGAACACTAAACACCTACATCAAATCAGACCACTTTCACATGGTCACGTTACAAGACGTAATACCACTACTGAAACAGCAAGACTACATGACAACGTTAGATCTAAAAGACGAGTATTTCCATATACAGATACATCCCTCGCACAGGAAATACCTAAGGTTCGTATTCGAAGGAATACATTACCAATTCAAAGTGTTGCCATTCGGAATAACGACAGCACCAAGAGTCTTTACAAAATGTCTAGCAGTAGTAGCTGCACATATCAGGAGGCAGCAAATACACGTGTTCCCGTACCTAGACAATTGGTTAATCAAAACCAACTCGCTAACGAAGTGTTTACACCACACAGATTGTTATACAAACCCTTTACAAACTGGGTTTCTCCATCAACTATGCAAAGTCACACCTATTGCCGTGTCAAACACAGCAATACTTAAGAGCGACAATCAACACAACAAAAGGGATAGCCACTCCAAGTCCACAAAGGGTTCAAAATTTTCACAAGGTGATACAAGCTATGTATCCAACACAAAAGATACACGCAAAGATGGTCTTAAAACTCCTAGGCATGATGTCCTCATGCATAGCCATTGTCCCAAACGCAAGATTGCACATGCGGCCCTTACAACAGTGCCTAGCATCACAATGGTCACATGCACAGGGTCACCTTCTAGATCTGGTGTTGATAGACCGCCAAACATACATCTCGCTTCTATGGTGGAACAGTACAAATTTAAACAAAGGGCGACCTTTCCAAGACCCAGTGCCACAATACGTGATAACAACAGATGCTTCCATGACAGGGTGGGGAGCACACCTCAATCAACACAGCATCCAAGGACAATGGGACGTACATCAAAGAAAGTTTCATATAAATCACCTAGAATTGTTAGCAGTATTTCTAGCGCTGAAAGCATTCCAACCAATGATAACCCACAAATACATTCTTGTCAAAACAGACAACATGACGACAATGTATTATTTAAACAAACAGGGGGGAACACACTCGACACAGTTGTGTCTCCTCACACAAAAAATATGGCATTGGGCAATTCACAACCACATTCGCCTAATAGCACAGTTTATTCCAGGGATCCAGAACCAGCTAGCAGACAATCTCTCTCGGGATCACCAACAGGTCCACGAATGGGAAATTCACCCCCAAATCCTGAACACTTACTTCCAAATTTGGGGAAAACCTCAAATAGATCTATTTGCAACAAAAGAAAACGCAAAATGCCAAAACTTCGCATCCAGGTACCCACACCGGCAATCTCAAGGCAATGCTCTATGGATGAATTGGTCAGGGATATTTGCGTACGCTTTTCCCCCTCTCCCTCTCCTTCCATATCTAGTAAACAGATTGAGTCAAAACAAACTCAAACTCATACTAATAGCACCAACATGGGCAAGGCAACCTTGGTATACCACACTACTAGACCTGTCAGTAGTACCTCATGTCAAACTACCCAACAGGCCAGATCTGTTAACACAACACAAACAACAGATCAGGCATCCAAACCCAGCATCGCTGAATCTAGCAATTTGGCTCCTGAAATCCTAGAATTTGGACACTTGAACCTCACACAAGAATGTATGGAGGTCATAAAACAAGCTAGAAGGCCATCCACTAGACACTGCTATGCAAGTAAATGGAAAAGATTTGTTTGTTACTGCCATAATAATCAAGTCCAACCATTGCATGCATCTCCAAAAGATGTAGTAGGATATTTACTACATCTACAAAAATCAAATCTAGCTTTCTCTTCCATAAAAATACATCTCGCAGCAATATCTGCTTACCTGCAGATTACTCATTCAACTTCCCTATTTAGAATACCTGTCATTAAAGCATTTATGGAGGGCCTAAAGAGAATAATACCACCAAGGACACCACCTGTTCCTTCATGGAACCTCAACATTGTCTTGACAAGGCTCATGGGTCCGCCTTTCGAACCCATGCATTCTTGTGAAATGCAATACTTAACGTGGAAAGTTGCATTTCTCATTGCCATCACATCTCTAAGAAGAGTAAGTGAAATACAGGCGTTCACCATACAAGAACCATTTATTCAAATACACAAAAATAAGGTCGTTCTAAGAACAAATCCAAAATTCTTACCAAAGGTTATCTCACCTTTCCACTTAAACCAAACAGTGGAATTACCAGTGTTCTTCCCACAGCCAGATTCAATAGCTGAAAGAGCACTACATACATTAGAAATCAAAAGAGCACTAATGTACTACATTGACAGAACAAAACTAATTAGGAAAACAAAACAACTATTTATTGCATTTCAAAAACCTCATACAGGAAATCCAATATCAAAACAAGGTATAGCTAGATGGATAGTTAGGTGCATCCAAACCTGCTATCTTAAAGCAAAGAGACAGCTGCCTATTACACCAAAGGCACACTCAACCAGAAAGAAAGGTGCTACCATGGCCTTTCTAGGAAATATTCCAATGGACGAAATATGTAAGGCAGCAACATGGTCTACGCCTCACACATTTACTAAGCACTACTGTGTAGACGTGTTATCTGCACAACAAGCCACAGTAGGTCAAGCTGTACTAAGAACTTTATTTCAAACTACTTCCACTCCTACAGGCTGAACCACCGCTTATGGGGAGATAACTGCTTACTAGTCTATGCACAGCATGTGTATCTGCAGCTACACATGCCACCGAACGGAAAATGTCACTTACCCAGTGTACATCTGTTCGTGGCATTAGTCGCTGCAGATTCACATGCGCCCACACGCCTCCCCGGGAGCCTGTAGCCGTTTGGAAGTAATCTTCAACATTTGTACATTTGTAAATATATTACTTAAACTTTATTTTGTACATACTTATTCATTCCATTGCATGGGCACTATTACTAACATACACAACTCTCAACTCACCCTCTGCGGGGAAAACAATCTAAGATGGAGTCGACGCCCATGCGCAATGGAAACAAAGGAGGAGGAGTCCCTCGGTCTCGTGACTCGAAAAGACTTCTTCGAAGAAAAACAACTTGTAACACTCCGACCCAACACCAGACGGCGGACTATGCACAGCATGTGAATCTGCAGCGTCTCATGCCACGAACAGATGTACACTGGGTAAGTGACATTTTCATTCTTCAGTATTGGAATCTTTCATATATTCTCATGCGACCCGCCCGCCTCCCTGGGAGGCTCACCGTTATGGGTTATGTACCTCAACTACTTCAGCACTCGCGCTGTGGGAAAATCTGAGGCACTGGAGCTTCTCGCAGGAGTGTTCTAGAGGGAGGGCAGGGCTGCCTGATTGGCTGAAATCTGGTGTGGGTCTTTTTTTCCTCAAAAAGACAAGGATAGACTACTAATGTGATAGGCTTTAAGCCTGTATACACTTTAGTTATCATACCATTGCTATTATAATACACCGGGACTCCCATCTCGACGACGGGGAATGATTGAAGCCTGTGAAACTATGAAAGATTCCAATACTGGAGAAATACAATTACAGGTAAGTAATTAATTTTCTTCCTGTCCTGCTTGCCCACAGACGTTAATTCTGGTTCACGGTAGGCCACAAGCCCTTTCTGTTTGCCGTGCTCCCCTTTGGCCTTACCAGTGCCCCTCGGGTGTTCACCAAGGTGATGGTGGTGGTCGCAGCTCATGTGCCGATAAGGGGGTTCCAGTCTTCCCCTATCTCGGTGACAGGCTGTTAAAGGCAGGCTCGGGTCTCTGAGCTCCAGATTCCGACCTACTCCCTGCATTCACTGGGGTACACTGTGAACATGCTGAAGTGAGACCTCGCTTCCTCTCAGACTCTCCCTTTCATCAGAGCTGTTCTGGACACATTGCAGTTTCGGGCTTATCCTCCCGTGCAGCGACTCCAGGATACTAAGGCTGTGATAGAATCAAAAACTGCTCTATCTTGGATTTCGGTGAGAATGAATCTGAGACTGCTAGGCCTCATTGCATCCTGCAGGTGACACATGCCAGATGGCATATGCAGGCTCTGCAGTAGACCTGAAGTTCCAGTGGGCACACATTCAGGGGAATCTCTCCGACATGGTCCAGATCTCAGAGGGACATGAACCTGCTGGAGCTCCGGGCGAGCAGGATAGCACTGAAAACATTTCTTCCCTCTCTCAAAGGGAGTGTAGTACAGGTGTTTGTGGACGACACCACCGCCATGTACTACTGCAGCTGGGCAGGGTGGGGTTGTGGATCCTTTATCAAGAGGCTCTGTGCCTCTGGATTTGGCTGGAACAACTTGGTATTTTCCTGGTGGGTCAGCATCTGGGGGGCTCTCTGAATGTCAGAGCGGACGAACTCAGCTGGCAGTGCTTAGTCGATCACGAGTGGCAATTCCATCATGAGGTGGAGCAAGGTTTCTTTCAGCAGTGTGGAGAGCCTTGTTTAGATTTGTTCGCCACCGCAGAGAATGTGCAATGTCAGCAGTATGAAGCTTTGGAGTTTCCAAGGTGTCAATGGATCGGTGATGCTTTTAGTCTCAAGTGGAACTCAGGCCTCCTGTATGCGTTTCTGCCCATACTAGTTCTGCCCAGAGTTCTCCATAAGATCAAGAACGACCGGGTCCAAGTAATTCTTGTGGCTCCGGACTGGGCACGAAGAGTCTGGTATCCCGAGCTATTGAGCATGGCCATAGATCCTTCAGTCAGACTGCCCCTTCAGGAGGAGCTTCTTTCACAGCAGCAGGGGCGGGTACTCCATGCGAACCTGTCCAGTCTACGCCTTCTTGTGTGGAGATTGAGCAGCAGCAGTTGACAGCTTTCAACCTTCCGCCCAAAGTCTGTAATGTCATCTTGGCAGTCAGTCATCCATCCAACAAAAAGATATACTTCTGTCATTGGAAAACCTTTGTGACAAGGATGCACAGACAAGTCTGTTGACCCTCTTGTTACCCCTCTCTTTGTGGTGCTATTGTTCATACTTTTGTTGGCCCAGCAAGACTCTGCACTGGGCACTCTTAAAGGTTATTTGTCTGCAATGTCTTCCTTTTTGAGGTTGCCTGATCAGCCTTCTTTCTTTAAATTCCCTACTGTAAAGAGGTTCCTAAAGGCCTTACACTTTTTTACTCCAACCCCATTCATTATGCCCCAATGAACTGGAATTTGGCATTCCTGATATGTGCTCTTTTTGAGCCTCTTCGCAGTTGTCTTCTCAGGCTTCTCACTTTAAAAACAGACATGTGGCAGTTGCATTTGCCCCCAGGGTAAGTGATCTGCAGGTATTGTCATCGAAGCCCCCCCACCTTTCCATCTGTTCTGACAAAGTGGTACTTCACACACAGACCTCCTTTCTTCTGAAAGGGGTTACTCCCTTCCTTGTAGGCCAATCCATCATTTTGTCTACTTTTTATGCACCCCACATCCTTCAGAGGAAGAGGAGGGACTCCACCGCCTGAACCCAAAAAGCGAATTGGGGTTTATTCCTTGATAGTACCGAAGAGTTCCGAGTGGATGATCAACTCTTAGTTGGTTATATGGGTGCGCAGAAAGGTCGGGCAGTGCTGAAGAGAACATCTCCAGATGGGTTGTACTCTTCGTTAAAATGTGCTACGCTCTGGCTAAGAAGCAAGCCCCAGAGGTTTTGTGCGCTCATTATACCAGAGCCAAAGCTGCAGCCACTGTTATTGTAGGAAAGTACCCTCTTTTTGGCATGGTTCCCCCACTTTGTCAGCTGTCTGTGTGTTTTGACTGTGTTCACTGGGATCCTGATAACCAGGACCCCAGTGACTGTACACACACCCCCTAAATTTGGTTGTTCCTGAATTAGTACACCCCATAATTGGCATACTGGTACCCCCATGTAAGTCCCTAGTAAGTAGTACCCAGGGCATTGGGGCACCAGAGGTTCCCCATGGGCTGCAGCATGTATTATGCCACCCATGGGACCCCACACAAAATATGTCTGCAGGTGCATGCACCCGTTCACTGCAGGGCACTGCACCAGGTCACTGTAAGTCACCCCTCTGGCAGGCGATCCTAGCCCAGGGTGCTAGTACCTGTGTGAGCTCAGAGGTGCCCCTATCAACTCCTGCTCTATTTTCCTGGACTTCGTAAGTGCGGGGAAGCTATTTCACCCTTGTAGTGGACACAGGTACTACCTGTTTTCGGCTACATAATAGTGACTGAACCTTTGCATGTTTGGTATCAAACATGTCGGAATCATACGCTACAACAGTTGCCAGTATTGGTTGTATGGTTCCATGCACTCTGGGAGCTCCTTAGAGAAACCCAACTTTGCTCCTTCCAGTTGCAGGGTTTTCCCTGGCAGCCCACATTGCTGCCATCCTACAGACAGGTTTCTGCCCTCGTGCTGCTTGACCAGCTCAACTTCAGGAAGGCAGAACAAAGGATTTCCTTTGGGGTGGGAGGCAACACCTTCTTGCTTTGGAAATAGGTGTTACATGCCTTGGGAGGCATAGCCTCCCCAAGTCACTGGTATGCTTTCAAGGGCACATTTGGTGCCCTCCTTGCATAAATCTGTTTGCACTCGTCCAGGGACCCCCGTTCCCTGCTCTGGCACGAAACTGGACAATGGAAAGGGGAGTTACCACTCCCCTGTTGTTCTGCTTTCCTACATATTTCATATCGGAGCTTACAGAACCTCTCTGGAATGTACTTCTGAGTTCAAAGAAGACCTTTATTGTTGTTAATTCTCCCCACCCACAAGTTCTTGAGAGACGAATTAGTAGATTTCAAGCACAAAGTAGTCGCAGCAAGAAAACAAAATATATCACAGTACTTTTCAGTTGCAATGTACACAGCAAATATATAATATATTTAAAGCAAAGCATAAAAGTCAAATTCATCACCGTATGGGCAAGGCGGCAGGGCCTAAATATTCAGCTTCATCTTTCTGGGGTCTGCAAGTTGATGACTCCAGTCAACTGCGAGAAAGAGATTATCTACCCAAACGGGAGACTGGCAACTGACGTCTAGCTCTAGCCTGAAGTCAAGCAGATTCGAATCTAAATCACTGTAGCCCAGAGCCATCCTTAAAAGCAAACTCAGTGTGAGATTTGGATGGCCTTGGGAGAATGGCCAGTTCTCTGAGCCATTCGTTCTAAGACTGGATTGCGAGGTAAACACAAAATCTGCGTGCTCTTATCAGCTAAGGTCTGGTGTGAAGAAAACAGCTTGGTTCATCTTGTGGAAAAACACAGCTTGGAAGAATACAGACATCTGTGATGTTTCAACTGCAATGTCTAACTCCACGTTAAAGCCAATAGGCAGCTAACCTAAATATCAAATGTAATGTCTAATGTCATGTCAAAGCCAATAGCCAGCTAAACTGCTAATGTCTTGTCAAAGCCAATAGGCAGCTAACCTAAATATCAAATGTAATGTCTAATATCATGTCAAAGCCAATAGGCAGCTGAACTGAATACAGCATGTCAAAGCCAATAGGCAGAATACAGAATGTAATGGCTAATACAATGTCAAAGCTAATAGGCGGCTAAACTGAATACAGAAAGTAATGGCTAACTCCATGTTAAAGCCAATAGGCAGCTAAACTGAACAAAACATATAATGTGATACTGGTGAACATTGAGCAACTAATATGCGCAGTGGTGAAACACAAAGTCATTGGTCAAACACAATTAATAGCATCACACCTGTCCATCACCACCCAGAGCTCCTCCAGGTGGCCACGTGATTCTGCCATCTTGAATCCAAGATGAGCAGATGTGCCTTGGAGTGACCGCGTCAGGTAGGTGATGTCACGGCCCCCTCCTGATAGGCTAATTAGGGTCTCCCTCTTGGGTTGGTCCTCAGATTCGACATGCAAGATTCCAGCAGGACTCCTCTGCATCGTTTACTTTGTCTTCTGGCCACTGGAACAGCAACTGGACCCTCCAGAAACCAACAATCTGCATCCACAGCGAAGACTCTGCTTGCAACATTGTTTCCACGGTTCCTTCAAGTAACTTCAAAATTTCCCCAGTTGTGCATCCTCTGAGGGTGACACGCCTTCAGTCTGCACAAGAAACAAGAAGGTAGCTCCTTAGGAGTGAAGGAATCACTCCCCTGCATCCGCAGTCACCATCTGCAATGGCGACCGGCTGCGTGCATCTCGTGTCCTCCAGAGCTGTGTGGATCCTGCATCACGGGTGGTGGTCTGGAGTGGTCCCCTTGGTCCTCTCTACCAGCTGCCCAACTTGGGAGACGGCCTCTCCATGCAGGACAGTACCCCGTGCGCACTGCATCTATGGCAGCTACCAAGGCTTGTTGCCATCTCCTCCAAGGGTTCTTCAGGGTCCGTGTAGCCCCAGCACTCTTCCCTGCGACGCACAGCCCTCTGCGTAGTTCTCCAGCGACGTGAGACTCCTTTCTAAATGTGCTGTGTGGGCCTCATCTCAACTTCTGTACTTGCTGCCTGTGGGGGCTGCCTCCTCTTCCTGTGACTCTCCTCACTGCAAAGGGTTACACGGGACTCCCCACTGTGGGTTGAGCCTTAATGGACCCTGCTGGTCCCTGGCAGCTCCGCATTTCTTCTTCCACAACATTTTCCTTTGCCAAGGCTTGTTGGTGGTTTTTCCACAATACTGACCGCCTGCAATCCTTCTTCCATCCGGGACATCGATTGCATCAGTTCAGGAACTCTTCAGCTGTTCCAGTGATACACTGCTGACTGTCTTTGACCACTGTTGACCTGGTCCTGCATCCACAGACTGGTGGGTAGTGGCTCCGGCACCACCGGACACTCAAACGACAACGAGACTTGGTCCTCTTCCTTTCCAGGTCTTTCTCTAACAGGATTCCCCTTCGGTTTTTTGCTGTCTTGTCTTGGTCTTGCATTATCTTTCTCTGAAGTCCTTTTGATGGGTTTGGGTAGAACCAGGTACTTACCTCCTTTCTCCTGGTCGCTGGGGGGCACACTAGTACTTACCTTTGGGGTTCCTAGTTCCTCCAGCTCCTCTCTACCGATGTCACTTCCTTGGGTGGGGGCCCGACTTTTGCATTCCACTTTCTTAGTAAATGGTTTGGTCTCTCCCTAGGGCCGTCAGTACTTACTATTGCTTTCACTGTTTTCCATTGCCTTTTATGCTAAGTCCTGACTCCTAATTTAAATATAATAATGTGTTTACTTACTTCTAGTTGGGGCTTTGCCTATATAGTACTTTGGTATTTGTGTTACCATAATAAAGTACCTTTATTTTTGTAATGCTGTGTGGTTCTTTCATGTGTGTAAGTGCTGTGTGACTAAAGTGGTATTGCATAAGCTTTGCATGTCTCCTAGAGAGGTCTTGGCCACTCATTAACAGCTATCTCTAGAGAGCCTGACTTCCTAGACACTGACTACACCTCACTAATAAGGAATACCTTGACCTGGTATAAGGTGATAACAACGTAGGTGCTCACCACACATCTGTCAGACAGCAACGTAGGCATCTCTGCACACGTTTACTAAACACTACTGCCTGGACAGTCAGGTCTGTAGGGATGGGCACTATGCCCCGTTGACCCTGCTAGACTTTCTGGTGTGTCTTTGTAGGAAAGTGCCCCTTTTTGCATGGTTACCACGCCACTTTTTCCCTGATATCTGATGCTAACTTCACTGAGTGTGCTGAGGTCCTGCTAACCAAGCCGCAGCTCCTGTGTTTTTCCCCTAAACTGTACCATTGCTTCCTCAGTTGGCACACCTCTGGCTCACAACTCTGTCCCTTGCAAAAGGTACCAGTGGTACCAAGGACCTTGTGGCCAGGGACGGTCTTGTTGGGCTGCAGCATGTATTGTGACACCCTGAGGGACCCTTCTCCAAACACATGCACACTGCCAGTGCAGATTGAGTGTGTTGGTGGGGAGGAAAAGGCATAGTCGACATGGCATCCCTCTTTGGGTGCCATGCCCACAAATCACTGCCTGTGGCATAGGTAAGTCACCCCTCTAGCAGGCCTTACATCCGTAAGGCAGGGTGAACTATACCACAGGTGAGGGCATAGCTGCATGAGCAATATGCCCCCACAGTGTCTAAGTCCATTCTTAGACCCTGTAAGTGCAGTTTAGCCATATTGAGTACATGGGCTGAGAGTTTGTCACTACGAACGCCACAGCTTCATGATGGCTTCACTGAAAGCTGGGAAGTTCGGTATCAAACTTTTTAGCTCAAAAAACCCACACTGATGCCAGTGTTGGATTTATTGAAAAATGCACACAGAGGGTATCTTAGAGATGCCTCCTAAAATTCATCCAACTCTCTAGTGTGTGGCTGACCGGTTTATACCAGCCTGCTACTACCAGATCAGTGTCTGACCCCATGGGGTGAGAGCCTTTGTGCTCTCAGGATTCAGAGACAAAGCGAGCTCAGGATGGAGGTGCTTTACACCTTCCCCCCGTAGGAACAGCAACACTTGTTGGTGAGCCTCAAAGGCTCCTGTCTGTTGTTTTGCTGACCCCCTACCCCAGAGCAGGCCCACATGTTTGGTGGCAGGTCCAGTGCAAAAATTAGTAAACACCCGGAGGAGTGTCCACTCCAGCGAGACCACCCCTAGGGTGCCCAGAGCTGAAGTGAACCCTTCCTGGCAGAATCCTCCATCTTGTTTTGAAGGGTGATAGCCAATAGGGTTAGGAATGTACCTGTCTGCAGCTTCAAGACTCCTGTTGCAAAAAGGTGATGTATCCTGCAGGACGAACAACCTCTGCAAACCCCCAGAGGACTGCCCGCCTATGCAAGAGCCGAGATCTACAGAGAACAGGAACCTGTCCACAAAGGAACCTCCAAGAAGGACTCAAACTCCCGGATCCGCTTGTTCTGCCCACTCTGCACCCGACCCCCATGGACAGAGTCTAGTTGGGCCACCGGTCCAGGGAAGGTCCCCAGGCGATTCCGACCTCCAGTCCACCCTGTGTTGATCCCTCCTGACCACCACCATGACGCTTGCAGCCTAAATCCAAAGGACTCCACTGACCGCGACTGGCTCGGGTGAAGATTTCCCGACATCTTAAAGGTACCCCCTTGGAAAACCCAACTGACAGTCCAACAACGTCCAGTGGGCTCTCTACTTAGCTTTCCCATTGTTGGTCTGCTTCAACGAGTTACCTGGACCAAACCTGTAGCCTCTTTGTGACCACCAGGGTCCTCTAATTGAAAAGCATTGGTCACCCGCTGCTGTGTTTGCACCCTGCACACCCCCCCGTGCTGCTGAGGGTGTATGTTTGGTGCTGACCTGTGCCTGCCCCCGACCGGTGCTGGTCTCAACTCCCAGATATGTGCCCTGATCACGTGCAAAATGTTTCTTTCTAAGTGCCCCCAGTTTCCATGGGATGCTATTGGGTGCCCAACATCAACTTTGATCTCTGCACGCAGCCGGCCCTTTGTTGCTGGTGGTGCACCCTTGGTGTCTTCCTAAACTTTGCCTTGTGGACACCCTAACCCCTGAAGACTGGGATCGTAAATCGAGTACTTACCTGCGTACTGTGTTGTTACTTTTTCATCCCTAGGACTGCATTGCTTACTACGTGAAATTGCACTTCTACTTTTGAAATGGAAAAGTATTGCGTACCTGAATATTGCGTACCTGAAACTGTTTTATCTGTGAGTCCTAAACATAATTAATTTGATACTTGAAAGGGATACATTCTTGAAACTATACTTACCTGCAACTAAGATCCTTTTGGTTATAAAAATACAGTAGCAAAGTATATTTTTTGTTACTTAAACATTGGCCTGGAGTTAGTCATTGAGTGTGTGCCTCATTTCGTGACTGTGTGTGCACAACAAAAACTTAGCACTAGCCTCTGCTAAGCTTAACTGCTCGATCACACTACTACAAAAGAGAGCATTAGAATGATCTACTTTAGCTCCTGTAAAGCCTTGGCAGTCCACTGGACTCTGCAGACTATGCCCTACTTTGGTATAATATATACATATCCAGCTTCCTACAGTCTTGGTTCACAGTCCCACCTCTAGGGATGATATTGCTTTGGGGATCCCTATCAGATGAACAAGCTACTTACCTTCAGTAACGCCTTTTCTGGCAGAGACAATATCTAGTTGTAGATTCCTTACCGACCCACCCATCCTCCCCGTCCGTGTAGTGATTTCTATGGACAGGGACTTCCCTTTTCAGGGCCCTTGTTTTGATGCACCACTGGTCCATGTTCTCCAAGGCTCTGGTTGATGGCTATATAGGACCTGCGCATATCTGGGGTGCACAGCGCAGACGAGGGACGCGGAGCTCATTGACGCCACCGAAAGGCACGGAGGGGTATTGCTTGAGAAAAATCTCTGGATTCAGACTGACGTCTGGGGGAAATTCTAAGGTAATGAATCTGCAACTGGATATTGTCTCTACCAGTTAAGGTGTTACTAAAGGTAACTTGTCTGTCATACATCAGTGTGACTTATTCTCATAACTCTAACCTGGGCACAATAGACCTATTTATCAGTGCTACAGGAAAGTTTACCTGCATAAACAGCTGCAGCTGTCCACAGCAGCAGGGTCACTTATGGCATCCCAATCCTGGGGAGTTCAGTCTTGTTACTTGGCACCTGAGATCTTAGACTTTTGGTGCTTACAACGTTTTCCAAATGTATCTAAATAATAAAAGGGGCCAGAAACTAGGGCATGTTATGCAGCTAAATGTAAATGGTTTGTCCATTACTGTAACTTTTTAAACCTATTGCCTTCACGTATTAATGTACAAACAATGATTTGTTATTTTAAGTCTGTAAAAATCAAGACTTGCATACATACCTATATGTGTACATTAAGGGGCTGTTGTGACTGACTGGCAAAACAGACATTAGTCTTTCTTTAAAATTCTAGTTGTGAGCACCTTTAAAAGTTTAAAGCAAGTTATACCCATTTCTTCACAGCGGATCCCTTTGGGGTATCGGAACACTGTTCTTACTAGACGTCTGAAGCACACTTTTAAACCAATACATTCATGCCTGCTGCAGTTCCTTTCATGGAAAGTGTTTTTCATATTAGCAGTCACATCCTTGGCAAAGTGAGTTGCAAGCTTTGTTGGTGGAAGAAGCTTTTATACAATCAAATAAGGACTTTGTTGTACTGTGATCAACATTTTTTTTGGCAAAGCTAGTATCGCCATTTCATGTTAATGAGTCAATTAGCTGACTTTATATTTTCTGCAGCTGTCCTTTGCTGAAAGAGATCTACATGGCTTTTGATGTTAGAAGATCTATTATGTATTACATTGACCAAACAAAGTACATTTGCAACAAAGGTACTTGCTGCGTTTGCCCAAACGCATGTCGGGAACCCTGTGTTTGAAGCATGTCTTGCCAGATGCATTGTAAGGTGTAGTTAAGTATGTTATGCCAAGGCTTTTTACAAAATAGCAACCACACATCCAGTTCATTTAGCTCGAAAGAAAGACAGTGGCCTTTCTAGTTAATAGATGATTAGGTGACATATGCACATCTGCTCTGTAGTCATCAATACATACATGTAACATGTACTACTGTGTGGACAATGAAGAGCAACAAACACGTCACGCCGTCTGAAGACCTATGACCTTGCAAAATGAGACTGGGAATCAAGGGTTTTGTTTTACCCCTCACCCCCTATTTGCTTATTCTACCTGCAAGGTCTTAAAGAAATACATAATTTGTTAATATTTAAATACCAATAAAAATGTAGGAAAAGAAGCACAAGTTGCACAAACTGTACTTAAGGCATTATTTCAATCTTCTCTCCTCTTTGCTCTCAAACCACCACTTTAGGGATTGGAAAGTGCTTTTTAGTCTGTTGCCAGTGTGTGATCTTTAGCAGCATGTGCTTCACATGGAAAGTTACTTACCTCTAACAGTCGGTTTAGGGTGGTAGTGCTACAGATGGACATGTGCCCTTCCCACGTCACTGCAGGTGAGCCTCCTGCATACCGTCTGACACCAACATATAACATTCTTACTCTGTTTCACAGACAGACTGTTTGGTATCTGCCCACTAACACTCACCCTATGGAGTCTGTGTCTTAGAGCTTTGTGGGTTTCTTGGGAGGTATTGAGATTCCTCGAAATTTAACTACTTCTTTGAAATAAAACAACTTGCAACGTATGATGACAGGCATGTGAACCTTAACAGTGCCAGAAGCTGCAAACAGATTGTTACAGGTAAGTAATGTTGTCCTTACTTTTGCTGGTCTGTTGTCATGGTTCCCGTCTCAGCAAGAGATGGAGTTTCTACTGATGTCTGTTTGAGATGTCCTCTCGGCTCATGCCGATGCCGATGCCGAATGAACTAGTTAGCCACCTTTGATAACGATCTTTCCGGGAGATACTCTGACTGCAGATTCCTCACTGCTCTCCTCCTTTCCATTCTGTGGAGTGGATAGCTGTACATTCTAAAATAAAAGGTTACAAGTTAGACTTTGGTACGCTCTCACCTGTAGTTTGCCTCAGCTGACCCACATAGGGTACAGAATTAGAACAATGCAGAAATTGACTTTTGGGTGAAGGGTTGGCACCTATATTGGGGTCTGCACAGTTACTTCCAGGTCGGTGCAAGGTCTCTATTGAGACAGTCTGGCAAAACCAGAAGTATACAAAAAAGTGATGGATGGAATGGTCGAATTAATCTCAGCCACTGGTAATAACTTGGGGCTGCATCCCAGTCCTTTGTTATTTTGCACACCATGCCACCTTAGTTTGGACCCAGCCATATTCAAATCAATCTTGACCTACCTCCAAAACAACTTGAGACCGGTTTCATCCTTGTTAGAGCTCCTCAGCAAAATTTGGTGACACACAGTTGCTATCTTTTAGAAACCTCTTGATGTCGTCTGGCCCCTATGTATATTCTAAAGTGAAGAGCCTTCTGATGGATGTGTCTTACTGCAGATTCCTCATGTTTAGATTTGATACCCAGGCAATACTTCCAAACAGGTGGTAGTGCTTTCGAACATGATCTGGGGAGTAGTTGCAAACCAAAAAGTTCTGCAGGAAAGAGCAAACAAAATGGCCTTTGCTGTGCAAATGTCTGTTAAGCAGTAATGCTTGGTGCATGTGTGTGCTGATGCCCTTGGTGTGGCCTGGTAAATGTCTTACGCTGGCACCCACCCTCCCCTACACCCCCTTGCTGAATGCTATTGTGACGGCCTTAAATCTGGTTAAATGAGCCTGTAGGCCTTCAAAGAGAGATCTTGGTGGGGTGTAGTAAATTATTATACACAGAACACTCGATCTAAATAGCTTCCTCTTCTATACTTCCTTTCCCTTTTCACCACCGGCCAATTCCACAGAGACTGGCTTCAACACAATACTCTCTGATGTGTTCAACCTAAAAGCTTAGTTCTCTTGGGGTAAAGCTGATGGTCTCTTCTCTTCCAAGGGATGCTGTGGTGAGAACAAAAGCCAGCTGAGTGCTTGATTGTCCTATGTGAAAAGGCAATACTAATTTAGGTAGCAAGTTGGCCTGGGACCTCAGCACTAATTCCTCAGGAACGAAAGTGTGTACAGAGGCTGAACTGAGGGCACTTGCAGCTCAGTAACACTACATGCAGAGGTTATTACAATGAGGAACACAGTCTTAAAAGTCAAGAGCTGAATAGGCTCTAATTGTGTTCACTTGAAGAACCTCAAAACCAAATTAAGGATCCTAAAAGTCACTATGAAAGGTTTTAAAAAGGGAAGATTGGTACGGCAGACAAAAAAAGCCAACAGAGCTAACATACCATTTAACTGTTCCCTCTGCAAAGCCTTGCTGGGTTGAAGATAAAACAATCAGAAAGTTTGGCTAGGGAGGATCAAGAGTATGGTCTGTTTATCAGGTCACAAACCTTTCCCAGTGTCCAGAATAGAGAGACTTGGGTCAAAGGATGTTTAGCTGTGAGGATTATGTCTGTCCATTATCTCCGATGGCAAATCAAAACTGTGTTCAGTCTCCACACGTATGTTGTGGAGATTTGGGTTTAGGGCTCTCCACTGCTGCTGAGACAGAATGTCTTCCTGCAAGGGAAACTGAATCGGATGGCGCAAATGCTCAGACTCAAGAGATGTGAGTACCGCACTCTCCTGGCCCAGTCTAGGGCAATCAGAATGACTTTGGTCTGGTGTGTCCTGAATTTCTTCTGAATTCTAGGCAGGATAGGTAATGACAGTAATGCGTAGAGGAGAGCTGTTTTCTCTGCAGGCAGAACGCAGCTCTTCGGAAACATTTTTGTAGATATTTTAGTGAACAGTAATCATGACAATGCATGTTCTCAGCAGTAACAGAATGATCTTGCTAGGGAATACCCGCCTTGGTGTGTAGACACCATTCATTGTCCGTCAATGGACGCCTGTTCAACTTGTCTGATCTTGCATTCAGGGACCCAAGCCAGGTGATTGGCCACCAGGAATATTCCCTGCTGGTTCAGCTACCTCCAAAGGTGTAGTGCCAGCTGATACCAGACCCAGGACCCCAGCCCACCCTGTTTGTTGCCGCATGGCAGTCATGTTGTCCTTGTGACCCTGCACTAGCCTCTCTCTGATGGTCTTTAGGAAGGATTTGCGCCCCAGCTACGTGGCCATGAAATTCTAGTAAATTGACGTGGAGATGTGTTTCACTGAAGACCACAGAACTCTGATTTCCATGGCCACCAGGAGACCTTCTCAGCCAGAGACGATGCATTCATCGCTGCTGTGAGCTCTAGGTGTGGGGTATGGAGAATGGATTGCCACGAGTCAGGCCGATTTCCACTTGACACCATTAAAGGTCCTCCGCTGTCTTCTGTGAGATGCCAGTGGTGTCCGACCGAATGCCACGATGCTCAACCCATTGAAACTGAAGGTTCAATCAGGAATTTGTAAAGCACACTACTCAGCTGTGAGGGCTTCAAGGTGCTGAGGGGGGGTTGGGGGCGTGAGGGAGGGTGCTGCTGCTGCTCAAACATCCATGTCTTGAAAAGTTTCCTGAAGATAAGGGGGTCTTTGGTTTGGTGCAGGTGGGTGGGAAGAGTGTTCCAGGGTTTGGCGGCGAGGTACGAGAATGATCTTCCGCAGGTTGTAGTTCTGCGGACGTGTGGGACGGTTGCGAGGGGGAGGTTGGCGGAGCTGAGATGCCGGGTCTGGGTGTAGAAGGTTTCCCTGCAAAGGCACCATGTTACAGTTGAGATACATGACAAGGAGGATTCATGAGGCTAGGAGCTCACAAATCCTCAGAATAGTCCTTACCGAGATCCGGGATTGAGCTTGGCACATAGGGATATCCTCTGGAAGGTCCTGGACACTCTAGGGTGGTGGAAAGGCCTTTATTACCACTGTGTCTTACAAAATGATTGTTTGCATAGTCATCAGGCTGTACTTCGATTCGCTAATGGAAAATTGCAAAGATGTCAAGAAATTAACTGTTTTGAGGTGTACCACAAATGACAGGTAGGTCTGATTTGAGCAGCCAGTCATTGAAGTACAGGACTAAATGTATCATGGACTTCAGAATATGGGCTGTGACCACCGTCATCAATTTAGTGACCCCATCTAGTCTATTCAATCTATAGCAGGAAGAATCTGAGCTAGATTGAGCATTTTGAATTTGTCCTTTCCCAAGAAGTTCATTTGAAAGTCATAGGTCTGAGCGCGCGTTCCTTCTTGGGCACAAGGAAGTAGGGCAAATAACATAGCCGACATTTCTCTTAATCTGGCACCCTCTCAATGTTGCTCTTTGCCAGAAGAAGACTGACTTCCTACATCAAAATTGTGGCATTGTCTGGCAAGACCTATCCTGTTACAGGTATCGTTATAAGGGCGATGAAATATATGGCAAGTTGTTGCCCATATAAAATATTTGTAATACCCATCAATCCAATGTGATGGATTTCCAACAAAGAGGAAAAATCAAATCCTGCCACCTACTGTCTAGTTGTGGCTCTTGAAGGGCAAATTGCAGCTGCTTGATGTCTGCTGTAGTAAGGGAAGAGATAAATGACTGCTGTTCCTGTTGAAGTGCATGGCCTTGGCTGCCACGTAGGCCTCTGACACTGCAAAAAGTCTGGGTTGGTTGCTGTACTGGCTGGTGAGGTTGTCGCTACTTGTATATAGTACCTCGTGGGTAGCCCCTGAATCTATGGTATTTGCCAGTGAAGTTGCCAGATCTGTAAAAGCAATCATTGGGACTGGACAGTAACACAGCTTTCTTTGACTCTCTAAAGCAGAGTCTGGGATGCTTGGGCATCCCCTTAAAACACATCAAGGCATCCAGCCTGTGCACTATACTGGTCTCCGTGCCTAATACTTTGCAGTTCATGCTTTGGAGATGCGCCTTCACTGCAGTGAATTTGCACCAATGTGTGTATTTTCTTAGTGATAGCCTCTAGGGTGGCCAACATCTACTCCCTCATAACATCACCCACTACACTATCTCCAAAATCCTCACCCGCTGATTATCAGGCGAGGCTGGGTTTAGAAGAAATCCTACAGTTCATGCTTCCTGTGCTTGTGAAGCATTGCAGCTTTTCTGAAACTGCACTCCCGCTGTCATATGCGGCACATCCGCACTCAGGGCCTGCCAAAGAGTCACCCTGCTTCTGGATGCTTTTCCCACTGCTCTCCTGCTTTTGCGTCCATGACGCAGCGCTCGTAGGTGAATGTGGCCGCCTCAATTATACTGCTATGCCTCAATTGATGCCAAAAGGCTTCTCCATTTACCTCTCTGGAAACCACCAGGCACCCATGGGCCAGTACTGGACGTACCCCTCTCACATGACACTTTCATGGCACTCAGGCATCCATAGCCAGGGAATGCCGTCTTCTGTCACCTCATGGAAGGGGGGGTTGACTCTTGCTGTCTTTTTCATTGCATCTTCCGGAAATCTGTACAAAATGTCACTTACAATTGACTCTCCAGGAGTGATTATTGCAGCACCACTTCCTTTGGGCAAAGATGCTCTTTGCACTGTGGTGGCTGTTGTAGATACAGCGACAAGAGGCTGAGATCATCCATCCTTCTCCCTGCTCAGCTTCAGAACCCATGGTAGTGTTTTTTGAGTAGTTGATGATTTTCCTGACGAGGCGCTGGGGAGTGTCTGCCAACAAGTACATCAGAAAGGAGTAGGAGGATACAAAGATGAAAGGAAGTTGAAGTTGGTGGAAAGTGGGTGAGGGATGACTGGGGAGTCAGAAAATTGAAAATCATGATAAATAGATGGAAAGAAGCTAGGATAGAGAGTTTGGAGGTCAGTATTCTGGCTCATCCTCCTGTAGCACAATTTGTCTACAGCCAAATCAGTTAAGGTTTGTGCAGTAAATACATATACCACTGTGCCCAAAGTTACAAAGGGGCAGGAGCGATGGTGTGTTGTGGAGCACCTGATTTTCCAAGGTGCTTAGCCTTCTTAGACGGCAGCAACATTGCTATTAGGACAGGAGCAGAGAGTGCTAAAGCGTTGGCTGGATTCTTCCTTGTGTTTAAACAAGTGTGTTCTGGACTTTCAGCCCTCAACTTTTTTATTGCCTTCAAAGGTTGTCTCTTTTATTACACTGGTGAGGCTCCATGCTGTTACCCCTGGCAGGGCTGAATCTTGTGTTTTGCATGAGCCTTGAAGCTACAACGAAGAGAGAGAGTGTCAGCGAGAGGCTAGCCTTGCAGTACAATACCACATTACAGAAAATACCTTGCTGGCTCGACTAGTCTGAAGGTTCTGTTTGAGTGACCCTAAAGAGATCTGTAAATTACTGTTTCGTACTGTACCTCTCCACGTTGTCTTGTATGAGACAGCGCTTTTTCAAGTCCTCTTTGGTGACCTGCCAAATGCATGACAATGCTTCCCTAGCACCTGCATCCATATGCACGCTAAGAAGCAGGCAGAGCATGTCCCAAAGGCACAGGGAAGTGAAGTGCCCCACTTACGTGGGACTCTACAGTTAAAGAAAGTCAGCAGACTCCTCCATAGATAAATCTATAAAGGTATGTACCCCGTCCATCCTCCTGTCACCTCCCTCTGCTGTGGGTCTACCTCCAGTCGAGCAGAGGCCAGTGCCTAGCAGTAGTGGCGCGCCTCCAGCCGCCTCTGGCTGTGGCTCAACAGACTGGTTAGTCTAGAATAGTGGAAACAATTCTGTTGTTCTCATGCACATAACTAACAGTGGTTATGGAGGAGGTTGAAGAGTAGATCTCACAACCACACTGTCATTTTTTTTGTAAATATCCTAAAACCCTGGTTAAGCCTTAGGCTGTTCAATGACTCATGTGTAATTGGGTGTTGTTGAAGATTTTAGGTACGTGTTGAAAAGATGCAGTATCTGTTAAGGAAATAATTATCCATACACATCATTCGATCATTAGTGCTATATTTTTACCGATTAAAATCATGCATACCTGATGTACTGGTGTGTTTTTTCTGATTGCAACTTCGATTTGAGAAGTGATGTTTCCTGTGAAGTGACTTAGCGATGCGTTGTAACTGACTCGTCAGTGTTCTTAAGCATTTTTCAGACTACATTTAAGTTGCTTTACCAAAAAACAGAGATTATTCAGTTTGTATGGTCTGTAAATACGCAGGTCCTCTAGTTCAGATTTTCTCTCTGCATGCTGGCATCTGAAGTCCTGCTGATCCAGCTGTAAAGTCAGTTTTGCTAGACCCTGAATGCAAATAAAAAATACCTAGACTAAATCAGATGCTGACACAAGGCCTTGAGAAACCTAAGGTTCGATGGCATCTGTCGCTGTAGATACGCATGTTTTGCAATAGCTCGCCATCTGGTGTTGGGCCGGAGTGTTACAAGTTGTTTTTCTTCGAAGTAGTCTTTCGAGTCACGGGACCGAGTGACTCCTCCTTTTGTGTCCATTGCGCATGGGTGTCGACTCTATCCTCGATTGTTTTTTTTCCGCCATCGGGTTCGGACGTGTTCCTGTCGCTCCGAGTTTCGGAACGGAAAGATAGCTAAATTCGGAAGATTTTCGTCGGTATTGTTGCGTTCTGGATCGGCGTAGTTAGATTCAACACCAGATCGAAGAGCTCCGGTGCCCTACGGGGTAGTTTTTCGATCCCCCGTCGGGGCCTGGTCGGCCCGACCGCGTGCTGAAGAACGCCAATGGAACGGACCCCGTTCCGTTTCTGTCCCAAATGCCACAACAAGTACCCCTGTACAGACCAACACTTGGTCTGTAACCTGTGCCTGTCACCTGAGCACAGTGAAGACACCTGCGAGGCCTGTTGTGCGTTCCGGTCCCGAAAAACACTCCGAGACCGTCGAGCCAGAAGACTTCAAATGGCGTCCGCGCCGACAGCCCACCGAGAGTTCGAGGAACAAGAAGAGGAAGGTACCTTCTCGATCCACGAATCGGACTCCGAGGAATTCGATGACCCACAAACCGTGAGTAAGATGTCGAAAACAACACATAAGAAGATTGACAAGGCCCAGGGGACGCCACTGCCACCAGGCCATGGCTCGACCCATAAATTCGGTGACCGACCGTCGGCACCGAAAAAGGCCCAAACAGTGCCGAGAGAGTCCGACTCCGGTCGAGACACCGGTACGCAGCCTTCTCGGGACCGAGAAAGTGCTGGAGACAAGCATCGACACAGAGATAGCAGTGTAGACACGGCTCGACGCCGAGACAGCGGCACCGACGAAGATCGACGCCGAGAGGTTTCGGCCCCGAAAAAAAGAAAAGTCAGCTCGGAGCCGAAAAAAGATGCAGACAGGGTTTCGGCGCCAAAACAGCCTGCAACCGACCCAGTTTCAGGCTCTTATACAGAGGAGCATTCACTAACCTCCCAAATGCGAAAGCATAGGTTCGAGGAAGAGCTGCAATCTAGAGATGTAGACCATACGCAAAAGCGTATCTTCATACAGGAGGGAACAGGGAAAATAAGCACCCTTCCCCCTATTAGAAGAAAGAGAAGACTGGAGTTCCAAACTGAACAAACACCACAAACAAAGGTGGTGAAAAAGGTTACTCCACCACCCTCTCCTCCACCTGTAATTCACGTCTCACCAGCACAAACTCCATCACATTCCCCAGCTCACACCACCATGAGCCAGGGTGACCAGGATCAGGACGCATGGGACTTATACGACGCCCCAGTGTCAGATAACAGCCCGGAGGCATACCCTACAAAGCCATCTCCACCAGAAGACAGCACTGCGTATTCTCAAGTGGTGGCTAGAGCAGCACAATTTCACAATGTAAGCCTCCACTCAGAACAGGTCGAGGATGACTTTTTATTCAACACCCTCTCCTCCACCCACAGCTCCTACCAAAGCCTGCCTATGCTCCCTGGTATGCTCCGGCACGCAAAAGAAATTTTTAAGGAGCCGGTCAAAAGTAGGGCAATCACACCAAGAGTGGAAAAAAAGTATAAGGCGCCCCCTACAGACCCTGTTTTCATCACTGCACAGCTGCCACCAGATTCCGTCGTTGTAGGAGCAGCTAGGAAAAGGGCCAACTCCCACACATCTGGGGATGCACCACCCCCGGATAAAGAAAGCCGCAAGTTCGATGCAGCTGGAAAGAGAGTCGCAGCACAGGCTGCAAACCAGTGGCGCATCGCCAACTCTCAAGCACTACTTGCGCGCTATGACAGAGCCCATTGGGATGAGATGCAACACCTCATTGAACATCTACCCAAAGACCTACAAAAAAGGGCAAAGCAAGTGGTTGAGGAAGGTCAAAACATTTCAAACAACCAGATACGCTCCTCCATGGACGCAGCAGACACAGCTGCAAGGACAATTAATACATCCGTGACCATCAGAAGGCATGCATGGCTACGAACGTCTGGGTTTAAACCAGAGATACAGCAGGCAGTTCTCAATATGCCTTTCAATGAAAAAGAACTGTTCGGTCCAGAAGTGGACACAGCGATAGAAAAACTTAAAAAGGACACGGACACTGCTAAAGCAATGGGCGCACTCTACTCCCCGCAGAGCAGAGGAAACTACGGCACCTTCCGCAAGACACCCTTTAGAGGGGGGTTTCGGGGTCAGGCCACACAAGCCAGCACCTCACAGGCAACACCGTCCAGTTACCAGGGACAGTACAGGGGAGGCTTTCGGGGCCAATACAGAGGAGGGCAATTCCCTAGGAATAGGGGAAAATTTCAAAGCCCCAAAACCCCTGCAACTAAGCAGTGACTCACATGTCACTCATCCCCTCCACACAACACCAGTGGGGGGAAGAATAGGTCATTATTACAAAGCATGGCAGGAAATCACTACAGACACTTGGGTTCTAGCAATTATCCAACATGGTTATTGCATAGAATTTCTACAATTCCCTCCAAACATACCACCAAGAGCACAAAATTTATCACAACATCATTCCGAGCTCCTGGAGACAGAAGTTCAAGCACTATTGCAAAAGAATGCAATCGAATTAGTACCAAACACACAAATAAACACAGGAGTTTATTCACTGTACTTCTTAATACCAAAGAAGGGCAAAACGCTAAGACCAATCCTAGACCTCAGGATAGTAAACACATACATCAAATCAGACCACTTTCACATGGTCACTGTAAGGAAATGCCTCCTTGGCATGGTTGCCCCCTGACTTTTTGCCTTTGCTGATGCTATGTTTACAATTGAAAGTGTGCTGAGGCCTGCTAACCAGGCCCCAGCACCAGTGTTCTTTCCCTAACCTGTACTTTTGTATCCACAATTGGCAGACCCTGGCATCCAGATAAGTCCCTTGTAACTGGTACTTCTAGTACCAAGGGCCCTGATGCCAAGGAAGGTCTCTAAGGGCTGCAGCATGTCTTATGCCACCCTGGAGACCTCTCACTCAGCACAGACACACTGCTTACCAGCTTGTGTGTGCTAGTGAGGACAAAACGAGTAAGTCGACATGGCACTCCCCTCAGGGTGCCATGCCAGCCTCTCACTGCCTATGCAGTATAGGTAAGACACCCCTCTAGCAGGCCTTACAGCCCTAAGGCAGGGTGCACTATACCATAGGTGAGTGTACCAGTGCATGAGCATGGTACCCCTACAGTGTCTAAACAAAACCTTAGACATTGTAAGTGCAGGGTAGCCATAAGAGTATATGGTCTGGGAGTCTGTCAAACACGAACTCCACAGCACCATAATGGCTACACTGAAAACTGGGAAGTTTGGTATCAAACTTCTCAGCACAATAAATGCACACTGATGCCAGTGTACATTTTATTGTAAAATACACCACAGAGGGCACCTTAGAGGTGCCCCCTGAAACTTAACCGACTATCTGTGTAGGCTGACTAGTTTTAGCAGCCTGCCACAAACCGAGACATGTTGCTGGCCCCATGGGGAGAGTGCCTTTGTCACTCTGAGGCCAGTAACAAAGCCTGCACTGGGTGGAGATGCTAACACCTCTCCCAGGCAGGAATTGTCACACCTGGCGGTGAGCCTCAAAGGCTCACCTCCTTTGTGCCAACCCAGCAGGACACTCCAGCTAGTGGAGTTGCCCGCCCCCTCCGGCCAGGCCCCACTTTTGGCGGCAAGGCCGGAGAAAATAATGAGAATAACAAGGAGGAGTCACTGGCCAGTCAGGACAGCCCCTAAGGTGTCCTGAGCTGAGGTGACTCTAACTTTTAGAAATCCTCCATCTTGCAGATGGAGGATTCCCCCAATAGGGTTAGGATTGTGACCCCCTCCCCTTGGGAGGAGGCACAAAGAGGGTGTACCCACCCTCAGGGCTAGTAGCCATTGGCTACTAACCCCCCAGACCTAAACACGCCCTTAAATTTAGTATTTAAGGGCTACCCTGAACCCTAGAAAATCAGATTCCTGCAACAAGAAGAAGGACTGCCCAGCTGAAAACCCCTGCAGCGGAAGACCAGAAGACGACAACTGCCTTGGCTCCAGAAACTCACCGGCCTGTCTCCTGCCTTCCAAAGATCCTGCTCCAGCGACGCCTTCCGAAGGGACCAGCGACCTCGACATCCTCTGAGGACTGCCCCTGCTTCGAAAAGACAAGAAACTCCCGAGGACAGCGGACCTGCTCCAAGAAAAGCTGCAACTTTGTTTCCAGCAACTTTAAAGATCCCTGCAAGCTCCCCGCAAGAAGCGGGAGACTTGCAACACTGCACCCGGCGACCCCGACTCGGCTGGTGGAGATCCGACACCTCAGGAGGGACCCCAGGACTACTCTGATACTGTGAGTACCAAACCCTGTCCCCCCTGAGCCCCCACAGCGCCGCCTGCAGAGGGAATCCCGAGGCTTCCCCTGACCGCGACTCTCTGAAACCTAAGTCCCGACACCTGGGAGAGACCCTGCACCCGCAGCCCCCAGGACCTGAAGGACCGAACTTTCACTGGAGGAGTGACCCCCAGGAGTCCCTCTCCCTTGCCCAAGTGGAGGTTTCCCCGAGGAACCCCCCCCTTGCCTGCCTGCAGCGCTGAAGAGATCCCGAGATCTCTCATAGACTAACATTGCGAACCCGACGCTTGTTTCTACACTGCACCCGGCCGCCCCCGCGCCGCTGAGGGTGAAATTTCTGTGTGGACTTGTGTCCCCCCCGGTGCCCTACAAAACCCCCCTGGTC
Organism: Pleurodeles waltl; assembly: GCF_031143425.1. Lineage (NCBI taxonomy): Eukaryota > Metazoa > Chordata > Amphibia > Caudata > Salamandridae > Pleurodeles > Pleurodeles waltl. Next base: position 29,289,591 of record NC_090445.1, on the reverse strand, counting down.
TGCCCTCCGAAGACGCGGGTACTTACCTGCAAGCAGACCGGAACCGGGGCACCCCCTTCTCTCCATTCTAGCCTATGTGTTTTGGGCACCACTTTGAACTCTGCACCTGACCGGCCCTGAGCTGCTGGTGTGGTGACTTTGGGGTTGCTCTGAACCCCCAACGGTGGGCTACCTTGGACCAAGAACTAAGCCCTGTAAGTGTCTTACTTACCTGGTTAACCTAACAAATACTTACCTCCCCTAGGAACTGTGAAAATTGCACTAAGTGTCCACTTTTAAAACAGCTATTTGTCAATAACTTGAAAAGTATACATGCAATTTTTATGATTTGAAGTTCCTAAAGTACTTACCTGCAATACCTTTCGAAGGAGCTATTACATGTAGAATTTGAACCTGTGGTTCTTAAAATAAACTAAGAAAAGATATTTTTCTATATAAAAACCTATTGGCTGGATTTGTCTCTGAGTGTGTGTACCTCATTTATTGTCTATGTGTATGTACAACAAATGCTTAACACTACTCCTTGGATAAGCCTACTGCTCGACCACACTACCACAAAATAGAGCATTAGTATTATCTATTTTTACCACTATTTTACCTCTAAGGGGAACCCTTGGACTCTGTGCATGCTATTCCTTACTTTGAAATAGCACATACAGAGCCAACTTCCTACATTGGTGGATCAGCGGTGGGGTACAAGACTTTGCATTTGCTGGACTACTCAGCCAATACCTGATCACACGACAAATTCCAAAATTGTCATTAGAAATTGATTTTTGCAATTTGAAAAGTTTTCTAAATTCTTAAAAGACCTGCTAGGGCCTTGTGTTAGATCCTGTTTAGCATTTCTTTTAGAGTTTAAAAGTTTGTTAAAAGTTTGAATTAGATTCTAGAACCAGTTTTAGTTTCTTAAAAAGTATTCCAACTTTTAGAAGCATAATGTCTAGCACAGATGTGAATGTGGTGGAACTCGACACCACACCTTACCTCCATCTACAGATGAGAGAGCTAAGGTCACTCTGTAAACTAAAGAAAATAGCAATGGGCCCCAAACCTACCAAAGTACAGCTCCAGGAGCTTTTGGCAGAGTTTGAAAAGGCCAACCCCTCTGAGGATGGCAACTCAGAGGATGAAGATAGTGACTTGGAGGGAAATTCCCCCCCTCCAGTCCTACTTAGGGAGAGCAGGGCTTCTCAAGCCCTGACTCCACAAATAATAGTCAGAGATGCTGGTTCCCTCACAGGAGGGACCAACAACTCTGAAATCACTGAGGATAACTCCAGTGAAGAGGACATCCAGTTAGCCAGGATGGCCAAAAGATTGGCTTTGGAAAGACAGATCCTAGCCATAGAGAGGGAAAGACAAGAGATGGGCCTAGGACCCATCAATGGTGGCAGCAACATAAATAGGGTCAGAGATTCTCCTGACATGTTGAAAATCCCTAAAGGGATTGTAACTAAATATGAAGATGGTGATGACATCACCAAATGGTTCACAGCTTTTGAGAGGGCTTGTGTAACCAGAAAAGTGAACAGATCTCACTGGGGTGCTCTCCTTTGGGAAATGTTCACAGGAAAGTGTAGGGATAGACTCCTCACACTCTCTGGACAAGATGCAGAATCTTATGACCTCATGAAGGGTACCCTGATTGAGGGCTTTGGATTCTCCACTGAGGAGTACAGGATTAGGTTCAGGGGGGCTCAAAAATCCTCGAGCCAGACCTGGGTTGACTTTGTTGACTACTCAGTGAAAACACTAGATGGTTGGATTCAAGGCAGTGGTGTAAGTAATTATGATGGGCTGTACAATTTATTTGTGAAAGAACACCTGTTAAGTAATTGTTTCAATGATAAACTGCATCAGCATCTGGTAGACCTAGGACCAATTTCTCCCCAAGAATTGGGAAAGAAGGCGGACCATTGGGTCAAGACAAGGGTGTCCAAGACTTCAACAGGGGGTGACCAAAAGAAAGGGGTCACAAAGACTCCCCAGCAGAAGGGTGATGAGACAACCAAAACTAAAAATAGTAAAGAGTCTTCTACAGGCCCCCAAAAACCTGCACAGGAGGGTGGGCCCAGAGCCTCTTCACAAAACAATGGGTACAAGGGTAAAAACTTTGATCCCAAAAAGGCCTGGTGTCATAGCTGTAAACAGCATGGACACCAAACTGGAGACAAGGCCTGTCCCAAGAAAGGTTCCACTCCAAACTCCCATCCAGGTAACACTGGTATGGCTAGTCTCCAAGTGGGATCAACAGTGTGCCCAGAGCAAATCAGGGTCCACACTGAAGCTACTCTAGTTTCTGAGGGTGGGGTGGATTTAGCCACACTAGCTGTCTGGCCGCCTAACATGCAAAAATACAGACAGCAACTCTTAATTAATGGGACTAGAATAGAGGGCCTGAGGGATACAGGTGCCAGTGTCACCATGGTGACAGAGAAACTGGTTTCCCCTGGCCAATACCTGACTGGAAAAACTTACACAGTCACCAACGCTGACAATCAGAGAAAAGTACATCCCATGGCAATGGTTACTTTAGAATGGGGAGGGGTCAATGGCCTGAAACAGGTGGTGGTCTCCTCAAATATCCCAGTGGACTGTCTGCTTGGAAATGACCTGGAGTCCTCAGCATGGGCTGAGGTAGAGCTAAAAACCCATGCAGCCATGCTGGGTATCCCTGAACTGGTGTGTGTGAAAACGAGAGCACAGTGCAAGGCACAGGGTGAAAAAGTAGAGCTGGAGTCTGGAAAAATGGCCCAGCCTACCAAGAGAACAGGAAAGTCAGTTGGGAAACCAACTGCAACACAGCAAAAGAAAGGGAACCTCTCTTCTCAGGAAGAAGTTCTGCCCTCTGAGGGAACTGAGCCTTTGGAACTTGAACCTTATCAGGTTGAGCTCTTAGGCCCAGGGGGACCCTCAAGGGAAGAGCTGTGTAAGGGACAAGAAACCTGTCCCTCTCTTGAAGGCCTTAGGCAGCAAGCTGCTGAAGAGTCCAAAGGCAAGAAAAATGGAACACATAGGGTCTATTGGGAAGATGGGCTCCTGTACACTGAGGCCAGAGACCCCAAACCTGGTGCCACTAGGAGAGTGGTAGTGCCTCAGCTGTTCAGAGAGTTCATCCTAACATTGGCCCATGACATTCCCCTTGCTGGACATTTGGGACAAACCAAGACGTGGGAGAGGTTAGTCAACCACTTCTACTGGCCCAATATGTCCAGCATGGTTAAGGAGTTTTGCCTCTCCTGCCCCACCTGTCAAGCCAGTGGTAAGACAGGTGGGCATCCAAAGGCCCCCCTCATTCCACTTCCAGTGGTGGGGGTGCCCTTTGAAAGAGTGGGTGTGGACATAGTTGGTCCACTGGAACCTCCCACAGCCTCAGGAAATATGTATATCCTGGTAGTAGTGGATCATGCTACCAGGTATCCTGAAGCTATTCCCCTTAGGTCAACTACTGCCCCTGCAGTAGCCAAGGCCCTCATTGGTATCTTTACCAGAGTGGGTTTCCCTAAGGAGGTGGTGTCTGACAGAGGTACCAACTTCATGTCAGCATACCTAAAGCACATGTGGAATGAGTGTGGAGTGACTTATAAATTCACTACACCTTACCATCCCCAAACTAATGGCTTAGTTGAGAGATTCAACAAGACATTAAAAGGCATGATCATGGGGCTCCCAGAAAAACTCAAAAGGAGATGGGATGTCCTCCTGCCATGTCTGCTTTTCGCTTACAGGGAGGTACCACAGAAGGGAGTAGGGTTCTCACCCTTCGAACTTCTGTTTGGTCATCCTGTAAGGGGACCACTTGCCCTTGTTAAAGAAGGCTGGGAGAGACCTCTCCATGAGCCTAAACAGGACATAGTGGACTATGTACTTGGCCTTCGCTCTAGAATGGCAGAGTACATGGAAAAGGCAACCAAAAACCTTGAGGCCAGCCAACAGCTCCAGAAGTTTTGGTATGACCAAAAGGCTGCACTGGTTGAGTTCCAACCAGGGCAGAAAGTCTGGGTTCTGGAGCCTGTGGCTCCCAGGGCACTCCAGGACAAATGGAGTGGCCCTTACCCAGTACTAGAGAGGAAGAGTCAGGTCACCTACTTGGTGGACCTGGGCACAAGCAGGAGCCCCAAAAGGGTGATCCATGTAAACCGCCTTAAGCTCTTCCACGACAGGGCTGATGTCAATCTGTTGATGGTAACAGATGAGGATCAGGAGGCAGAGAGTGAACCTCTCCCTGATCTTCTGTCATCAGACCCAAAAGATGGTACAGTAGATGGAGTGATCTACTCAGACACCCTCTCTGGCCAACAGCAAGCTGATTGTAGGAGAGTCCTACAACAGTTTCCTGAACTCTTCTCCTTAACCCCTGGTCAGACACACCTGTGTACCCATGATGTGGACACAGGAGACAGCATGCCTGTCAAGAACAAAATCTTTAGACAGTCTGACCATGTTAAGGAAAGCATCAAGGTGGAAGTCCACAAGATGCTGGAATTGGGAGTCATTGAGCGCTCTGACAGCCCCTGGGCTAGCCCAGTGGTCTTAGTCCCCAAACCTCACACCACAGATGGAAAGAAGGAGATGAGGTTTTGTGTGGACTACAGAGGGCTCAATTCTGTCACCAAGACAGATGCTCATCCAATTCCAAGAGCTGATGAGCTCATTGATAAATTAGGTGCTGCCAAATTCCTAAGTACCTTTGACTTGACAGCAGGGTACTGGCAAATAAAAATGGCACCTGGAGCAAAAGAAAAGACAGCATTCTCCACACCTGATGGGCATTATCAGTTTACTGTTATGCCCTTTGGTTTAAAGAATGCCCCTGCCACCTTCCAAAGGTTGGTGAATCAAGTCCTTGCTGGCTTGGAGTCCTTTAGCACAGCTTATCTTGATGATATTGCTGTCTTTAGCTCCACCTGGCAGGATCACCTGGTCCACCTGAGGAAGGTTTTGAAGGCTCTGCAATCTGCAGGCCTCTCTATCAAGGCATCCAAATGCCAGATAGGGCAGGGAACTGTGGTTTACTTGGGACACCTTGTAGGTGGAGGCCAAGTTCAGCCACTCCAACCCAAGATCCAGACTATTCTGGACTGGGTAGCTCCAAAAACCCAGACTCAAGTCAGGGCATTCCTTGGCTTGACTGGGTACTACAGGAGGTTTGTGAAGGGATATGGATCCATTGTGACAGCCCTCACTGAGCTCACCTCCAAGAAAATGCCCAAGAAAGTGAACTGGACTGTGGACTGCCAACAGGCCTTTGACACCCTGAAACAGGCAATGTGCTCAGCACCAGTTCTCAAAGCTCCAGATTATTCTAAGCAGTTCATTGTGCAGACTGATGCCTCTGAACATGGGATAGGGGCAGTTTTGTCCCAAACAAACGATGATGGCCTTGACCAGCCTGTTGCTTTCATTAGCAGGAGGTTACTCCCCAGGGAGCAGCGTTGGAGTGCCATTGAGAGGGAGGCCTTTGCTGTGGTTTGGTCCCTGAAGAAGCTGAGACCATACCTCTTTGGGACTCACTTCCTAGTTCAAACTGACCACAGACCTCTCAAATGGCTGATGCAAATGAAAGGTGAAAATCCTAAACTGTTGAGGTGGTCCATCTCCCTACAGGGAATGGACTTTATAGTGGAACACAGACCTGGGACTGCCCATGCCAATGCAGATGGCCTTTCCAGGTTCTTCCACTTAGAAAATGAAGACTCTCTTGGGAAAGGTTAGTCTCATCCTCTTTCGTTTGGGGGGGGGTTGTGTAAGGAAATGCCTCCTTGGCATGGTTGCCCCCTGACTTTTTGCCTTTGCTGATGCTATGTTTACAATTGAAAGTGTGCTGAGGCCTGCTAACCAGGCCCCAGCACCAGTGTTCTTTCCCTAACCTGTACTTTTGTATCCACAATTGGCAGACCCTGGCATCCAGATAAGTCCCTTGTAACTGGTACTTCTAGTACCAAGGGCCCTGATGCCAAGGAAGGTCTCTAAGGGCTGCAGCATGTCTTATGCCACCCTGGAGACCTCTCACTCAGCACAGACACACTGCTTACCAGCTTGTGTGTGCTAGTGAGGACAAAACGAGTAAGTCGACATGGCACTCCCCTCAGGGTGCCATGCCAGCCTCTCACTGCCTATGCAGTATAGGTAAGACACCCCTCTAGCAGGCCTTACAGCCCTAAGGCAGGGTGCACTATACCATAGGTGAGGGTACCAGTGCATGAGCATGGTACCCCTACAGTGTCTAAACAAAACCTTAGACATTGTAAGTGCAGGGTAGCCATAAGAGTATATGGTCTGGGAGTCTGTCAAACACGAACTCCACAGCACCATAATGGCTACACTGAAAACTGGGAAGTTTGGTATCAAACTTCTCAGCACAATAAATGCACACTGATGCCAGTGTACATTTTATTGTAAAATACACCACAGAGGGCACCTTAGAGGTGCCCCCTGAAACTTAACCGACTATCTGTGTAGGCTGACTAGTTTTAGCAGCCTGCCACAAACCGAGACATGTTGCTGGCCCCATGGGGAGAGTGCCTTTGTCACTCTGAGGCCAGTAACAAAGCCTGCACTGGGTGGAGATGCTAACACCTCTCCCAGGCAGGAATTGTCACACCTGGCGGTGAGCCTCAAAGGCTCACCTCCTTTGTGCCAACCCAGCAGGACACTCCAGCTAGTGGAGTTGCCCGCCCCCTCCGGCCAGGCCCCACTTTTGGCGGCAAGGCCGGAGAAAATAATGAGAATAACAAGGAGGAGTCACTGGCCAGTCAGGACAGCCCCTAAGGTGTCCTGAGCTGAGGTGACTCTAACTTTTAGAAATCCTCCATCTTGCAGATGGAGGATTCCCCCAATAGGGTTAGGATTGTGACCCCCTCCCCTTGGGAGGAGGCACAAAGAGGGTGTACCCACCCTCAGGGCTAGTAGCCATTGGCTACTAACCCCCCAGACCTAAACACGCCCTTAAATTTAGTATTTAAGGGCTACCCTGAACCCTAGAAAATCAGATTCCTGCAACAAGAAGAAGGACTGCCCAGCTGAAAACCCCTGCAGCGGAAGACCAGAAGACGACAACTGCCTTGGCTCCAGAAACTCACCGGCCTGTCTCCTGCCTTCCAAAGATCCTGCTCCAGCGACGCCTTCCGAAGGGACCAGCGACCTCGACATCCTCTGAGGACTGCCCCTGCTTCGAAAAGACAAGAAACTCCCGAGGACAGCGGACCTGCTCCAAGAAAAGCTGCAACTTTGTTTCCAGCAACTTTAAAGATCCCTGCAAGCTCCCCGCAAGAAGCGGGAGACTTGCAACACTGCACCCGGCGACCCCGACTCGGCTGGTGGAGATCCGACACCTCAGGAGGGACCCCAGGACTACTCTGATACTGTGAGTACCAAACCCTGTCCCCCCTGAGCCCCCACAGCGCCGCCTGCAGAGGGAATCCCGAGGCTTCCCCTGACCGCGACTCTCTGAAACCTAAGTCCCGACACCTGGGAGAGACCCTGCACCCGCAGCCCCCAGGACCTGAAGGACCGAACTTTCACTGGAGGAGTGACCCCCAGGAGTCCCTCTCCCTTGCCCAAGTGGAGGTTTCCCCGAGGAACCCCCCCCTTGCCTGCCTGCAGCGCTGAAGAGATCCCGAGATCTCTCATAGACTAACATTGCGAACCCGACGCTTGTTTCTACACTGCACCCGGCCGCCCCCGCGCCGCTGAGGGTGAAATTTCTGTGTGGACTTGTGTCCCCCCCGGTGCCCTACAAAACCCCCCTGGTCTGCCCTCCGAAGACGCGGGTACTTACCTGCAAGCAGACCGGAACCGGGGCACCCCCTTCTCTCCATTCTAGCCTATGTGTTTTGGGCACCACTTTGAACTCTGCACCTGACCGGCCCTGAGCTGCTGGTGTGGTGACTTTGGGGTTGCTCTGAACCCCCAACGGTGGGCTACCTTGGACCAAGAACTAAGCCCTGTAAGTGTCTTACTTACCTGGTTAACCTAACAAATACTTACCTCCCCTAGGAACTGTGAAAATTGCACTAAGTGTCCACTTTTAAAACAGCTATTTGTCAATAACTTGAAAAGTATACATGCAATTTTTATGATTTGAAGTTCCTAAAGTACTTACCTGCAATACCTTTCGAAGGAGCTATTACATGTAGAATTTGAACCTGTGGTTCTTAAAATAAACTAAGAAAAGATATTTTTCTATATAAAAACCTATTGGCTGGATTTGTCTCTGAGTGTGTGTACCTCATTTATTGTCTATGTGTATGTACAACAAATGCTTAACACTACTCCTTGGATAAGCCTACTGCTCGACCACACTACCACAAAATAGAGCATTAGTATTATCTATTTTTACCACTATTTTACCTCTAAGGGGAACCCTTGGACTCTGTGCATGCTATTCCTTACTTTGAAATAGCACATACAGAGCCAACTTCCTACAGTCACACTACAAGAAGTGCTACCATTGCTCAAACTACACGACTACATGACAACCTTAGACCTCAAAGACGCGTATTTCCATATACCAATACATCCATCGCACAGGAAATACCTAAGGTTTGTATTCAAAGGAATACATTACCAATTCAAAGTATTGCCTTTCGGTTTAACAACAGCACCAAGAGTCTTTACAAAATGTCTAGCAGTAGTCGCTGCACACATCAGAAGGCAGCAAATACATGTATTCCCGTATCTAGACGACTGGCTAATCAAGACCCATTCGTTATCAAAGTGCTCACACCACACAAATCAAATCATACAAACCCTCTACAAACTGGGGTTCACCGTCAACTTCGCAAAATCCAACATCCTGCCGTGCAAAGTACAACAGTACCTAGGAGCCATAATAAACACAACAAAAGGAGTAGCCACTCCAAGTCCACAAAGAATTCAAAACTTCAACAACATCATACAACACATGTATCCAACACAAAAGATACAAGCAAAGATGATATTACAACTCCTAGGCATGATGTCTTCATGCATAGCCATTGTCCCGAACGCAAGACTGCACATGAGGCCCTTACAACAGTGCCTAGCATCACAATGGTCACAAGCACAGGGTCACCTTCTAGATGTGGTGTTAATAGACCGCCAAACTTACCTCTCGCTTCTATGGTGGGACAATATAAATTTAAACAAAGGGCGGCCTTTCCAAGACCCAGTGCCACAATACGTAATAACAACAGATGCTTCCATGACAGGGTGGGGAGCACACCTCGATCAACACAGCATACAAGGACAATGGAACGTACATCAAACAAAACTGCATATAAATCACCTAGAACTGCTAGCAGTTTTTCAAGCACTAAAGGCTTTCCAACCAATAATAGTTCACAAATACATTCTCGTCAAAACAGACAACATGACAACAATGTATTATCTAAACAAGCAAGGGGGGATACACTCAACACAGTTGAGCCGGTTGGCACAAAAGATATGGCATTGGGCAATTCACAACCAAATTCGCCTAATAGCACAGTTTATCCCAGGGATTCAGAATCAACTCGCAGACAATCTCTCTCGAGATCACCAACAGGTCCACGAATGGGAAATTCACCCCCAAACTCTGAACACTTACTTCAAGATCTGGGGAACACCTCAGATAGACTTGTTTGCGACAAAAGAGAACGCAAAATGCCAAAACTTCGCATCCAGATACCCACACAGGCAGTCCCAGGGCAATGCCCTATGGATGAACGGGTCAGGGATATTTGCCTACGCTTTTCCTCCTCTCCCTCTCCTTCCTTATCTGGTAAACAAACTCAGTCAAAACAAACTCAAACTCATATTAATAGCGCCAACTTGGGCAAGGCAACCCTGGTACACAACGCTGCTAGACCTATCAGTAGTACCACACATCAAACTGCCCAACAGACCGGATCTGTTAACTCCACACAACCAACAGATCAGGCACCCAGATCCAGCATCGCTGAATCTAGCAATCTGGCTCCTGAAATCCTAGAATTCGGACACTTACAACTTACACAAGAGTGTATGGAAGTCATAAAGCAAGCCAGAAGGCCATCCACCAGGCACTGCTATGCAAGTAAATGGAAGAGGTTTGTTTGCTACTGCCATATTAATCAAATCCAACCATTACACGCAACTCCAAAAGATGTAGTGGGTTACTTGCTTCACTTACAAAAATCTAACCTAGCTTTCTCTTCCATTAAAATACACCTTGCAGCAATATCTGCATACCTGCAGACTACCTATTCAACTTCCCTTTATAGGATACCAGTCATTAAAGCATTCATGGAGGGCCTTAAAAGAATTATTCCACCAAGAACACCACCTGTTCCTTCATGGAACCTAAATGTTGTCCTAACTAGACTTATGGGTCCACCTTTTGAACCCATGCACTCCTGCGAAATACAGTTCCTAACCTGGAAGGTTGCATTCCTCATCGCCATTACTTCCCTAAGAAGAGTAAGCGAGATTCAGGTGTTTACAATACAAGAACCTTTTATACAACTACACAAGAATAAGGTCGTCCTAAGGACTAATCCTAAATTTTTACCAAAGGTTATTTCACCGTTCCATCTAAATCAAACAGTGGAACTTCCAGTGTTCTTCCCACAGCCAGATTCCGTAGCTGAGAGGGCACTACATACATTAGATGTCAAAAGAGCATTAATGTATTACATTGACAGAACTAAAAACATCAGAAAGACTAAACAACTATTTATTGCATTCCAAAAACCTCATGCAGGAAACCCAATATCAAAACAAGGTATAGCCAGATGGATAGTTAAATGCATCCAAATCTGCTACCTTAAAGCTAAACGACAGCTGCCCATTACACCAAGGGCACACTCAACCAGAAAGAAAGGTGCTACCATGGCCTTTCTAGGAAACATCCCAATGCAAGAAATATGTAAGGCAGCCACATGGTCTACGCCTCACACATTCACCAAGCACTACTGTGTAGACGTGTTATCCGCACAACAAGCCACAGTAGGGCAAGCCGTATTAAGAACATTGTTTCAGACTACTTCCACTCCTACAGGCTGAGCCACCGCTTTTGGGGAGATAACTGCTTACTAGTCTATGCAAAACATGCGTATCTACAGCGACAGATGCCATCGAACTGAAAATGTCACTTACCCAGTGTACATCTGTTCGTGGCATCAGTCGCTGTAGATTCGCATGTGCCCACCCGCCTCCCCGGGAGCCTGTAGCAGTTCGGAAGTTACCTTCAACTATTTGTATATATATCATTTCAACCTTATATAGGTACATACTTAGTCACTCCATTGCATGGGCACTATTACTACAATACAACTCCTACCTCACCCTCTGCGGGGAAAAACAATCGAGGATAGAGTCGACGCCCATGCGCAATGGACACAAAAGGAGGAGTCACTCGGTCCCGTGACTCGAAAGACTTCTTCGAAGAAAAACAACTTGTAACACTCCGGCCCAACACCAGATGGCGAGCTATTGCAAAACCTGCGAATCTACAGCGACTGATGCCACGAACAGATGTACACTGGGTAAGTGACATTTTCCATCTCTAGGGAAGGCATTGTGCCCCATCAGTCTCTTACTTGCACTTTCTCCCATGATAAGCCGCTCTGTAGATAATGGGTAAGATCCATTGTGGAGCATTGCAGCCTTTCTGAAATGCGGCAGCACACAGCATGATCATAGTAAGGGCCGGGTACTGCTGTTGAGTACCACCGCTTAGTAACAGCTGCTGCGGACCTGCGGCAAACAACTTACACTGGAGTAGAATTAATGAGTAACGCAGTATTTTAATGCAGTCGCGTGCACACTAGCACCAAAATGCGTTTACTAATCTGCGGTGCATTGCATTTTGCCGTCTTTTGTTTTTGTAAAATTGTATTATGAAACATTATCCCCTTAGCTGCTAGGCTTCTCTCTCTGCTACTGGCTAAACTGTTGCTCTAAAACACTAGCCTACGTAGACAGTCACAAAATAGCTGGTGTGTGTGATACGTGCAACAGTAATGGTCACCTTACCTTCGCTTCTTCCCTCAATCAGCACGTTCTTTCAAGACTCAAAAAAAGACACTCTATTACTTCACCATGTCACATACCAATCGTCCGCCTTTAGCACCTCTAGCGCCCAGTCCAACAATCATTATTGGTGCTCCCACTCACATGACCTCCTCCTCTGATTCCCTCACTACCACCCAGCAAAAGTGCCCTTCATCTCTCCATAGCCCCCGCGCATACATTTCATTTGTATTATAGCGCAGGTAATGGCTGACTTTACTGATCTACTCAGCTATTTACATAAAATACAGATTTGATCTTTGCCGTAGGCATATAAACCTTCTGCACTACTTTATGGCATCAAAACTGCCATGAGACAAAAGTCAAATCCTTTTGTAGCAGAAGCATAATCACAAGACTTAACTGACTTTTTTATTGCTGCCTAAAAACTACAGTTGAAGCACGTCAGTTGAAGTATGTGCATTGCTTTGAAGACGGAAGCTGCAAGAGAACTGGTGGCAAATATATATATGTATATATATATTTGTATATGCATGTTAGATGGCATGTGTAGCTGCAGATACACATGCTGTGCATCTATTCAGCCATCTAGTGTTGGGCCCGGAGTGTTACAAGTTGCTTTTCTTCAAAGAAGTCTTTTCTTGAGACACAGGATCAAGTGACTCTCGGTGATAGTGTCCATGGGCATCAACTCCTTTGTTTGATTGTTTTCTTTCCACTGTCTGGTATGGACTTGTTTCCTCTCACTCCGAGACTTTCGATTCGGAAAATTTATATTAACTTTATTGTACCGTCGGTATTGTTTCGATCGTGTTTCCATCTGCAATCGATCCGATAGTACCGTTGGGAACAAGAAAATGCCCTTTTGGGCGCTTGCACCCTACTTGGGCCTGGTAAGGCCTACCATGCCGTAGCATGATGGATCAGACTCCATTCCGATTCTGTCCTCAATGCCACGTGAAATTCACTTAGTGATCAGCACGTGGTATGTAATATTTGCCTTTCTCCAGAACATTGAGAGGAAGATTATGAAGCTTGTCGGTCGTTTCGGTCGAAAAAGACACTGCGTGACCGGAGAGCAAGAGGTCTCGAGATGGCGTTGAAGTATACAGAGTTCAACACCTTAGAGGAGGAGCAGGCACAGACGGCTGTTTCAGTTCAGGACACCGAGTCCAAAGCAGGCTCGGATGAAGACAGCCAGCCGATCACTGAGGTTCAGCATGTGAGTATATCTTCCCCTACCCCCACTACCAAGAGAACTATTAATGCCTTACATGCACCACTGCCAGAAAGCCATGGTTCCACCCGAAAGAAAATTGGCCAAGTCTCCCCATCAACAGGCCGCACCTGTTTCGGTGCCCAAGTCGAGTAAACACATTAAAAGCTCCACCTCCGAGCTGACCCGACGTCCACACTCTTCGGAGTCGAAAATTGAACGTCCGGCTTTGGAGCTGAAATCACATATGGTATCTTCGGGACCGAAAAAATTAGGTACCATTTCGGAGCCGAAAAAATCCTTCTTTACAGAAGAAACAGGACTTTTGAGCAGTCTAAAACACATGTCAAACACAATTACTGAACAATCCTCCAAAGGCATAAAACCATCTGAATATCATTCTGAGGACTCTGATATCCAGCCAATTTTGGAGTTTATGGACAGTAGACAAAGAAGGATACATATCCATAAGGAAACAGGGAAACTATTGCTTCCCCTCCTCAGACCAAGAGGAAGCTGGCGTTTCAAGAGACACTTGAGACTGCTCCACCACCAGCAAAAATATTTAAAAGAAAGGAGAAGCTATCACCTATACAGCTTTTGCCACCACATTCGCCACAGCTTTCTTTCTCTCCACCACCTACTACCCGCACCACCATTGCCCTCATAAACACACTCCCACACCTACTCACACGGAGATACAGTGGAGTTATATGACCCAGATCCTATACCGTTAAATGACCCAAATCTCTATCCTTCCAAACCTCCATCACCAGAGGATAGCACGTTTTACACTCAGGTCATTTCTAGGGCAGCTGCATACCATGGAATTCAGATGCATGCTGAACCATTGGAGGAGGATTTTCTTTTTAATATGTTGTCCTCCACCCGCTCACGCTACCAGTGTTTACCAAGGCTGCCTGGAATGCTTAGACATGCTGAAGACATATTTAAGGAACCTGTCAAGGTGAGGTGTAGGAAAATGGCTCCCTGTTGCTGTTACCCCCCACTTTTTGCATGATATTGATGCTGCCTTGACTAAGAAGTGTGCTGTGACCCTGCTAACCAGGCCCCAGCGCCAGTGTTCTTTCAATAAAAATGTACCATTGTTTCCACAGTTGGCACACCCCTGGCACACAAATAAGTCCTTTATAAAAGGTACCAGTGGTACCAAGGGCCCTGTGACCAGGGAAGGTCCCTAAGGGCTGCAGCATGTGTTGTGCCACCCTAAGGGACCCCTCACCTAACAAATGCACACTGCCATTGCAGATTGTGTGTGTTGATGGGGAGAAATGGGCAAAGTCGACATGGCATCCCCCTCAGGATGCCATGCACACAGGGCGCACTATACCACAGATGAGGGCATAGCTGTATGAGCAATATGCCCCTATAGTGTCTATGTCTATTCTTAGACATTGTAAGTACAGTGTGGCCATATTAAGTATATGGTATGGGAGTTTGTTAAAACAAACTCCACAGTTCCATAATGGCTACACTGAACACTGGGAAGTGTGGTATCAAACTTCTCAGAATAATAAACACACGCTGATGCCTGTGCTTGATCTTTTACAAAATGCACACAGAGGGCATCTCACAGATGTCCCCTGTATTATACCCAATCCTATATATCTATCTATATATCCTGTCAGAAAATGTTCACATGGTCACTCTACAGGCCGTAATTCCCCTGCTATAAAAACAAGATTACATGACTGCCCTAGATCTCAAAGATGCTCATTTCCATATTCCCATACATCCAGCTCATCGAAAATACCTAATATTTGTAATAGCAGGCAAACGCTACTAATTCAAGGTACTTCCCTTTGGCATAACAGCTCTGTAGGAAGTTGGCTCTGTATGCACTATTTCAAAGTAAGGAATAGTATGCACAGAGTCCAAGGGTTCCCCTTAGAAGTAAGATAGTGGCAAAAAGAGATAATACTAATGCTCTATTTTGTGGTAGGGTGGTCGAGCAGTAGGCTTATCAAAGGAGTAGTGTTAAGCATTTGTTCTACACATACAGGCAATAAATGAGGAACACACACTCAAAGACAATTCCAGGCCAATAAGTTTTTGTATAGAAAAATATATTTTCTTAGTTTATTTTAAGAACCACAGGTTCAAGATTTACATGTAATACTTTAAATGGAAGGTATTGCAGGTAGGTACTTTAGGAACTTTGAATAATCAAAATAGCATATATACTTTTCACATAAATCACATATAGCTATTTTAAAACTAGACACTTGGTGCAATTTTCACAGTTCCTAGGGGGAGAAAGAGTTTGTTAGTTTTTGCAGGTAAGTAAACCACCTACGGGGTTCAAGTTTGGGTCCAGGTAGCCCACCGTTGGGGGTTCAGAGCAACCCCAAAGTTACCACACCAGCAGCTCAGGGCCGGTCAGGTGCAGAGGTCAAAGTGGTGCCCAAAACGCATAGGCTTCAATGGAGAAGGGGGTGCCCCGGTTCCAGTCTGCCAGCAGGTAAGTACCCGCGTCTTCAGAGGGCAGACCAGGGGGGTTTTGTAGGGCACCGGGGGGGACACAAGTCAGCACAGAAAGTACACCCTCAGCAGCACGGGGGTGGCCGGGTGCAGTGTGCAAACACGCGTCGGGTTTTCAATAGGTTTCAATGGGAGACCAAGGGGTCTCTTCAGCGATGCAGGCAAGGGGGGAGGCTCCTCGGGGTAGCCACCACCTGGGCAAGGGAGAGGGCCTCCTGGGGGTCACTCCTGCACTGGAGTTCGGATCCTTCAGGTCCTGGGGGCTGCGGGTGCAGAGTCTTTACTAGGTGTCGGGATCTGAGGAACAGGCAGTCGCGGTCAGGGGGAGCCTCGGGATTCCCTCTGCAGGCTTCGCTGTGGGGGCAACTCTGGCTACTCACGGTATCGCAGTCGCCGGGGAGTCCTCCTTGAAGTGATTGTTCTCCACAAGTCGAGCCGGGGGCGTCGGGTGCAGAGTAGCAAGTCTCACGCTTCCGGCGGGAAATGCAAGTTGTTTTAAAGTTGCTCCTTTGTTACAAAGTTGCAGTCTTGGGTGAACAGAGCCGCTGTCCTCAGGAGTTCTTGGTCCTTCTAGAGCAGGGCAGTCCTCTGAGGATTCAGAGGTCGCTGGTCCTTGGGGAAAGCGTGGCTGGAGCAGTGTCTTTAGAAGTGGGGAGACAGGCCGGTAGAGCTGGGGCCAAAGCAGTTGGTGTCTCCGTCTTCTCTGCAGGGTTTTTCAGCTTAGCAGTCCTTTTCTTCTTAGGTTGCAGGAATCTGAGTTCCTAGGTTCTGGGGAGCCCCTAAATGCAGAATTTAGGGGTGTGTTTAGGTCTGGGAGGGCAGTAGCCAATGGCTACTAGCCCTGAGGGTGGCTACACCCTCTTTGTGCCTCATCCCAAGGGAAGGGGGTCATATTCCTATCCCTAATGGGGGAATCCTCCATCTGCAAGATGGAGTATTTCTAAAAGTCAGAGTCACCTCAGCTCATGTTGCCTTAGGGGCTGTCCTGACTGGCCAGTGATTCCTCCTTGTTTTTCTCATTATCTCCTCCGGCCTTGCCGCCAAAAGTGGGGCCGTGGCCGGAGGGGGCGGGCAACTCCACTAGCTGGAGTGCCCTGTGGTGCTGTAACAAAGGGGGGGTGAGCCTTTGAGGCTCACCGCCAGGTGTTACAGTTCCTGCAGGGGGAGGTGATAATCATCTCCACCCAGTGCAGGCTTTGTTACTAGCCACAGAGTGACAAAGGCACTCCCCCCATGTGGCCAACAACATGTCTCTAGTGTGGCAGGCTGCTAAAACCAGTCAGCCTACACGGATAGTCGGTTAAGGTTTCAGGGGGCACCTCTAAGGTGCCCTCTGGGGTGTATGTTACAATAAAATGTACACTGGCATCAGTGTGCATTTATTGTGCTGAGAAGTTTGATACCAAACTTCCCAGTTTTCAGTGTAGCCGTTATGGTGCTGTGGAGTTCATGCATGACAGACTCCCAGACCATATACTCTTATGGCTACCCTGCACTTACAATGTCTAAGATTTTGCTTAGACACTGTAGGGGCACAGTGCTCATGAACTGGTGCCCTCACCTATGGTATAGTGCACCCTGCCTTAGGGCTGTAAGGCCTGCTAGAGGGGTGACTTATCTATACTGCATAGGCAGTGTGAGGTTGGCATGGCACCCTCAGGGGAGTGCCATGTCGACTTACTCGTTTTGTCCTCGCCAGCACACACAAGCTGGCAAGCAGTGTGTCTGTGCTGAGGGAGAGGTCCCCAGAGTGGCATAAGACATGCTGCAGCGGAACAAGGATTGTCCTCCCAAATGCAAAAGCATAAATTCGGAGAGGAACTTGAAGCAGTAGAGCCAGACTATTCTCAAAGAAGGCTCCACATTCAAGAAGAGACAGGGAAGATAACCACTCTTCCCCCAATTAAAATAAAAAGAAGACTTGCCTTTCAAGAAAAGGACAAGCAGCCACAGGCAAAGGTAGCAAGAAAAACAACTCCACCACCGTCTCCACCACCATCAATGCACACATCACCGGTAGCAACTCCTCCACTGATGCACTCCCCTACTTAAACTACAATGAGTCAAGATGATCCCGATGCATGGGACCTTTACGATGCTCCAGTATCGGACAACAGCCCAGACTCGTACCCTGCGAGGCCGTCACCACCTGAGGACAGTACATCTTACACACAGGTGGTCGCAAGGGCAGCTGCTTTCCATAACGTCACCTTGCATTCCGAACCAATTGAGGATGACTTTTTGTTTAACACGCTATCCTCCACTCATAGCCAATACCAAAGCCTACCTATGCTCCCAGGAATGCTAAAACATTCAAAACAAATATTTCAGGATCCTGTTAAAGGCCGAGCCATAACTCCAAGGGTGGAGAAAAAGTACAAGCCACCGCCAACAGATCCAGTTTATATTACGTAGTTAACACCAGACTCAGTAGTTGTCGGGGCAGCTCGTAAGAGAGCGAACTCTCATACCTCGGGGACGCACCACCTCCAGACAAGGAGAGTCGCAAATTTGATGCTGCGGGCAAAAGGGTTGCAGCACAAGCAGCAAACCAATGGGCGCATTGCCAATTCACAAGCACTTTTGGCAAAATACGATAGAGCTCACTGGGATGAGATGCAACATTTCATAGAACACTTACCCAAAGAGTTCCAGAAAAGAGCACAACAAGTGGTGGAAGAAGGACAAAGTATCTCTAATAATCAGATACGGTCTTCAATGAATGCAGCACATACGGCTGCAAGGACAGTAAATACTGCAATAACAATAAGAAGGCACGCATGGCTGCGTACGTCAGGGTTCAAGCCGGAAATTCAGCAAGCCGTGCTAAATATGCCATTTAATGAACAGCAGTTGTTTGGGCCTGAAGTAGACACTGCTATTGATAAACTCAAGAAAGACACTGATACAGCAAAAGCCATGGGCGCACTCTACTCCCCGCAGAGCAGAGGCACATTTCGCAAAACACCATTTAGGGAAGGGTTTCGAGGGCAACCTACAGAAACCACAACATCACAAACAAGGCCCACTTACCAAAGCCAATATCAGCGGGAGGTTTTCGGGGGCAATATAGAGGGGGACAATTCCAGAAAAATAGAGGAAAGTTCCAAAGCCCCAAAACTCTTCAAAATAAGCAGTGACTTAAAAGTCACACATCCCCATCACATAACACCTGTGGGGGGGAGACTAAGCCAATTTTACAAACATTGGGAGGAGATAACAACAGATACTTGGGTACTGGCAATTATCCAGCATGGTTATTGCATAGAATTTCTCAAATTCCCTCCAAGAGTCCCACCGAAAACACACAGTATGTCAAAACAACATATAGATCTTCTAGGATTAGAAGTTCAAGCATTGCTACAAAAAGAAGCAATAGAATTAGTACCAAAACAACAATTAAACACAGGAGTTTACTCACTGTACTTTCTAATACCCAAAGAAGACAAGAGTCTAAGACCTATACTAGATCTCAGAACATTAAATACATACATCAAATCAGACCACTTTCACATGGTTACATTACAAGAAGTAATCCCACTGCTCAAACAACAAGACTACATGACAACACTGGATCTAAAGGATGCATATTTCCATATACCAATACATCCTTCACACAAAGTACCTAAGGTTTGTATTCCAAGGGATACATTACCAATTCAAAGTGTTGCCATTCGGAATAACAACTGCGCCAAGAGTTTATACAAAATGCCTGGCAGTAGTAGCTGCACATATCAGAAGGCAGCAAATACATGTGTTCCCCTACCTAGACGATTGGTTAATCAAAACCAACACGCAAATACAGTGTTCACAACACACAAAATATGTCATAGAAACCCTACACAAACTAGGTTTCTCGATCAACTACCCAAAGTCACACCTTCTGCCGTGTCAAACACAGCAATACCTAGGGGCAACAATCAACACAGCAAAAGGGATTGCCACTCCAAGTCCACAAAGAGTGCAAACATTTCACAATGTAATACAAGCCATGTATCCAAAACAAAAGATACAGGTCAAAATGGTAATGAAACTACTAGGCATGATGTCTTCATGCATAGCCATTGTCCCAAATGCAAGGCTGCACATGCGGCCCTTACAACAGTGCCTAGCATCACAATGGTCACAAGCACAGGGTCAACTTCTAGATCTAGTGTTTATAGACCGCCAAACATACATCTCGCTTCAATGGTGGAACAGTATAAATTTAAACCAAGGGCGGCCTTTTCAAGACCCAGTGCCACAATACGTGATAACGACAGATGCTTCCATGACAGGGTGGGGGGCACACCTCAATCAACACAGCATCCAAGGACAATGGGACATACAGCAAAGACGGTTTCACATAAACCACTTAGAACTGTTAGCAGTATTTCTAGCGCTAAAAGCATTTCAACCCATAATAACCCACAAATACATTCTTGTCAAAACAGACAACATGACAACAATGTATTACCTAAACAAACAGGGAGGGACACACTCGACACAGTTGTGCCTCCTCACACAAAAAATATGGCATTGGGCGATTCACAACCACATTCGCCTAATAGCACAATTTATTCCAGGGATTCAGAATCAACTAGCAGACAATCTTTCTCGGGATCACCAACAAATCCACGAATGGGAGATTCACCCCCAAATAATAAACACTTACTTCAAAATTTGGGGTACACCACAAATAGATCTATTTGCAACAAAAAAACGTCTCAAAATGCCAAAACTTCGCATCCAGATACCCACAACATCAGTCTCAGGGCAATGCGCTATGGATGAACTGGTCAGGGATATTTGCGTACGCTTTTCCCCCTCTCCTTCCATATCTAGTAAACAAGTTGAGTCAAAACAAACTCAAACTCATACTAATAGCACCAACATGGGCAAGGCAACCTTGGTACACAACACTACTAGACCTTTCAGTAGTACCTCATGTCAAACTACCAAACAGATCAGATCTGTTAACACAACACAAACAACAGATCAGACATCCAAATCCAGCATCGCTGAATCTAGCAATTTGGCTCCTGAAATCCTAGAATTCGGGCACCTACACCTCACACAAGAATGTATGGAGGTCATAAAACAAGCTAGGAAACCTACCACTAGACACTGCTATGCAAATAAGTGGAAAAGATTTGTTTATTACTGCCATAATAAGCAAATTCAGCCCTTACACGCATCTCCAAAAGATATAGTAGGATATTTACTACATTTACAAAAGTCAAAGTTAGCCTTCTCTTCCATAAAGATACATCTTACCGCAATTTCAGCTTACCTGCAAATTACGCATTCAACTTCATTATTTAGGATACCAGTCATAAAAGCTTTCATGGAAGGCTTAAAGAGAATTATACCACCAAGAACACCACCAGTTCCTTCATGGAACCTCAACATTGTCTTAACACGACTCATGGGTCCACCTTTTGAGCCCATGCACTCTTGTGAAATGCAATACTTAACGTGGAAAGTTGCATTTTTAATTGCCATCACATCTCTAAGAAGAGTGAGTGAAATTCAAGCATTTACCATACAAGAACCATTTATTCAAATACACAAAAATAAAGTAGTTCTACGGACAAATCCTAATTTTTTTACCAAAAGTAATCTCACTGTTCCACTTGAATCAAACAGTAGAATTACCAGTGTTCTTCCCACAACCAGATTCTGTAGCTGAAAGAGCACTACATACATTAGACATCAGAAGAGCACTAATGTACTACATTGACAGAACAAAACTAATTCGAAAAACAAAACAACTATTTATTGCCTTTCAAAAACCTCATACAGGAAATCCAATTTCAAAACAAGGCATTGCTAAATGGATAGTTAAGTGCATTCAAACCTGCTATCTTAAAGCTAAAAGAGAGCTGCCTATTACACCAAAGGCACACTCAACCAGAAAGAAAGGTGCTACCATGGCCTTTCTAGGAAATATTCCAATGAACGAAATATGTAAGGCAGCAACATGGTCTACGCCTCATACATTTACCAAGCACTACTGTGTAGATGTGTTAACTGCACAACAGGCAACAGTAGGTCAAGCTGTACTAAGAACATTATTTCAAACTACTTCAACTCCTACAGGCTGAACCACCGCTTTTGGGGAGATAACTGCTTACTAGTCTATGCACAGCATGAGTATCTGCAGCTACACATGCCATCGAACGGAAAATGTCACTTACCCAGTGTACATCTGTTCGTGGCATTAGTCGCTGCAGATTCACATGCGCCCACCCGCCTCCCCGGGAGCCTGTAGCCGTTTAGAAGTAGATCTTGAACATTTGTACATTTGTAAATATATTACTTTAAAATTCATTATATACATACGTATTCACTCCATTGCATGGGCACTATTACTAGCATACACAACTCCTACCTCACCCTCTGCGGGGAAAACAATCTAAGATGGAGTCGACGCCCATGCGCAATGGAGTCGAAATGGGAGGAGTCCCTTGGTCTCGTGACTCAAAAAGACTTCTTCGAAGAAAAACAACTTGTAACACTCCAAGCCCAACACCAGATGGCGGGATGTGCACAGCATGTGAATCTGCAGCGACTAATGCCACGAACAGATGTACACTGGGTAAGTGACATTTTCCATATACACATATATATACATATATATATATATATATATGTGTACAAATAAGTAAATAAGTACTGCAACGACTACAGGATCTCAGGGAGGAGGGAGGGTGCATGTGAATCTGCAGCACTACATGCCACAAACAGATGTACAATGGGTAAGTGACATTTCCGTTCAATGGCATGTCTAGCTGCATTATGGTGCTCTGGAGTTCGTAATGACAAACTCCCAGACCATATACTCAGTATCGCTACCCTGCACGTACAATGTCTAAGAATTGACTTAGACACTGTAGGGGCATAGTGCTCAAGTAGCTATGCCCTCATCTGTGGTATAGTACACCTTGCCTTAGGGCTGTAAGGCCTGCCAGAGGGGTGACTTACCTATGCCACAGGCAGTGATTTGTGAGCATGGCACTCTGTGGGCATGTCAACTTTGTCTTTTCTCCCCACTAGCACACACAAGCGGCAAAGCAATGGTCATGTACTGAGTGAGGGCTCCCTGAGGGTGGCATAATACATTATGCAGCCCTTAGAGACCTTCCCTGGCCACAGGGCCCTTGGTGCCAGGGGTACCTTTTACAAGGGACTTAACTGTGTGCCAGGGCTGTGCCAATTATGGAAACAAAGGTACAGATTTAGGGAACACACTGGTGCTGGGGCCTGGTTAGCAGGGTCCCAGCACACTTCCAGTCAAAGCTGGCATCAGCACTAGGCAAAAAGTGGGGGTGACCATGCCAACAGTGGCGTTTTCCTACAGATGCGGATACCTTTTTTTCATTTTCCCTGAAGTATCCTAACATGTTTACTACTTGATACTTGCCAGTGTTCTATTGAATCATTTTTGGCGTTTCCGATTGCCTCTCTTCCAGTTGCACATCTGCACCCATACCCACACCCAACTGCTTTTATTAGTTTGCTCATCTCAGAACATTTCCTGCTCCTTATGCTTCTGTTTTAGGTAATGGAGATGATCCTTTTTGGCCGGCTCTTCACTGCTTCATGGTGATCCTGGACAGACTTGGTGCCAAGGTCTGGGGACAGCTGATCGACCCAATCCAGGCCTTCCAGACCATCATCGACAGTCGGAGCTACAAAAACGAAATTGAAAACATTCGGCACAGCACCAGGAGGTCAGTCTTTCACTCATCAATTTTAAGGTTTTGGGCCTCTTAAGCATATGCATTAGTGGCAGTGGGTGAGGTTACCTGCCACTTGTACTGTCATGATCGAAGCTTTTTATTTCTACTCATTTTTATACTATGTGGCAAAAATAAAAATCACTCTTTAATGGTCAAATGTATTTGAGGCATCACTAATATGATTGACTTATCTATGTATTTTGTTTGATCCAATCATGTTTGGACTTCTGTGACTCAGATAATAGAAGTCTGTCTGCTGTGAAATGAAATGACTGGGCATGACGTCAGATTATGTGTTTATGTACCTTGAAGCTAGCTGTAAAGCACCAGAGAGCTGTTCTCCTGTGGGGTACCATTCAGAATGCTCTTCGTACAATCCTTAAGGATCCACTTACTCCCAAAATTTGGGGTAAGGCCTTAAAAGTTTCATGGCATCACATGAGACGTACTTTTTGAAGTTGTGTTGAGGGAAAAACAAAATGCTGTTTGACTTGGATATTCTCTTGATGAGTTTGACATTCCTTTAGTGACTTAGTGGATTTGCCACCAGAGTATGATACTCCTATTGGGATGCTCCAAGGTATTCGTGGGGTTCTAAGTAATCCCATTCCAGGATTCAGTCCTGCTTGAAGTGCTTCAAGAAGTCAAAGTATTGCAGGAAGGCCAGAGAGCATTCTACTCCATCCTGCAACTTGAAATCAGACTCACAAGTACGAGGCTGTCAGTCCAAGTGTCATACCTCACATGCATTTTATGTCTTGGCAGTCAGTGGGTCGTCATCTATCTTGCAGCTATTTATGCTTTTGAAAGAGGCCATGCTCCACCTTTTTCAGACGCTTCTAGCTCCCTCTGGCTTGCCTTTGGGCCCACTGAGCCATGAGTGGCTCCAGTTAAATTTTGCCTTTGGGCCCTCCCTCGCACTGGCTGACCCCTTGGGAACCATTATCTGGCCTGTTCCAGTTCATGATTCCTCTCCAGCTCCAGAGTTCGTCTGTCCATTCTGTGCTAACCCAGGACCCAATTCTGATATCTGACCATGAGCCTTCTTCGGTTCGCACCAGACTTAAGTGCAACCAGTCAATTTGGAACTAAACTCTAATAATCAACCTATTAATACCCAGACTGATAGTGCTAATTTTCTTAATTGCCAGTGCACACCTGCTCATTGACATTGCTGATGCTCTAAGCAGTCTTCCTAATTTCTATGACCTCTGCACAGCGCATGAGTGAACTGCAGACATTCTCGGTGGAGCCGGCCTACAACACTTAATTTTCAGACAAATTAGTGCTGAAGACCCGGGTGTCCCTTTTAACCAAAGTTGATGCCTTTACACGTTTTCTGATCTATTACTTTGCCAAGGTTTTTTGCTCCACCTCACCTTTTGAGGAAGGAGGACAGATTCCATCAGCTTGACCCTAAAAGGGCATTGAGCTTTTATAATGACAGCACAAAAACCATTGTATGGAGCAAAGACGTTTGCTATCTGAGAAGACCCCTTCTCTTCAAGCTAGTTAGTTTTTATTTTTCAACCAAAGATGCTTTTTCCAGTTCAAACATGTATAATCACAAGCAATCAAATACTCGTGATGCTGTTCAAATGAGTTTTTTTTTTTATTCCAAAGTTCTTGATCGGGGGCTGAGTGCTGCAGGCCACCAGGAGCTGACCCAAGCGGAAGGGGTGGAGCCCAGAAAGAGGACTTCAGTCTTGTCTGAGTTAAGCTCGAGGCAGCTGTCCTTCATTCAGGTGGTGACTGCCTCCGTCCTGTTGTGGAAATTGCTCTTGGTGGCTGTTTGTTTGTCTGTGACTGAGAGAATCAGCTGGGTGTTTTTGGTGTAGGAGACTATGTTGAGTCCATAGCTTTTGATGATGGCTGCAAGCGGGCCATGTTAGTGTTGAAGAGAGTGGGGCTCAGGGAGGATCCCTGAGGCATTCCACAGCTGATCTCTGTGTGTTCTGAATTGAATGGTGGAAGTCTGACTCTGTATTTGGCCAGTGAGGAAGGAGCGGATCCATTCTAGGGCTTTGTCGTAAGTGCCAGCGTCATGGAGCCTTGCACAGAGGGTTTGGTGGGAGACGTGTTGAAGGTGGCTGAGAGGTCCAAGAGGATGAGGGCAGCAGTTTAGCTTTGATTGAGGAGGGTGCGCACGTTGTCTGTAGCCGCAAGGAGAACAGTCTCGGTGCTGTGGTTGCTTTTGAAGCCCGATTGGGAGAGGTCCAGGATGTGATTTGTTTCATTGAACTCTGATTGTCCTAATCTAAAAGTCTCATATCTAAAAGGGGAACAAACTTAAATGCTGCTTAGTCACTTGTAATTCTCCCCAACCTATCATACTCAGTTATATGATCAATCAGGAGGATTCACAATAATACTTTTTAATTCTATATTAATATTTCCACTAACCAACATGCCCAAGTCTCATCTGTTATTTTTAAAAACTCAAGGATATTGTCACCAGCCCCATGATATGAGCGTCTGAAAGCAATGACAGGCCTCAATCAGCTTTCAAATGCACCAACACATTCATGTGTAAATTATATTATATCCTGGTAAAGCCATCTCCGTAGCCCATTACTCACTTAGTATTCTTAAGTCCGTAGAAAAAAGGTCCTGTAAGCTGACCACCATTTTGAAATGCCTGTTTATATCCTATTTAGATTGCCTTCCAATTCCAAACCACCCTGTATGACCTTGGAAGTTATATTCAGTTTCTTTCAACAAATAACATTGCCTCCCAATAAGGAATCCCCAATTAGCATCTTATGACAAAAATCTGACTCCCCTATAAATTGCCAAATTTACTTCAGACTTGAGATAAAAGGAAAACATATATTTTTTTTAATAAATCAATCATTTTTTCCTTAAAAACGAAAATCAATAATTTTGATAGCCTTTATTTGAACCGCATACCCAAAACGCTTGCAATGCGATTCTATTTTCCATTTAGCCATGCTCTCCCATTTTCGTTAACTTATATAGGCTTCTTTTAAATGTATAATAATTCCTACGCCCAGCATCAGTCACTTATTGTCAAATCACCAGTAAAATTGGAGCTTATGGGACATCTCCTTGTTCATTAGTATCCAACATCTCATCTAATTATTCATGTGTATAAGGTTAAAAATGTTATTCTTCTGAAATGAAAATTCGTACGTGCTTGTTATTATACCAGTCATAACATTGATAACCTGTTCCTCCACAAAGTCATATTATAGACCCAAAAATATTCTCTATCATTGCACATTTTTATATTTCCTTGATATCCATTCTTTAAAAGGAATGTATAAAAATAGTGTAATATATATTACAGGGAGTGCAGAATTATTAGGCAAATGAGTATTTTGACCACATCATCCTCTTTATGCATGTTGTCTTACTCCAAGCTGTATAGGCTCGAAAGCCTACTACCAATTAAGCATATTAGGTAATGTGCATCTCTGTAATGAGAAGGGGTGTGGTCTAATGACATCAACACCCTATATCAGGTGTGCATAATTATTAGGCAACTTCCTTTCCTTTGGCAAAATGGGTCAAAAGAAGGACTTGACAGGCTCAGAAAAGTCAAAAATAGTGAGATATCTTGCAGAGGGATGCAGCACTCTTAAAATTGCAAAGCTTCTGAAGCGTGATCATCGAACAATCAAGCGTTTCATTCAAAATAGTCAACAGGGTCGCAAGAAGCGTGTGGAAAAACCAAGGCGCAAAATAACTGCCCATGAACTGAGAAAAGTCAAGCGTGCAGCTGCCACGATGCCACTTGCCACCAGTTTGGCCATATTTCAGAGCTGCAACATCACTGGAGTGCCCAAAAGCACAAGGTGTGCAATACTCAGAGACATGGCCAAGGTAAGAAAGGCTGAAAGACGACCACCACTGAACAAGACACACAAGCTGAAACGTCAAGACTGGGCCAAGAAATATCTCAAGACTGATTTTCTAAGGTTTTATGGACTGATGAAATGAGAGTGAGTCTTGATGGGCCAGATGGATGGGCCCGTGGCTGGATTGGTAAAGGGCAGAGAGCTCCAGTCCGACTCAGACGCCAGCAAGGTGGAGGTGGAGTACTGGTTTGGGCTGGTATCATCAAAGATGAGCTTGTGGGGCCTTTTCGGGTTGAGGATGGAGTCAAGCTCAACTCCCAGTCCTACTGCCAGTTCCTGGAAGACACCTTCTTCAAGCAGTGGTACAGGAAGAAGTCTGCATCCTTCAAGAAAAACATGATTTTCATGCAGGACAATGCTCCATCACACGCGTCCAAGTACTCCACAGCGTGGCTGGCAAGAAAGGGTATAAAAGAAGGAAATCTAATGACATGGCCTCCTTGTTCACCTGATCTGAACCCCATTGAGAACCTGTGGTCCATCATCAAATGTGAGATTTACAAGGAGGGAAAACAGTACACCTCTTTGAACAGTGTCTGGGAGGCTGTGGTTGCTGCTGCACGCAATGTTGATGGTGAACAGATCAAAACACTGACAGAATCCATGGATGGCAGGCTTTTGAGTGTCCTTGCAAAGAAAGGTGGCTATATTGGTCACTGATTTGTTTTTGTTTTGTTTTTGAATGTCAGAAATGTATATTTGTGAATGTTGAGATGTTATATTGGTTTCACTGGTAATAATAAATAATTGAAATGGGTATATATTTTTTTTTGTTAAGTTGCCTAATAATTATGCACAGTGATAGTCACCTGCACACACAGATATCCCCCTAACATAGCTAAAACTAAACACAAACTAAAAACTACTTCCAAAAATATTCAGCTTTGATATTAATGAGTTTTTTGGGTTCATTGAGAACATGGTTGTTGTTCAATAATAAAATTAATCCTCAAAAATACAACTTGCCTAATAATTCTGCACTCCCTGTATGTACACTCAAACCTTCAACTCATGGGAATTTCATCCCAAATATTTCCCAATTTTTCTAACATAGCAATTCCATTGCCTCAGAATCCTTATTATTCTAAATATTGCAAGTGAAACACATCGTCAGTCAACTAATATGTCATTATTTAGTTATTGAGTTTGAATATTTTTCATTTCAATGTAGTGGCACTATTCTCCCAATGCAAGTTCAAGTAATTGAGCCATAAACTTAAAATATGCTACACCTCGTGTAAAAGAGCATTTAATCAGAATACCTCTCATTGTGACATGGCTCTCCATTGCCTTCAGTAAAGATTTTACTGTAATCAACATCTCTATATTCGAAACATCATCTGATATAAAAAAAAAATCAGATTAGATATGACCAGAGCCACTTATATTTAATGACTGTCCTGTCACAATAAAGTATACAGTTCTGTGCCCAAATTAAACTCTAATTTTACAGTTCTTAATTTATGAATCCAGAAATCTTCTATGGCCCTGACCCTTTTTTCTACATTACCCCCTCTGCTACTGGGAATGATATGATCTAGTGCACCATCATGGATATGATTTTCCAGAGCTCTAACTTGTTCTTTTCAGCATTCTTTTAACTTCCTCATTGTCGATCCAACATACTGTTTGTTACAAATACAAATTATCATCTAAGCACAATGTGTGGTATTTCAATAAAAAAAAGATAAAATATTAAATTCATATGTTTTAGTAATGTCCATGTAACCTTTTGTTTTATCTAACACATCTGCAACAGATACAATTTTCACATATGTGACAACCCTTTGGTAAATCTGGTAACCATTTTCAAGTATCAGAAGAGGATTCAGTATATTTTTTTTTATATCTAATAGTTTCTCTGTGACTGAAGTGTTTTTAATGTTGGTGCTTTTCTTGTCTATTATAAAGGTTTATTAGGCAAAATACCACAGATCACTGGATCCAAGGACCGAACATCACAATGTTACAAAAGACTTCTATATGCCATGTTATTACCATTACTATATGTTGTAATATTGCTAATATCTCTTTTGGCTCCCAATTTTCTACCTTTCTCCTTCAAAAGTTCATCTCTGTTTATCTTGCTAGTTCCTGCTCTCGCTGAACACAAAATATTTTCACTATAACCTCTCTGTAGTAACCGTTCCTTAATTACCAATATTTGTTTCTCATATTAACTTTGTAAACTGCAATTTCTCATGGCTCTCGAATATTCCCCAAAAGGAATGTTGTTGATCTTTAAGTGGCCCAGTTTGGTGTACAAGATAGGATCAGTTGATGTTGGTTTCCTGAACCGCCTAGATACAAGTTTCTTATTTTCTACACAGAATTGCTGATCTCAGAAGCATGTGAAGGTCTTAATATATTCAAGACTCAAAATGATGTTGAATCTCTTAGCATTGAAATGATTATGAAATAATAGAACGTCCTCTATTGTACCTGTCCAAAAAATTCATCAGTGTAACGTCTACAGTATACATTTTTATAATTTCCTTCTCAGCGTCTTGAGACCCTCTGGGGTGAGTAGCCGCGCTTTACAAAAACTAATTGATCATAGTCCAGTCCAGACATGTTCCCTCATAGAAACGCAAAAAAAGGTTCTCATAAGAGGGAGCAAACCTGAACCCCATTGGAGTTCCTGGCACCTGCCGAAACAGTTCATTCTAATTGTAAATAAGAACCTTAAAGATTCTAGTCCTATTTTATCTGAATCTCGGGTTACATCCCTCATCTTTGTCAAAAAATCCTTTCTACCCCTTATGTATGAGGGCAACGTTTTAACAAAAGGAGCCAAATATACATCGATAAATTTGGAAACATGCATGACCCAATCTCCGAAAGAATCATTCTACCCTGGGGAATCCCTCCTTTTTGTATTTTTGGTTTAAAAAAAAAAAAAAAAAAGCTGATAGGAAAAAGAGTATCCTCAACATTCAATAATTTATATTCTTCCGTATCTCAGGTATAGTTTCCGTTTTTCTTTGAGTCTTTTTTGATCTGTCCAAAGCAAAGTTATCAACCCTCATGGAATTAGATCTATCTTTTAATTGCTGTGCTCCGTGTTATAATCTTTGAAGTTCAAAACTACCACATTGCCTCCTTTCGACGTTCAAAACTGCCACATTGACTTATCTAATAATGATTGACCTGTCAGACTTGAAATCTTGTACAGCTTGGAATTCTTTTTACTTCTAAATAGTCATGAACATTACATCTTTACGTATTAATTTCTCTAGTTACTTAGTTCTGGAAAATGTCAATCACATTATCAGCCTGTATGGGAGGAACAAACTTAGGTTTTGATCTCAAACCGCTTGCCGTAGTGGTGTCTGAATCACTATTGAGTTTCTGTGCAAAATTATCTATATCACACTTATGAACCGTCTTCTAAGCTCATCAAAGTAGAAATATCCATTGGCTGTTTGCTAGTTTAAGGGCTATCATTCTTACAAATATCAGTATGTTCCCTCACTTTAGGTTTACAAGCAAAATATTTCTTCAGTTTGAATTTAAAAAATGAATCTGACATGATCCACCTTCACTGTCAAATCGTTGCATCTGTTAGTGGGTGCAAAGCTTAAACCCTTGTTAGAACACTTTTCCCTATATATGTTAAAAGCTTATTTGAAAGGTTCACAACAATGTTTTCTATTTATTAATTTCCTTTACTCTCTGAGCACTGGCCTTGAATGTTTTATGCCTTGATTGTCCTACCTGTATCAGTGACATTTTGTCAGTACATACAAGTAAACCTAATCTACTGAAATGGGAGATCTGTTTTGTGCACGGTTTTAGTCCCATTAGGTGTCGGCAAAGTAAAAAAAAATATATATATATCTTCTGTGACTTACATCCCTTATTCCGATGTCCAAAAGAGGTTTATGACCTATAAAGAATGCATGCATGTGGCAAAATAACGTAAAACAAACAATCTGGTTGGCTGAAAGTAATGCCTTTGTCCACGTAATGCTTATGCTGCTCGTGTTTATGAACAGAGACCGCATGCATGATGTGCCAAATTTGTGCCACATGTGAAGTTGCCCCACCTTCCACATTTGTCATGGAGTGGGTATAGTCATAATACAGATAATTACACACATTAATGCCTCTCAATATATTTGTATACTTAGAGGTGGACTCTAAACCTGTGAGCATTTACAACTTGGTAGAGCAAAATTGTTTTTTCACCCAAATCCTATGTAAGAAGGCCCATTTGGGACTCGTATCCAGAATACCAAGTGGTCAACTAGGTAGATAAAGTGAAGTAGTAGAATAGTAAATTATGGTAAATAGAACATTCAGGGCAAGGGAGGTGGTTCTACTTATTGCCATTAGTGAATTCCCTTACTAGACCCCCTCTGTAGTTGCTGCATTGAGCCTACCCGTCTCCACCGTCCTGAAAGTGAAGACAAAGAATCCTGTCACCGGATATATTGGGAAGTAGCCTGTGTTCGTTTGCCCATGTGACTCGGACGTGCGTGGTGACTTCAACCAAAAACAAAATGACGATTATTGGACATACAATTACCCTCAGAGTGGGTAAAGTGTGTGTATACGAATCTGATTGCTGAGGGGCATTTTTTTCTTGCTCCTAATTATCAGCAATTAGAAAGAAGTATGCTTCCATTATGGGTCTGTAAGTTATTTCAATGCCTGGTACTGTGTGTAACCCAAGTCAAGTTTTGCAAATGATGAAAGAGTATATGGCACCAGCACTCGATGGAACCTAGCTAAATGATAAAAGCTCTAGGATAAACATCAGGGTTTATCTGTATGTTACTAAATGGGGACACTTGGAAACTGTTCCCTGATCAGCCTGTGATTCCACTGATCTCAAAGACCTCTATTCATGCACCATTCTTGTATAAGAGAGAAGACCTCCTCCAGGAGGACTGGGTTTATTATGTCATAGCTGATGAAGACCAAGGCATATCATCATTCAGACCATGTATGTGTGATCATAGCTTGAAGACACATCTTTGTTTCTTTGCAAATAATCGCTTCTGGTTTCTCGTAGGTCTCACTGAGTGTCTCTAGTGTGACCCGCTTCATATCATTGCGGCTGTAATAAAGTTCAAGGAAGTGGGCAGTCATTTTAGTTACAGCTCTTATGTCTCCTCTGCCCTCCCTTTTTTTAATAGTGCTTTGCTTCTGAGGCCAGGAAAGAGCTTGTTTCCAAACTGTTTAACATCAGAATATTTTACGTCAAGTGGTGTTAACTGGAGAGTCTCTAGGAGAGGATACCTGTGGGTAGTGTAGGGAAAATGTTACCTTACCATGTCAAATCTGCTGTACTGCATTGTTTAGCCAAAGAGGGCACCCATCTTGATAAAAATGTGAAAAATCAACTCTTGAAATGGCGCCATCCATGTTGCTTTTTCATTCATCCCAAAAGCGTACTGTGTTGTTCTTCTGGTTAAGTGTGATGGAATTGTGTTGTAGACATGTATGTAAATGCATCAATATTGATTAATCTACTTAAAATCATGTGTTTTATCTTTTTATTTGTACGTGTTTTAAGAACTAAAATTGAGCCAGACTCGGACTATGGTGATGATCAAGTGACTTGCAGCCAGATTGTGTACGACTTCAATGCAGAAAAGCCAAAGAAGGTATTCCTATGTTTTTGTGGCCTTTTGTTTCATGTGCACTCAAAATATAATGTGATTTGCTCCTCACACCACTGCAGTCTTTGTGGTGTGGGCCACAACTCCGAGAATCTGGAGGAGCTCTTCTGAGTGTGTAGTCCCTATGCGAATGGCGGGTGTGGGGGATGGTGCAAAGTGCAAATGGGAGAGTGTGAACTAAAACTATCTCTGGGTGGAACTCCACTACATTATTGTGTCGCCTAGGAAAGGATTAAAAATAAAACTGTGGAAGAAATGCAACCCCAGAGTGAAAATATGGCTGACGTGTTTCAGCCTTAATAGTACCCTGGATCTGGTGTGGAGGCATTCATCAGGACTGTAACATAGTTGGACACTCCGCTAGTGTGAACAGTGTTAACAATAATGTAAAAGTTACAACTGGTGGTCTGGAGAAGGTGATCAAGATCCACCATTGTCAATATCCGCTATTGCTGGGTTGTGAGCCAGGGACTACACATCCATAAGAGCTCCCCCAGGTTCTAGTTGTACGCCGCACCACAAAATGATGGATGTGTGTGGGAGGAGGAACCCTATGATGAAGCATGCTACCGAAGTGTGGGTGAGGGTTGTCATCCTGACAAATATCTACCACTCGCATATTAGTGACAGCTCCTTTACTTACTGGGTGACCACACGTGTCAAGTCACTGTATAGACCAAGGTATTTTGTGTGTTTATTTATTATTTTTTGCTTCACGTCACCAGCTTGATTTTGATTTTATATGTGGTCTTCTGAAATACTTCTGTGTCAGTGGTGCATTGTGCACACAGCTCTGCAGCTTGGGTAGGAAGATGCCTCTCTATATGATAAATCAAAATGAGAAAAATTGTGCATAAAGCCCAGGGGTTCCCTTACTAGTGGACGCGGGCTTGCTCTGTAATCCTGAGGTACCTTTTTAGGGGGTACGGTGGTTGAGCAGCCTTAGGCTTATCAGAGAGGATTGTGCGACATCTACAAATACGCAGTCAATAAATGAGCCACAACTTGAGGAGGAGATCTACACCAATTTACAAAAATCTGAAGTATATATGGTTAGACACCTCAACCAATATGATCAGGTAAGTACATTTTGCAAAGAAAATACTTTCAGGGTTCAATAGTCGACAGTGCATTTTTCAGAATTGGCTGTGTTATTTTATGGAGAGAAAAAAAGAGTAATGCATTCGGGTATAGTACAGCGACTTATGGGACCAATCTCTATGGAATTAAGGTAAGTATTGGTCAAGGGTCAGGACCACACCAACAGATCACACCGAGCGGCACTGGGGCATCTAGGTGCAGAGGTGTAGTACAGTGTCAGGTGCCCAGTGTTAGTGGTTGAAAAGAGGCTGCAGGTCCGGACAGGGAGTCCAGTTGAGGTGAACCAACATGTGGGTTCAAGTCTTGAGATGCTCTGGGACAGAGGGAGATATTCAGGGCCAGGGGTGCTGAGGTGTCCTGAGGCCTCATGTTTTCAGCAGTCACGGTTGAAGGGGGCCTGTTGGCAGAGGCTGCAGACAGTGTCGGTGAGACCACAGTGGGCAAGTCCAAAGTGGGCTTCGTCTCTGGAGGGCTGGGGGACCACATTGACACCGTTGGGCCACTTCAGCTCGGGCTAGGTGGCACTGGTGCAGTTGTGCTTTCCGGTGTTGGGTTTTTGCGGTCCAGAGATTTCTCAGGTCTCTTGGGGTGCCTGCAAGATGAAGGGAAGCCGCTTCACTGCTCCACATGATTTTCTGGGTCTTTTTTGAAGGCAGGGAGGCCTCCCTGGCTTTTGGAGGCACAACAACTTACAGGATGAATCGACTTGGGTGCAAATCGGCAGGAAATGCAAACAGACTGGAAGGGCTGGGGCCAAGCCAGGTGCCTCTTCCTCAGGCTTTGCTTATGTGGCTCTTGAGTATTCTTCTACATAGGTCAGCAGGAATCTGATCTCCCGGTGCCAGGGGCTCTCCTAAATACTGAATTTAGGGGTGTTACAGAGAGTGAGGGTAGTAGCCAATGGACGTGGGCATATCCCTGTCCCAGAGTTCCTAAATATGCCAGCAGCAAGGTGGCATATTTCTAAATATTGTGTCCACATCAGGCAGCTCACCTTAGTGATGGGACTGACATGAGTGATGGACACACCTCTCGGACTACAAAATTTCCTGCCTGTCCAGGTGCCAAATGGGCCCTGAGGCAGGGGTGGTCGGCATCTCTCTTTTGAATGAAGCCAGATCTGCATACCAAGGGCAATAGGCTCATTTGACACGCCCTGCCCTGGAATGCAGCTTCAGAGGTCATCCTGTCGGATGGGGTTTGTAGATACTTTGCCCAGAGCAGGCTTTGTCCTGGTTCACCTGAGAGCAAAGGCACTCTCCCTAGGGAGCCAGAATCTTGTCTGGTGGTGGCAGGCTGGCTAAAACTAGTCAGTCCCCACATGCGTAGTTCGTAGGTAATCAGAGGGCACTGCATGTAATAATTAATCCATTACTGACATCAGTGAGGGTTTATTAATACGAGATATTTGACATCAAACATCCCTATTTTCAGTGAAGCCACCATGGAACTGGGAACTCGTAGTGACCACTGTCTAGCACTAGTACTTAAAACGGCTTCCCTGTTCACTCACTCTGTGTAATAATCGACAAAGACATAGCAGGGGCATATCTGCTCTTGCAGATATGTCCTAATATGTAATGTAATGTACCCTGCCTTAGGGCTGTGAGACCTGCTGTAGGGGTGATTTTACATATATTGCATGTAGTGTTAGGGGATATGGCACACATGCTGTGTGCCATGTTGTGTTTTCACTTCTAGCTGCACCAGGACACACAGCCTTTAATGGCAAGTCTGCATGTGCCAGGTGAGGGTGGCACAATACGTGCTGCAGCTCTTGAGGGCCCTTTTCTGTACCCATTCCCTAGGTACCAAGGGTACAGTTTATTAGGGACTTACAGGGGTGGCAAAGATATTGCCAGTTGGGGAACAATTACACAGTTTTAGGTAAAGAGATCTGGCACTGGGGACCAGGTAAGCGGGAACCTAGTGCCCTTTCAAGCAAATACCAGGCAAAAAGTGGGGGTGGCCATGTAAAAAAGGGGCACTTTCCTACAGTTTGAGTGTGTTTTTTCTTGCCATTTTTTAAAAAAAATTATTTGCCAGTTGCTTGTTAATTATCATCACCACTGCAGTCTTTCTAAGCATTGTGTTCCTCTTCTGGGCCTTCTTCTCCAGCCTGTTGGTGCTTTGGAAAGCTCATTGACCTGGGAAGTGTCTGTCAAACACAGAAATGCTGCCAGATGCAGACCACCTTTGCTGCAATACTGACTCACTCAGCAACAGATGCCTAACATGTACAAGTGTTAAGGGAGGTTAATTCAATGTCTAGTGCAAAGGAAAGGTTGAACGAAATTAAGGCATTTGGAAAGGACGCAACTCATTAACCAGTTTAGTTGTCTGTTAATTTGTCTTTGCAAGTTACCTTGATTTGCGTCTCAAGTAATTGCATAGGTAACTTCATCATAGAGCATCGGATTGAATTTCTAATTACTCAGATTTTTTTTTTTTCTGTATAGTACAGCCTTTACTCAGTGCAAAGATTAGCATAACAAATTATTTTTATTTTAGTTTGAAAATATTGGACTTGATTTTCTGTGCATAAAACATGATTTGTGTGTGGGGCAAGCACAAACTCACATTGATTGCAAACAGGTTTAAAAACCTAGGATAAGATGGGAAAAGAGAACGACAACATGTAACGTAGAAAGTACAGTGTTTGTTTTTACATGTTTCATTGACACATAATTATAATTTAAACTGAGATAGAAGTTTGCTCAGAATCACAGGCTTTTTTTTTTTTTTTACTATTTAAAAAAAAAAAAAAAAAATGTATTATGAGTCGAAGCCCGGCTTAAGCTAATGTCTCTGTGTTCCAAGGTTATAAGATCAGCAGCTGAGACTCTGGACCAGATTATCTCTTTACCTATTTAGGCTGCTTTGCATACACTTCATATATTAATTGGCACAACCTTTGTGTGAGTCCGACAGTGGAAGCTCCGATCAAGGCTGCTCTGTCAGTGACTGCTTATCTGGGCGCTAGTTTCAGTGCTAGTTATTGAACTTCCGAGTGGTAGGAAAGAACTGAACAGCGGCTGTGGACCTTAAAACACAGAGGGTGTGGGGGACAGTAAAATACCTAATGGATGCAGGCAGCCTTTCTGTACCTCGTGAGGTCTAAATGCACAGTTCTTCATGCTGGTCATTTTGATAAAATCCTGTTGAACATGTTTTCCCAATGCTTAGCATCTAGCAGGAGAATTTATTTTCTCAGATTTACATTTGATTGTGTCCATGAAATCTATTGGAACATTTGCTGGTTAGACCACCCCTCTAGTTGTGGCTGTTAGATTTATTTTGTGCCTGCATTTAGAGTCACCATGTAGTGTTCTATGGTGAGTGATGTTAAATCACATTTTACTCATACTTCTTCATTGCGGTATGGCGTATACAAAAGTGGGTCAGAGCTTCAGACTGTCTGCAGTAAAGTCTTACCGCTTTTCCTAATTCACGGCATTATTGGGGCTTTGTGATGGATCCCTCCCTACTACTTTGTTATTGTTAACTGATCACCCTCTCCAAAACCCCTCATCAGTAACACATATTGCCAGGGGACCTTGATTTATCTTGGGCAGT
Organism: Pleurodeles waltl; assembly: GCF_031143425.1. Taxonomy (NCBI): domain Eukaryota; kingdom Metazoa; phylum Chordata; class Amphibia; order Caudata; family Salamandridae; genus Pleurodeles; species Pleurodeles waltl. The sequence continues at coordinate 29,251,985 of NC_090445.1, read as the reverse complement.
CATTAGGGGTTTCTTGTTGATGCTTGAGATACCCAGTCTTTCACTATGAGAAGGAAGATCATGTTCACACTCGCCACTTATTTCTTGATCTTCATAACTTTGTCATTCCTCTGAGAGACTATCTCCATCATTGAGTTTCCGTTAATCAGGCTACTGCTAGTGATTTCCTCTTGCAGTATACTGCCAGCTTTTTAGATTTGTCTATATTGCTGTGATAAGCATCATTCAGTACAGTGTACGTCAGTCATGGTAATTAACAACTGTGTAACATGTTCTTGTTGCGCCAGAATCAGTGTGCCTTCCAGAAACAGCAAGGTAGTTTTCACACCAGCATCCCACCAAATAAATGGATAGTTATACAGTGAAAAAATTATATAAAGGATTGATTTATGTTTAACAGCTTTGTGAGACTTCCTTTAGACCCCTACAGAATGTTTTTGTTTTAGATATTACTATTGGGTTTTCACAACAAAAACAAGTCTCATCTGTCAGGACACTCAGCATATTGCTGTCTGTCTAGTCAAACAGTCTATTAATCCATTTAGTCCTTAAATAAACATTAACAGGTCTCACTAGGATCTTTCTAGGATCCAGTGCATGGCAGTTACACCAGCTATATCCTAACATGTATGCCCCTATATTTCACCTGGAGTTTCCAGATTTGTTACCATTTTCTAGGACATCCCCTACTCGTAGACTTGTCTCTCAGCAAGCATACACCAATCTATATTATTGTTTCAGGTGAGTATTTGCTTTAGGTCATTTGCTGCCCATCTCCGCACAATGTTTTTTGCGATCAACAAACCTAGAACTACTAGTAGTTTGGCATATTTCGGTGGACTATCCTCCCTTCAAATTACACCATAGCAACACTGATTTCCAAGTCACTCAAGTCAGATGGAAAATGTTAAGCAGCTGTGAAAAGTACTGCCTTTCTTCAGACTGCTCAGTACTGGAAAAGCATGATATTCTTTTGTTCTTTGTATTAGTAGAGCAACACCTTCCTTGTAGTACCTGTCAGTTTTGATAACGTTCGCTCCATAATGTTTTGAAAGTTTCTGCTTCATAAATCATGGAAGGTACAAAACCCTGCATTTCTTCCTGTAGCAGTCTTTACTAAAACTCCATACTGTACAGGCTAGGGACTGGTTATGCAGCCCCGGCCTGTATAATTAAGGTAAATGATGGGTTTGGGGGTATTCAGTGTTAGGGGTCTTTATTTAAGCGCTCCTTTGACTACTTTCCTTGTCTCACTCACTTCATTGGCTGTCAGGCACATTTCACCAATTGACCACTATGGTAAGGTGGTGAGATTGGTAGTTAATACATTGAAATGGGTGCGGTTGATTGCAAGTGGCAGAGATTAGCATTGACAAGTGGCACAGTTCACTGGACGGCAGCTAATCTCACTGAACTGTATGTTGATAGTGATCCTCTTGTTTTGGATGGTTGTGCCAGCTTGGGAGGAATGGAATGGGACCTCGATACTGTGGACCGACTGAAGGATATCCGTGAAAGTGAATCCGCTTTGCATGATTAAGTTATTCAGAATGTTATTAACGATACTCCTCATCAACTTCTTTCAGAATTAAATAGGAAAATTATGAAATTTGTTTGGGGAAAGGAGAGAGCCAGAACATTTAGAAGGACTGTGTCCCTCCCATGTGAAGAGAGTGCTTTTTTGTCCAGAGCTGGAAGCCTGTTGTTCGGCAGCTGATCTTTGGGTCTTAGTTGACCACCTCTGAGCAAATACAACAGAACAATGGCCCTAATTAAAGAACCTGGTACTTTAAGAGTTGGGGATTTAATGTGTGCTCTCAAAATAGAGATCTCAAGTGCTCTAAAGGATCATCCCACTTGAGTTCTTTAAGTGAATACAGCATCCAGTGCTAATCTTTCTTCCTGGCCATTTCCGCTAAGCTTGTTGTTGGGTCCTCCATTACTATGCTGTAAAACAACACTTCAAACTTGTCACAAATAGGTAGAGGCATGATGGGAAAAAAGTTATTCCATTGTCCGAAGAAAAGAAGATGATAGAATTAGAAACTGTACTATCACAACTGAGAGTAAGGTGGGTTGATATTTTTGGTTTCTAGGTTTGGCTTGAGAGCGCTGATGTAACTAGAACTTTCAGAAATACTACAGAGGGTGGTTGGCACCACCCACATGTTGGTAGCAAAGGGTACATGTCTTGATTGGGTAGAAGTTGTATGCCTCCACAGGGAAAAATGGGTTCAGTGCCATGTGTGGCTGTAGATACATATGCTTTGCATAAGCTCACCATCTAGCGTTGGACTTGGAGAGGTACAACTTGTTTTTCTGCGAACAGTCTTTTCGAGTCATTAGATCGAGTGACTCCTCCTCTCGGTAATAGTGTGCGTGAGCATTGAGTCCTTTGTTAGATTGTTTTCTCTCCACCTTCGGTTTGGACCCGTGTTCCACTCACTCAGAGTTCTTGGCTCAATACTGTCCTAAACTGGTTTTCTCTTTATCTTCCCTTTAGCGACGGTATTGTTTTCAATCGCGTTTTCTTTCTCATACTGTAACCTCTGTTCTATCTTAACTCTTGAAACTGGCCCTTCGGAGCGTTCGCGCACCTTTTCGGGCCTACATCCTACACAACGCATCAGGCTGTGCTGCGGACCTGATGGATCGGACTTCATTTCACTTTTGCCCTCAGTGTCATTCCAAGTTCCCACACGACCTTTTCAATCCAAGACTCCGAATCAGACATCCAGTCCAACATTAAGAGCCAAGAGTTGCAGTCGGTGCAGACCGTGAGTGAAAAGGTCCCTGCACCCACGACCAAGACTGGAAAGACCACATTTAAAGAAGTCACTGTCCCGCCACTGCCTTCCGGCCATGGTTGGAGCCAAGAAACTGCTTCAGATGCTCCGCTTCTTGGCCTGGCACCAAAAAAAACCAAAGTTAAATTTTCAACATCGACCTTGGGCTCTACGAGCACCACCTCTGCATCGACTCATCCAGCTGCGCACCCTGCTTTTGAACTAGCCAAAAAAAATATGGCTTCCGCACCGACCAAGGACTTTGGAGCTGAAAAAATTTAAAAAGCCTGTTTCAACTTTTGCGGATTCTGGACAGTCTTCCACCAGCCCTTCACCAGTAGAACTAATTTTAGAAGTAATGGACGCTTGCCAACATCGACTTCATGTTCAGGAGGGAACAGGTCATATTGTAGTATCACCCCCTGCCCCTATAAAAAGGAAATTTACTTTTCAGGAGGCTCTTGACACCTCTCTGCCTCTAAAGAAGGCTAGCAAACTTAAAACACAATTTTTCTTTTCAACAGCCTTTTCCTCAGTCCTCTCCACCAACCTCGGGGTTTACACTACCAACTTCATCCCCACATGGGAAACCAGATTTAGGAGACACAGTAGATGACCCAGATCCCTGGGACACACATGATCTGAATCTTATTAGACCTAATGATCCGGATCTCTACTCGGTTAGACCGTCACCACCTGAAGATTCCACCTCATATAAGCAAGTCATAGCTAGGGCAACTACATTTCATAATGTGACAATGCACACAAATCTTGCCCTTTGATAAGGAGCACATTTGTGGCCCAGAAGTGGATAAAACTTTAGAAGAAAAAAAAAAGATAACAAAACCCCAAAAGCAATGGGGGCCCTCCAAGCCGCAGCACGATGTTTGGGTCATCCTTTAAAGACCAGTCTGCCACACAAGTCAAGACTGCCTCTCTATCCTACACAAGGGGATTTTATGGAGGTTCCTACAGAGGAAACCATTATAAAGGCACAGGAAAGACATCCACCTCTAGAGGCTCCACCTCCACTGCCAAACACTGACTGTCTTCTCCTTCCACTACCACACACTACTCCCGCAGGGGGGAGACATCAACACTTTTACCCACAGTGTTCAGACACCACCACTGACCAGTGGGTTCTCTCCATTATCCAAAATGGTTACTCTCTGGATCTCATTTGTACTCTCCCAAATATTCCCCCTCACACTCAGACTTTCACAAGAACATCTCAGTCTTCTCAAGGAGGAAGCGCAATCTCTTCTCCTCAAGGGGGCCAGTGCCATTAAAGCATCAAGGCTCTGGAGTATATGCTCCCTGTACATTTTCGTACCCAAAAGACAGATCACTCAGACGAATTCTGGATCTCAGACCCTTAGACACATACATTCTATCAGAGAATTTACATATAATCACTCTTCAAGATGTAATTCCCCTTCTCCAACAAGGCAACTTTATGGCAGCATTTGATCTAAAAGATGCATATTTTCACATTACCATTCATCCAGCACACTGCAAATACCTCAGATTAGCGTTTGCAGGAGAACACTTTCAGTTCAAGCTGCTAACTTTTGGAGTCGCAACCGTTCCCAGAATATTCATCAAGTGTCTTGCACTGGTTGCAGCAGTGCTCTGGAGACAAGACATTCATTCATTCCCTTACTTGGATGAGGGGCTCATCAGCAGCAGCACATTTCAACAGTGTCAACATCACACTCTGCTCACAATCAATATCGTACACACTCGATTCACAATCAGTTATCTTAACTCCTCTCTTCAAACACTTCAAATACAACCTTATCTTGGGGCGGTTCTCAATTCACAATTGGGCCTAGCGTTCCCATCTAAGCACATGTGCAAACGTTTCACTCATTGATCTCTCAATTAACAGAAAACCATTCATACACAGTGAGAACATTTATGTGCCTTCTAGGCATGACAGCATCCTGTATTGCCATCATCGTACCTCATGCCAGCCTTCACATGCGTCCTCTTCAGCAACGTCTCTCTCGTCACTGGTCTCCGACACAAGGTCAATTGGAGGATCTAGTGTTGTTGGACCGCCAGGCTCATCGCTCTCTGAAGTGATGGAACTCCACCAACCTTATGAAACAGCAGCCCTTCCTAGACCCTGTGCCGCAGGCCATTCTCACCACAGATGCATCACAGACAGGTTGGGCAGCTCATCTCCACAACCTTACAGTGCAAGGCCATTGGGATGTCACTCACCAGTCCTTACACATCATTCAGTTGGAGCTTCAGGCAGTCTTCCAGCAAGGAAGGCGTTCCTTCCACACTTGCAATGCAAAGTAGTGCTAGTATGGACAGACAACATGCCTGCCATGTACTATATTTAAAAACGGGGGGACACGTTCATCCCAGCTGTCCGATCTGGCACAGACAATATGGAAATGGGCAATTCATCACCACAGTCACATAGTAGTGCAGTATCTCCCGGGAACGGACAATCAGTTTGCAGACCTGCTCATTCTCTTTAGTCCTTCATCAGTACTTTCAAATGTGGGTGGCTCCTCAAATAGATCTCTTCGCCACTGCTCAAAATGCCAAAGATTCGCATCCAGGTATCCTCACCCTCAGTCCAAAGGCAGCACTCTGTGGATGAACTGGTCAGGAATATTTGCTTCTGCTTTTCCGCTTCTCCCACTTACTCCATTTTGATTTCAGAGACTCAGACAATCATCACTCACCATGATACTTGTAGCTCCCACATGGGTGTGGCAGCCATGACTTATACCTCTTTTGAAACTCACTAGTTCCACACCATAAGCTCCCCAACAGGCTGGACCTTCGAACACAAAATCAAGGGCAAATAAGACATCCAGACCCCAAGACACTCAACCTAGCAATATGGCTCCTGAGGTCATAGAATTTGGATATTTACAACTACCACAAGAATGTATGGACATTCCTTAGAGAGGCTCGTAGACCCACAACAAGATAATGTTACACCACACAGTGGAAACACTTTGTTTGCTGTTGCCCACTAAAGAACATTGATCCTTTCAAACCAGCAGTCCAAGAGAATACCTGCTACTTATTGCATTTACAAAAAGCTAATTTGGCTTATACATCCATTCGGCTTCATTTAGCAGCCGTAGCTGCATATCTTCAAAACGGACAGTATACTTCTTTATTTAGTGTTCTAGTCAGAAAAGCATTTATGGAAGGAGTTAAGAGTCATTCCACAAAGGCTGCCTCCGGCATCCTCCTGGAACCCTAAGATTGTTCTCACAAGGCTCATGGGTCCCCTTTTTGAGCCACTACATGTTTGAGCCCCTTACAGTTCCTATCATGGAAGGTAGGTTCACAAAGATTACATAGTTCTCAGAACTTTCCCTAAATTTCTCCCAAAGGTTGTTTAACATTTTCACAAGGATCTGTCAATAGAACTACAGGTTTCTTTCCCCAGCCAGACTGTGTGGCAGAAAGGGCTCTACCCTCTCTTGATGTTAAACGGGCCCTTCACACTCTTAATGTTAAAAGGGCTCTTATGTATTACATAGATAGAACCAAACAGTTGAGAAAAACTAAACAACTTTTTTTGGCCTATTCAATACCCCACAAAGGAAACCCTGCATCAAAAGCAGGTATAGCTAGGTGTATCGTCAAATGCATTCAGTTTTGCTATGCAAAAGCAGAACACCACTTACCTGTTGCACCCAGAGCACACTTTTTTAGGATGCAGGGTGCCTCAATGGCACCTATAGGAAACATACCTATAACAGATATTTGTAAAGCAGCTACATGGTCAACACCCCATACCTTTAGCAAGCACTATTGTGTAGACGCAAGTATATACATTGCATGGACATCTTTCTCTCTTCACACTACTTTACTCTTCCTCCTGCGGCGAAAACAATCTAACAAAGGACTCCATAGGCACTATTGTTGAGGAGGAGCCACTGTGACTCGAAAAGATTCTTCAAAGAAAAAGACGTTGCACCACTCCAAGCTCAACACTAAATGGCGAGCTTATGCAAAGCATGTGAATCTACAGGACTACATGCCACGAACAAATGTTTACTGGTACATACCATTTTCCTCCCCCTCCATACAGATATGATTATTTTGAATAGCCAGCTGCCTGAGCCAGCAGTATGGCTGCATGAGCTTGAACTTTCAGGGATGCACACATGACATTGTAATGCTGTTAGTGTCTTAGATAACTATGGTGTTTGTTTTTGTCTGGCAGCAAAACAGATCAGAGGAGGGATTTAATGAGCAGTGTATTGCAGTCCCAGTACCCGTATCTTCCCACATTAACGTTAGATTTTTGAGTGCAGTTTTGTGTTTTAGAGCAGAATGGGATGCCCAGGGCTATACTAATCTACATGCAATTTTAGGTCTGCCTTGACAGGACAGATCTATTCTGCTATTAAGCAGCATTGTCAGTCGTTATTCTAGCTTATTGTACAGAAACAGTCTTTTTGCAGGTTTAGCCCAGCTTTTTGCCCCCCTTTGACTACTAGGTGCTGGAGTAATTGCTCTGAAACATCCTGATTCCTGATAAACTGGATTCAATTTATGTTCTCCAAAACTTAAAATGGTGTTCGTCTAATTGGCTTGTACCCAATTGGCTTACTGGTAGCTCCTTTGTATTTGGTGCTGGGAGCACCTGGTGCTGGGAGCACCTAGTGCTGCTTTCTTTACAATGATTCATATATACAAAGACATGACTGGAACTTCATCATAAAATACAACAGTCCAGAATATAATCATTGGGTACTATGTCCAGTATAATTTGTACATTCAGACAGTCCTATTAAAACAGTTGACGTTTCGAACCTCGTTTCATTGCATAGTGGTCCTTTCAGTACAGACATGCTGTCTGACAATTCACCTACTAAGGCAGACAAAACACGTAGAGTGTGGTTGGTATCATCAACTGTATATTAGACAATACTATTTCAATACAATCGGTTGGGCCTTCCAGACAGCAGAGCTGTCTTTTTGCAAAAGACACATTGTGGGCTTAGCAAAAACATACAGGGGCATGGAGCCAACCTTTTGCTCATAATTGGTTGGCTTTCCTGTCATACTTATTTGCCTACTTCTTATTATGTTAAAGTTTATCATTCTTAAGTTTTTCCCTCCCACTGAGCAGAACCTCTTTACCATCTCTGTTTAAATGGCTTCTATCCTTCCTCTGCTCGCTTTTCGGAAACTGCTTGTTCTTTGCTTGTATAGCTGTAGATTCATATGCTTTGCATACTCCTGCCACTAGTGTTGGGCTCAGATGTGTGCAACTTGTTTTTCTTCGAAGAAGTCTTTCAAGTCACGAGGTACAGACTATGACTGGTAATGTACATGGGCATCGGTTCCATTGTTAGATTTTGTTCCACTGTTGTGCATTGCCGAGGCTCTGAGTTGACACTGCATGGTGCTCTTCTTCGGGGCCTCTCGGGTCTTCTGCTCATGGTAGTTTCAGATAATCATTTCTGCGTAGTTTATTTCGTTTCCACAATAGTTCTTCCCTTGGATCCGCAGCTCTAAGTTCGCCAGCGACACTTTAGGGCCTGTTCTTTCAGATTTTGCGCTCCACAATGCGAGCAACATGATGGAAAAAACACCTTTTGGTCACAGTCCACAGCGCCACTTCAAGTTCTCCTGGACAGATATGCAACTTGGAACATCTGCATATCAAGGGAGCATAAAGAGACCTCCTGCTGTTTCCCATCCAAAAAGACCATCAAGAACCACCACCAAAGGTACATGAGACCCTTCCTTGCAAGAGGAAGCTTATCTTGGAGGAGCAACCGACATTGGCGCTTCCTCCACCTCTGAAGTAGAAGCATCATCAAGATAGGGGCACCAGTCCGCTGCCCTCATGACCTGTTTTTCCTCCTATTCATCCTTTTCCTTCCTGCACTTCAACCACCACCTCCTTCACCACCACATGGGCCTCCTCTGCTTCCTTCTCCTGTGGGCTCAAGACATTCATCCTGTGTGGAGAGGAGTCCTTAACGCATAGACCCTCATGATGTTTCATATGACATGAAGCTCTGAAATGATAGAAGGGGTTGTTCCTCCCATGTGACATTGACCCAACCTCTGCTCTACCAAGCCTTCCCCCTCAGACAATACCACCTATAATCAAGAGATCATTCACAGGGAAGCCACCTTCCACAAAGTAGACTTGCACACCATTGCAGAGGAGGATCACTTCCTGATAGAAACGCTGTCACACACTCCACGTTCTGCACACGTTTTACCCATGCTTAAAGGGATACGCAGGATGTATTCAAACACTCAGTCTCGGCAAGGATAGCAAAACCTTAGACATTGTAAGTGCAGGATAGCCATAAGAATATATGGTCTGGGAGTTTGTCAAACACAAACTCCACAGTTCCATAATGGCTACACTGAAAACTGTGAAGAAGTTTGGTATCAAACTTCTCAGCACAATAAATGCACACTGATGCCAGTGTACAATTCGTTGTAACATACAGCCAGAAGGCATCTTAGAGATGTCCCCTGAAAACATACCCGACTTCTAGTGTAGGCTGACCAGTTCCTGCCTCACACCAGCCATGTTGCTGGCCACATGGGGAGAGTGCCTTTGTCACTCTGTGGCCAGGAACAAAGCCTATGCTGGTTGGAGGTGCTTCTCACCTCCCCCTACACGACCTGTAACACCTGGCGGTGAGCCTCAAAGGCTCACCCCTTTTGTTACAGCGCCCCAGGGCATCCCACCTAGTGGAGATACCTGCCCCTCCGCCACTGCCCCCACTTTTGGCGGCAAGACTGGAGGAGATAATTAGAAAAACAAGGAGTCACCCACCAGTCAGGACAGCCCCTAAGGTGTCCTGAGCTGAAGTGACCCCTGCCTTGAGAAAACCTCCATCTTGAGTTTAGAGGATTCCCCCAATAGGATTAGGGATGTGCCCCCCTCCCCACAGGGAGGAGGCACAAAGAGGGTGTAGCCACCCTCAAGGACAGTAACCATTGGCTACTGCCCACCCAGACCTAAACACACCCCTAAATTCAGTTTTTAGGGGCTCCCCAGATCCCAGGAAATTAGATTCCTGCAGCCTGAAGAAAGGAGGAGGACTGCTGACCTACAAGCCTGCAGAGAAGGAGGAAGACTACAACTGATTTGGCCAAGCCCTACCGGCCTGTCTCCAACTTCGAAAACCTGCTCCAGCTACGCATCCGATAGGGACCAGCGACCTCTGAAGCCTCAGAGGACTGCCTTGGACTACAGGACCAAGAAACTCCTGTGAACAGAGGCCCTGTTCAAAAACCTGCAACTTCTTTGCAACAAAGAAACAACTTTCAAAGACTACACGTTTCCCGTCAGAAGCGCAAGACTTCACACTCTGCACCCGACGCCCCCGGCTCGACCTGCAGAAAACAAACACCTCAGGGAGGACTCCCCGGCGACTGCGAGCCCGTGAGTAACCAGAGATGACCCCCCTGAACGTCCACAGCGACGCATGCAGAGAGAATCCAGAGGCTCCCCCTCACCGTGACTGCCTGTAACAAGGGACCCGACGGCTGGAACCAACACTGCACCCGCAGCCCCTAGGACCTGAAGGAACCGAACTTCAGTGCAGGAGCGACCCCCAGGTGACCCTCTGTCTAGCCCAGGTGGTGGCTGTCCCGAGAAGCCCCCCCTGTGCCTGCCTGCAACGCTCGAGTGACCCCTGGGTCCCTCCATTGTTTTCAATCTAAAACCCGACGCCTGCTTTGCTCACTGCACCCGGCCGCCCCTGTGCTGCTGAGGTCGTACTTTGTGTGCCTTCTTGTGCGCCCCCCCCCCCCCCACCCTCCCAGTGCTCTACAAAACCCCCCTGTCTGCCCCGAGGACGTAAATACTTACCTGCAGGCAGACTGGAACCGGAGCACCCCTGTTCCCCATAGGCTCCTATGTGTTTTGGGCACCCCATTGACCTCTGCACCTGACCGGCCCTGAGCTGCTGGTGTGGTAACTTAGGGGTTGCCTTGAACCCCTAACAGTGGGCTTCCTATGCCCCAAACTTGAGACTTGTAAGTGTTTTACTTACCTTCAAAACTAACCTGTACTTACCTCCCCCAGGAACTGTTGATTTTTGCAGTGTCCACTTTGAAAATAGCTTATTGCCATTTTTACAAAGACTGTGCATGATATTGTTTTCATTCAAAGTTCCTAAAGTATCTAAGTGAAGTACCTTACATTTAAAGTATTAACTGTAAATCTTGAACCTGTGGTTCTTAAATTAAACTAAGAAAATATATGTTCGATGGCATCTGTCATTGTAGATACGCATGTTTTGCATAGCTCGCCATCTGGTGTTGGGCCGGAGTGTTACAAGTTGTTTTTCTTCGAAGAAGTCTTTCGAGTCACGGGACCGAGTGACTCCTCCTTTTGTCTCCATTGCGCATGGGCGTAGACTCCATCTTCGATTGTTTTTTTTCCGCCATCGGGTTCGGACGTGTTCCTGTCGCTCCGAGTTTCGGAACGGAAAGATAGCTAATTTCGGAAGATTTTCGTCGGTATTGTTGCGTTCGGGATCGGCGTAGTTAGGTTCAACACCGCGTCTAAGATCGAAGAGCTCCGGTGCCCTTCGGGGTAATTTTTTCGATCCCCCGTCGGGGCCTGGTCGGCCCGACCGCGTGCAGAAGAACGCCGATGGAACAGACCCCGTTCCGTTTCTGTCCCAAATGCCACAATAAATACCCCTATACAGACCAACACTTGGTCTGCAACCTGTGCCTGTCACCTGAGCACAGTGAAGACACCTGCGAGGCCTGTCGTGCGTTCCGGTCCCGAAAAACACTCCGAGACCGTCGAGCCAGAAGACTTCAGATGGCGTCCGCGCCGACAGCCCACCGGGAGTTCGAGGAACAAGAAGAGGAGGGAACCTTTTCGATCCAAGAATCGGACTCCGAAGGATTCGACGATACACAAACCGTGAGTAAGACGTCGAAAACCACTCAGAAGAAGATTTACAAGGCCGAGGGGACGCCACTGCCACCAGGCCATGGCTCGACCCATAAATTCGGTGACCGACCGTCGGCACCGAAAAAGGCCCAAACAGTGCCGAGATCGTCCGACTCCGGTCGAGACACCGGCACGCAGCCTTCTCGGGACCGAGAAAGTGCTGGAGACCAGCATCGACACCGAGATACCGGTGTAGACACGGCTCGACGCCGAGACAGCGGCACCGAAGAAGATCGACGCCGAGAGGTTTCGGCCCCGAAAAAGAAAAAAGTCACCTCGGAGCCGAAAAAAGATGCAGGCAGGGTTTCGGTGCCAAAACAAACTGCAACCGACCCAGTTTCAGGCTCTTATACAGAAGAGCACTCGCTAACCTCCCAAATGCAAAAGCATAGGTTTGAGGAAGAGCTACACTCAACTGATGTAGACCATACGCAAAAGCGTATTTTCATACAGCAGGGTACAGGAAAAATAAGCACCCTTCCCCCTATTAGAAGAAAGAGAAGATTGGAGTTCCAAACTGAACAAACACCACAAACAAAAGTGGTGAAAAAAGTTACCCCACCACCCTCTCCTCCACCTGTGATTAACGTCTCACCAGCACAAACTCCATCACATTCCCCAGCTCACACCACCATGAGCCAGGGTGACCAAGATCAAGACGCATGGGACTTATACGACGCCCCAGTGTCAGATAACAGTCCGGAGGCATACCCTACGAAGCCATCTCCACCAGAGGACAGCACTGCGTATTCTCAAGTGGTGGCTAGAGCAGCACAATTTCACAATGTAAGCCTCCACTCAGAACAGGTCGAGGATGACTTTTTATTCAACACACTCTCCTCCACCCACAGCTCCTACCAAAGCCTGCCTATGCTCCCTGGTATGCTCCGGCACGCAAAAGAAATCTTTAAGGAGCCGGTCAAAAGTAGGGCAATCACACCAAGAGTGGAAAAAAAGTATAAGGCGCCTCCTACAGACCCGGCTTTCATCACTACACAGCTGCCACCAGACTCTGTCGTTGTAGGAGCAGCTAGGAAAAGGGCCAACTCCCACACATCTGGAGATGCACCACCCCCAGATAAAGAAAGCCGCAAGTTCGATGCAGCTGGTAAGAGAGTCGCAGCACACGCTGCAAACCAGTGGCGCATCGCTAACTCCCAGGCACTACTTGCGCGCTATGACAGAGCCTATTGGGATGAGATGCAACATCTCATTGACCATCTGCCCAAGGACCTACAAAATAGGGCAAAACAAGTGGTTGAGGAGGGACAGACCATTTCCAACAACCAAATCCGCTCCTCCATGGACGCTGCAGATACAGCTGCACGGACAATTAATACATCTGTAACTATCAGAAGGCATGCATGGCTCCGAATGTCTGGATTTAAACCAGAGATTCAGCAAGCAGTTCTCAATATGCCTTTTAACGAAAAAGAACTGTTAGGTCCAGAAGTGGACACAGCGATTGAGAAACTCAAAAAAGACACGGACACTGCTAAAGCCATGGGTGCACTCTACTCCCCGCAGAGCAGAGGGAATTACAGCACATTCCGTAAAACACCCTTTAGAGGGGGGTTTCGGGGTCAGAGCACACAAGCCAGCACCTCACAGGCAACACCGTCCAGTTACCAGGGACAGTACAGAGGAGGTTTTCGGGGACAATATAGAGGAGGGCAATTCCCTAGGAATAGAGGAAAATTTCAAAGCCCCAAAACCCCTACTACTAAGCAGTGACTCACATGTCACTCACCCCCTCCACACAACACCAGTGGGGGGAAGAATAAGTCATTATTACAAAGCATGGGAGAAAATCACTACAGACACTTGGGTTCTAGCAATTATCCAACATGGTTATTGCATAGAATTTCTACAATTCCCTCCAAACATACCACCAAAAGCACAAAATTTGACAAAACATCATTCCAATCTCCTGGAGATAGAAGTGCAGGCACTATTGCAAAAGAATGCAATCGAATTAGTGCCAAACACACAAATAAACACAGGAGTTTACTCACTGTACTTTCTGATACCAAAGAAGGACAAAACGCTGAGACCAATCCTAGACCTCAGAATAGTGAACACATTCATCAAATCAGACCACTTTCACATGGTCACACTACAAGAAGTATTACCATTGCTAAAACTACATGACAACTTTAGACCTCAAGGACGCGTATTTCCATATACCAATACACCCATCGCACGGGAAATACCTAAGGTTTGTATTCAAAGGAATACATTACCAATTCAAGGTACTGCCTTTCAGATTAACAACCGCACCAAGAGTCTTTACCAAATGTCTAGCAGTAGTCGCTGCACACATCAGAAGGCAGCAAATACATGTGTTCCCATATCTAGACGACTGGCTAATCAAGGCCCATTCGTTAATAGAGTGCTCAAATCACACAAATCAGATCATACAAACCCTCTTCAAACTAGGGTTCACTGTCAACTTCACGAAATCCAACATTCTGCCGTGCAAGGTACAACAATACCTAGGAGCCATAATAGACACAACAAAAGGAGTAGCCACTCCAAGTCCCCAAAGAATTCAAAATTTCAACACCATCATACAACGCATGTATCCAACACAAAAGATACAAGCAAAGATGATATTACAACTCCTAGGCATGATGTCTTCATGCATAGCCATTGTCCCAAACGCAAGACTGCACATGAGGCCCTTACAACAGTGCCTAGCATCACAGTGGTCTCAAGCACAGGGTCATCTTCTAGATCTGGTGTTAATAGACCGCCAAACTTACCTCTCGCTTCTGTGGTGGAACAACATAAATTTAAACAAAGGGCGGCCTTTCCAAGACCCAGTGCCACAATACGTAATAACAACAGATGCTTCCATGACAGGGTGGGGAGCACACCTCGATCAACACAGCATACAAGGACAGTGGAACGTACATCAAACAAAACTGCATATAAATCACCTAGAACTTCTAGCAGTTTTTCAAGCACTAAAAGCTTTCCAACCAATAATAGTTCACAAATACATTCTCGTCAAGACAGACAACATGACAACAATGTATTATCTAAACAAGCAAGGGGGGACGCACTCCACGCAGTTAAGCCTGCTAGCACAAAAAATTTGGCGTTGGGCAATTCACAACCAAATTCGCCTAATAGCACAATTTATACCAGGGATCCAAAATCAACTCGCAGACAATCTCTCTCGAGATCACCAACAGGTCCACGAATGGGAAATTCACCCCCAAATTCTGAACACCTATTTCAAACTCTGGGGAACACCTCAAATAGACTTGTTTGCGACGAAGGCGAACGCAAAATGCCAAAACTTCGCATCCAGATACCCACACAAACAGTCCCAAGGCAATGCCCTATGGATGAACTGGTCAGGGATATTTGCTTACGCTTTTCCTCCTCTCCCTCTCCTTCCTTACCTGGTAAACAAACTCAGTCAAAACAAACTCAAACTCATATTAATAGCACCAACTTGGGCAAGGCAACCCTGGTACACAACGCTGCTAGACCTATCAGTTGTACCCTACATCAAATTGCCCAACAGGCCAGATCTGTTGACACAACACAACCAAAAGATCAGACACCCAGATCCAGCATCGCTGAATCTAGCAATCTGGCTCCTGAAATCCTAGAATTCGGGCACTTACAACTTACCCAAGAATGTATGGAAGTCATAAAGCAAGCCAGAAGGCCATCCACCAGGCACTGCTATGCAAGTAAATGGAAGAGGTTTGTTTGCTACTGCCATATTAATCAAATACAACCATTACACACAACTCCAGAACATGTAGTGGGTTACTTGCTTCACTTACAAAAATCTAACCTGGCTTTCTCTTCCATTAAAATACACCTTGCAGCAATATCTGCATACCTGCAGACTACCTATTCAACTTCCCTATATAAGATACCAGTCACTAAAGCATTCATGGAGGGCCTTAGGAGAATTATACCACCAAGAACACCACCTGTTCCTTCATGGAACCTAAATGTTGTCCTAACTAGACTTATGGGTCCACCTTTTGAACCCATGCACTCCTGCGAAATACAGTTCCTAACCTGGAAGGTTGCATTTCTCATCGCCATTACTTCCCTAAGAAGAGTAAGTGAGATTCAGGCGTTTACAATACAAGAACCTTTTATACAACTACACAAGAATAAGGTTGTCCTAAGGACTAATCCTAAATTTTTGCCAAAGGTTATTTCACCGTTCCATCTAACTCAAACAGTGGAACTTCCAGTGTTTTTTCCACAACCAGATACCGTAGCTGAGAGGGCACTACATACATTAGATGTCAAAAGAGCATTAATGTATTACATTGACAGAACAAAGAACATCAGAAAGACTAAACAACTATTTATTGCATTTCAAAAACCTCATGCAGGAAACCCAATATCAAAACAAGGTATAGCCAGATGGATAGTTAAATGCATCCAAATCTGCTACCTTAAAGCTAAACGACAGCTGCCCATTACACCAAGGGCACACTCAACCAGAAAGAAAGGTGCTACCATGGCCTTTCTAGGAAACATCCCAATGCAAGAAATATGTAAGGCAGCCACATGGTCTACGCCTCACACATTCACCAAGCACTACTGTGTAGACGTGTTATCCGCACAACAAGCCACAGTAGGTCAAGCCGTATTAAGAACATTATTTCAAACTACTTCCACTCCTACAGGCTGAGCCACCGCTTTTGGGGAGATAACTGCTTACTAGTCTATGCAAAACATGCGTATCTACAGCGACAGATGCCATCGAACTGAAAATGTCACTTACCCAGTGTACATCTGTTCGTGGCATCAGTCGCTGTAGATTCGCATGTGCCCACCCGCCTCCCCGGGAGCCTGTAGCAGTTTGGAAGTTACCTTCAACTATTTGTATATGTATCATCTCAACCTTAAATAGGTACATACTTAGTCACTCCATTGCATGGGCACTATTACTACAATTCAACTCCTACCTCACCCTCTGCGGGGAAAAACAATCGAAGATGGAGTCGACGCCCATGCGCAATGGAGACAAAAGGAGGAGTCACTCGGTCCTGTGACTCAAAAGACTTCTTCGAAGAAAAACAACTTGTAACACTCCGGCCCAACACCAGATGGCGAGCTATGCAAAACATGCGAATCTACAGCGACTGATGCCACGAACAGATGTACACTGGGTAAGTGACATTTTCATTTTCAATATAAAAACCTATTGGCCTGGAGTAAGTCTTTGAGTGTGTGTTCCTCATTTATTGCCTGTGTGTGTACAACAAATGCTTAACACTACCCTCTGATAAGCCTACTGCTCGACCACACTACCACAAAATAGAGCATTAGAATTATCTACTTTTGCCACTATCTTACCTCGAAGGGGAACCCTTGGGCACTGTGCACACTATTTCTTATTTTGAAATAGTATATACAGAGCCAACTTCCTACACTACCACTCCTTCCATGTCTCCTCCGCACCACCTCCTTTGCCTCCACTTAACCCGCCACCTGACACACAGGACATGGACTCCGATGCAGGTAGTCCCTAGTGCCCAGAGGACCCAGATGAAGAGCCCATTAGGACGATCTTTGGGAAGATTATGAAGTGGACCCTCAGGATGACCCAAATCTTGAGCAATGCCAGTCCACCCATCCCCGCTACATGATGCTCCGCAACACCAGATCGAGCTACGTTGAATTGAACTGGAAACCTTGTCCAAAACAGAGCAGTTTTTCAGCTATCTGCCCAGGCTCAAGGACATGTTGAAATAGGTCACTAATACTTTCAAAGATCCATTCAAGGCCATAGTGGTAACTCCCTAGTTTGGAAAACAAAAAAAGTATAGGGCTGCCTTTAACTTCTGACTTATATTAGAGGGAAGATTATCCCGGACTCATTAGCAATGCCCACTTGGTTGTAGGGGGGCCTCAGCACATCCTGCAGGGGATGTTCCTTTCCCAGATGAACAGTCAAGAAAGGTAGATGATGCTGCTAAGGGAGGCCTATGGTGCAGTGTATTGTCAACAAGGTGCATCTCCAACTTTGGTACAGCTGGTACCATTGGAAAGTCATGGCGGAGGTTGTATGGCATCATCAGTAACAGCAGTATATTGTGTTCCCTTGATGCAGCGGACACAGCTTCTAGGGGGATCAGTGGCAGTGTCGTCCTCCACAAGACAGCATGGCTTAAAGCATCAGAGTTTATGGCAGAGGTGCAACAGTACCTCCTAAATGCAGCTTTTGATGAACATCTTTTCAGCCCACAGGTCAATCATACCCACGAAAAAATAAAAAATACAGACCTG
Source organism: Pleurodeles waltl (assembly GCF_031143425.1). Lineage (NCBI taxonomy): Eukaryota > Metazoa > Chordata > Amphibia > Caudata > Salamandridae > Pleurodeles > Pleurodeles waltl. Next base: position 29,233,976 of record NC_090445.1, on the reverse strand, counting down.
CCACGGTCTATGGATGCCCTCCAGTCCCCCTATCAGAAGCCTAGTTTCTGCAGACATCACACCATGTGCAGAACGCATTCACATCTTTCCATCTGTAGGTGGCTGATGAAGAGCAGCACCAAACACCAATGGCTATCACACACTCAGCTGTTTCTTGACTCCGCAAACTAAGCTTCATCATCAGTGCAAAAAGATCTCATCTCCAGTCCCAACAAATTCAGCCCTTTCTAGAATCATTCCTCAGCACCGATATGGATAAGTTACTTACCTGTAAATCCTAGTTCTCTTCCAGGGGTATCCTCATCAAAGTCATAAACATTGAATATTCCCGCCCTTGTGCGGGGACCCCGGAGCATATATATATAAAATACATACATATTATCATGTGTAAAACAGCAATGCAGGCTATAATCATAAATAGGCTAAAATGCTTTATTTCTATGCAAGTTATTTTTTTATTTTTTATTTTTTCATATTATAAAATCACAATAGATCATAAATATCTACCTAAGCCCCAAAAACTGGACTTAGGGAAGTAAACAGCAGTAAATAGCAGAGAAAAATAGAAAAAAACCACATTGAAAAACAATGAAGCATTCTTAGCCAATAGGCTGCATGCAGGTTAACACAGGAGAACCATAAAAACTTTGGCACCGTGCCTTTAAGACCCTGAGCACCTCCAGTATCCCACCATGCCTCAGGGGTGAAGGGAAGGTGACAGTTGGTTCACAGTTAGGTCAGTACTTTTTTACGGTGACAATCTGTGTAACTGATCAGAAAGATAATCTGTCCTGCACTTCTAGGAGACTTGAGTCCGGGGAGGAGGGTGGGTTGTTTATGACTTTGATGAGGATACCCCTGGAAGAGAACTAGGATTTACAGGTAAGTAACTTATCCTTCTCTTCCAGGGGATCCTCATCAATAGTCATAAACATTGAATAGATTAGCAAGCCCATCCCTAAACTCTGCGGACTGTCTGAAAGAAGTGCAGGAAAGAATACATATTCATGCAAATAGATTTCTAAGAGAGGCCTGCCCCACCTGGGCATCCGCTCTTGCATCCGAGTCTAAACAGTAATGCTTAGTAAAGGTATGCACAGACTTCCATGTAGCAGCCTTACAAATCTCGGAAATTGGTACATTGTTAAGGAGGGCAGCAGTAGCCGCTTTTCCCCTTGTGGAATGCGCTTTTGGCCTAGCCAGTAATTGTTTATTAGCCAGCTGGTAAGTGTTAACAATACAAGACACAATCCATCTTGATATCGTTCGTTTAGACGCTGCCTCTCCTGTTCTTAAATGACCATAATTCAGAAACAAATGGTTAGAATGTCTAATCGGTTTTGTTTTGTCCAAATAGAATTTCAGCACTCTTTTCAAGTCTAAAGAATGTAATGCTTTCTCAGCCGGAGTCTCCGGATTGGGAAAGAAAGTCGGTAAAGATATAGTCTGATTGATATGGAATTCTGACACCACCTTCGGAAGGAAAGATGGGCGAGTTCGCAGAACCACTCTATTATCGTGAAAAACCGTGTACGGTTCTCTGCAAGACAGAGCCTGAATTTCGCTGACCCTCCTCGCTGAAGTAATGGCCACCAAAAAAGCCGTCTTCCACGTAAGGTGCTGTAAAGAGGCCTTGTGGATAGGTTCAAAGGGAGGGCCCATAAGTTTTGACAGGACTACATTCAGTTCCCATGGAGGAGAAGGTCTCCGAATGGGAGGAAAAACCTTTTTCAAGCCTTCTAAGAAATCCTTGACTACAGGAATCGTAAAGAAGGATTCCTGAGAAGGCGACTTACGATAAGCTGTAATTGCAGACAAATGTACCTTAATAGATGATACCTGCAGACCAGACTTCGCCAGATGAAGCAAATAGGACAGTATGACATCCTCCTGAGCTCGTATGGGATTTATACCTTGTTGAGAGCACCAGATGTAAAATCTCTTCCACTTAAAAGCGTAAGAACGCCGCGTGGAAGGTCGTTTTGACTCTTTCAAGATGATTATGCACTCCTGTGAGAGCCCTAGGTGCCCATACTGCAGGAATTCAGGAGCCATGCTGTCAAGCTCAGAGAGGGAAGGTTGGGATGTAGGATTCTGCCTTCCATTCTGCTCAGGAGATCCGGTCTGCACGGCAACCTCCTGTGAGGTTTTTCCGATAAGTTGAGTAGATCCGTGTACCAGAATTGGCGGGGCCATTGTGGCGCTATCAGAATCATTCTGGTTCTGGAGTTGTAAAGTTTGTTGATTACTGCCGGTATGAGGGGAATCGGTGGAAAGGCGTAGAGAAATATCCCTGACCAGTTGATCAACAGGGCATTCCCTTGAGATCCCGGACGGCAGAACCTGGATGCGAAGTCTGGGCATTTCTTGTTTACTTCGTGTGCAAAGAGATCTAACTGGGGTCGACCCCATTGACCGAAGATGTCCTCGACGACTTCGTTGTGTAGGACCCAGTCGTGCGCGTCTTCTAGATGTCTGCTCAGGAAATCTGCCTCTACGTTTTGCTGACCTGGCAGGTGTACCGCTGTGATAGACATTCCCCTGGCCAGGAGCCAATGCCATATCGTTTGGGACTCTCGAGATAGAGGTAGTGATCTTGTTCCCCCCTGTTTGTTCAGATAATACATTGTGGTTGTATTGTCTGTCTGAATTAGGAGAGATTTCCCCTGAACCAATGGAGAGAAAGATTTGAGAGCCAGATGGACCGCTCTGAGCTCCAGTAGATTTATGTGATAGTTCTTTTCCTTGTCGGACCACAGACCCTGAGCTTGGAAGGAACCCAGATGAGCACCCCAACCCTGAAGAGACGCATCCGTTACCAGAGTGTCGGCTGGAATTGTCTGGTGAAACGGAGAACCTATCGACAGGTGAGGTCTGTGCATCCACCATTGTAGTGATTGAAAAGCCGCTGCTGGTAGTCGTACTCTGTCCTCCCAGCGACCAGTCTTTTGGCTCCAGTTGTTCTCTAATGCCTCCTGAAGGGGCCTCATGTGTAGCCTGGCGTTCGGGACAATGAAGATGCATGAAGCCATGGAGCCCAGAAGCGATGTCACCTGACGAGCAGTAGGTGCATCGGCTTTTAATAGTTGTTGACACTTCCTGTGGATCGATAAAAGTCGTTCCTCCGAAGGATACACTCTTTGGAGCTCTGTGTTTAGTATAGCTCCCAGGTAGTGGAGGTTTTGTGTTGGAATCAAGGTTGACTTGTTGTGGTTGATTTGAAGACCTAGAGACTCGAAAGTTCTTAGTACAATGTCTCGATGTTTTCTCGCCTGATCCGGAGAGGAAGCCTTCAATAACCAGTCGTCCAGGTAGGGGTAGACGAATATTTTTTGTCTTCGAAGATGTGCCGCTACCACTGCTACACATTTTGAAAAGACTCGGGGTGCAGACTTCAGGCCGAATAGTAGGACTCTGAATTGGTAGTGCTGTGACGCTATTTGGAAACGTAAGAATTTCCGATGTTTGGATGCTATTGGGATGTGAAAATATGCATCCTGTAGGTCGATGGAGCACATCCAGTCTCCCTGATGCAGTTGCGGAACAATCTGGTGAAGGGCTAGCATCCTGAACTTCTGTTTTCTTATGTACTTGTTCAGGAGCCGTAAGTCCAGAATTGGCCTGAAGATGCCCTGTTGACCCTTTTTCGCCACCAGAAAGTAACGGGAGTACACCCCTTTTCCTCTTTGTGCCGGTGGAACCTTTTCTACAGCTTTCTTTTGTAGGAGTGCAAGAACTTCCTTGCGTAGCAGGCTGAGATGAGAAGGAAAACATCTTGCTGGTGGCAAGTGTGGAGGAGGTTTTTTGAAAAGGAGAGAATAGCCATGTTCGACAATATTGAGCACCCATTTGTCTTTTGTGATGGAGTGCCACTCGTGAAGATGATGCGTAATACTTCCCCCCACCGGAGTGGTGCACAGTGCTGAGGGAAGCAATGCTTCATTGCTTTGTTGGTGTCTTTGCTGTAGACTGTTGAGGTCTACTTGCCCCTCGGTCTCTTGTGGGTCTACGCGCCTGAAACAGGGGACGTCCCTGTCGTTGCTGTGGCCTCTGAGACCAGTGAGGGGTTTGAACCCTCTGCTGGAATGGGCGTCTGTCGTACGGCCTGTACCTCCGCCTGAAGTCTTTCTTACGTTCCAGGCCCACTGCCCTCATAGTGTCCACCTCTGTTTTCATTCGGGCCATCTCTTCATCCGCGTGGGTACCGAACAACGAATTCCCGCTGAATGGGAGGTTTAAAATACGTTGTTGTGCTTCCTGTTTCAGACCAGTGAGCCGTAGCCAGGAAGACCTCCTAGCGCAGATTCCGTGCGCATACCCATGCGCAGCCAAATCCGCCCCGTCCGCCGCCGCGCTGATGACCTGGTTAGATACTAGGCCCCCTTCCTGCAAGATTTCCTGGAAGTCCTGTCTATCTTCCCTGGGCAACTTCTCTGTAAATCTGTGGAGTGAGTCCCACAGAGAGCGGTCATATCTGCCCAGAAGTGCTGAGGCGCTGGAGACCTTCATAGCAGATGCCGCCGTACCGCACATCTTTCTCCCCAGGGAGTCTAGGTGTCTGCTCTCCTTATCCGGGGGGACTGTGGAAGATGATGCCACAGAGTGTGTTTTTCTGGCTGCGGCTAAGATAACAGAGTCCGGTGGCGGATCCTTCCGCAGGAATAAAGGATCTTGCTCCGGAGCTTTGTACTTCTTTTGAATCCTAGCCGGGGCAGACTTGAGAGTGGCTGGAGTCAGAAAGGTGTCCATAGTAGGTTGCAGCAAACCCGGTACTAGTGGCAGCAGTTTTCTCGAGACTGATCTGTGTTGTAGAGTCTCAAAGATAACTGAGGATGAGGTGGCCGGCTCCGGTACCTCAATATTTAGTTTCTGCGCTCCCCTTAAAAGAACCTCATTAAAAGTGGTGATATCATCCACCGGTGAGATCCTAGCAGGTGGAGAATCTGTCAGTGTGGGGGAGTAGCGCCTAACAGACGATCCTGAAGAAGACCAAGAGGGTGATCTTCTGTGTGGTGTTCGCGACCTGGTTCTCCTTCGGGAACGAGACCTGCTACGAGAAGCTGTAGCAGAGTGTGCAGGTCTTGTGGTCGGCTGACGAGGAGCAGAACGAGCCCGTCCTGCTCTAGCTGTAGGCGATGGCGTTCTAGGTAATGAGGCAGTAGGAGAATACATCCTAGAGTATTGGGAATCCGGGGATGCTGCCGGTCTATTCAGGCTCTCTAACCATCTAGGTGATAGAGTGATGGGAGAAACATGCCCCGATGAGCCCGCTCTGGAATGGGATGATGCACTCCGTATAGAGACCACCGGTGAGGGAGCTTTATCCGCTGGCTCTACTGCCTGAGACACAGCTGAAGGTTGTGTCGACGTCGATTGCATCCTCGACGTCGAAAGGTGCGATGGCTGGGCTGTTCTCGACGTCGAAGGTCTTGATGTCGAAAGCCTTGACGTTGAATGTCTCGACGCCGAGCGTCGATCGCGGGATCTGGACCTACTCGCCGTCGTGTGTCTCGATGTTGAGTGGCGAGTGGTCGACGGCGGATGTTCATGCCGTCGTGGTGATTTTGACGTCTTGTCCTTCGACGCCAAGGGGCGAGACGTTCTCGACGGCGAACGGGAGCGCCGGAGATGGCTCGACGCCGAACGGCGGCCTGCCGTCGACGGAGATGTACCCCTGTGCTGTCCATGCTTGGACGCTGTGTCCCTCGACGTCGGTCTGGTCACCGTCGACGGCGATCTATGCCGGTGAGACGGTGGCAACAATGACGTCGATGGAGAACAAACAGGCACAATCCTACCTGTCGACGACGATCTGGCCATTCCTTCTGTTGGAGGCCTGGGAAGTGAAGAGGATGTTGACTTTTTCCTCTCCTGAAGCCCATGCAGCCTGATTTTCTCTCTGTCTTTGAGAGTCCTCCTTGACATCTTCTTACAATACTTGCAGGTGTCAGGACAGTGACTCTGTGGCAGGCAGACAATACACAGAGAGTGTGGGTCTGACTGGGCTTTCTTCTTCCCACAAGAAGGACATTTTACAAAAAGAGATGGCATTTTCTGTCAGAAAAGACTGCCAAACTCAGACAAAAGATGTTATCTGTCGAGTAAACAGGAAAAACACTATTTTTAGGGATTTTTCTGAAGAAAAACTCAGAAAAACTGAGAGCTCAATGCTCCAGGATCCTCTCAGAAGAAGCCGGAAAAAAGAACTGACCTAACTGTGAACCAACTGTCACCTTCCCTTCACCCCTGAGGCATGGTGGGATACTGGAGGTGCTCAGGGTCTTAAAGGCACGGTGCCAAAGTTTTTATGGTTCTCCTGTGTTAACCTGCATGCAGCCTATTGGCTAAGAATGCTTCATTGTTTTTCAATGTGTTTTTTTTCTATTTTTCTCTGCTATTTACTGCTGTTTACTTCCCTAAGTCCAGTTTTTGGGGCTTAGGTAGATATTTATGATCTATTGTGATTTTATAATATGAAAAAAAAAAAAAACTTGCATAGAAATAAAGCATTTTAGCCTATTTATGATTATAGCCTGCATTGCTGTTTTACACATGATAATATGTATGTATTTTATATATATATGCTCCGGGGTCCCCGCACAAGGGCGGGAATATTCAATGTTTGACTATTGATGAGGATCCCCTGGAAGAGAACCAAGGCATACCCAGCCTTCAGAGGGTGGTGACGTTTCAAGGCTGCGAACTCTTTTTTCAGATACCTTGCCCCATTACTGCATTGTAATGAGACTGTTGGGAATAATGGCTTCCTGTAGAGCAATTGTACCAAATGCCAAGTTAGATATGTGCAGATTACAAGAATGCCTTTCATAACAGTGGGCACAAGTGCACAAACATTGGGAAGATCTACTGTTGATCAGGGCCCAGTTAGGGAAACATCAAAAACTTGTTGTTGGGGAGGATGTTTCTAGACCCCCTTTTGCAGGTGAACGTCACCACACGTGCATCTTTAGTGTTATGTTATCTGGATTTGTATGTGGCAGCTTATCTCCCATGAGAGAGGAGTGGAGTGGCAGACCTGATGTGTAAAGGACGTTTGTTTCAGATTTTGACGAACTGGTGGGATTGGTGCCCAACTCCACCAATTGACATGGATCCTAAGATTACAGGAGCACATCAGGGCAATCAGGAACAACAACACTGATTACCCTCTTGCAGTTCATTTCAATAAGGAACACCCATTACAAGAGAGGCTCAATGTGCACACTTTTGGAATCGCCACCCTGGGCAGCTGCCCTAGGGGCGGCAATAGAACTCTTCAGCTAAGGCAATTAGAGAGTAGATGGATTATAAAATTACGAGCAGTGGAGAAGGGTTTAAACTCGGATAAGGATCTACATGTCTTTCTGTAGTATTTTTTGTATCTCCAAATTTGCCCTTACATAATTTGTTACCTTTTTATATATAGCACTTAATTTTAAACATATGTTATATGTATTGACATCGGATTGTCCTTTTCCATCCCTCTCGACTTTGATTCAGTATGCAATACTATGTGGCAGTTATTATTTACTGGCATTTGCTGTACTGTTAATACTTTTTCTTCCTATGTAATCTTTGTATTTTCTATGGATGTATTTTCAGTATTTCACACCACTTGTCAATGTCATTGTGCACTAGCCTCTGTTAAATTATGAATACCTTTTCCTAAAGGTAACCCAATTGCTATATTTTGTTGGTTGTGGTTTTTGTGCTTTCTCAGTATACAAATATTAGATTTTCCACGACACTATAACTTCAAATTAACTCTCCATATTCCTTTTCTTTCATATAGCTGGTGTCACGTATATTTCTCTCTCTATTCTTTTTACCTGTTTCATCGACATTCCAACATGGCGCCCGTTTTTCAAATCCAATTTTATACAGCTGTAGTTTGGTAGTCCCTTTTCCCTTTTCACTTTCAATTTGGCTTTAAATTGAGGGAGCCCACCATCGGTGCGTAACCACTATTTGCGGCGCCGTCAACATAACAAAGTGAGAAATGCGTGGAGACATTTGAGGTATGGTCGCGTGCATACTGGTAGCACGGTGGGCTAGCCTGGCATCTTTATGGGGGTTTGCGGGTTTTTCTACACCGCCTGAGATTGCCTTAAACGTTTTCACATAATCTACGATACATTAGTTCGTCCTTATTCCACTCATCTCGTTTTTACCGCATTATGGTCTCATCTGAGTAACCACTGCACATTATGTTTTACTCTGGCGATCTGTGTATTAATCCAACTTGTCATGATCACCACTTTAGTCTTCTTAAAATAGTACACTCTAAATAACGATTCCCTTACCAGTCCATGTTTTTTTCTTTTTTAGACATAGAAACATTGTTTCCAATAACAATGCGGTTGCTTCTTTTCAATTATACTCTGGTCTCACATGAACTCAATTATTTTGTAAATAGCTATTATTAGAGGGTCAACATGGTCGTTATAGACCGCCTTTATCAGCATTCGCCTTCTTTCTCACTATACAGGCTTACCATGGTCCTCATGCTTTTCCTTTCTCGACTGCTATTTTAAATTTTAAGACATTAATATGTCTCTGGCACTTTGGAACATCGAGTGAATATCTTTACTATAGGTATGTTTTTGCATTATTGGATCATCCAATCCACTATATTTCTCTTCTCCTTGTCCACAACACAGATGCCTCTGACGGTGCATGTCTTTCTCTTGGTGTTTTAATATCTAGGACACACTTTTACTCTGACACATGGTTCTTTCTTTACATTTTTGTATCACAATAGTACTGTGGGTGCTTTTTGTTGTTTTCTTTTCTTTCTTCTTTTCTTGATTCTTTCCCCCTAACTTCTCTTACCTGGTTCCTTTTTCCTTTTTCACTTTCTCTCTGACATATCTACTTCAGATCACCTTTTTTCTTCGGACACTCCTTGGTGATATACATTCCAAATGAATATTGAGAGTTGCAACGTTATCTCTGCATTTGTGTCACAATTTCGTGGCTAACAATCAGGCTTCCCTTCTCTCAATTCAGAAATCTTTATCTTCGAAAACGAACACATTTTTCTTAACTCAAATTTTTCCAGTATTTGATATTTTATTTCTTTGTATATATCCACAGCCTTGATAAAGTCTACCCAGACGAAACACGTGTCGGCTGTTGCTTATTTGGGCTGCTGTCCATTTGAAAAGGATTTCTGTTGTCATCATTTGATTCTGGCTCCAAGATGTCAGCTTGGGCCATATGCCATTGTTTCATCTAAAGACATTACGAGGAATAAACTGGAACATTACAACTTTCTGGGATGTGCCGTGGTTTTCCTTCTTTGCATATCATAACTGTAACCCTTTTTGGGGTGATAGTTTACGCACTCTGTGGCTGGGTGCATACCATTTCGAGCACTCCCCCTATCGTTTTACGTCATCATGCATTTTGCAAAAAAGCAATAGCTTATATTTGGAAAGTGCGCTCTCTCCTTTACACAGCCACCTTTTTGCTTGTATGTATTTATATACAACATGATGGACATGTTCTCCATACAGAAGCAGGGGGAACACACTCCCCCTAGTTCTTTTAATTGGCCCAAGAGATTTGGCATTGAGCAACTCGCCACAGCATTCACCTTTTGGAAGAGTTTCTACTGGGGGTGGTGAACGATTTTGCAGACCTGCTCAGCAGGATGCATCAACAAGTCCACAAGTAGGATATTTTTACCTACAAGTTCTCCAAAGTACTTCCAGTGGTGGGTGACCCCCAAAATATACCTGTTCACCATTTCCCAAAACGCCAAAACTTAGTTGCCAGACCCACACCCCGAATCCATGGACCATGCATTGTGGATTAACTGGTCAGGGACATTTGCCTACACTTTTTCACATCTTACCCTCTGTATGTGATGGGAAAAATGTGGCAAATGTCCATGTCTCTAATCCTAGTCTTGTTAAACTTCGCAAGACATCCCTAGTACGCAATGCTCCTCAAGATGTTAGTCCTCACAAGAAGCCTACAGTCAGGCTGGACCTTCTCACTCAGCATCAAGGTTAATTCAGGCACCCGAATCCCAAATAGCTCAGTCTTGCAATTTGGCACCTGAGCACCTAGAGTTTGACTATCAGCATTTACAGAATATCTCCAAAACAGACCCCATTCTTCTGTGTGCGGGGTCCTTGTCGTTAAAGCTTTTATGGAATGGTTAAAAAGGGTAATCCCTCCAAAGACAACTCCTAAACCTGTATGGACTCTGACTGTGGTACTTGTATGACTTACGAGCCCTCCCTTCAAGCCTATGCACTTGTGTGCCTTACAGTTATTGACTTGCAAATTGGCCTTCTTCTTAGCAATTAACTCTCTGACGTAGTAGTGAGATTCCAGCTCTTACAATACAGGGAACATAAAACGAAGTCCACAGGGATAGGGTAGTTCTTCTTACTAGCTCTAATGTTTCTGCCTAAAATTGTCTCATACTTTCGCATCAGTCAAACTATTGACCTACCTGCTTTTTTTCCCCAACAGCCAGAGTTGGTAACTGAAAGAGTGCTTCAAACTCTGGATACAAAAAGAGCTCTCTAGTGTTAGTGATAGAACTAAACCATTCAGAAACTGTGTTAACGTTTGGTACACTTTACTAAATCCCACACAGGTGTGTTATTTATAAACCTGACCTTGCTAGTTGGGTAGTTTAATGTGTTCAAATCGGCTATGCTAAAGCTAAGCGTACTCTCCCTGTGCCACCAAGAGCACATTCTTTACTCAGAGGGAGCTACACTTACCTTTCTTGTTAATATCCCTCTCCTAGATATCTTTGAGGGTGCCACTTAGACAACACCACACGTTCACTGAGCACAACTGTGTAGATGCATTGGTGCATCAAAAGATGTTAGGTGGTCAAGAATACTTTTTCCAAACATCTGCATCATCTGCTGGCTAGCCACTGCTTTTATGGGGGACTGCGTCAGAGTCTGTGTGTATCTACAGCCGCACATGCTACACACGGAAATGATTGCTTGTTCTGTGCGAACTGTTTGTAGTGCTGTAGATTCACATTCACCCACTCTTCCTCCTCAGAAGCTACTGATGATCACAGATGTTTTCTGTCTCTTTATTACTCTCACTTTTGTATGCACAGCACACTTTGGCCCTCATTCTGACCTTGGCGGGCGGCGGAGGCCGCCCGCCAAAGTCCCGCCGTCAGATTACCGTTCCGCGGTCGAAAGACCGCCGCGGTAATTCTGACTTTCCCGCTGGGCTGGCGGGCGGTCGCCTTCAGACCGCCCGCCAGCCCAGCGGGAAAGAGGCTTCCACGATGAAGCCGGCTCGGAATCGAGCCGGCGGAGTGGAAGCTGTGCGACGGGTGCAGTTGCACCCGTCGCGTATTTCACTGTCTGCGCAGCAGACAGTGAAATACATGTAGGGGCCCTCTTACGGGGGCCCCTGCAATGCCCATGCCAGTGGCATGGGCACTGCAGGGGCCCCCAGGGGCCCCGCGACCCCCCCTACCGCCATCCGGATCCCGGCGGTCGGACCGCCGGGATCTGGATGGCGGTAGGGGGGGTCGGAATCCCCGCGGCGGTGCAGCAAGCTGTGCCGCCGTGGAGGATTCAATGGGGCCGCGGCACACTGGCGGGAGCCCGCCAGTGGTGCCGGTCCGACCGCGGCTTTACCGCCGCGGTCGGAATCCCCATTGGAGCACCGCCGGCCTGTCGGCGGTGCTCCCGCGGTCCTCCGCCCTGGCGGTCAAAGACCGCCAGGGTCAGAATGACCCCCTTTGTCTTCATGATGCACTCTACTTACATTACTCTACCACTGACTGGAAAACAATGTGAGGTGAAGCTGCTGCATTCTGGAACAAGGAATCAGAGCAATAGATGGCAGGAGTACACTGAGCATGTTACAACACCATAGATGGTTGCACAATATTTTCATATATATATATAAATGTGTGTGTGTGTAGATATAAATATGTTCGATGGCATGTGTAGCTGCAGATACACATGCTGTACATTATCCTGCCATCTATAGTTGGGCTCGGAGTGTTACAAGTTGTTATTCTTCAAAGAAGTCTTTTCGAGTCGCGAGATCGAGTGACTCCACCTCTTCGGTCCAAGTGCGCATGTGCATCGACTCCATTGTTAGATTGTTTTCTTTCTGCCGTACGATTGTGGTGTGTTTCCTCTCGCTCCGAGATTTTGATTCGGAAAACTCTGTAAAACTCTTTTCGGCTGCATTATCTCAAACGGGTTTATATCTTCCATCGACACAGCAGTCCCGTCGGGAAAACATCTTTGTTCGTCCTTCGGGGTGCGCGTGCCAAACTCTGGCCTATTCGGGCCGACCACGTGGAAAGCCTCATGGATCGGACTGCATTCCGATTCTGTCCTCGGTGCCACGCAAAATTTCCGTACACAGACCAGCATCTGGTTTGCAACCTTTGCCTTTCCCCGGTTCATTGGGAAGAAGATTGTGAGGCCTGTCGATCCTTCCAATCGAAAAAGACTTTTCGAGGCAGGAGGGCACAAAGACTTGAAATGGTGTCGAGAAGCAGTGAACATCTCGACGTAGAGGAAGAGGAACTTATGCAAACAGCGGTCTCGGTTCAAGATTCCGAATCCGAACAGGCCAACTTACACAGAGGAACATGGACTTTCAAAAAGACTTAAAGAAAGCCACAAAATCTCTGAAGAGGAGTTTGAATTACAGCCAATACTTGAAGTTATGGATGAAAGGCAGTCCAGGATCCACATCCTTAAGGAAACTGGGAGAATTCAAACAGCACCTCCTTTGAAAACAAAAAGAAAGCTAGCCTTTCAGGAGGAATTGGATACTATTCAGCAAAAGTGCCAAAGCAGAAGGAGAAACAATCACCTCCTCAATCTTCTCCTCACTCTCCACACCTACCTCTCCTCCTATTAGTCCTACACCAGTGCAGTCACCCACTTACTCTTATGACTCACAAGACAATGTGGACGCATGGGACCTTTATGATCCAGATCCCATTCCTAGTAATGATCAAGACGGCTATCCCTATAAACCATCACCACCTGAGGATAGCACGTCTACAACCAAGTTATAGCTAGGGCTGCAGCATATCATGGTGTCACCATGCATACTGAACCCCTAGAAGAGGATTTCTTATTTAACACCCTATCCTCCGCACACTCTTCATATCAATGCCTTCCCATGCTCCCAGGCATGGTAAAACATGCGGATCAGATATTTAGTGAACCTGTTAAGGCACTTATAATAACACTTAGGATAGAGAAAAAATATAAACCTGCACCCTCCCACCCTGATTACATCACCCATCAGGCACCTCCAGATTCTGTGGTCGTTGGCGCTGCCAGGAAAAGAGCAAACAGTCAGTCATCAGGAGATGCGCCCCCACCTGATGAGAGCAGGAAATTCGATGCTGCAGGGAAAAGAGTTGCATCCCAGGCAGCAAATCAGTGGAGAATAGCTAATTCACAAGCACTATTAGCTCGCTAGGACAGAGCCCATTGGGACGAGATGCAACACATAATCCAGCATCTCCCAAAAAAATACCAAAAAAGGGCAAAACAAGTAGTGGAAGAAGGGCAAGCCATTACTAACAATCAAATACGATCTGCCCTAGATGCAGCAGATACCGCTGCTAGAAGTGTCAATAATGCAGTCACAATATGCAGACATGCATGGCTCAGATCTTCTGGATTCAAACAGGAAAGAACAGCAGGCTGTGTTAAATATGCCACTCGATAAATATCTTTGTGGGCCAGAAGTTGACACCGCCATAGAAAAATTGAGAAAGGATTCTGACACAGCAAAAGCAATGGGCGCACTCTACTCTGCACCGTACAGGGGGTCCTTTCGAAAACCTCAGTTTCGAGGGGGGTTCAGACCACAGACAGCTGAGGCATCCACATCACAGGCAAAGCCAACCTTCCAACCGCAATACCAACGGAGTGGTTTTAGGGGGCACATATAGAGGTCAGTACCCCAGAAATAGGGGGAAATTTCACCCCTCTAAGCAACCTCCACAGCACTCAAACAGTGACTTCTCTCATTCCCTTCTGCTCCAAACCTCTCCTGTGGGGAGACTACAACAGTTCCACACAAATTGGCAAAATATTACCACTGACAATTGGGTACTATCCATTATCCGCAATGGCTATTGCCTAGAATTGATACACACTCCTCCAAACATCCCACCAAGGTCACACAAACTATCCACAGAACACATCAGTCTGTTGCAAGAAGAGGTCTCAAACAAGCAGTAGAATTGGTACCACATTCTCAATAGGGACAGGAGTTTACTCACTATATTTTCTAATTCCCAAAAAAGATGGCACCCTCAGGCCAATATTATACCTCAGGACCCTCAGTTTTTACATCCTGTCAGAACATTTTCACATGGAAACGTTACAGGATGTCATCCCACTACTACAAAAAGACGATTTCAGGACAGCATTAGACCTCAAAGATGTGTATGTCCATCCATCCATCCATCCTGCGCACAGAAAATTTCTCAGGTTTGTCATTCAAGGAAAGCACTACCAGTTCAAAGTGTTGCCCTTTGGAATAACAACAGCTCCAAAGGTATTCACAAAGTGCCTAGCAGTAGTCGCAGCCTACCTAAGAAGACAACATATACATGTCTTTCCATATCTAGACGATTGGCTAATAAAATCAAACAGTCATACGCAATGCCAAAATCATACAAGTTATGTAATACAAACCTTGCATACACTAGGGTTCTCAAACTACCAAAAATCACACCTTCAACCAGCACAAACACAACAGTATTTGGGTGCAATACTAAATACTCAGCAAGCTCTAGCATGTCCAAATACACAAAGGATACAAGCTTTCTAAAATATAATCACAAATACAGACAAATCAATGATACACTGTCAGATTTGTCATGAAAATTTTAGGAATAATGGCATCATGTATTGCAGTTGTTCCACACGCAAGACTAAACATGCGGCCCTTACAACAGTGCCTTGCACAACAATGGCACGCAGTCAACTTCAAGATCTAGTGTTGATAGACTGCCAAACATGCATGTCCCTTCAGAGGTGGAATTCCACAAATCTAAACAAAGGGCCGGCATTTCAAGACCCTGTGCCTCAAACCATAATTACAACAGATGCATCAATGATTGGTTGGGGAGCTCACCTAAACAATCACAACATTCAAGGGCAATGGGATGTCGAGCACAAACAGCTACACATAAACCACTTGGAGTTATTGGCTGTCTTTCTAGAACTCAAAGCTTTTCAACCTCTTCTCACACAGAAGAATGTTCTTATCAAAATAGACATCATGACAACCATCTATTATCTAAACAAACAGGGAGGGACACATCCATCCCATCTCTCCCTTCTAGCTCAGAAAATTTGGAAATGGGCAATCCACAACCAAATTCATCAGTTAGCACAATACATTCCAGGGATTGACAATCAATTGGCAGATATCCTCAGCAGAAATCACCAACAAACACATGAATGGGAGAGTCATCCTCAACTACTTCAAAAATACTTTCAAAAGTGGGGAACGCCAGACAGATCTGTTCCCCACAAGCGAAAAACACAAAAGGCCAAAACTTCTTATCCAGACACTCACATCCCCTATCCAAGGGCGATGCTCTATGGATCAATTGGTCAGTGATATTCGTATACGCTTTTCCCCCTCTCCAACTCCTTCCGTTTTCTAGTCAACAAGTTGCGTCAAACTTCACTCAACATGATACTCATAGTACCAACATGGGCACGTCAACCGTGGTACACAACATTATTAGATCTGTCAGTAGTACCACACTCCAAACTCCCAACCAGACCAGATCTGTTGACACAAAACGGAGGCCAAACCAGGCATCCAAATCCCAAGACACTCAATCTAGCAATTTGGCTCCTGAGGTCATAGAGTTTAGATATTTACAACTCCCATCTGAATGTATGGAAGTTATTAAACAAGCAAGAAAACCCACTACTAGACAGTGCTGTGCGAACAAATGGAAACGATTTGTATATTACTGGCAATCTAAACATATTGACCCTCTTACAACATCATTACAAGAGATTGTATGTTATTTACTTCATTTACAAAAATCAAAATTTAGCATTCTCTTCAATAAAAATTAATCTTACTGCAATTTCAGCATATTTACAAAATATACAGCACAGTTCTTTATTTAGAGTTCCTGTCATTAAAGCTTTCATGGAAGGTTTAAAACGCATCATTCCACCCAGAACACCACCAGTCCCTTCTTGGAATTTAAGTATAGTGCTTACAGGACTTATAGGAGCACCATTTGAGCCTATGCACTCGTGCCAAATGCAATTTCTAACATGAAAGGTTGCCTTCCTAGTGGTAATTTTTTCTTTAAGAAGAGTAAGTGAAATCCAAGCCTTTACTCTTGAAGAACCGTTCTTCCAAGTACACAAGCTTAAAGTTGTACTAAGGACAAACTTCCAAAAGTTGTATCACCATTTCATATAAATCAAACAGTGGAACTGCCAGTCTTCTTCCCACAGCCAGATTCTGTGGCAGAGAGAGCTCTACATACATTAGACATCAAAAGAGCTTTAATGTACTATATAGACAAAACTAAACCATTTAGAAAGACTAAACAACTATTTGTCGCCTTTTTTATCAGATTGTAGCGTCTGGATCGATTAAACGCCCTTTTGGGCGACCGCACCTTTCTTGGGCCTTCTCATGCCTACTGCATCATAGGTTCATGGATCGAACTTAATTTCGATTCTGCTCTCGGTGCCACACCAAGTTCCCCTACATCGACCAGCACTTGGTGTGTAACCTCTGCCTCTCTCTGGACCACAAAGAAGAAACCTACGAGGTGTGCCAATCCTTCAGATCCAAGAAGACCTTCCGGGATCGAAGGGCAAGATGGCTAGACATGGCATCGAAGTTAACGGAACAAATGCCTGACATCTTCGGCGAGGAACAGGCACAGACTATAATCTCCATCCCAGACTCCGACTCTGACCGTGACTCAGATGGGGACAGCCAAGTTATTCCTGTGGCGCAGTACGTGAGTACACCAGCCCCTTCCCATCAAAAACAGATAAAAAAGTCACAGAAGGCCTTGGGTCCATCACTGCTGGCAGGCCATGGTCTGAACCGTAAATGACATATCGTTGACCGACCCTCTGGTTCGGTGCGGAAAAAGGCCAAAACTCCCTCCACCGAACAGACTTCCACGCCTGTTTCGGCATCGAGTTGAAAGATGGAGGCTTCCACTTTGAAACCTAGTTGGCTACGTACCACATCGGAGCCGAAACAGCCATGCTCCTCTTAGGAGCCAAAAAACTTCATCTACTGCAGAAACCACATTTTCGACCCGTTTAAAGCATTCTATCACCAAACATTTGGATCATTCATTGGTGGGAAACAAAAGGGTTCCATCTCCAGAACAGGAAACAGATGAAACAGACATTAGACCAATTCTTGAGGTCATGGACCATAAGCAAAGGAGAATACAGATCCAAAAGGATACAGGGAAGATTATTGCCTCTCCTCCTCCTGTAACAAAGAAGAAACTAGCATTCCAACAAAGTTTGGAAACTGTCCCTTTACCGGCAAAGATATTTAAGCACAAGGAGAAGCCAAAGACAGTGCATTAGCCTTTTCCACCGCATTTGCCTTTCCTTCCTTCCTTCCTTCTCCACCTCCTCACACTCCACCACCTTCACCCACACAGTTTTCCATTCAATCTCCTGTCTCCTCACATGGGGATTATATGAGTGACAATACTTATAACATGGACCCAATTCCATCTAATGACCCTGATCTGTATCCCTCAAGGCCATCTCCACCTGAAGACACCACAGCCTATAATCAGGTCATTTCTAGAGCAGCCACATACCTTAATGCACAAATGCACTCTAAGCCCATAGAGGAGGATTTCTCATTCCACTCTCTTTCCTCTACACATAAGCAATACCAATGTTTTCCAATGTTACCAGGTATGTTAAAACATGATGATGACATTTTTAAAGAGCCAGCTAACGCACGGGCACTAAAACCTAGGGTGGAATTTTTTTTAAAATCTGCACGATCTGATCCAGTTTTTATATCACAACAATTGCCACCTGATTCCATCGTGCATCTAGGAAAAGGGCGAATAGCCAGTCCACAGGTTATGCTCCTCCCCCTGATAAGGAAAGCAGCAAATTTGATGCAGCAGGCAAGAGTGGCAACTCAAGCTGCAAATCAGTGGGGAATTGCCAACTCCCAAGCTCTTTTAGCCAGGTATGATAGGGTACATTGCGGCAAGATGCAGGAGTTCCTTCAATACCTCCCTACGGAACACAAAAAAAGAGCACAGCAGGAAGGACAAGCTATTGCCAACAGTCAGATTAGATCTGCACTAGAGACAGCTGATACCAAAGCTAGGGGAATTAACACTAGTGTCATGATCAGAAGGCATGCTTGGTTGCAGTCCTCAGGATTTAAACCTGAAATACAACAAGGGCTCCTTAATATGCCATTTTATAAACAGCAACTATTTGGACCTGAGGTGGATCCCACCATTGAGAAATTTAAAAAAAGGACTCCGATACCGCAAAGGCCTTGGTTGCCCTTTACACATCACCTTTTCCGGGCACTGTTCCTAAACCTCAATTCAGAGGAGGTTTTAAACCCCTTACATCAGAGGCCTCTACATCCCAACAAAAAACAGGGACAACAGTATTATTCAAGGGGATCTTTCAGGGGCTCCTATAGAGGACATAATTTCAGAACTAGGGGCAAATCCGCTGCCACAAGAGGTGCCTCCACCTCTTCAAAGCAGTGGCTTCCTCTGCATCCCCACACAGCGCACATCTCCTGTGGGAGGAAGACTGCAATATTTCCACCGTCATAAGCAGGATGCAGCAACAAATACACGTACAAGTAATTCAACAGTACTTTCACATGTGGGGAACACCAAACAGACCTCTTCGCAACAAGCGAAAATGCAAAATGCCCAAACTTCGCGTCTAGGTACCCACACCCTTGATCCAAGGGGAATGCATCCGATCAATTGCTCAGGGATATTTACTTACGCTTTTCCCCCTCTCCCACTAATTCCATTTCTGGTCAACAAGATCCGTCTCCTCCCTCACCATGATACTCATAGCTCCCACGTGGGCACATCAACACTGGTACGCAACACTGTCGGATCTGTCTGTAGTACAACATCTAAAGCTTCCAAACAGACTAGACCTATTGACTCAGAACAAAGATAAAATCGGACATTCCAATCCCAGTGTGCTCAACCTGGCGATTTGGCTCCTGAGGTCTTAGAATTTGGATATCTACAACTTCCATCAGAATGTGTGGACATTCTAAAAGAAGCACTCAAACCTACAACCAGACAGTGCTATTCAGCTAAATGGAAACGTTTTGTATACTAATGTCAACCTAAAAATATTGATCTACTTAAAGTATCAATTCAGGATATTGTGTGTTATTTGCTTCAGTTACAAAAAGCAAATCTAGCATATTCATCTATTTAAAATTCATTTAACAATGATATCAGCTTATCTCCAAAACAGACAGCATACTTCTCTGTTTAGAATACCTGTCATAAAAGCTTTTATGGATTGCCTTAAGAGTTATTCCACCCAGAGCTTCACCAGCACCTGTCTGGAATATCAGTATTGTGCTCACAAGACTTATGGGTCTTCCGTTTGAACCTATGCATTATTGTGCTCTTCAGTTTCTCTCATGGAAGTTTGCTTTCCTGGTAGCAATGACTTCCTTAAGGAGAGTATGTGAAATTCAAGTATTCACTGTAAAAGAACCTTTCTTCCAAATTCACAAACACAAAATAGTACTTAGGACAAATCCAAAATGTCTACCAAAAGTGGTTTCTCCATTTCACATCAGTCAATCAGTGGAATTGCCAGTCTTCTTTCCACAGCCAGATTCAGTTGCTGAAAGAGCTCTCCACACTCTTGATCTCAAAAGAGCTCTCATATATTAATTAGATAGAACAAAAGATTTTAGAAAATCTACACAACTTTTTATGGCTTTTCAACAGCCTCATAAAAGGAATCCTATTTCCAAACAAGGATTGGCCAGATGGGTAGTAAAGTGTATTCAAACTTGTTATCTTACAAACTGTAAACTGTGCACATGTATAGCGCACTAAGTCGCAAGGCGCTGTACGCATACTGCTGTGGAACCCCTCCTGGCTTGTCCCTGTGAGGCGCCCACTACTGGACAGCCCCAGGGTGAAGCCAAGCATCCAAGCGCTGTGAGGGCTGTTGTGGAGATTAAGCAAGCTATTGCCCAGAGTTACAGAGTGGGACCCATTAATTAGATTAGGCACCGAGGCGAGAATTATCTGGTCCAAGGGAATTGAGCCCAAGACCTGCCATGGTGGGAATTGAACCCTGGTCCCGGACCAAATCTCTGCATCAGGGTCTGCCGCTCTAACCATTGTGCCACACTTCTCCACTGACTGAAGAGGCAATCATTAGTAGCTCCTAAAGCATATTCTACTACAAAGAAAGGAGATACAATGGCTTTTTTGGGAAATATACCAATGGCAGACATATGTAAAGCAGCCACATGGTCCCACCACACACATTTACTAAACACTACTGTGTGGATTTGCTATCTATCAAACAAGCAAATGTTGGTCAAGCAGTGCTTAAAACACTATTTCAGACTACTCCAACTCCTACAGGCTAGCCAACGCTTACTTAGGAGGGGACTGCTTTTCAGTCTATGCACAGCATGTGTACCTGCAGCTACACATGTGATTAATTGGAATATGTCACTTACCCAGTGTACATCTGTTCGTGGTATCTAGTGCTGCAGATTCACATGCGCCCTCCCACCTCCCCGGAAGCCTGTAGCCTTTGTAGTACTTTCTTATGTAAATATGTATATACATTGCATGGACATCTCCTTTACTTACTATATATGTGTACATATACAAGCCTTCACTCCTTACTTTACCCTCCTGCGGGAAAATAATCTAACAAAGGACTCGATGCCCATGCGCACTTTCACCGAGAGGAGTCACTCGATCTTGTGACTTGTGTGTGTATGTATTTTTTTTGTGTGTGTGACAGCATTTATATGATCACATGAACATCTGTCTGAAAATGTATATACTTAAGTGCCAGAGCTTGGGACCAATTAGGTTTCCATTTTCTCCTTTTCTAGATTCCCTTTCTTTTATTCCCCTCTGTACTTTCATTTATTAGAGCATATCGCAGTTCCCCAAGCAATGATAACTGACACCTTATTTCATCTGTGGTGGCCTCATCCTCACCCCACCTGAAGATCATTAAATGGTACTGATCATAGTGTATAGTTAATGTAATCTGAAAATGTGGTTCTAAACGATCTATGCTTGATCATTACCACAGTGATACACTATGTACAACACCTTTGCTAGGAGGCAACCATCTAAGGTTAGTTGTATTTGTTGCAGGCATTTTCCCTAGATTTTTTTTTGGGGGGGCAGCATGTTTTATTTTTTCCTATTTTCCTTTTAACTTATCATGCGTATTGAGTTTGTGTGTGTTTTATTGTGTTCTTCTGAGTGACTGCAAAAATGAGTGGGGGGTTCAGCAAATGGATAAGTAGAATGATCAGTGACAGATTGCATGTGTGATGGCTGCTGAGTGCCTAAACCCATTAATGACTGAAGAGGCACCTTCATTTATTACATTTATGACATTACGAATGCCTTTTACCATCCTTGAGGAAGGTTTTGGCTTATAGCTTAGCTTATCGTTCCTCTTTGGGCCTCCTGTTGCAAATTTGAAAGTCTGCCTTTGTTGTGAAGAACTTTACACTGGAATCTTCTGGAGTCCTCTCTGGGCATTAGTCACATAATTCAATGATTCCATGATTTATGCTTTCCTTTTTTGTCTTATAAAAGACACACACAGAGCACCAGTAATATATACACACAAGAAAAATCAGCTGTATAAAGTTTGGATTTGTTGAACAGAACCAGACGGTATTCTCCAGTATTGGATTTTTCATAGATTCACTTATTTGAATCATTCCCCGTCATCAAAGTGGGTGTCCCACATTACTGTAGAACGCATTAAAGAAAAAACTACATTGAAGTCCATGCAAAAGACGTTTACTTTAACAGCTTATTAGTGTTAATAGAAATGACCCAAAGTCCAGCCAATCAGGCGACAAACCCCTTTATAACCCTCGCCACAGAGGCTCCAGTCTCTCAGATTTTCCAGCACAAGTGAGATTTTCTACTGCACATCATGTGATTGGAGTCTCCCTGAGCTCTGCTCAGTTTTTCTGATTTCTGCTCCGACAGCCTTTTTTTTTTTTTTTTACTGAACTTTCTTCTGAGTAAACCATCATGTCCGCTGCAGCTAAGAGGATTATTTCAATCCTGCAGCACCTGTAGGAAAATGAGGCTTCACTCAGACTCTGAAATGCCTCTACTGCCTTCACCTTGACCACCATGTGAGAAACTAAGATTTGCTGCACTTTTTCACAAAAGACTTTGCGAGACAGAGAGGCTAGACTTCTGTTATGGCTTCAGAAGCATAAAACCAGGGAATTCCTTCTATCTGATGAAGATAGGGATACTTCCTCAAAGACTATAGTTTCAAGGAAGAGAGAGAGGTATTTTAAAAGATTGTACCCAAAATCTCAAAAGACTGTAAAAAATAAAAGCCTATCATTCCCATTCCAGGGCAGATGAATGTCCCAACTACCTCACAAAAGGGACCAGTTACTCCAGAAACAGCTCATTCTGAACCATTTTCTCCTTCCACCAAAACAGTCCAGGTTAAAAAAGAAACTGCCACATCCTTTTCGGTATGGATAGTCACTTTTTTCATCTCTGGCTACAAAATGTAGTTTCTTGTCAACTACATCGTCGACAGCAGTCAGCACTTTCACTGCTACTACAGCGACGTTCACTGCAGCAGCCTCGCCCATGAAATCCCATTGCTGTTATCATCAATGACAATTACCTCTGTCAGAATTCATGCAAGGCCTAAGTTACAATTGACGCCACCATCACCAGCGATGACAAAAACATAAAAGAAAATGTCAACAAAGGCGTCTACGAAGGGCCCGTTGATGTCAGTCATTCCGTCGACGCTGAAGTTTCTACCGTTGGTGACACCACGGTCAACGGAAGCACCGTTGTTGACAGTACCATGGATGGCAGCACCCATATCGACGACGGAAGGACTGTTGATAAGAGACCAGTCGTCGATGTTAGAACAGTTTGTGATATTGTCAACAAGATCACTGTCAATGGGGGAGCAGTTACCAATGATGAAACCTCCCTCCTTTATTCCCTTATCTCCTAGCACAGATCCTCCCAGGAGACGATATTGCCGTCTCACACCTCACCCAGTAAGGTGTCGCCTATGCCACCTGATAATCTTTTGGATGAGGATGATCAGGGGTACTCGGAGGATGAAGACCCATTCGGAGTAGCTGATTGCCCCTTAGAGGTACATGTCGGATATCAAGAGGAAGACTAAGAGGACCAACGATATTATGAGGCGCATTATGCTCAAGAACAATATGGGCATTAGTAACACACTCCCTATAGTGAATAGCAGCAGGAACCTGCAACACAGATACTTGCATCATTAGTAACCAGCTTGCAACATATGCTGGAGGACTATTACTGCAGATTCCCACAGTCGGGATCTGCCACCCCATTATCACAGACACCTCACCATAGACCACCTCATCAAGCACACTCCTAGAGAGCATGCTTCACTTCTATTTACAGCACCCCTACACCATTGGCAAAATTGGCTGCTTCATTATCCAGACCGCCAGTGTACGATGCACTTTCACTGATGAAGATGATGAATGAGTAGAGGGGGAGATCAGGGACATGGCTTCTGTCCCCACTGAGTGGAATGATTACTAGATACAGACACCTACCCCTTCCACACCGCCCGCAGTGGGTTCCCTACCTGAGGATATCGGTGGGTTTCATAGCCTTATGGAATGTGCTGCCAAGAGATTTCAGCTCCCAGTAGTCACGAAGCAGTCAGACTGTTTTCTCTACAACTTTAAAGAACCAGCCAGAAAGATTGTCTGGGCTATCCAGATTGTTGATTTTATATGGGAAGAAGGCCTCAAGGTTATGAAGTCACCAGCATCCATACCTGCAGTTCTTCCCAGACGAGACAAAAAATACAAAGCACCTGAGTATTCTCCTGCCTGTTTAATCAACCATCCGAAACTAGATTCCGTTGTTTCTCAAGTGGCCCAACGTTGATGTAGGAATCCATCTACCCCCGCTCCACTCCACCTGACAGAGATGACAGGCCTCTGGACAGTCTAGGTAAGAGGATCTCTACCATGGTGGCCACTACAGTTCGAGCAGAAAATTTGCTGACTATTCTAGGCTGTTGCAACCGCCAAATGTGATCAGATGTTTCCACATACATTGATCTCTTACCAGACAAACCCAAGATGGAAGCCCGACAAATCCTGCAAGAAGAAAATAAAATTTCAGCATAAATAATTGAGTGCGCCATGGATGTGTTATCCACAGGCTTTCAACAACTAGCAGGGGCAGCTGTCCTCAGATGTCAGGGTAGACTCAAGGCCCCCTCCTTCCGCCCAGAGAGATCAAACCAAGATCTTAGACATGCCATAAGATGGGGAGTCATTATTTGGCAAACATGTGGACGGCGCTCTTCAGTCTATCAAGACAGACGCTGACAAAGCACCATTACTGGGCACTCTGCAGTTTAGATAACAGCCCTTTCGGGGAGGCTGAGGTGTCTCCACTCTTAGAGGAGGATATGAAAAATACAAGCAGTACCAGTCCTATCAAGGTCAATATCGCCATTCATATGGCAAGCAACACCAACAGTCCTATAAGCAACTGCTGTCTGCAACTTAAAAACATTCCCCCAGAGGAAAGTTGTCTTCCAGAGGCAGGGACGCTGCCAGAAACCAGTGACTTCCATTTGGTGCCAGCCCCCATCGCATCAACTCAGATTGGGGGAAGAACTTCCTGTTATATACATCAGTGGTTTCAGATAACAATCTGATAAGTGGGTGCTCGATATCATTGCCCGGGGACATACCCTAGAGTTGCAGAAAACTCTACCGAATGTCCCATAAAAAGATCCACCTCTTTCCCACTTGAAAGAACTTCTCTTGCAGATTTCCACAATGATACACAAAGGAGCAATAGTAATAGTTCTGAATACTCTGAGGCTAATCAGTTTATACTCTCACTTCTTCCTTGTTTGGAAAAAGACAGGAGACTGGCGCCCATCTTAGATCTTCGACAACTCAACAAATTTCTGAAGAAGCAGTCATCTTGCATGGTGAACCTTCAAGATGTGCTGCGTCATCTCAACTAAGGGGATCATGTGATGGCCTTAAAACTCCAAGACACCCACTTCCATATTCCAATCCACCCCGATCACAGCAAATTCTTGTGATTCAGGGTAGCCAGCACCTATTACCAATTCAAAGTGTTGCCATTCAGACTATGGTCAGCACCTCGAATCTTCACGAAGGTGTTGGCTCCAGTGGTGGCCTATCTCAGACAAATGGGAATCCAAGTTTTTCCGTCTGTGGGCAACTGACTGATAAAGACAGAAACATCCAAACAAGCAACAAGAGACACAACATATCTATCGTTATTCCGTACCTTAGGTCTTAAAGTCAACAACCTATGTAACACCTACAGCCAACATCACCTTTTTAGGAGCAGTGCTGGATACACAACAAACAAAAGCATTTGCTTCTCTGGAGAGGCAAGAAAAGATTCAAGGACTTGCACTGAGATTAACTACAAAAAAGTGTGTTTCGGTCCAACTCTACAAATCTTTTCTGGGGGTACACTCCTCATGCATTCCCCTCGTACCAAACTGCTGTCTCCTCATGAGACCCCTGAAGGAAGATCTAGACAAGCAGTGGTTGCAGACCAGCGGATCATTCAACAACACCGTTCTGATTATGCCAGCAATGAGGCAAGCCATGCTCCACAAAGGCTTCTCTTGCCTGGCACAGATTCCAGAGTATGTCATGACGACAGACGCGTCCCTAGAAGGCTCAGATGCAGTCAAGTGAAAATGGAATGCTCAACAAGCTATGCTCCTTAGAAACCTCCTGGAATTGAAGGCCATCGCCTTAGCGCTGAAGTCCTTCTTGCGCAAGATTACAGGATAATCAGTACTCATTCGCACCGACACCACCACAAGTAGGCATTACTTAAACAAGCAGAGGGGGAACATGCTCCCCAGCGCTATCTTATCAAGCGCAGGAGATATGGAACTGGGCCCTTCAATACCGGCTAACGTTCAGAACGGTGCGTGTGCCGGGCATACTGAATATCCTCGCAGACTCCTTGAGCAGGACCAGCACCAACTGCCAAACGTGGGTGCTCAACCAGCAAACACTAGGCCAGCTGTTCCATCACTGAGGCAAACGAAATTTGGACCTGTTTGCGACAAGTGAGAACCGTAAATGCCAGTTCTTCACTAGTTGGCAACCGCAGAAAGGATTGTGGGGATGTTTTTGATACGATAATCGGGGATCTATGCTTATGCTTCCCCCCGATCCCATTAATCCGAAGGTTTCTGAGAAAAATGAAGAGATCCTTGCCGAGTCCTCATTGCTCCCCGATGGCTCAGGCAGTTTTAGTTCACAAAGCTTGTCCTCCTCTCAGAACAAGCTCACACCCAGCTGCCTCCAATACCAACGCTGCTGTCAATGAACCAAGGCCAGGGCCGTCATCCCAACCCAACATCACTTAATTTGTAAGCCTGGGTCCTGAATTCAATGAATGATCAGAAATTCCTTCTGAAGGCAGAGACATACTTGCGAATGCCAGGGCACAGACCATAAACAGGATGGACAAACTTAAGTGGAACTGATTTTGTCTTTGATGTAAAACTTCCAAGATCCACCCTTTTACTTTGTCATCAGAACAGATACTTCTGTATTTCCTCCCCCTAGAGAAATCTGGCCTTTCTCACTATTCACTAAAAGTACATCTAGTAACGAATTCTAGATTTTGGTGATCAAGTAATTCTCCATCTCAGTGGTATTCAAGAATAAACAGACAATTTATTAAAGGACTCTTTAGAACGTTTACCCTGTGAATTTTCCTCCTTCTCCTTTGCAGCGAACTCTTTTATTGTCACAACTAAGAGACATACGTTTGAGCCCATTCCCAAGGCAGAGTTAAAGTAAATTTCTTGGAAGACAGCGCTCATATTAGCGCTTACTGCAGCCAATGAGAGACATCCAAGCCTTCACAATCAATCAACCCTTTATCCAATTAAGATCAGACAGTGTGATCCACAAGACCAATCCTGGATTCATACCTAAGGTCCCTTCAGACTTTCTCCTAAACAGACCAGTAATATTGAGAACATTCCTCCGTAATCCTCAAACAGCGGCGGGAAAATCATTGCATCAGATGTCAAACTTTGTTTAAAATTTTACCTACACAGATCTATCCCTATCCTTAAAGCAGACCAACTCTTTGTAGCCTGTGGAGACATCAGAAAGGGGCTTCCAGTCTCTAAACAGACTATAGCGAGATGGATTGCTTCAGTCATACAGTTTTGCCATCAGCAAGCATGCAAACTGCTGGCTGCCAAAGTCGAAGCCTACTCCACCAGAGCCGCCCACACCTCCTCCACAGCTCTATGTGCCGGTGTGCCCCTTCAACAGATACGCCAGGCAACAGCATGGTGCAGTACGTACACCTTTACTCGACATTACTGCCTTACCTCGCAAAGAAGTCTGATGCATACCCTCCAAAAAGGTGAGCCACTTTCTGCCCACCTTCAACTACGTTATTACCATTATACGTTTTTGACTGCAGTGTTCACTGCTAACTACTCTGGTTCAAGCATGTGACTCTATGAAAGATCCAGTACTGGAGAAGAAAATGTTACCTGTAAGTGTAGTTCTCCGGTATTGGCATCTTTCATAGATTGAGATGCTACCTGCCCTCCTCCCCATAGAGGCTCCCCTTCTGTGGTCTTATAGATATCTCAATTGTGCTGGAGAATCTGAGAGACTGGCGCCTCCGCGGTGAGGGTTATAAAGGGGGCTGTCACCTGGTTGGCTGGACTTTGGGTCACCTTTAATAACGTTAATAAGCTGCTAAAGTGAATGTCTTTTGCTTTAACTTCAATGTAGTTTTTTCTTTACTGCTTTCTATGGTACCGTGGGACTCTTACTTCGACCGGGAATGATTCAAGCTTGTGAATCTATGGAAGATGTGAATACTGGAGAATTACAGTTGCTGGTAAGTAACTTATATTCTTATTAATTAATACAATGGTGAAATGAGTGGCCAATTACCAAAATGTTAAAATGCCAGAGGCACATCAAAGTCTGGCTTCTTGGAATAGTCTAGAAACTGTGTAAGCAGTATATGTTCCTGGTTTAAGCTATGTACTGTTTTCATGGGGCTAAGTCTGCCCCCTCCCTCAAAGATTCGTAGTTACATGTTATCAGTGATGTTGTAATGTCTCCCTTCAGTTTAAAGAGTGCCACACGCATGCATCTGTAGATGGTCCATTCTCACTCCTGTGTTCATTGAGTATTTTAAAGAGGTTTAGAACTGACCAGCTCAATGTCCTTTTTTTTTTACCTTTCTTTGCAGGACTCAGGTTGGAGGAATGCCATTTGTCCAGATTACTGCCCCAACATGTATGAAGAAATGCAGACCCTTACTAATGTACTTCAGTCAGATATTGGGCAAGACATGCGTGTGCACAACAGCACCTTTCTGTGGTTTATTCCTTTTGTGCAGTCAGTAATGGATCTCAAAGACCTTGGTGTAGCCTACATTGTTGAAGTAATTCACCATCTCTACTCTGAAATCAAGGACGTCCTTAACAAGAGGGTGGAGTACTGCGACAAGGTCACAGAGTTCTTCATTTTGATCTTGGTGTCTGTCATTGAACTTCATAGGAGTAAGAAGTGCCTTCATTTGTTGTGGGTTAGCTCTCAGAAATGGGTGGAAGCCCTGGTGAAATGTGCCAAGCTTCCAGCCACAGATTTCAGACGCTACTCTGAGAAAGTGCCTGGTACTTGCCCGAGAATAAGTTCTACCTCATCATCTACGGTTCTGTCGATGCATCCACAGGCTACAAACTCTGTTCAGTACTCTTGTGTGCAGTTGATTCGTAGCCTTCTGCGAGAGGGATCTCAGCTGGGTCAACAATCTAGCTGTAAACGTTTCCTTGATAAACTCAACCTCCTCCTGAGAGGGAATGTTTTTGTGGGCTTGCAACTGAGTGAAAAAGAAACACAAGACTTGCAGATCTGCTTGAAGCAAGTTATTAGAAGTTCTAAAGACCGAAACTCCTTGAATACTCCCTCATTTGCAGAGCAAAATTCAATTGACAGGTCTCCAGGTTTCAATTTGAGCAAGGTAAAGAGTGAGGGTACAGATGAGTGGTCTAGGATGAGAACGTACTGCCAGCAGAATAGCCCCAGCCCACCCTCACCTGCTGAAAGTAGGTCAAATGAGGGATGTGCACAGAGCCCCTCTTCCCATAGGAGGAGTAGTAGTTGTGGGGAAGAACCCTGCTTCGATGAGCCCACCCTGTGTGGTGATGGAGTGTTTCCTTTTTCGAAGATTGATTCAGATTTTAACATGCTCTGTGAGAGAGATACTATGTGCGAACATTCCCAGGAAACAAACACTGGCAAGAATGTCCAGGACTATAAACAAAATCCTGTGAATGAGTGCATAATGGGCAAGACCTCATCTCAAACTGACTGCAGTCCTGACAATCTGATTACTACTGTCACAACAGAAAGTGCCAGGGAGCGAAGGTGTGAACTATCTGCAGGGACCCCAAACCTGTTGCTATCTAACCAAGGAGTAGGTGAGGCAAGCACAAATAAAGGGGCACAAAAGCCTTCCTCAGTCTCAGATCCTGCCCTAAATTCCCTTAAATTAAAAATCCCAAGTGTGCGCTTGCTTGATCTGCATTCAAAACTGGCAAAGGCGATGGAAAAATCTTCAGCTTTCCTAAAACTCCAAAAAGGAAACGAAAACCTTGAAACGCAGAGATGCCAAAAACAATCTGGGATTCAAGTTGCACGCTTGGATAAGGATCAGTCTGCAGATTGTGCAGATAAATCAGAACGTGTGCTAGAGTCAAAAAGCTGTGCAAGTGAAGGGCATTCATTGTTTAAGCCACTCTTAAATTCCACCCTCCAGATAAAGAATGAACCACAGGAAAGCCGTATGGATCTGCAGGTTTCAGATACAAAATCAAAAGACAAAGTAAGTGAAAGCGATAGCGATGACAACCTACCGCTTTCAAAGCTTAAAAACACCTTCAGCAGGCGGAATGAATCTCCTTTGGGCTCTGACAAATTGACAGAATGTTCATTATATGGAAAACTAGGGTTATTTGCTGGCAAACAATCACCTAATTCTTCAGAAAAGAGAACTGAAAAATCCTCAGGCTTGGTTATGAGGGTCAGTCCGATCAAGTTACGTGACCTGCAAATTGAAGTAGGAAACAACTGTAAAAAAACAAAGGAATTAACAAGAGCAAGTGAAAGTGACAGTGATGACTCGATTCCACTGATGCAGGTCAGATTAAACCTAATTAATCAGAGAAAATCTCTACCTTTGAACCTAGATACTTCAGAGGACTCTGATAGTGATGTGGCCAAGATGACTGAGGCATCTATCACAAGGGGTGCTGAACTGCTGCTCGACTCAAGGGCAGACACCAAAGCATTGCCATCCGATGACCATATTGAAAGAAAGGTAAAGGGTGCCATTCGCTCCTCTGTGGTTGAAGCCCCCCATAAATCTTGTGATGCACATAAAGAAATCATTATAATTTCTGATTCCACTGATGAAGAGGAATATGATGAAGAAGACACAATACCAAATCTGTTTAAGACCATAAAAAAGGAGAAGCCCTTCCTTGTGAGTGAAAGTTCTGACACACAGCCCTTGTCTGCGCCTGTCCCTCTTAGTGGACCAAAGGGAATAAAACAAGAAGTGCTTGGGAAGGAAACATCTCCAGATAGGTGTGATCAGTATGATTCCCAGATGTTTGAGTTTGAAACTGAAGATGAGGTGTATTCCGTTTGGCAAGATTCTCAGATTGAAAAGCCCCAGTCACCTGGACCGGAAGACCAAGTAAGAGACTCTGCTTCTACCTCAACAGAAAACAATAACCAGGAAGAACTAGATATGTTGGACAAGTACACTGAATGGGGATATGACACAGATTACATCCCTGAGGATGCACTTGAGGAAGCAGCAGAAGCTGCAGAGGAACAGTTGGAGAAAGAGCATGCTGATCAAAAATTCTTAGAAGGTGAAAATATAGCATCATTCAGTAAAAATCAATCACACTTAGAGCACCATGCGCGGTCACAGTGTGTTAAAAAAACAAGCAAGCCGGTGCTTCCTAGGCCTGCAGACATTTCAGCAAGGACAAAGCCACTGCTGGGCTCCAAACCTTCTCATGGGAAATCCATAGATGACAAAGCAAATTCATTTACCAAAAAAGTGGATAAATCAAGTAAAGTCAGGACCGGTAACTTGACTAAAAGTTCTGATAAAGCTGTTCAGAGAACGGTCAAGCAAAAACAAAGAGAAGTTGCTCAGGCTACCCAGAGAACTCCTGTCATTCCTAGAACCACTCCTGCTGTGGTCCCACCTAAGAAAGACCGCAAACTGCCTGAGCCGTCATCTACAGTGGAAAAACTTGGCTTCAAAAAGCCTCCCCGGAGAGCATTTGATTTGTCTCAGAGATCTTTAGATAGCTTGACAGAGTTACGAAATCATGGCAAAACTGCTGGGGCCTTGGAAATAAAACCAAAGCAAAAATCCATGTTAATTTCTCCTCAGGCCCTCCCTGTTAAAGGTAATAGAAAGTTATTGGCTTGTCAGGATCGCCAATTTTACTGTCAGATAAGACCCCAGGAAAGAACAGGCAAAAGAATTGAGGAAGCATCTAAAGTTAAAGACAGAAACAACCAACCTAGGGTGATGGCTAAGGTGTCAAAAAAGAAGGTTCAAGATGTAACATCAGCTGTGACATTGAGCAAGCAAAGTCTTGAAAAGGCTGTTCCTAGCAATACCCCGTTTTCAAGTAAAGAAATGCAATTTAACTCCCCTGTGACAGATAATATAAAAAAAGCTAAAAATGTTAACATTGTCTCACCAATAACCCATGGGCCTCTTGCCTCTGAATCTACACACCCAGCACCCAGTGCAGAGGTAGACCTTCCCTGCTTACCTCCAATTGTGACCGCCTCTGGCATGTTAGTACATGGTAGTTCCAAAGATGACTATTATGAAACACACCATGCTTCATCTTCTGCTGGTGACCAACAAAGTTCATCTCTGAACGAGGAACGTGGTTCATTGAGTGAAGATGAAGAGGAAATGGAGCAAGATAATTTATTTCTAACTCAACCAGACCCTGTGGATATGGAAATTTGTTCACAGTCAGAAAGTGGGGGAATAATTGAAACCTGCTCAAACCATGAACAGTCAGACATGGAGGTTGATGCTCCTGGAGTAAATTCTACAGATGTTGCTCTCCCATCAGAATTCTACAAGTGCAAGCAAAGCGAATGTGCTGAAGTGGTGAAGATGGCTGGATCTTACTGTCATAAGCATGACATAGTAGAAACCTCTGCTGATCATGTTTTTGCTGTGCCTGACCTGCCTCCTCTTTGCTCTAAACCAGCAAAGCCACCTACAGCAAAGGTTTTCAGCTCTGGTATTTCTTCGCGGAGTACAAATCTTACAAAGGACCTGGAAAACATGCCTAAGGCCCTGGTGGCCTCTAAAACCAGACCTCTTGTTTCTAAGACTTCCACCCCAAAAATGAATCCCCCTGTGTTAATTAGGGACATGGCCTCTCGGCACCCTAGTCCCTGCGCTGTTCTCCAGGATCTGAACAACCATTCCAACATTGCAATGGGTTGGCAAACTGGTCGTGTATCTTCTGGGAGTTCTGGAAATGGTCTGCACCCTCAACGTGTACTTTGCACCTCCTACTCTCCAGCAAAGCAGCGTGATTCAAGTTTCTTGATCCAAGAGATTTTGTGCTGGGACCATGGAATGTTCACAAGCTTCAACCAGTTTGGAGCACCCAGTAATCTCAGCCAGTTCCCCTGTAGCAATGTCCCGCTTTATTTTTCTGGGTATGAGGAATACTTCCGGATTTTCTTTCCTCTACTGATGCTCAACACATTTGAATCGGTAAGTGTATCCGTGATATACTTTAGTGCATTTCGGTATAATGTATTCACAGTATAGAAATATTTATGGCGCAGAGGATTGTTTGGTGCCTTTAGTCTATGTAGTCTTTCCGAGGTGTAATAAAACCAAGAGCTGTTCTATGTTGCTATACAAGGGAATACTCGCAGGGCGTGATAATGACTCAAGTGAGTGGAATATTTCTAAGGTTTTAATTGATATACAGTCAGTTCAGGCAAGGGCGATTGATTTTCAGTGTCCTTACACCCAGCAGTATGCATTTATATAAGCATGTTTCATATTAACAATTTGATAGAATGTGGCGTGTACACGTATTCTGTACATTTGTATGTCACAGTTGCACATTATTTACTTTAGAGCACATTTCAGTGAATAAATAGTGAGTGTTCAAGCAGCGCGTAAACTGGCTGTGCCATTGTTTGCCATTTCTGCAATGGAGCCTTCTTCGGGATAGAACAGCAGTATCCTGTGGTACAGATCTGTCACTCCTCCTATGAGGGACCGTGTCCAGAGTGCTCCTGTTTGATGCAACTTGTTCACAGTAGTGGAGTTAGTGGTAGTAGGTAGTTGTTTAGGAGTGATTGTCTACCACCTCTGTTTTAAAAGCAGGGGCTAAGGAAAGTATTACTAGAGGGCCATCTTATTCTGCCAGGGATTTAGACCTGGTTTATTACCACCTCAAATTTTGGTTTGCATACATAGAAAGTGTCTTTTGTTAAGATTACTTTTGGTCATTCCAAAGTTTGCTTTAGATGACCCAAAGTGTGCATAATATAAAAATATTTGCCAGTACTCCCTCTCAGAAACAGAAAAAGGGGACAGCATATCTAGGTACCGTCTCTGGAGAATGTAAGAGTTAGGGTTTGGAGATTGTGTACAGATGATCATCTTAAGTCTGATTATACAGATCTCTTGGAATCTTTTGTCATTTAGAAACACTCTTTTCTGCAGAGGGGATGTTGAGAGTTCGATGGCATCTGTCGCTGTAGATACACATGTTCTGCATAGCTCGCCATCTGGTGTTGGGTCGGAGTGTTACAAGTTGTTTTTCTTCGAAGAAGTCTTTCGAGTCACGGGACCGAGTGACTCCTCCTTCTGTCTCCATTGCGCATGGGCGTCGACTCCATCTTCGATTGTTTTCTTTCTGCCATCGGGTTCGGACGTGTTCCTGTCGCTCCGAGTTTCGGAACGGAAAGTTAGTTAATATCGGAAGATTTTCGTCGGTATTGTTGCGTTCGGGATCGGCGTAGTTAGAGTCAACACCGCATCGAAGATCGACGCGCTCCGGTGCCCTTCGGGGTAGTTTTCGATCCCCCGTCGGGGCCTGGTCGGCCCGACCGCGTGTCGAACAACGTCGATGGAACGGACCCCGTTCCGTTTTTGTCCCAAATGCCACAACAAATACCCGTATACAGACCAACATTTGGTCTGTAACCTGTGCCTGTCGCCTGAGCACAGTGAAGAGACTTGCGAGGCCTGTTGTGCGTTCCGGTCCCAAAAGACACTCCGTGACCGTCGAGCCAGGAGACTTCAGATGGCGTCCACGCCGACAGCGCACCGAGAGTTCGAGGAACAAGAGGAAGAAGAAACCTTTTCGATCCACGAATCGGACTCCGAGGAATTCGACGATCAAAGAACCGTGAGTAAGACGTCGAAAACAGCACAGAAGAAAAGTGACAAGGCCCAGGGGACGCCACTGCCACCAGGCCATGGCTCCACCCTTAAATTCGGTGACCGACCATCGGCACTGAAAAAGGCCAAAACAGTGCTGAGATCGTCCGACTCCGGTCGAGACACCGGCACGCAGCCTTCTCGGGATCGAGAAAGTGCTGGAGAAAAGCAACGACACCGAGATAGCGGTGTAGAAGCGGCTCGACGTCGAGACAGCGGCACCGACGAAGATCGACGCCGAGAGGTTTCGACGCCAAAAAAGAAAAAAGCCACCTCGGAGCCGAAAAGAGATACAGGCAGGGTTTCGGTGCCGAAACAACCCGTAACCGACCCAGGTCCAGGCTCTTATACAGAGGAACAATCACTGTCCTCTCAGATGCGAAAACATAGGTTTGAGGAAGAGCTGCAATCCACCGAAGTGGACCATACGCAAAAACGTATTTTCATACAGCAGGGAACGGGAAGAATAAGCACCCTTCCCCCTATTAGGAGAAAAAGGAGACTGGAGTTTCAAACAGACCAGGCGCCACAACCAAAAATGGTGAAAAAGGTGACTCCGCCACCCTCTCCTCCACCTGTAATTAACGTCTCACCAGCGCAAACTCCGTCACATTCCCCGGCTCACACCACCATGAGCCAAGGTGACCAGGATCAAGACGCTTGGGACTTATATGACGCCCCAGTGTCGGACAACAGTCCGGAGGCATATCCAACAAAGCCCTCACCACCAGAAGACAGCTCAGCATACTCTCAAGTGGTGGCTAGAGCAGCACAATTCCACAACGTAAACCTCCACTCAGAACAAGTCGAGGATGACTTTTTATTCAACACCCTCTCCTCCACCCACCGCTCCTACCAAAGCCTGCCTATGCTGCCAGGTATGCTTCGGCACGCAAAGGAAATATTCAAGGAGCCGGTCAAAAGTAGGGCAATAACGCCAAGGGTGGAAAAGAAGTATAAGGCACCTCCTACAGACCCTGTTTTCATCACCACACAGCTGCCACCAGATTCCGTCGTAGTAGGAGCAGCTCGGAAAAGAGCCAACTCTCACACATCTGGGGATGCACCACCCCCAGATAAAGAGAGCCGCAAGTTCGATGCAGCTGGGAAAAGAGTCGCAGTACAAGCTGCAAACCAGTGGCGCATCGCTAACTCTCAAGCACTACTTGCGCGCTATGACAGAGCCCATTGGGATGAGATGCAACACCTCATCGAGCATCTTCCCAAGGAACTACAAAAGAGGGCAAAGCAGGTGGTTGAGGAAGGGCAGAACATATCAAATAACCAGATACGTTCTTCTATGGACGCAGCAGACACAGCTGCAAGAACAATTAATACATCTGTGACCATTAGAAGGCACGCATGGCTAAGAACGTCTGGGTTCAAACCAGAGATACAGCAGGCAGTGCTCAATATGCCATTCAACGAAAAACAACTGTTCGGACCAGAAGTGGACACGGCAATCGAAAAACTTAAAAAAGACACTGACACTGCTAAAGCCATGGGCGCACTCTACTCCCCGCAGAGCAGAGGAACCTACAGCACCTTCCGCAAGACACCCTTTAGAGGGGGGTTTCGGGGTCAGGCCACACAAGCCAGCACCTCGCAGGCAACACCGTCCAGCTACCAGGGACAGTACAGGGGAGGCTTTCGGGGCCAATACAGAGGAGGGCAATTCCCTAGGAATAGAGGAAAATGTCAAAGCCCAAAAACCCCTACAACCAAGCAGTGACTCAGATGTCACTCACCCCCTCCACACAACACCAGTGGGGGGAAGAATAGGTCATTATTACAAAGCGTGGGAGGAAATAACTACAGACACTTGGGTCTTAGCAATTATCCAACATGGTTATTGCATAGAATTCCTACAATTCCCTCCAAACATACCACCAAAAGCACAGAATTTATCAAAACAACATTCCGAACTCCTGGAAATAGAAGTTCAAGCACTATTGCAAAAGAATGCAATCGAATTAGTACCAAACACACAAACAAACACAGGAGTCTATTCACTGTACTTCTTAATACCAAAAAAGGACAAAACACTGAGACCAATCCTAGACCTCAGAATACTAAACACCTACATCAAATCAGACCACTTTCACATGGTCACGCTACAAGAAGTGTTACCATTGCTAAAACTACAGGACTACATGACAACCTTAGACCTCAAAGACGCGTATTTCCATATACCAATACATCCGTCGCACAGGAAATACCTACGGTTCGTATTCAAAGGAATACACTACCAATTCAAAGTATTGCCTTTTGGTTTAACAACCGCACCAAGAGTCTTTACAAAATGTCTAGCAGTAGTGGCTGCACACATCAGAAGGCAGCAAATACATGTATTCCCGTATCTAGACGACTGGCTAATCAAAACCAATTCACTAACAAAGTGCTTACAACACACAAATCAAATCATACAAACCCTTTACAAACTAGGGTTCACCGTCAACTTTGCAAAATCCAACATTTTGCCTTGCAAAGTACAACAATACCTGGGAGCCATAATAGACACAACAAAAGGAGTAGCCACTCCAAGTCCACAAAGAATTCAAAATTTCAACAAGATCATACAACGCATGTATCCAACACAAACAATACAAGCAAAGATGATATTACAACTCCTAGGCATGATGTCTTCATGCATAGCCATTGTCCCGAACGCAAGACTACACATGAGGCCCTTACAACAGTGCCTAGCATCACAATGGTCACAAGCACAGGGTCACCTTCTAGATCTTGTGTTAATAGACCGCCAAACTTACCTCTCGCTTCTATGGTGGAACAGTATAAATTTAAACAAAGGGCGGCCATTCCAAGACCCAGTGCCACAATGCGTAATAACAACAGATGCTTCCATGACAGGGTGGGGAGCACACCTCGATCAACACAGCATACAAGGACAATGGAACGTACATCAAACAAAACTGCATATAAATCACCTAGAAATGCTAGCAGTTTTTCAAGCATTAAGGGCTTTCCAACCAATTATAACTCACAAATACATTCTTGTCAAAACAGACAACATGACAACAATGTATTATCTAAACAAACAGGGGGGGACACACTCAACACAGTTGAGCCTTCTAGCACAGAAGATATGGCGATGGGCAATTCACAACCACATTCGCCTAATAGCGCAGTTTATTCCAGGGATCCAGAATCAACTTGCAGACAATCTCTCTCGAGATCACCAACAGGTCCACGAATGGGAAATTCACCCCCAAATTCTAAACACTTACTTCAGACTCTGGCGAACACCTCAAATAGACTTGTTTGCAATAAGAGAGAACGCAAAATGCCAAAACTTCGCATCCAGATACCCACACAGGCAGTCCCAAGGCAATGCCCTATGGATGAACTGGTCAGGGATATTTGCCTACGCTTTTCCTCCTCTCCCTCTCCTTCCTTATCTGGTAAACAAATTGAGTCAAAACAAACTCAAACTCATTTTAATAGCACCAACTTGGGCAAGGCAACCCTGGTACACAACACTGCTAGACCTATCAGTAGTACCCCACATCAAATTGCCCAACAGGCCGGATCTGTTAACACAACACAACACAACCAACAGATCAGACATCCAGATCCAGCATCGCTGAATCTAGCAATCTGTCTCCTGAAATCCTAGAATTCGGACACTTACAACTTACCCAAGAATGTATGGACGTCATAAAGCAAGCCAGAAGGCCGTCCACTAGGCACTGCTATGCAAGTAAATGGAAGAGGTTTGTCTGCTACTGCCATCATAATCAGATCCAACCTTTACACGCAACTCCAAAGGACGTAGTGGGTTACTTGCTTCACTTACAAAAATCTAACCTAGCCTTCTCTTCCATTAAAATACACCTTGCGGCAATATCTGCATACCTGCAGACTACCTATTCAACTTCCCTATATAGGATACCAGTCATTAAAGCATTCATGGAAGGCCTTAAAAGAATTATACCACCAAGAACACCACCTGTTCCTTCATGGAACTTGAATGTTGTCTTAACAAGACTCATGGGTCCACCTTTTGAACCCATGCACTCTTGCGAAATACAGTTCCTAACCTGGAAGGTTGTATTTCTCATCGCCATTACATCTCTAAGAAGAGTAAGCGAAATTCAGGCGTTTACAATACAAGAACCTTTTATACAACTACACAAAAATAAAGTCGTCCTAAGGACTAATCCTACATTTTTACCAAAGGTTATTTCACCGTTCCACCTAAATCAAACAGTGGAACTACCAGTGTTCTTCCCACAGCCAGATTCCGTAGCTGAGAGGGCACTACATACATTAGATGTCAAAAGAGCATTAATGTACTACATTGACAGAACGAAAAACATCAGAAAGACTAAACAACTATTTATTGCATTCCAAAAACCTCATGCAGGAAACCCAATATCAGAACAAGGTATAGCCAGATGGATAGTTAAATGCATCCAAATCTGCTACCTTAAAGCAAAACGACAACTGCCCATTACACCAAGGGCACACTCAACCAGAAAAAAAGGTGCTACCATGGCCTTTCTAGGAAACATCCCAATGCAAGAAA
Organism: Pleurodeles waltl; assembly: GCF_031143425.1. Taxonomy (NCBI): domain Eukaryota; kingdom Metazoa; phylum Chordata; class Amphibia; order Caudata; family Salamandridae; genus Pleurodeles; species Pleurodeles waltl. Next base: position 29,194,563 of record NC_090445.1, on the reverse strand, counting down.
TATGTAAGGCAGCCACATGGTCTACGCCACACACGTTCACCAAGCACTACTGTGTAGACGTGTTATCCGCACAGCAAGCCACAGTAGGTCAAGCCGTGTTAAGAACATTATTTCAAACCACTTCCATTCCTACAGGCTGAGCCACCGCTTTTGGGGAGATAACTGCTTACTAGTCTATGCAGAACATGTGTATCTACAGCGACAGATGCCATCGAACTGAAAATGTGACTTACCCAGTGTACATCTGTTCGTGGCATCAGTCGCTGGAGATTCACATGTGCCCACCCACCTCCCCGGGAGCCTGTAGCAGTTTGGAAGTTAGCTTCAACTTTGTACATTTGTATATATATATTATTTTAACCTTAAATAGGTACATACTTAGTCACTCCATTGCATGGGCACTATTACTACAACACAACTCCTACCTCACCCTCTGCGGGGAAAACAATCGAAGATGGAGTCGACGCCCATGCGCAATGGAGACAGAAGGAGGAGTTACTCGGTCCCGTGACTCGAAAGACTTCTTCGAAGAAAAACAACTTGTAACACTCCGACCCAACACCAGATGGCGAGCTATGCAGAACATGTGAATCTCCAGCGACTGATTCCACGAACAGATGTACACTGGGTAAGTGACATTTTCATTTTCATTGTCTGTTGTCATTTATAGAATTGAGTTGGTCTGCATTTTTCCAAGTTTCTCCATCCCTGAACTCTTTGGTTTTAATGAAAAGTCCATTGAGGTGGTACTGTTCAAATCAAGGGTACTAGTAGCAGCGTGCTAATGTTGAAAGTAAATGAAAACATACCTGTATAAATTCTTCTTTTTTGCCCTATTATGCCTCAGTTGTTACATTTTAAATATCAAATTAGAACCCCTTAAATGCTTGTGGGGCACCCACACGTTTTTACCAGTTTTATCATCTTTTTTCATACTAATCAACCCCTGCCTATTCTCCAACTTATTCAGTACTAATGATACCCCCATGACTGCCCCTATCCTTTTTTTAAAGTAAAGTCCTGATGGTTTCTCCCTATCGCAGATTCCTCACCTTGTAAATAGTTCCCCAGGTGCCAGACTAGTTATTGAAACTTTTCTTTAACCCCTTCGCTGCCAGGCCTTTCCCCCCTCCTGTGCCAGGCCTTTTTTTGCCTATTTGGGGCAGTTCGCGCTCAGGCCCTCATAACTTTTTGTCCACATAAGCTAACCAAGCCAAATTTGCGTCCTTTTTTTCCAACATCCTAGGGATTCTAAAGGTACCCAGACTTTGTGGGTTCCCCTGAAGGAAGCCAAGAAATTATCCAAAATACAGTGAAAATTTCATTTTTTCAAAAAAATTGGAAAAAGTGGCTGCAGAAGAAGGCTTGTGGTTTTTCCCCTGAAAATGGCATCAACAAAGGGTTTGCTGTGCTAAACTCAGCAGCTTCCCAGCTTTCAGGAACAGGCAGACTTGAATCAGAAAACCCAATTTTTCAACACAATTTTGGCATTTTACTGGGACATACCCCATTTTTGCAATTCTTTGTGCTTTCAGCCTCCTTCCAGTCAGTGACAGAAATGGGCATGAAACCAATGCTGGATCCCAGAAACCTAAACATTTCTAGAAAGTAGACAAAATCCTGAATTCAGCAAGGGGTCATTTGTGTAGATCCTACAAGGGTTTCCTACAGAAAATAACAACTGAAAAAGAAAAATATTGAAATTGAGATGAAAAAAACATCAATTTTTCTCTACGTTTTACTCTGTAACTTTTCCCTGCAATGTCAGATTATCGAAAGCAATATACCGTTACGTCTGCTGGACTCCTCTGGTTGCGGGGATATGTAGGGCTTGTAGGTTCATCAAAAACCCGAGGAACCCAGAGCCAATAAATGAGCTGCACCCTGTAGTGCGTTTTCATTCTATACCGGGTATACAGCAATTCATTTGCTGAAATATAAAGAGTAAAAAATAGCTATCAAGAAAACCTTTGTATTTCCAAAAAGGGCACAAGATAAGGTGTTGAGGAGCAGTGGTTATTTGCACATCTCTGAATTCCGGGGTGACCATACTAGCATGTGAATTACAGGGCATTTCTCAAATAGATGTCTTTTTTACACACACTCTTATATTTGGAAGGAAAAAATGTAGAGAAAGACAAAGGGCAATAGCACTTGTTTTGCTAATCTATGTTCCCCCAAGTCTCCCGATAAAAATGATACCTCACTTGTGTGGGTAGGCCTAGCGCCCGAGACAGGAAATGCCCCAAAGCGCAACGTGGACACATCCCATTTTTTGAAAGAAAACAGAGGTGTTTTTTGCAAAGTGCCTACCTGTAGATTTTGGCTTCTAGCTCAGCCGGCACCTAGGGAAACCTACCAAACCTGTGCATTTCTGAAAACTAGAGACCTAGGGGAATCCAAGATGGGGTGACTTGTGGGGCTCGGACCAGGCTCTGTTACCCAGAATCCTTTGCAAACCTAAAAATTTGGCTAAAAAAACACGTTCCTCACATTTCTGTGGCAGAAAGTTCTGGAATCTGAGAGGAGCCACAAATTTCCTTCCACCCAGCGTTCCCCCAAGTCTCCCGATAAAAATGATACCTCACTTGTGTGGGTAGGCCTAGCGCCCGCGACATGAAATGCCCCAAAGCGCAACGTGGACACATCCAATTTTTTGAAAGAAAACAGTGCCTACCTGTGGATTTTGGCCTGTAGCTCAGCCGGCACCTAGGGAAACCTACCAACCCTGTGCATTTTTTAAAACTAGAGACCATGGGGAATCCAAGATGGGGTGACTTGTGGGGCTCTGACCAGGTTCTGTTACCCAGAATCCTTTGCAAACCTAAAAATTTGGCTAAAAAAACACCCTTTCCTCTCATTTCGGTGACAGAAAGTTCTGGAATCTGAGAGGAGCCACAAATTTCCTTCTACCCAGCGTTCCCCCAAGTCTCCCGATAAAAATGATAGCTCAATTGTGTGGGTGGGCCAGGTGCCTGCAACAGAATAAGGCCCAAAACTTGAAGAGATAGAGGGGATAGCACAGCGAGTTTATAAGGGCATATTCTTTTATACATCTTTAGACGGACTCTGCTTTGGGGACCCACATAAGTGAGGTGTCATTTTACTTGGGAGACTGAGGGGAAAACTGGGGAGTAGGAATTTTGTGCTGGAGTGGTGATCCTACTAAGAAAAGTCAGGAAAATATGCCTTTTTATGCAAATTTTGAGGTTTACAGAGGAGTCTGGGTAAGAAAATGTTGGGGGAGCCACGCAAGCCACACCTCCCTGGACTCCTTGGGGTGTGTAGTTTTAAAAAATTTCTGGGTTTTGTACGTTTCCCTAAATGAAGGCCGCACCCAGGACCAAAAACATAGATGGGCCCTCCCCCCCAAACACAGGTATTTTTGTAATATATCATTTTGATGAGTGCACATACATCCGTGATGTGCCAAACACTAAAATTGTGAAAAGAAACACACTTAGGTTATTTGAAGAAGACCCCTCACCCACCAACCAAGTTGGTGGCATGCTTCATCATCGGGGTCCCACCCGAGGCACCTAGTGTGTCACAGGTGTGCTGCGACGCCTGATTACAGCGGAGTAGGTTTTGTCATTTTTACCACACATACTGGTTGGATTTGGCACAAGGGTGAGTGATGGTTCAGTGGATCAAATTTTATTAACAAGAGATTTCACAAAAATGAAATGCACTGTTAATAACTGAATGGCAAAAAACTGAACCAATGACTCACAGCTCGTGAGCTGTAAAGCCGTGACAAGGCACCAACCGCTTTACAGTCCATTCACACACCTTTCATACATGACCCGCACAAGACCATTCACACCGCCAGCCACGGGCCCAGCACATTACAACACTCACATCGACAGACCGTGCCACTCAAGGGCCCATCACTTACATACGCCCACATGCCTGATACAAGAATCACACCAGCTGATGGGAGTGTGGACTGGCGTTTGGCTGGCACCGCCAGCCAAGTGCCACCCCACGCACGCCGCCAGCCAACCGCCACCCCACGCACGCCGCCAGCCAAGCGCCACCCCACGCACGCCGCCAGCCAAGCGCCATCCCACGCACACTGCCAGCCAAGCGCCATCCCACGCACACCATCACTTTTTTTGTTTATAAACAACAAAGAAACCACTAATTATAAAATAAGCACAGAACTACAAACACAAAAGCTCTAACTAAATACGACAGAGATGCCAACCGTGAAACATATGAAAATATAAAACAGACAGCGTACGCTCACGGTATTTCCCAGAATTTATTTTGGGTATGGTAACTTCTATAACAGCTGGGCACACACAGCCCAGGCTTTGAAGGGCATTCGGGGCAGTACATCCGGCTCTCCCTCCGGATTAATCTCCGGGCACATACTCTACATTTCTTTGTGGGCAAGTCTTTTTTGGGAGTGGGAGGAATGTGATCTGGAAAGTGCTGATCTTTCAATCTAGCCACATCCTCCACCACTTCTACTCTAGGAACTCTTGCCGGTTCCACCACAATAAGGCTTTCTATCACCGACTCCTGAAATTTAACAAATGTCATCCTTGACTCAGGTGAACAATCCTTGTATACAATAAAGGCATTAAAAGTTGCCAAATGAAATAAATGTAGGGCCAACTTTTTATACCGCACATAAGACTTACGAAGAGCAGTGTAAGGTTCCAACCTCTGATCTACTCTGTCAACACCACCCATGTGCCTATTGTAGTCCAAAATGCACGCAGGTTTGCGCACTTCCGCAACCTGACCCCAAACAGGCACAGGGGAAGTACTCTCATCATGGATGGTCGATAGCATGTACACATCCCTCCTGTCTGAAAATTTCATAGCTAGCAGCTCATTATTCCACAAGGCACTGCACTGTCCCCTCACAAGTTTCTTACAGAGAAGCTCCCTTGGATAGCCTTTCCGGTTAGAATGGATTGTGCCACAAGCAACAGTGTCCACTCTAAACAACTCCTTGAACAACTGCACTCCAGTGTAGAAATTATCTACGTACAAATGGTGAGCTTTGTTAAACAGCCGTCTAGCCAGTTCCCACACAATTCTTTCGCTAACTCCAAAAGTGGCCGGACAACCAGGCGGGTCAATATTGGAATCCCTACCAGTGTAGACCCGGAAATTATACACATATCCTGTACTGCTTTCTGACAGCAGATACAATTTAATCCCATACTGTGCCCTCTTACTAGGAATGTAGTGCTTAAAAACTAAACGCCCCTTGAAAAGGACCAAAGACTCGTCCACACTTCTCTCTTTGCCTGGAACATAGACCTCTGAAAACCGATCCACAAAATGATCAAGGACAGGCCTAATCTTAAAAAGACGGTCACAATCAGGGTGATCTCATGGCAAGGCTAAAGCATTGTCTACAAAATGCAGCATACGAAGAAGCAAATACCGATTACGTGTCATAGTTGCAGGACATATAGCAGTTGCCATCAAGGGACTAGTAGACCAATAAGAAGCCAGTGACGGCTTCCTGATCAACCCCATCAAAAAAGACAAACCTAAAAACCTTTTCATCTCTTCCAGATATGTGGGAACCCACTGAGTAGCTCTAGAGTGAGGCTTAAGTCTGGCAGCGTTGTCCCACAAATATTACTCTGCATACACATTTGTCTACTCCACAATCTCTTCCAAAAATACATCGTCCATAAACAAGTGAAAGAAATGGACAGGCAAAAAGTTTTCCGTATTAACTCTACACCCTGGGAGACCAGTAAATGCAGGTAACTGTGGCTGCTCCATGCTTGGGGCAATCCAGGTGTCAGGTCTTCTAATGGGAAACCCTTCAGCCCCAGGCTGCTGCACTCTTGGCACATCAATGTCCTCCTCTACAACAGGCCCTTCATCTGCACTGAGAGTAGCTTCCTCATCAGAAGAATACTCTCGGACAGAAAACTCACTTCCAGAATCTCCTGCTTCCTCCTCTGCCTCAGATGCAGAGTCAGTGTCGTAATCATGGTCTGAAGACGACTCAAAGAGCATGCGAACAACCTGCTGAGTGGTCACTTTGCGGCTAGCTATGATCCTCACTAACAACAAATGGATTGCCAACAACAACTAGCACTAAAATAAGTAATAAACAAAGTGTAGATTTATCACAAAGAGTTATGTACTACAAAAAACTATACCACTCACTTGCCTGAAAAGGCTACTCACCAAGCAACTACTCTGCACAGACACAGCAGTCACCAATGATATCCCACTAAAAAGAAAAAAGAAAAAAGCAAATTAGACATATGACAACACAAACATCACTGTGCTCAAATCTAAGGACAATGCAAACACACAATACTGCATTTAGTACACCACCTACAAACATGTCATTCATGCATGTCAACAATACTCCTTAGGAGTAAATTGCTTTCACTTACCTAAAAAATGCAACTATGCAAACCGCAGGACAACTACTGCCAAAACCGCAAAGATCCACAGCAAAGGAAGCAAAAGCGTTGAACTAGAAGAAAAAGAAGAAATAAATTGTTATAATCACAAATACTTCGCCAGTTGACAAACACCCCACCACCAAGAACTTAGAAGTTGTCCCTGGTACCTAAGTGGATCCTGCCCCCCTCGGGGGTAGATGGGCGTAAAGAAATTGGCCAATCTGCTCCCAAGGGGGGCAGAAATGGCCAATACGAACTTTCCCCACTTTAGGGGGGCGACCGTTGCCCAAGGGGTCGCCCCCAAAATACAGAGACAAAACAAAATCCCTGGTGTCTAGTGGTTTTCGGAAAGGACTCACCTCTTGGGTCCTTTCCCCACGACACGCTGGAAGCAAATGGCTTCCAGCGCGCCCGGCAACACTTGATTACGTCGGCGCGATGTGCGTGCGCTGACGTCATCGGATTGCCAGGGGGGGGGAGGGTCGGGGGTGGAAGAGGAAGGTCTTCCCCTTCCGTCCCTGCCTTGGGGGGTGGGGGGGGCGCGCTAGCGCTCCCCCAAGTTCCCCTGTGCCTTGGACGAGGTGACCTCGTCCAAGGCACAGGGGAACTGTAGCCTTGGACGAGGTCACCTCGTCCAAGGCACAGAACCGGTTAAATATAAAATATTTGTATTTCTTTTTTTTATTTTATTTTTAAACAATTGACTTCTGCATTGGGACAGCCAGTCCGCAGACCATATTTTCATCAGAGTGCACATTCTTTTGACCCCCGTTGCCCAGCCAGTCCCTTCACCTTACTCCTTCACCCTGTTGGTTCATGAACAGGCTCCCTTCCCTACAATAACTTCTATTGACGGAGCCCTTCACCCTCTGTGCTCTATAATACCCACAGGCCATGATTCTGTGTCTCCTGTCCTTCCTCACTTAGTCTGTTGTGCTCCCTCCAACTTCCACATTTTTTCAGACTTTCCCTAGACACCCCCAGCTGATATAGACCACTCTGTCTGCTTCAGCGGTATACTGTTTTTTGGCTGGAAGCTGTTGTGATACCTAGCTATGTCCATTTTCACTACAATAAAGCGGAGACTGCAGAACAACAGTTAAACATTGTAAGGTCCACTTCACAAGGGTTGCCCAATAGCATGAACTGTGATGGTACTGTTAGTGTTTAACACTGCTTCTAGGCCATTAACAATTATGGTTCAGTATTTGGTAATGCGGGGACACTCCCAGAGTGTGTGCACAAGAGTGCCTTGTGCTGTCTTGCATTTGAGACATAAAGAGCTTCCTCCCTAACCATTTCAAAAAGCCTTCTTCTGTTGTAGTATACTCTGTGTAAGATCTTAAGTGACACTTAAACTTTTCACTACTACATTTGCCTGCCAGTAGATGATGTTTTGCAGATCTGTGCCAATGTTGTTCCGCTCATGAAGTAAGGTGCACGCTAATGTCCGTCCTTTCTTTCCCCATGTTCAGATGTGGATCTGGAGATACTTCTTGGTCTTAGATGAGACACTTTTTCTCCAAAATTAGTCTAAATCCACTTTGCAAGGGAAATGTCACCTGCTAAAACAGGGTTTACTCTTTATAGGGGCAGTTGGAAACAGATGCCTGGACGGACCTGCATGAAGTCTGTTTCTAGTGCCAAGGGTGGGACTATGACTCCAGGGTCTGTGGAGACTGCGTTTGTATCCACCCAAAAGCTATAGGGGAACACAGACAAACTTTACATTACCAAGCAAAGAAGACTACTGAATGCCTTTCTGCAACAGCCTCGCCTGCCCGATTTCTGAAGCTCAGGAACAACCTGCCCCAATGCGTGCTAGTGGCACTGGGTTGGGCCAGGAGTGTGGTACATGGAATTCCTTTACATAAGTATCTGTCCTTCGATGAAGCTGCCACTTTTTGAGGGTCTTCTGTCAAAGCAGCAGGGCAGGTTGTTGCACCTGGGCCTGCATACTTTGCATTTTCATACTTTAAGATTGAGCGGCGACAAGTGACTTCTTTTAAACTGCTCCCTGAGTTCTTTGATGTCATTCTGGTGGTAAGGCATCTCTCCACTGCCGTTTTGCTATTTGTCTTGTTCATAGCCCAGCTAGTATTTTTTTTTTTTATCACTGGTAAGGGCTACGTCTCTGCGCTTTCAGCCTTCTCATGGTTCCCAGATCAGCCTTTATTATTTAAATTAATAGTTGTGATGAGGTTTTGAAAGGTTTGCATCGCTTTTTCCCCTTCAGAACACTTGGTTATGGCCGAGTGGGACTTGAACTTAGTTCTCGTGTTTTTGATGTGCACCACTTTTTAGCTGCTACACAGTTGTACCTTTAAACCTCTAACATTAGTCTCTCATCGCCATAACATTCACTAGACGTTTGAGAAATCTTCAGATGCTCTGTGTTAATCCACCTTACACCACCTCTTACCTGATAAATTAGTGATGAGGACCTGAGACACTCTTTATTTTTTTGAAAGTGGTCTCTCCTTTTCACTTTGGTCAGACCATCACCCGTCCGGCATTGTTTGCTCCACTCGTTCTGTGTCGTTTGAACCCTAAAAGAGCACTGAAGTTTTATATCAGTCAGATCAGTGAGAAGGGTGTCCAATTACTTTGTGGGGTTTTCCAAGGCAAACAAGTATAAGCCAGTGCAAAAATGAATCATTTCCTGATTAATTGTTCTCTTCATAAAGAGCTTCCATGCACTGGCTAAGAAACAGTCTCCAGAACGCTTACTGGTTCATTCCACAAGGGCCAAAGCTGCTACCACTGCGTTAGCAGGTGGAGTGCCTGTGCTGGATGACCGTCGGACAGCCATGTGGGCTTTGGTGCGCACCTTCATTAAGTACTTCTGTCTTGACTGTCAGAATCATTGAGAGGTGCATTTTGATAGTCGTTTCTGCAGGACCTTTTGGTACAAGCCAGTTCAGACTCACTGCCCTGGGCAGTGTGGATCAGGTATCTATTCACAAGGTGAGGAATCTGCTGTTAGAAGTATGCTTCAGAAGAACAAGTTACTTACCTTTGGTAATAATCTTATTGGTGGATACTCTAGCTGCAGGTTCTCCAGGCACTCCTGCTTCCCTAGTCTGTGAACTATACTGTTTCCATCTAAACCAGACCTGCTCTAGGGAGCTGCAAGTTGTCATACCAATTGGCTGTGGCCTTTGTATCTGAGGGCGGCGACAGCCTAGAAAGAAACTGACGTTAGAGCGCCTGGTTGGCCCTTATATTCTGTTCTGTATACCTCTTTCAGAGTGGAACTACTTTGGTGTGGAGCAGCACAATGTCACCTACCAATGCAGATGTTTTGCTGAAAGATTTTCAGATCCTGTCTGACTGCCTGGGAAGCATTCACAAGTTGAGGAACCTGCAGTTAGAGCATCCACCAGAAAGATTGTTACTCAAAGTAACATGTTTGTTTCTACATTGCACTAGCATCTCTGATAGTCATACATTATTTAAAAGTTCTCTGCTGCTTGTGGGGACCCAGCAACACTTTTATATCTAAATACATATCAGTGGGTGAAGAGTTAAACACCTTCTAGAGCTTATCAAAGGCAATCTTTTCCAAATGTTAAGGCTTTGTTGTGTTTTTTTTGTTGCTTTTAAATACATTGCACAACATGCATTGAGGTAATTTATTAGCATAAGTTAGAAGTTGTTGCCTAACAGTCTGAGAAAATGAGGAAACATGCAGCATGACAGGCTTAACGTGTGAGAGCCAAAAAGCACCCGGCCTTTTAAAGGATCAAGGGTCTTCCATATCCCAAGAGTCCTAGTACTGTCAGATACTTCATAGGGTCTGTTTTAGTTTAGTTTTATGTGAGTAGATTCTCAGAACACACTGTATGAATTTACCACCAATTTTTGTGAGGAATTTCTCTCAGAATTGTCTAATTTTGTTTTTCATTTGACTTTTTAACATCAAATAAATCTGTTTAGTTGTTTGACCTTTTCTCCTGTTCACTTGCCTTACGTTTTTTTGTTGAGTGCTTTTGCTGTGCTAGAAAAAGAGGCTGCTTTCATCCTTCAAATAAACCAAATAGAACCTTGCTTTCCAGTCATAGGTCACTTTGTGCATATATACAAGATGAACATTTGTGTTTTATTTATATATATATATATATATATATATATATATATATATGTTCGATGGCATGTGTAGCTGCAGATACACATGCTGTGCATTATCCTGCCATCTAGTGTTGGGCTCGGAGTGTTACAAGTTGTTTTTCTTCGAAGAAGTCTTTTCGAGTCACGAGACCGAGGGACTCCTCCCTTTCGGCTCCATTGCGCATGGGCGTCGAGTACATCTTAGATTGTTTTCTTTCTGCCATTGGGTTCGGACGTGTTCCTCTTCGCTCTGTATTTTGGTTCGGAAAAGATAGTTATCCATCGGAAAATTTGACGGTATTGTTTGCGCTCTGTATCAGGTTAGTACTAGCACATCGACACCGAAGAAAGAAGAGCTCCGGCGGTACTTCGGGGCTTCCACTCCTCGGCGGGGCCTGGTCGGCCCGACCGCGTCCATCTTCAAACCTCATGGACCGGACCCCCTTCCGCTTCTGCCCCAACTGCCACGCTGAGTATCCTTATACAGACCAACACTTGGACTGTAATCTGTGTTTATCCCCCGAACACAAATAGGATACTTGCGAGGCCTGTCGGGCATTTCGATTCAAGAAAACACGGAGGGATCGAAGAGCAAGAAGACTCCAGCGTCGACACCGGCCGGACACACAGACGTCAAAGAAGAGGAGAGATTCTCCATTCGAGACTCGTCCGAGACCGACCAGCCGAAGACGCAACAAACCGTGAGTAAACCAGCCCCAGTAAAAACTCACACAAAAATAATGAAGGCCAAGGGGACCACACCGCCAACAGGCCATGGCTTAACCCGAAAACACGGTGACCAAACATCGGCACCGAAAAAGGCCTCCCAGCAGCCGAAGGCATCCGACTCCGGTTGAGATACCGGCTCCGAACAGACTCTGCACCGAGAGTTAGGCACCCTGAAAGTCAAAAAGGTTTCCTCGGAGCCAAAAAAGACTATTGAAAAGATTTCGGTGCCAAAACATGCGGCCTCGGAGCCGAAACAAGGCTCCTATACAGAAGGACAAGACCTTTCAAAACAATTACAAGGTCACCGTTTTGGACAAGAACTGGGCATGGGAGAGCCAGACCATACCCAGAGGAGGCTGCATATACAAAAGGGTACGGGGAGAATCAGAACTCTTCCTCCAATAAAGATGAAGCGCAAGCTCGCATTCCAGGAGGCGGAAATGCAGCCAAAGGCGAAAGTGGCTAAAGAAAAGACACCACCACGTTTCTTGCCACAGCAGTCGCCAACACAATCGCCACATCTGTCCCCAGTAGCAACACCCCCAATGATGCAATCACCAACACACACAGGGATGAGCCAAGATGACCCGGATGCATGGGATTTGTATGATGCACCGGTCTCTGACAATAGTCCTGATTACTACCCGGCAAGGCAGTCACCACCTGAGGACAGCACCGCCTACATGCAGGTGGTTTCAAGGGCAGCTACATTTCATAATGTAGCATTGCATGCAGAGCCCATAGAGGACGATTTTCTGTTCAACACCCTCTCATCTACGCACAGCCAATACCAAAGCTTGCCAATGCTGCCAGGCATGCTAAAACACGCCAAACAGGTGTTTCAGGAACCGGTCAAAGGCAGAGCCATCACGCCTTGGGTGGAGAAAAAATATAAACCTTCCCCTAGCGACCCTGTGTATATCACACAACAGTTAACTCCTGATTCGATGGTAGTAGGAGCAGCCCGGAAAAGGGTGAACTCTCAAACTTCTGGAGATGCACCACCGCCCGACAAAGAAAGTCGGAAATTCGATGCAGCAGGCAAGAGGGTGGCAGCACAGGCAGCCAATCAATGGCGAATTGCCAATTCGCAAGCTCTGTTGGCACGATACGACAGGGCACATTGGGATGAAATGCAACATCTCATTCAGCCCCTTCCCAAAGAGTTCCACAAACGTGCCCAACAGGTTGTTGAGGAGGGCCAAGCTATCTCGAACAACCAAATAAGGTTGGCTATGGACTCAGCAGACACGGCGAGGACAGTGAACACTGCAGTAACCATTCGGAGACATGCATGGTTACGAACCTCTGGATTTAAGCCAGAAATCCAGCAGGCTGTGCTGAATATGCCTTTCAACGAACAACAATTGTTTGGGCCGGAGGTGGATACAGCGATAGAAAAACTGAAAAAAGACACGGACACGGCCAAAGCCATGGGCGTGCTCTACTCCCCACAGAGCAGAGGCACTTTTAGGAAGCCACACTTTAGAGGGGGGTTTCGGGCCCAAACGACAGAGCCTTCCACCTCACAAGTCAGACCCACATATCAGGGCCAGTATCAGAGGGGAGGTTTTCGAGGACAATACAGAGGTGGACAGTTCCCTAAAACAAGAGGGAAATTCCAAAGTCCAAAAACCCCACAAACCAAACAGTGACTTCAATGTCACAGACCCCCACCACACAACACCAGTGGGGGGGGAGACTTACAGATTATTACCACAACTGGAAACACATAACTACGGACACGTGGGTCCTAGCCATTATCCAACATGGTTATTGCATAGAATTCCTACATTTGCCACCAGATGTGCCTCCAAGGGCACACAATATGACCAAACAACACTTAGACCTGTTACAACTAGAAGTCCAAAATTGTTACAAAAAGAAGCAATAGAACTAGTACCCAACCATCAAAAAGGAACAGGTGTTTACTCCCTGTATTTCCTAATTCCAAAAATAGACAAAACACTGAGACCCATATTAGACCTCAGAACACTGAATCTTTACATCAAATCAGATCACTTTCACATGGTGACACTTCAAGACGTGATTCCCTTGCTCAATGTCAACATTAGATCTCAAGGATGCTTATTTCCACATACCCATACATCCTTCACACAGGAAATACTTAAGGTTTGTAATCCAAGGAGTGCATTACCAATTCAAGGTCTTACCTTTCGCCATAACAACAGCCCCAAGGGTATTAACAAAATGCTTTGCAGTAGTAGCCGCTCACATCAGGAGACAGCACATGCACGTATTCCCTTACTTAGACGATTGGTTAATAAAAACCAGCACTCAGCAACAGTGTATTTTACACACAAATTACTTTATAGAAACCCTACACAAACTAGGGTTCTCTCTAAACTACCAAAAATCACATCTGCAACCGTGTCAAATACAACAATACTTAGGAGCAACAATCGACACACAAAAGGGATTTCCACTCCAAGTCCACAAAGGGTACAAACCTTCCAAAATGTAATTTTAAACATGTCTCTAAACCAACACTATCAAGTGAGGTTTGTAAAGAAACTCCTAGGCATGATGTCTTCATGCATAGCCATTGTCCCAAACGCAAGACTACACATGCGGCCCTTACAACAGTGCCTAGCAACACAATGGACACAAGCACAGGGTCAACTTCAAGATCTAGTGTTGATAGACCGCCAAACACACTTCTCGCTTCAATGATGGAATCCTATAAATTTAAACCAAGGGCGGCCATTCCAAGACCCAGTGCCTCAATATGTGATCACAACAGATGCTTCCATGATGGGGTGGGGAACACACCTCAAACAGCACAGTATACAGGGACAATGGGACGTTCAACAAAGGCAACTGCATATAAATCATTTAGAACTGTTAGCAGTGTTTCTAGCATTAAAAGCATTTAATCCACTAATAGTCCGCAAACACATTCTTGTCAAAACAGACAACATGACAACAATGTATTACCTAAACAAACAAGGAGGGACACACACATCACAACTGTGTCTCTTAGCACAAAAGATTTGGCATTGGGCGATTCACAATCACATTCGCCTAATAGCACAGTACATCCCAGGGATTCAAAACCAGTTGGCCGACAATCTGTCGAGATCACCAACAAACACACAAATGGGAAATTCATCCCCAGATACTACAAACTTACTTTCTACGCTGGGGAACACCAGAAATAGACCTATTCGCAACAAAAGAAAACGCAAAATGCCAAAACTTCACGTCCAGGTATCCACACCCTCAGTCCAAGGGCAATGCGTTATGGATGAGTTGATCAGGGATATTTGCTTACGCTTTTCCCCCTCTCCCACTCCTTCCTTATCTAGTAAACAAATTGAGTCAAAACAAACTCAAACTAATACTAATAGCACCAACCTGGGCCCGTCAGCCATGGTATACAACACTACTAGACCTGTCAGTAGTACCTCATATCAAACAGACCAGATCTGTTAACTCAACACAAACAACAGATCAGACACCCAAATCCAGCATTGTTCAATCTAGCAATCCGCCTCCTGAAGTCTTAGAATTTGGACATTTAGACCTTACACAAGAATGTATGGAGGTCATTAAACAAGCTAGAAAACCTACTACAAGACATTGTTACGCAAACAAATGGAAAAGATTTGTTTATTACTGCCATAATAATCAAATTCAACCACTACATGCTTCCGCCAAAAATATTGTAGGCTACTTATTACACTTACAAAAATCTAAACTAGCATTTTCTTCTATTAAAATACATCTCACTGCAATATCTGCCTATCTGCAGATTACACATTCAACATCTCTCTTTAGAATCCCAGTCATCAAAGCATTTATGGAGGGTTTAAAAATGAATCATACCCCCGAGAACCGAACACCACCGGTTCCCTCGTGGAACCTTAATATTGTATTAACGCGACTCATGGGTCCACCATTTGAACCCATGCACTCTTGTGAGATGCAATGCTTAACCTGGAACGTAGCCTTCCTAATAGCTATCACATCTCTTAGAAGAGTAAGTGAAATACAAGCATTTACTATACAAGAACCCTTTATACAAATACATAAACATAAAGTGGTTCTCCGTACAAATCCCAAATTCTTACCAAAAGTTATATCACCGTTCCACCTAAACCAAACAGTGGAACTCCCAGTTTTTTTTCCAAAACCAGACTCAGTAGCTGAAAGAGCCTTACATACTTTAGACATTAAAAGAGCACTTATGTATTATATTGATAGAACAAAACAGTTTCGCAAAACAAAACAATTGTTTGTAGCCTTCCAAAAACCTCATGCTGGAAATCCAATATCCAAACAAGGCATTGCCAGATGGATAGTGAAATGTATTCAGACCTGCTATATTAAAGCAAAAAGAGACCTACCTATTACGCCAAAGGCGCACTCCACTAGGAAGAAAGGCGCCACAATGGCCTTTCTAGGAAATATACCTATGACAGAAATCTGTAAGGCAGCCACATGGTCTACGCCTTATACATTCACAAAACATTACTGTGTAGATATGTTAACAACACAACAAGCCACAGTAGGACAGGCTGTATTATGAACATTATTTCAGACAACTTCAACTCCTACAGGCTAAGCCACTGCTTTTGGGGAGATAACTGCTTACTAGTCTATGCACAGCATGTGTATCTGCAGCTACACATGCCACTGAACGTAAAATGTCACTTACCCAGTGTACATCTGTTCGTGGCATGGGACGCTGCAGATTCACATGCGCCCTCCCGCCTCCCCGGGAGCCTGTAGCCGTTATAAGTTGATGAAACTTTACATTTGTAATTTGTAAATATAGACTATTTGTATATACATTATGTACATACATACTTACTCCATTGCATGGGCACCTTTACTATATACACAACTCCTACCTCACCCTCTGTGGGGAAAACAATCTAAGATGAAGTCGACGCCCATGCGCAATGGAGCCGAAAGGGAGAAGTCCCTTGGTCTTGTGACTCGAAAAGACTTCTTCGAAGAAAAACAACTTGTAACACTCCGAGCCCAACACTAGATGGCAGGTTAATGCACAGCATCTGAATCTGCAGCGTCCCATGCCACGAACAGATGTACACTGGGTAAGTGACATTTTCCATATATATATGTGTGTGTGTGTATATATGTGTGTGTATATATGTGTGTGTATATATGTGTGTATATATATATATATATATATATATATATGTGTGTGTGTTCAATGGCGTATGTAGCTGCAGATACACATGCTGTGCACTGTTCCTGCCATCTAGTGTTGGGCTCGGAGTGTTACAAGTTGTTTTTCTTCGAAGAAGTCTTTTCGAGTCACGGGACCGAGTGACTCCTCCCTTTCGGCTCTATTGCGCATGGGCGTCGACTCCATCTTAGATTGTTTGTTTTCTTTCCGCCATCGGGTTCGGACGTGTTCCTCTTCGCTCCGTATTGCGAATCGGGAAAGTTAGCTAAGTATCGAAAATTCGTCGGTATTGTTCTCGGTCGGTACCGGTTTAGTTCTAGGGTATCGGCACCGACATCAAGACGCTTCGGCGGCCCTTCGGGGCTTCCACTTTTCATCGAGGCCGAGTTGGCCCGACCACACCCGTCGTCCAAGTTTAATGGACCGGACCCCCTTCCGTTTCTGTCCTAAGTGTCACGCAAAGTATCCTTATACAGACCAGCACCGGGTCTGTAACCTGTGTTTGTCGTCCGAACACAGAGAGGATACTTGTGAAGCTTGCCGAGCGTTTCAGTCGAAGAAAACCTTGAGAAATTAACGCGCAAGAAGACTACAAATGGCGTCGAAGCCGAAACAAGATCTCGACGTCGAGGAGGAAGAAAGAATTTCCATCCAAGAAACGGAGTTGGATGAATCCGACGGTGAAAGACCCTCAACGGTGCAACAAACTGAGTTTGTTGCACTCCCCCAATAGGAATAGGGATGTGCCCCCCTCTCCTCTGGGAGGAGACACAAAGAGGGTTTAGCCACCCTCAAGGATAGTAGCCATTGGCTACTGACCCCCAGATCTAAACACACCCCTAAATGGAGTATTTAGGGGCGACCCGGGAACCCAGGAAATCAGATTCCTGCAACCTGAGGAAAGAAGGAGGGCTGCTGACCTGAAGGCCCCGTAGAGATGACGGAGACACCAACTGACTTGACCCCAGCTACCGGCCTGTCTCCAGACTCAAAGAACCTGCACAGCGACGCATCCGACGGGACCAGCGACCTGTGAGGACTGCCCTGCACCTAAAGGATCAAGAAACTCCCGAGAACAGCGGCACTGTTCAGAAACTGGAACAACTTTGCAACTTTGAAACAACTTTTAAAGAGACTCTGTAGGAAGTTGGCTCTGTATATACTATTTCAAAGTAAGAAATAGTGTGCACAGAGTCCAAGGGTTTCCCTTAGAGGTAAGATAGTGGCAAAAATAGATAATTCTAATGCTCTATTTTGTGGTAGTGTGGTTGAGCAGTAGGCTTATCAGAGGGTAGTGTTAAGCATTTGTTGTACACACACAGGCAATAAATGAGGAACACACACTCATAGACTTACTCCAGGCCAATAGGTTTTTATATAGAAAAATAATTTTTCTTAGTTTATTTTAAGAACCACAGGTACAAGATTTACAAGTAATACTTCAAATTAAAGGTATTTCACTCTGGTATTCTAGGAACTTTGAATAATCACAATAGCATGTACAGTTTTGACAAAAATGGCAATAAGCGGTTTTAAAAGTGGACACACTGCAAAAATCAACAGTTCCTGGGGGAGGTAAGTAATTGTTAAGTTCACAGGTAAGTAAAACACTTACAGGGTTCAAAGTTGGGTCCAAGGTAGCCCACCGTTGGGGGTCAAGGCAACCCCAAAGTTACCACACCAGCAGCTCAGG
This sequence comes from Pleurodeles waltl, assembly GCF_031143425.1. NCBI lineage: Eukaryota > Metazoa > Chordata > Amphibia > Caudata > Salamandridae > Pleurodeles > Pleurodeles waltl. Next base: position 29,176,451 of record NC_090445.1, on the reverse strand, counting down.
GCTGGTCAGGTGCAGAGGTCAAAGAGGTGGCCAAAACACATAGGCTTCAATGGAAACAGGGGTGCCCCGGTTCCAGTCTGCCAGCAGGTAAGTACCCACGTCCTCGGAGGGCAGACCAGGGGGGTTTGTAGGGCACCGGGGGGGGGACGCAAGCAGGCACAGAAAGTACACCCTCAGCGGCACAGGGGCGGCCAGCTGCAGAGTGCAAACAGGCGTCTGGTTTTGTATTGAAAGCAATGGGGAGACCCGGGGGTCTCTTCAACGATGCAGGCAGGCACAGGGGGGCTCCTCGGGGTAGCCACCACCTGGGCCAGGCAGAGGGCCGCCTGGGGGTCGCTCCTGCACTGGAGTTCGGTTCCTTCAGGTCCTGGGGGCTGCGGGTGCAGTGTTGGTTCCAGGCGTCGGGTCCCTTGTTACTGGCAGTCGCGGTCAGGGGGAGCCTCTGGATTTCCTCTGCAGGAGTCGCTGTAGGGGTTCAGGGGGGTCGTCTCTAATTACGCCGGGGAGTCGTCCCTGAGGTGTTTGTTTTCCGCAGGTCGAGCCGGGGGCGTCGGGTGCAGAGTGGAAAGTCTCACGCTTCGGGCGGGAAACGTGGAGTCTTTAAAGTTGTTTCTTTGTTGCAGTTTGTTGAACAGGGAAGCTATTCTCTGGAGCTTCTTGGTCCTTTGGATGCAGGGCAGTCCTATGAGGCTTCAGAGGCCACTGGTCCCTGTTGGATGCGTCGCTGTTGCAGTTTTCTTCGAAGTAGGGAGATAGGCCGGTGGGGCTGGGGCCAAATCAGTTGTCATCTCCGTCTTCACTGCAGGGCTTCAGGTCAGCAGTCCTTCTTCTTTAGGTTGCAGGAATCTATCTTCCTCGGTTCTGGGGGCCCCTAAATACTGAATTTAGGGGTGTGTTTAGGTCTGGGAGGGCTGTAGCCAATGGCTACTGTCCTTGAGGGTGGCTACACCCTCTTTGTGCCTCCTCCCTGTGGGGATTGGGGTGGGTGGGGGGAGGGGGGGGTGCACATCCCTAATCCTATTGGGGGAATTCTCCATCCACAAGATGAAGGATTTCTAAAAGTAAGTGTCACCTCAGCTCAGGACACCTTAGGGGCTGTCCTGACTGGGGGGGTGACTCCTCCTTGTTTTTCTCATTATCTCCTCCGGCCTTGCCGCCAAAAGTGGGGGCAGTGGCCGGAGGGGCGTGCATCTCCACTAGCTGGGATGCCCTGTGGCGCTGTAACAAAGGGGGGTGAGCCTTTGAGGCTCACTGCCAGGTGTTACAGTTCCTACAGGGGGAGGTGAGAAGCACCTCCACCCAGTACAGGCTTTGTTCCTGGCCACAAAGTGACGAAAGCACTCTCCCCATGTGGCCAGCAACATGTCTGGTGTGTGGCAGTCTGGCAAAAACTAGTCAGCCCACACTGGAAGTCTGGTATGTTTCCAGGGGGCATCTCTAAGATGCCCTCTGGGTGTATTTTACAATAAATTGCACACTGGCATCAGTGTGCATTTATTGTGCTGAAAAGTTTTCAGTGTAGCCATTATGGTGCTGTGGAGTTCGTGTTTGAAAGACTCCCAGACCATGTACTCTTATGGCTACCCTGCACTTACAATGTCTAAGGTTTTGCTTAGACACTGTAGGGGCATAATGCTCATGCACAAATGCCCTCACCTGTGGTATAGTGCACCCTGCCTTAGGGCTGTAAGGCCTGCTAGAGGGGTGACTTACCTATGCCACAGGCACTGTGAGGTTGGCATGGCACTCTAAGGGGAGTGCCATGTTGACTTAGTGTTTTTCTCCCCACCAGCACACAAGCTGTGAAGCAGTGTGTATGTGTTGAGTGAGGGGTCCCTAGGGTGGCATAAGACATGCTGCAGCCCTTAGAGACCTTCCCTGGCATCAGGGCCCTTGGTACCAGGGGTACCAGTTACAAGGGACTTACCTGAGTGCCAGGGTTGTGCCAGTTGTGGAGACAAAGGTACAGGTTAGGGAAAGAACACTGGTGCTGTGGCTTGGTTAGCAGGGTCCCAGCACATTTTCAAATCATAACTTAGCATCAGCAAAGGCAAAAAGTCAGGGGGTAACCATGCCAAGGAGGCATTTCCTTACAGACTCCACTTCCTGCCAGAAGCGTGAGTCTTGACACTCTGCACCCGAAGCCCCTGGCTCGAGTTTGGAGAAACGAACACCGCAGAGGACTCCCACGCGTCTCCAACTACGTGGACACCCTGAGTCGACCCCCTTGCTCCCCCACACCAATTCCTGCAGAGAGGATCCAGAGGCTTCCCCTGACCGCGACTGCCTGGTAACAAAGGAACCTGACGCCTGGACCAAGCACTGCATCCGCAGCCGCCAGGATCGAGAGGAACCTCCTACCAGTGCAGGAGTGACCAGCAGGCGGCCCTTACCCTAGCCCATTCGGTGGCTGGCCCGAGAAGCCCCCATGTGCCCTGCCTGCATCACCTAAGTGACCCCCGGTCCCTCCATTGCTTTCTATAGCAAACCTGACGCCTACTTTGCACACTGCGCCCGGCCACCCCTGTGCCACTGAAGGTGTGTTGTGTGCCTGTGTGTCGCCCCTCCCCAGTGCTCTACAAAACCCCCCCTGGTCTGCTCCCCGAGGACGCAGGTACTTACCTGTAAGCAGACTAGGACCAGAGCTCCCCTGTTCTTCATAGGCTCCTATGTGTTTTGGGCCCTCCTTTGACCTCTGCACCTGACCGGCCCTGTGTTGCTGGTGCTATGGCTTTGGGGTTGCATTGTACACCCAACAGTGGGCTGCCTATGCCCAGGAGACTGACTGTGTAAGTGCTTTACTTACCTGAGAAAACTAACCAAATTTACCTTCCCCAGGAACTGTTGATTTTTGCACTGTCCCCACTTTTAAAATAGCTTGTTGCCATTTTAACCAAAACTGTGTGTACTACTGTTTTATATCAAAGTTCTATAATTACCTGTGTGAAATACCTAGTATTTTATGTACCTCAAATCTTTAATCTTGTGGTTCTAAAAATAAATTAAGAAAATATATTTTTCTATATAAAAACTATTGTCCTGGAGTTAAGTCTTTGAGTGTTTGTTCCTCATGTTTTGCCTGCGTGTGTACAACAAATGCTTAACACTACCCTCTGATAAGCCTACTGCTCGCCCACACTACCACAAAATAGAGCATTAGTATTATCTAATTTTACCACCATCAGCCTCTAAGTGGAGCCCTTGGTCTCTGTGCACACTGTCTCTCACTTTGAGATAGTATATACAGAGCCAGCTTCCTGCATCCAGGATGATGTGTTGGTTTGGGGCGAGAACAAACAGCAACATGATAATATTTTAATGGAAGTATTGAGGAGATTAGAGGAAGCAGGTCTTACCTTTGGAATAGATAAGTGTAAATTTGGAGTAAAAGAAATAGAGTACCTAGAGCACTCTGAGTTATGAAGGAGTTAAACTTAAGCTTAATTTGATGAAATCGACTGAGAGGGCACCTTCCCAGAGGGACGAAGATCAGCTAAGATCACTTCTAGGTCTCCCGGAATATAATGCAATGTTTGTTCAACCTTTTACCAATAAGGTCCATGTGTAACGAGAATTGATTTAAAAAAATAAGGAGTAAAGTTTCAGTGGTCAGAAGAGTGCCAGAAAGCGTTTGATGAGATCAAATAATCTATTGTGAAAGCAGTAGAACTCAAGCCTTTTGACCCAAGTGACAAGACATTAATTTTGACAGATGACAGCAGTTATGGCCTGGTAGCACTCTGGTACAGGAGCATGAAGAAAGAGGAAGAGTGGTAGCTTTTGGATCATGCTCATTAAAAGGGGCAGAAAGCGCCTACTCCACTGTGGAAAAGGAGGCACTAGAGTATTGATCAGGGATCCAGCATTGTAGAGCTTATGTCTGAGGAGTAGCGTTTGAACTACTCAATGATCATAGACCATTAGTGGAGTTATTTTCTACAGCAGGTGCTGGAAGAGCCACCCCACGTACAGCCAAATGGTTATGTTGTCTTCAGGAATATATTTTCACAGTGAATTATGTCCCCAGAGTAAAAAACATCAATGCCGATTGTTTATCGAGGTTACTATTAGATGATGTGACAGTGGATAAGGATGAAGAATGGATGGTGGCAGAGATATCTGATGTGTGTACTGCCATTGGGGAAGATGAGTGGAAGGAGGCTATAAAGGCAGATACTAGTTAAATACAGATAACGTTAATGGAGTTATTACCAAGTGCTCAGAATGGGTAAAAAATAGAAGACTTGGAAATATTCAAGAATGTGTGGGATGAATTGTCTGTGGTAGACGATGTGGTAAGGAGGTGTGAAAAGTTGGTGATGCCAAAAGGGTTGCAGAAGAGATTGTTGAAATTATTACATGAAGGTCATGGTGGAATGTCGGCAATGAATAGGAAGGCAATGGTGGGATTCTTTGGTGGCCAAGGCTGGAAAACCAGATTGAGGGACACGTCTGAGAATGCATTTCCTATTATGTGCAGTGATAAATCACATTTTGTGCAAGAATCAAAAATGTATCCTGTGGCATTACCGGAAACTGCTTGGAAAAAAGTAGCAATGGGTATTTGTGGTCCTTTTTAATGGTTTAAGGTGAACCACAGATATGCTTTTGTAATGATGGATTATTTTTCAAAGTCGGGTGAAGTGGCGTTCATGAGAGAAGTGAAAACCAAAAATGTAATTACTGTGAGGACTTTTTCCACAGAGAAGCATGTCCCACAGAGATTTTGAGTGATAATGGCCCACAGTTTGTTTCAGAGAAATTAGTTTTGTTTAAAAATAAAAATGGGGAATTAAACACAGCAGAATTCCTATTTATCATCCGGGCGGAAATGTTTTTATTGAGCATTTTAACCGTATGTTGGGGGAGAACATACAGTTACCTTTAGCAAGCAGTAGATGTTGGAAAACACAAATCAAAAGATACGCTCTGGAGTTACAGAACTACTCTGCACTCAGTAACAAGGGAAACCCCTTTTTGTTTAACGAAAGGGAGGACACCGTGCACTGTGGCTTGTTGTAGGTGCCTGCATGGATGGGTAGGTCGGATCAACTAAAGGTTGATTAAAAGAAATTGAGAGATGAAGTGGAATTATATCAATCTGTACAAGCAAAGACACAATACCAGAATAATGAAGAATAAGAAGAAATTGGAAAAAGGAATGATTGTAAGGGTTTGTGTAGGAAAGACAGCAGGCATAAAAAAGGTGGTTCTAAGTGGTCTGAACCAAAAGAAGTAGTGAAAGTAAAGGGAAACAATGTTGGGTTGCCAAATGGGAAATGGTGGAACAGCAGGAGGGCGACTGTGTGTAATGAAGTGGAGTATGAGCAATGGTTTTGAACGGAGAATGAGAGGAAATGTCGAGAACCATGTAACAATAACAAGGAACCAATTGAAAGTAAGTTGAGTCACTGTGTTAAGGTGAAAGCAATAAATTACATATGCTGTTACATTTTTTTTTAATATGTAATTGAGGGGTATGTATTGTGTGGCGGAAGTATTTTTAAGTAACGGATATGTTACGTTGTAGGTTATATGTATATATGTGCATGTTTAATGGAACCTGCCTCTGCGTTACGGTCCTAGGGAGCTGAGCTACTACTGCTGGAATCCTGACTGTGGGTTCAAGGAGCCGAGAGCGGTCAGTTGCGGTTCATAACAGACCGGCCAGGGTCGGCCTAGTATCTAATAAGGTCTCCTTACTCGCAATTCACAGTGTTGTGTTGTCCCAAAGTGAATGAGTAGCATGGTTGTATAGTTCTCTGTTTTTGACGTAGCTTTGGTGGTACCCTTGGATTGTATGTGTTAAGAATATATTATAATAATATAGTAATTAAAAAAAAACACTTTTGCATGAATTTTGTTTATATTGAGTGGGAAACAAAATTGTTACTATGATGTTGGAGGCTGTAAATAACTGGCCGGCATGGTTATTTCTGATTTGATTTTTGCACTTACGCTGCTCCTTGCCATAGTTATACTCTACGTAGATTGAGTGCTGGGGACTCTTACCTAGTCCTTCCAGATTCTCATTGTTAACAAATATCAGAACATACATTAAAGGCAAACGAAAGCATCAGGCTTCAGGAGAAGCTGAAAGGCATTACTACAAAGTAGAAGAAAATGAGTTCCATTGCCGAACTGAAAGGCTGCTTTTTGCAGTTACTGCATCTTCATTCGTAAAGGCTAATAGAAAGGAACATTGATGGACAGAAACTGGAAACAGCCATTGTCATTCCTGACATCAGCATTTCTGTTTGATGTTGATGATAGATTCAACACCATTGTAAAATAAAACACTGACTTGTTCCCACAAGAGGACAGCTTATCCCTCCTCATGAAAACACCACCGATGTTTAGCTTCACGAAGTCTTCAGTAGTGAGATGCTCTTAGCCAACATCGCCACCTCAGTGGCCTTTGTTCCACTCTGTGTGTCTGCATTGCTTAATGTCTCACCAAATGCCTTCAGAAGATTCCTGCACATGCTTAGATCAATATAAAAATGTGTTAGCCCAAGACAAGGCTTAAACTCTCTTGATCATCATCCTGAACTACTGAGACCTCCTCAGTTTATTCCTCCAGCAGAGGAACCATTTCAGGTGTCATTACAGATTCCTCTACCATCCATTTCTCCAAAACCAAAGCCTGTTGTATCTAGAAAGTCTTCCATGTCTCAGATTATAGAAACTCCATGAAGTCCCAGGCATGCTCTGGCTTTATTAATTCTGTCTGTGTTTCTGCCTCCTCAAGCAAGAGCATTTGGATATGGATCACTCTTCTCAGAAGCACAGGTGGGAACAATCTTGTTTGCGGTCTACTACAAGAGCATATCACTAAAATAAGGACATAATGTCCTTTTACACCCTGACATCTATTACCAGCTCTCATATGAGGACTTCTTAGATGAACAACATAACTGCATTTCATAATGTTTTGGTCTGATGAGCAACAGAAAATCTTCTTTTGGAAGCTGCACAGACGTCCGCCTCCATTATTTTCAAATCCCTCCAGCCTATAATCTCACGTAAAACATTACTGTCTGTAGTAAAGGAAAAGTTGACAACTCCCATCTGTGGTGAAAATGGCAAACACCCTGCTTTCTAAGGAATTACAAGACTCCACATCAAGACCCTGCCTTTTTTTAAGTCAGAAATAATACCAGAGTCAATATTTCGGAAGTCAGGAGAATATATGCTTCAGCCTCTGAAACATTGATTCCTCTTTACAGCAAGATTTTAAGAGGATGGCTGAAGCTCAGAATAAGATGTGTGAAACAGCAACAACTTCTCTTTTAGGGTGCTGTGACCATGAATTATGTGACAGCCTTCTCAAATGCAGAAATGATCATGTTAAGAAAGCACAGACAAAACTTTGAAGAGTTAGTCTGAGGAGGAATTCTGCTTTGAAGTCAAGTAATCATTGTGGTGATTGACTATGCAGACCCAGTTGTGATAGGCACCGGCCATGGTATTATGCTGAACCGTTCTTTCTGCCCCTCACCACACTGAAGCCAGACTCTGTAGTGAAAATCCTCAGTCTTCCTTTCTCAGGCTCTGTTATCTTTGTCCAACACACTGAAAAGGAGCTGCAGACAACGAAAATGAATCTGATATTTAAAAAGGCTTTTGGATTGGAGGAAAACAATGTATTTTAATCACAGTACAGATAATGGGACCATTATACGTATTCTGGACAGGTTGTTCATCCCCTCACTGGTCTGATCAATCGCATTCGCAACATTTAAAAGGCAAGTGGTACTCCTACCAAACGAGGCAAGGGCCAAAAGCAAATCATTATTGCCCCATTCTGCCACTTCATCAGGCAGGCTCTTGTGTAGGAAAGTACCATCTTGCCTGGCATGTTATCCCCCATTTTCACTGTATGTATGTTAGTTTTTGCCCATGTATCACTGGGATCCTACCAGGCAGGACTCCAGTGCTCATAATGTATGCCCTGTATGTGTTCCCGGTGTGGTGCTTAACTGTATCACTGAGACTCTGCTAACCAGAACCTAAGTGTGTATGCTCTCTCTGCTTTCTAAAATTGTCACTGCAGGCTAGTGACAAATTTTACCAATTCTCATTGGCCACACTGGTACACCCATATAATTCCCTTGTATATGGTACTTAGGTACCCAGGGTATTGGGGTTCCAGGAGATCCCTATGGGCTGCAGCATTTCTTTTGCCACCCATAGGCAGCTCAGACAATTCTTACACAGGACTGCCACTGCAGCCTGAGTGAAATAACGTCCACGTTATTTCACAGCCATTTTTCACTGCACATAAGTAACTTATAAGTTACCTATATGTCTAACCCTCACTTGGTGAAGGTTAGGTGCCAAGTTTTAGTGTGTGGGCACCCTGGCACTAGCCAAGGTGCCCCCACATTGTTCAGGGCAAATTCCCCGAACTTTGAGAGTGCGGGGACACCATTACCTATGTGTAGCGTCACAATGGTAACTCCGAACATGGCCATGAAACCTGTCTAAGATCATGGAATTGCCCCCCAATACAATTCCATGACCCCGCCCACCCCCCCCCCACGGGTCTCTAGCACAGTACCCGGGTACTGCCAAACTGCCTTTCCGGGGTTTCCACTGCAGCTGCTGCCAACCCCTCAGACAGGTTTCTGCCCTCCTGGGGTCTGGGCAGCCCAGTCCCAGGATGGCAGAACAAAGGATTTCCTCTGAGAGAGGGTGTTACACCCTCTCCCGTTGGAAATAGGTGTGAAAGGCTGGGGAGGAGTAGCCTCCCCCAGCCTCTGGAAATGCTTTGATGGGCACAGATGGTGCCCATCTCTGCATAAGCCAGTCTACACTGGTTCAGGGATCCCCCAGCCCTGCTCTGGCGCGAAACTGGACAAAGGAAAGGGGAGTGACCACTCCCCTGACCTGCACCTCCCAGGGGAGGTGCCCAGAGCTCCTCCAGTGTGTCTCCAATGTGTCCCAGACCTCTGCCATCTTGGATTCAGAGGTGTTGGGGAACAATGGACTGCTCTGAGTGGCCATTGCCAGCAGGTGACGTCAGAGACCCCTCCTGATAGGTGCTTACCTCTCTTTGTAGCCAAACCTCCTTTCTTGGTAGCCAAACCTCCTTTTCTAGCTATTTAGGGTCTCTCCTCCGGGCTATTCCTCAGATAACGAATGCAAAAGCTCACCAGAGTTCCTCTGCACTTCCCTCTTCGACTTCTGCCAAGGATCGACCGCTGACTGCTGCAGGATGCAACAAAGTAGCAAGACGACTACTAGCAACATTGTAGCGCCTCATCCTGCCGGCTTTCTCGACTATTTCCTGGTGGTGCATGCTCTGAGGGCTGTCTGCCTTCACCCTGCGCTGGAAGCCAAGAAGAAATCTCCCGTGGGTCGACGGAATCTTCCCCCTGCCAACGCAGGCACCAAACTTCTGCATCACCGGTCCTCTGGGTCCCCTCTCATCCTGACGAGCGTGGTCCCTGGAACACGGGAGCTGGGTCCAAGTGTCTCCCACAGTCCAGTGGCCCTTCTGTCCAAACTTGGTGGAGGTAAGTCCTTGCCTCCCCACGCCAGACAGCAAACCTGTGTACTGCGTGATTTGCAGCTGCTCCGGCTTCTGTGCACTTCTCCAAGGATTCCTTTGTGCACAGCCTAGCCTGGGTCCCCAGCAGTCTGTCCTGCTGTGCTCAGCCCGCTGAGTTGGACTCTGAAGTCGTGGGACCCTCCTTTTGTTAATCTGAGTTCACAGATCTTCTAAGTGCCTGTTCCGGTACTTCTGCGGGTGCTGCCTGCTTCTGCGGGGGCTCTCGGAGTTGCTGAGTGCCCCCTCTGTCTCCTCCAAGGGGCGACATCCTGGTCCTTCCTGGTCCCCAGCAGCACCCAAAATCCTCAACCGTGACTCTTGCAGCTAGCAAGGCTTGTTTGCGGTATTTCTGCCTGGAAACACTTCTGCAACATCCAGCACGCCGTGGGACATCTTTCATCCAAAGGAGAAGTTCCTAGCTCTTTTCGTTGTTGCAGAATCTTTGGCTTCTTCCACCTGGAGGCAGCCCTTTTGCACCTTCATCCGGGGTTTAGTGAGCATATGCCCCCCTGGACTCTTTCGTGACTCTTGGACTTGGTCCCCTTCCTTTACAGGTCCTTAGATCCAGGAATCCATTTTCAGTGTTTTGCTGGTGCGTGTGGTTCTTGCAGAATCCCCTTTCACGACTATTGTGTCTTTCTGGGGCAGTAGGGTAACTTTAATCCTACTTTTCAGGGTCTTGGGGTGGGGTATCTTGGACACCCTTACTTTTTTCCTACAGTCCCAGCAACCCTCTACAACCTCCCATAGGTCTGGGGTCCATTCGTGATTTGCATTCCACTTTTGGAGTATATGGTTTGTGTTGCCCCTAGACCTATGTTCACCTATTGCATCCTTTTGTGATTCTACGTTGTTTGCACTACTTTTCTTACTGTTACTTACATGTTGGGTTTGTGTACATATAACTTGTGTATATTACTTACCTCCTAAGTGAGGGTATTCTCTGGGATACTTTTGGCATATTGTCACTAAAATAAAGTACCTTTATTTTTAGTAACTCTGTGTATTGTGTTTTCTTATGATATTGTGCATATGACACCAGTGGTATAGTAGGAGCTTTGCATGTCTCCTAGTTCAGCCCAAGGTGCTTTGCCATAGCTACCTTCTATCAGCCTAAGCTGCTAGAAACACCTCTATTCTACTAATAAGGGATAACTGGACCTGGCACAGGGTATAAGTACCACAAGGTACCCACTATAAGCCAGGCCAGCCTCCTACATTGCCCCTGTCAAATAGGAAACAGTGAATCCTCCGTTTTTGAGTGGGGGAGGGCTATAACTCCACATTTAAAAGAATAGCAAGACATCACGGATGACAGGTAAATTGTGATTGTGTTCCACCAAATCAGACCCAAAAATACCACTGAGCTTGAATCATTCCAGGAGGGAGCTTCTTTTATGTAAAAATTGGCTGGTGGACACAAAGAAAAGCACTAAAAAGGGTTGCAGATGCATTCTGGATCAACAATAGGCCAACAAGTGGATCAAGAAATAAATGTTTTACATGTCACCGCCACATCAACTTTTTGCTCACCCCAGAAGTTCTCTGTTGACTTCAGGGATCCTATTTTCACACTACAGTGTCAATGCTCAGGAAATTCCCAATGTTTATAGTTAGGCATTCTAATACTAATAACCGGTGCCCGCCTCTGCCTAATCTCTACCCATCAGCTCTTCTCCAACTGCATCTCAGCAGTAGCAGCAGACCATCTTGTTAAACAAAAGTAATGATCATATGAATGTGTCTGCAACAATTAAATGCTGTGAGCAAATTTTGCAGACCAGGGTCTTCCATAGTTATTTTCAGTGATTTAACTACTCTGCCGAAACACTCACTGCATTCCATGACTATCAGGAGGTTATTACTCAGTTATCTGGATGAAGCCAAAGCTTGAAGAGCGCCAGCCAATATTTTTTGCACTACAGCGCCAAACGTATAACCTTGTCCACGTAGATTGAATCACTTTTTCATTGTATTGTCTCATGAATCTCACCCAGGTGACTGCTGATTCCCTTTTAGGCCCCGTCCAGCAGAAGGAAAGCAGCAACAATGACTTAGTTAAGAAACCTCCTGTTCACGTATATGTGTGTAAGGTCACCACATGTGCATCTGTTTATTTACAAAACACTCTTGTCTTAACTCTTTTTCTGTAGCGGACTCTAATGTTGGTCACACAACTTTAACAAAACTATTTGGTTGACTCCTTGTGGAAAAGGTCTGTGGTTGGTGAATGAGTGTACTATATATTGCTTTTCTTGCCTGTGAGTCACAGGAAATGAGGGATTTGTTTGCTGCTGTATTCTAATTTGTATATCTGTGACTAAAGATAATACATTACAGCAGAGATGGTTAGTGCTTGTAGCCATTTTTCTGCATCTTTGGAATCTTCATAGAAGTTATAAATGACCCTCTAGCCCTGCTTCCTAACTTTTTGCCTGAGCCCTGGGGGAATCAAAGACTAGAGTTTTGCTATTCCATGGATCATATCCTCCAAAAAGAACTGAGTCTCTCAGGAAACTGCCAGTACTAGACATCATAGGATTTGGAAGTCCTGATCCTTAAATTGGCTAATGTTAAAACCTAACTGGCTGCTCTTTTCCTATTTTTTTCTGACATGATATGCAGCAGTTTGAGCTATAGGTGTTGTAATGAAGCTTTGTGAAATGTCTTTCTGTTTTTGTTTTATAACTATCTATTCAGTTTGCTTTTGGATAAATACCAAGAGAAAGTAGCACATACATATTTGTACATGTTCCAGTCACTGATAGAAATATAATCAACAAAGTAGGCTGATAATCTGTATTGAGGGCAATCATGAAAATCACTGAGAACCTGTGGATTTTTGTTTATCTAGTGGAGATCAGCCTCAATTAGTACTTCTTTGTTCGATAAGGGTTTGTTGAAGTATGCTTGTTTGAGGCCTGTGTTTAATAGAGAAGATAAATGGTTAACAGTTCAGATGGTACGGCACCACACGGTCATATATCACTATGGGAAATCTGACAGTAGTGGAATACACAATATGCTGTGAAGTAGAGATAGGAAAGAGGGCAAGGCAATCGACGTCTTGCTTTGTATATCTATGCAGAATCTGAAATCTTTTGTTTTCATGTTTGATGGAGAGACTTATAAGCTTGAATGAATTTGGAGGTACACTGTTGTGAAATGCTTATGGAGGCCTATATATTTGCATGTAGGGTGAATAGCCTATGTTGAAATTCCACACCAAGATCAAATTTGTGGAAGGTACTTGATACTTTATTGAAGGCCCACTCTTTGTCCAAGCAAATTATCTCTTTCAGTGACACAGCCAAGCAGTCTAGTATTATCAAGGCAAGGCTTCCTTTTATAAATCAAGTTTGTGCTAGATGAATCAGTTTGTAAAGGGTTTTACCAGCTTCATTGCGAATACTTGAGCATAGAGTTTGCAATCCATCTTAATCAGTGAAATAAATCAGTAGCTCTTTGTTTCTAATGGATCCTTTCCTCTTTGTGGACTACCAGTATTGTTGCATCCGTTACAGTTCCTTTTATAAATCCTGTCTCTGCAAGGTAGAGGAATAGCTTTCCTGGGTGGTGCACAAGAGTCTTTCCTTATAAACAAAAATTAGCATGAATCCGGTCGGTGTCCGGGCCCTTTTCAAGTTATAGCGTGTTAATTGCTTTAGATATTTTCTTTTTATTGTTAAGTTTACTTAGATCACTTTTAACTTGGCATCTAGGGAGAGTAATGATATTCTTTCAGTTCTCATGATATCTCCAGATTCGAATTGCAAGTAAAAATCATGAACATTTCCTTAAATAGACTGTTTTGGTTTGAGTGTCCTTTTTAACTTTGATCGCTCTGGTTTTCTCTCCCTTCTCCCCCCTCAAATGTTATACTATAGTTTGCTAAGGCTTTTTCCACCTCTTTTTTTTTTCCCCCCCCTCAGAATTTCCTGTCCTTGTTGTTTGATTCATAGAAGTGTGTTTGACACATAATTTTATTCATACTTATAAGTTTTATCATTTTAATAGTGCTCAGAGACTTTGGTGTGGGCAAGTGTGTGTTGTAGCGCCATTATTTCTTCTCTTTTTCTAATGCATCTTAGTTTTTGATTTTTACTCCTATTTTTCAGTCCTTGATGTTTAACATTGCTAATCTTATTGTAACCTTCATTGTAACTCAGATGAAGTTGAGATGTTTATATCCTCCGTTTCGTTGAAGAAGTTTTGTATTGCCATAATAATTTGTTGTTTGGTGTCTTTATTGCACAGTACCTTATCATTCATTCTGTACGCTGTGGGCCGATAGGTCATCTTAGCGATTTCTAAATCTAATGAGATATATGAATTGTTTGAAATTATTACCTGTTCTGTTTTTGCATTTCTTGTATTTGTAACCAAGGTGTCCCATTAGTAAACATATAGTCAGTGCTTGTGAATGAGTTGTGGAGTTGCAGTAGGTTAATTCCCTGCCAGTGGGATTGTGGAAGTGATTCAGGTCTATGAGATTATTAGTGATGAATAAGTGTTTATTTTGTTCATGCAATTTATTTGGTCTGTATTTGCCTGAAGATACTCTATGTAGTGTTCCATATCATGGGAATGTTGAAACCTCCATTTCTTGCAATAGTCACATCTACATTTATTTTAATAGTCTAATAACTTTTTCATTTTGACTTGGTGATTAAATGCTTTGTGTTAGAGAGTTCTTAAGGGTTTTTTTTTAGACCGTGTTGGTGAAGAACTGATGTAGTGAGTATTACTATTGCCTATTTTACCCTCACTCTTTTCTGTTTGATGTACTTTAAAATGGAGATTACTGATGGAATAAATCCGTTGTAATTATTTGCTACCGTTGTTCTGATAGCAGACGTTATTAAGAATAAGATGATAGAAAAAAGTAGAAAGAAAGAAATTAAATAAAAGAGGAACCAGAGGAAATGAATGCACAAAACCCAATACATTAACACTCCACCTCTTACTCACACTCTACTGAAATTTGATGATGGATATTGGAGACTGAGAAAACATCCTAGGTCCAGCTCCACACATCACAGAAAATTACATGTAAAGATATAATATCTAAAATTATACATTTTACGATATAACCATTCATGATAAACATTGTGATATATGATCATTCAGGTACCATTTTTTTCTAAGCAGCCAAGGTTAACTTGTCAGACAATTTCTCAGCAGTGTGCAGGAAGTAAGATGACTATGCTCTCTTATCTGATGGTAATATGGTAGAACCGTGTTGAACACTGCAAGTAAAGGTGTCCTTCTTTCATGTTGTGGTATTCCAAAGCCTGTCGTGGATGGAAAGCTGCTGAACACATTTGACTGTCTTGTTTGTGGAATACAAAACATGACAGCTCAGTAACGTTTATGCCCTTCTGCAGTGAGTGGAGCGTTGCTAGTTTAGAACCTGTTAGTAAATAAACTAAAGCAACTTACAGTGTTGGCACTATTGTTTAAATTGTAGTGACCCATCTCGGTTTGTGCCAGCTTTGTGATGTATGTTTACAAATCTGCAGGCTCATTAAAACGTATATTTATTTCTTTGTGTAACTCTCACACTAAATAGACCCACAAAGCCAAACGGAATGGCAAGGGATCTTAGGTTCTGCTGCAGTGCTAGAAATCCTTTCCTTTGTGTGAGTTTCTTCTCCAATCCTGTGCTATACCAGTTTTAGTGCAGTTCCATGTAGCAGTTTTTTTTTTTTTTTGTGAGAGAATAAGGTGAGGCATCATCAGGGCTTTAAGGTCACGAGTCTGTCTCACTGATTCCACAGCCTATCGCAAAATCCTGTGCTCCACGATATTACTTTCTTCACTGCAGATTCAGGGAGTCCAAAACATTTTAGGTGTCCTCTTTATTTTTTGTTTTCAAGTTCAGCATTCTCTCTTTCCAGGTTGCCTACCTTTCCTCTCAGTTGAGTTTTGTGCTTCTCGATCTCATTTTTTCGTCTTCCTCTCTGCTTACTCTTACTTCAGCCTCTATTATTTTTTCTGTTAGGTCTCCAGAATCGTTCTGAAGGCCTTGCTTTTTCCATTGCAAGTGATCGTTTGAGTCTTTGTTCTCTGAGCCAGATCATGTTGGGTGGATAGCCATTAGAGTAGTAGGTCCATGTTTGTGTTTGCCTCCTCTTTACCTTTGATCTGTGTTCACAGTGTGCGCATAGCCCTAAAATTGCATTATCTTCCTTTCCCCTGATTGTGTGTAGGAGCAGAGTAGTTGTACACAAGTGCTCACAGCTTGCCTCAAATAGACATGCTATCCACGTACTTCAAATGGTGTGTTATTAACAGACAACCTACAGTCTTCCACCAATTTCGAGCTGTTATTACCGTTGTTGGTCTTCTTCCAGTGTTCACCAAGTCTTACAAGTACGTTTTTGAAGTTCTTAGCTAGTGAGTTTTGTCTTTTCTGTTTAACAAGTTAAAGCTTAGACGTGTATTAAGCGCTTAAGTGCAAAGCAATGCCTTTTTAGATGATCAGTGCTATTTTTGCGCAGTTGTGATATCTTTTTTTCCGGTTATGTAACATTGACTGATGCACCTTTCATTGGAGCTCATCTACTCCGTGCTTCGGCTGAGACGTTTGACTTGTATTAAGATGCTCCTCACTCACTCATCATCGAAAGCGAGGCAGCCAGTGATTTATCCAGAGCCCCAGCATTACAGAATACGTTTTTTAATTGGATTAGAAGATCTGTGACATTTCCAAGACAGATTACCTTTCACAGAACACACTACTAGCGTAGCATCCCAGCTACCTGGTGGTCAGCTTTACTGTGAATTCTGTCTGTTGGTCTTTTCCAGTCATGACCCTTATCGTAGATGAAAGTTGCATGCCTTTGGTTCTCAAAGCAGCTTCTCTTTAGGTGAACTGTACCATTTTGTGTGCCACTTTATCCCAGACCTCCTCAGAGAGACTGTTACATTGTTAGGAGCGCTCATCCACTGTGCACATTTAGTAGAACAAGTTGAGGCATTTATGCGCCACATTTACTTTAAAGCAACAGAAAGTTGGTCGACAATTTGTCGCATGTAAAAGTGTCAGAATAGACTATCCGCTTCACTTACAAGGCTCAATTGCTTTCTCAGATTGCACTGTAAGCTTTAGAGCCCCTGAGTGGTCAGCATTACGGTGGAATTGGTCAGGAATTAACAATTGCCCCCCTGGGCGCACAATAGATGATGTGCTTGCCATTAGTACGAGCCCAATCTCATATTTCCTCATGTGGGTGGCTGTGTCTGCCAGGCCTTTTTAACCTTCAGACGGTGCAAAATTCCAACTGGATCGCTTCTGCTATACTTTCCTAGAGGCATTGCAACACTCTTCTGTAGTCTTCAGGATGTCGATTTGGCATCAGTGCATGCCAATTTCCCTCCAGTTGGCTTGGAGCTGTAGGGCCAGGCAGAATCTTTCTTGGACATTAACCATAAACTTGGAAAATCTCATCTTTGATAGACTTTGGAAGGTGTTTCTCTGGAGATGCTGAGCTCTTCACCATCTCTGGCATATATTTGGATGTAAGGTGTTGTATGAACACCACATGTAGATTATTATTATATTATTTAACCATAAAGACAATTCCTAAAATGCAGAATCAGATATTCAAGTAAGTAAGCATTTGTTCTTATTTTATCATTTGAAACATTTTCCACAGAAGGATATGTGTTTTAAACTTCTCATGTATTTGTCTATTGTACAACTTGGCTCTCTTATTTTAATTTGTGATTGAAGCTCTCTTGAGTGGAGATTGAGTGGGTGCCCATCACTGCCTTTTCTAACATACTTCAGTATGAAGGACCATTCTGATGGGAGTACTTTTTGTTCCAGATGGTACAAGAATGGCAAGAAAACCAAAGGAGAAAGTTTAGGTCCCCTTACCGGCTACTGCTGCAAAATTTCTGCACAGACAGTCCGATGAACCGTGTAGATTTCCAAGGTAGGATTTGCTTAATAAACACATGAGAATAATGGTGCTTATCTTTTGTACACAATGCGTTCTGCACTCTTTAAAAAAAAAAAAAAAAAAAAAGTTAAATAGATGTTATTAGTTTATTACTTGTTTGGGAGTTGCTTGCATGATTTATTGATCTTAAACTCAATTTTCTATTAAGAGTGAAAGGAGTATTCACTCTCTTAGAAGGACAGTGTCTGATACTGTCTCAGCAAACTTTCCAAATACTTATAGGGCAAGCTTTGTAGGAAGCTGGGTTCTGGTTGCAGTAGCTTCTTCCCCCACACATACATTTTGCCTGTTTTTTTGATGCAACTTTGAAGTGTTTTGAGTTCCTGCTAACTAGGTCCACAGTGCTAGTGTTGCTTCCCCAAAACAAGGCATCTGGTCACTGGATTCCCCCAGTGGCCAGGCCCTGTAGCACCTTTTGTAAGTCCCTATTCAGTGGTATCTCTGGTACCTGGGGCCTAGGTACTGCAGAGGGTCCCTAAGTGCTGCAGCACAGCTTGTGCCACACTAAGTGCCCCAGCACCAAACTCAAGCAGACTGTCATTGCAGGCTGTGTGACAAGGTGCTCCCAAAAAGTGATTACACAGCCTTGTCCCCTAAACACTGCATCTAATATTTGTAAGTCACCCCACAGCAGGCCTTGCAGCCTTAAGGCCAGGTTCATAATATTACATGTGTGAGCATATCTGCGAGGACAGATATACCCCTGTTATGTCTATATCGATTTGTAGATATAGTAAGTGTACAGGGAAGCCATTTTAAATACATGTGCTGGACACTGGTCAATACAAGTTCCCCAGTTACATGTTGACTTCAGTGAAACTAGGGATGTTTGGTATCAAACATCTCATATTAATAAACCCTCACTGGTTCCAGTGATGGATAAAATACGTGCACAGAGGGCACCTTAGATGTCCCCCCTGAAACCTATCAACTGCTGGTGGGCTCAATGACTAGTTCTAGCCATCCTGCCACGAACAGACGAGATTCTGACCCCCAAGAGTGAGAGCCTTTGCTCTCTGGGGGTCAAAAACAAAGCCTGCCTGTGCAGGGGTGTTGAACACCCCTCTCGACAGGATGAACTGCATTCCAAGGCAGGAGGCATCAAAGAAGCCCACAACCTTTGGTATCTAGATCTGGGCTTCCTCAGAGGAAGATGCCAACCCCCTCGCCATGGCCTACCTGGCACCTGGACAAGTGGGAAAATTAGCTATGCAAGAGAGGCGTGCTGCTTTTCCAGGCTGGACACACCACTCGGGTGCCCAGCCCGAAATGAACACAGCAGTAGAAATTTCACCATCTTAGTGGAATTAGGTCTTCTGGTACAGGGTGATGCACGCTCTCCAAAGGAAGTGGTCATCTAGCAGGCCTAGTGACCCCAGGGGTAGGTATCCCATTGGCTGTTGTAGGAAGTTGGCTCTGTATGCACTATTTCAAAGTAAGGAATAGTATGCACAGAGTCCAAGGGTTCGCCTTAGAGGTAAGATAGTGGCAAAAAGAGATAATTCTAATGCTCTATTTTGTGGTAGTGTGGTCGAGCAGTAGGCTTATCAAAGGAGTAGTGTTAAGCATTGTAGGAGGCTGGACTGGCTTGTAGTGAGTACCAAGGGGTACTTGCACCAGGCCCAGTTATCCCTTATTAGTGTATAGGGTGTCTAGCAGCTTAGGCTGATAGATAATGGTAGCTTAGCAGAGCAGCTTAGGCTGAACTAGGAGACGTGTGAAGCTACTACAGTACCACTTAGTGTCATATGCACAATATCATAAGAAAACACAATACACAGTTATACTAAAAATAAAGGTACTTTATTTTTATGACAATATGCCAAAGTATCTTAGAGTGTACCCTCAGTGAGAGGATAGGAAATATACACAAGATATATATACACAATAGCAAAAATATGCAGTATAGTCTTAGAAAACAGTGCAAACAATGTATAGTTACAATAGGATGCAATGGGGAAACATAGGGATAGGGGCAACACAAACCATATACTCCAAAAGTGGAATGTGAACCACGAATGGACCCCAAACCTATGTGACCTTGTAGAGGGTCGCTGGGACTATTAGAAAATAGTGAGAGTTAGAAAAATAACCCTCCCCAAGACCCTGAAAAGTGAGTGCAAAGTGCACTAAAGTTCCCCTAAGGACAAAGAAGTCGTGTTAGAGGAATAATGCAGGAAAGACACAAACCAGCAATGCAACAACTGTGGATTTCCAATCTAGGGTACCTGTGGAACAAGGGGACCAAGTCCAAAAGTCACAAGCAAGTCGGAGATGGGAAAATGCCCAGGAAATGCCAGCTGCGGGTGCAAAGAAGCTTCTACTGGACAGAAGAAGCTGAGGTTTCTGCAGGAACGAAAAGGGCTAGAGACTTCCCCTTTGGTGGACGGATCCCTCTCGCCGTGGAAAGTCGTGCAGAAGTGTTTTCCCGCCGAAAGAACGCCAACAAGCCTTGCTAGCTGCAAATCGTGCGGTTAGCGTTTTTGGACGCTGCTGAGGCCCAGGAGGGACCAGGAGGTCGCAAATTGGACCAGCAGAGAGAGGGGACGTCGAGCAAGACAAGGAGCCCTCTCTGAAGCAGGTAGCACCCGGAGAAGTGCCAGAAACAGGCACTACGAGGATGCGTGAAACGGTGCTCACCCGAAGTCGCACAAAGGAGTCCCACGTCGCCGGAGACCAACTTAGAAAGTCGTGCAATGCAGGTTAGAGTGCCGTGGACCCAGGCTTGGCTGTGCACAAAGGATTTCCGCCGGAAGTGCACAGGGGCCGGAGTAGCTGCAAAAGTCGCGGTTCCCAGCAATGCAGCCCAGCGAGGTGAGGCAAGGACTTACCTCCACCAAACTTGGACTGAAGAGTCACTGGACTGTGGGGGTCACTTGGACAGAGTCGCTGGATTCGAGGGACCTCGCTCGTCGTGCTGAGAGGAGACCCAAGGGACCGGTAATGCAGCTTTTTGGTGCCTGCGGTTGCAGGGGGAAGATTCCGTCGACCCACGGGAGATTTCTTCGGAGCTTCTGGTGCAGAGAGGAGGCAGACTACCCCCACAGCATGCACAAGCAGGAAAACAGTCGAGAAGGCGGCAGGATCAGCGTTACAGAGTTGCAGTAGTCGTCTTTGCTACTATGTTGCAGTTTTGCAGGCTTCCAGCGCGGTCAGCAGTCGATTCCTTATCAGAAGGTGAAGAGAGAGATGCAGAGGAACTCGGCTGAGCTCATGCATTCGTTATCTAAAGTTTCCCCAGAGACAGAGACCCTAAATAGCCAGAAAAGAGGGTTTGGCTACCTAGGAGAGAGGATAGGCTAGCAACACCTGAAGGAGCCTATCACAAGGAGTCTCTGACGTCACCTGGTGGCACTGGCCACTCAGAGCAGTCCAGTGTGCCAGCAGCACCTCTGTTTCCAAGATGGCAGAGGTCTGGAGCACACTGGAGGAGCTCTGGACACCTCCCAGGGGAGGTGCAGGTCAGGGGAGTGGTCACTCCCCTTTCCTTTGTCCAGTTTCGCGCCAGAGCAGGGCTAAGGGGTCCCCTGAACCGGTGTAGACTGGCTTATGCAGAATTGGGCACATCTGTGCCCAAGAAAGCATTTCCAGAGGCTGGGGGAGGCTACTCCTCCCCTGCCTTCACACCATTTTCCAAAGGGAGAGGGTGTCACACCCTCTCTCAGAGGAAGTTCTTTGTTCTGCCATCCTGGGCCAGGCCTGGCTGGACCCCAGGAGGGCAGATGCCTGTCTGAGGGGTTGGCAGCAGCAGCAGCAGCTGCAGTGAAACCCCAGGAAGGGCAGTTTGGCAGTACCAGGGTCTGTGCTACAGACCACTGGGATCATGGGATTGTGCCAACTATGCCAGGATGGCATAGAGGGGGCAATTCCATGATCATAGACATGTTACATGGCCATATTCGGAGTTACCATTGTGAAGCTACATATAGGTAGTGACCTATATGTAGTGCACGCGTGTAATGGTGTCCCCGCACTCACAATGTTCAGGGAATTGGCTCTGAACAATGTGGGGGCACCTTGGCTAGTGCCAGGGTACCCTCACACTAAGTAACTTTGCACCTAACCTTTACCAGGTAAAGGTTAGACATATAGGTGACTTATAAGTTACTTAAGTGCAGTGTAAAATGGCTGTGAAATAACGTGGACGTTATTTCACTCAGGCTGCAGTGGCAGGCCTGTGTAAGAATTGTCAGAGCTCCCTATGGGTGGCAAAAGAAATGCTGCAGCCCATAGGGATCTCCTGGAACCCCAATACCCTGGGTACCTCAGTACCATATACTAGGGAATTATAAGGGTGTTCCAGTAAGCCAATGTAAATTGGTAAAATTGGTCACTAGCCTGTTAGTGACAATTTGGAAAGAAATGAGAGAGCATAACCACTGAGGTTCTGATTAGCAGAGCCTCAGTGAGACAGTTAGTCACTACACAGGTAACACATTCAGGCACACTTATGAGCACTGGGGCCCTGGGTTACCAGGGTCCCAGTGACACATACGACTAAAACAACATATATACAGTGAAAAATGGGGGTAACATGCCAGGCAAGATGGTACTTTCCTACAAGCATTTGTTGTACATACACACAGGCAATAAATGAGGAACACACACTCAGAGACAATTCCAGGCCAATAGGTTTTTGTATAGAAAAATATATTTTCTTAGTTTATTTTAAGAACCACAGGTTCAAATTCTACATGTAATATCTCATTTGAAAGGTATTGCAGGTAAGTACTTTAGGAACTTTGAATAATCACAATAGCATATATACTTTTTACATAAAACACATATAGCTATTTTAAAAGTGGACACTGCAATTTTCACAGTTCCTAGGGGAGGTAAGTTATTGTTAGTTCTTGCAGGTAAGTAAACCACCTACGGGGTTCAAATTGGGGTCCAAGGTAGCCCACCGTTGGGGGTTCAGAGCAACCCCAAAGTCACCACACCAGCAGCTCAGGGCCGGTCAGGTGCAGAGTTCAAAGAGGTGCCCAAAACACATAGGCTTCAATGGAGAAGGGGGTTCCCCGGTTCCAGTCTGCCAGCAGGTAAGTACCCGCGTCTTCGGAGGGCAGACTAGGGGGGTTTTGTAGGGCACCGGGGGGGACACAAGTCCACACAGAAAGTACACCCTCAGCAGCGCGGGCGGCCGGGTGCAGTGTGTAAACAAGCGTCAGGTTTGTAATAGGAATCAATGGGAGACCAAGGGGTCTCTTCAGCGATGCAGGCAAGGGGGGGGCTCCTCGGGGTAGCCACAACCTGGGCAAGGGAGAGGGCCTCCTGGGGGTCACTCCTGCACTGGAGTTCCGATCCTTCAGGTCCTGGGGGCTGCGGGTGCAGGGTCTTTTCCAGGCGTCGGGATCTGGGAATCAGACAGTCGCGGTCAGGGGGAGCCTCGGGATTCCCTCTGCAGGCGTCGCTGTGAATGCTCAGGGGGACAACTTTGGTTACTCACAGTCTTGGAGTCGCCTGGGGGTCCTCCCTGTAGCGTTGTTTCTTCACCAGTCTAGTCGGGGGTCGCCGGGTGCAGTGTTGCAAGTCTCACGCTTCTGGCGGGAATTGCAGGAGTCTTTAAAGTTGCTCCTCTGGAAACAAAGTTGCAGTCTTTGTTGAACAGGGCCGCTGTTCTCGGGAGTTTCTTGGTCCTTGTAGAGCAGGGCAGTCCTCTGAGGATTCAGAGGTCGCTGGTCCTGGGGAAAGCGTCGCTGGAGCTGTTTTCTTCCGAAGGGGGGAGACAGGCCGGTAGGGCTGGGGCCAAAGCAGTTGGTGTCTCCGTCTTCTCTGCAGGGTTTTTCAGCTCAGCAGTCCTCTTCTTCGTTAGTTGCAGGAATCTGATTTCCTAGATTCAGGGGAGCCCCTAAATACAGAATTTAGGGGTGTGTTTAGGTCAGGGAGGGCAGTAGCCAATGGCTACTAGCCCTGAGGGTGGCTACACCCTCTTTGTGCCTCCTCCCAAGGGGAGGGGGTACATTCCTATCCCTATTGGGGGGATCCTCCATCTGCAAGATGGAGGATTCCTAAAAGTCAGAGTCACTTCAGCTCAGGTTGCTTAGGGGCTGTCCTGACTGGCCAGTGACTCCTCCTTGTTTTTCTCATTATCTCCTCTGGCCTTGCTGCCAAAAGTGGGGCCGTGGCCGGAGGGGGCGGGCAACTCCACTAGCTGGAATGCCCTGTGGTGCTGGAACAAAGGGGGTGAGCCTTTGAGGCTCACTGCCAGGTGTTACAGCTCCTGCCTGGGGGGGGGTGGTAGCATCTCCACCCAGTGCAGGCTTTGTTACTAGCCACAGAGTGACAAAGGCACTCTCCCCATGTGGCCAGCAACATGTCTCGAGTGTGGCAGGCTGCTAAAACCAGTCAGCCTACACGGGTAGTTGGTTAAGGTTTCAGGGGGCACCTCTAAGGTGCCCTCTGGGGTGTATTTTACAATAAAATGTACACTGGCATCAGTGTGCATTTATTGTGCTGAGAAGTTTGATACCAAACTTCCCAGTTTTCAGTGTAGCCATTATGGTGCTGTGGAGTTCGTGTTTGACAGACCCCCAGACCATATACTCTTATGGCTACCCTGCACTTACAATGTCTAAGGTTTGGCTTAGACACTGTAGGGGCACAGTGCTCATGCACTGGTGCCCTCACCTATGGTATAGTGCACCCTGCCTTAGGGCTGTAAGGCCTGCTAGAGGTGTGACTTATCTATACTGCATAGGCAGTGTGAGGTTGGCATGGCACCCTGAGGGGAGTGCCATGTCGACTTACTCGTTTTGTCCTCACCAGCACACACAAGCTGGCAAGCAGTGTATCTGTGCTGAGTGAGGGGTCTCCAGGGTGGCATAAGATATGCTGCAGCCCTTAGAGACCTTCCCTGGCATCAGGGCCCTTGGTACCAGGGGTACCAGTTACAAGGGACTTACCTGGATGCCAGGGTGTGCCAATTGTGATAACAAAAGTACAGGTTAGGGAAAGAACGCTGGGGCCTGGTTAGCAGGCCTCAGCACACTTTCAATTCAAAACATAGCATCAGCAAAGGCAAAAAGTCAGGGGGTAACCATGCCAAGAAGGCATTTCCTTACAGCGGTTACCCTACATGCCCCTTAATGCCCCTAAATTCAGTACTTAGGGGACCCCCTGATATCTGGATAACAGGTCTTTGTTGGACACAAAGAAGCAGTGTACAAGAACCCTGCTGAACCCGAGAACCACACCTGATTTGATGCCAATCCTGTTAGCCTGCCTGCTGCACCAGACCTTTGAGGAGCAACTGACTTGTCCTGCCACTGCAGCCTCCAAGAAACGGGAGGAGCTGCAGTTGCTTCACAAATTGCCAAGAAGAACTCACTTAGATGAGACGAGCTGCTTTCCTGCATTTCCCAGCAACCCAAGAGAACAGTTGAAGACCTGGAATGCCAAAAACCTGATGCCTGGACATCACCACTGCACCCGAGCCACCTAGCCTGAGCTGACGTGGGCCAACGGTGTCAACGTCGTCCGCAGGCCCTCCAGAGATTAGACCTACCCTGAGATCGCCCACTGTGGACTTTTCAATGAGGACTGTAGCCTCTTTCCCGCAGACCCCCACTGAACCATGATTGACCTGGAGACAAAGATCCGACCCCCTCGGGATACCTCTGTACTCGTCCACCCCGGACTGAGGAGAAGAGGACCCGAGGATGTCCCCACATCTACCCACCGTGTGAGACCTAAGCCCACTTGTTGGCTTGGTTGGCTGGACTGCCGTCCACGCCTGCATCCTGTTTCTGTGGCCCCCCCCCTCCAACCGCGAATAACTCCAGCATCAGACCCGATGCCAAAACACACTTCTGTACCAGAGCCCCACACCACAAATATAAGTGGACCAATGGTGACTGCATGTGCCTGAGGACCTCAAGCGTCGACTTTCCCCCTGTGGGTTCCCCCATTCTGGCCTTCCCTTCCCAACTGGACTGTTTCCCATAGAAGTGAATGGGACACCCAACGCCGTAAGACACCTCTGCACCTAGACTCTCCAGAGCCTCCCTGGTGTCCTGTTGGAATGGCCCTGCACCCTGTCCCATAATCACCTTTAGTCTTTGAGAACAATCCTATAAGTCTCTGTGAAGCGTCTGAGTACATTACTTGTTCCCCCTCCCCCCAATAGGATAAAATTACTGCACCAAAAAAAAACACAAAAATTACGCTGTTAAGCTTTAGCCAGCCTGCCACAACAGACATGTTCTGACCCCCAAGGGTGACAGACTTTGCTCTCGGGAGGTCAGGAACAAAGCCTGTGGTGATAGCTCACCTTGATTCTCCGAATACATTAACCCTCCCTTTCACCTTCACTTTTATATTAGCAAAGAACACTAAAGAAATGTTTTGCCACAAATTCTTCTGCATGATTCAGGTAAAAAAAAGTGGAGATAGTATGCCACATTTCTCATCAAAGAATGATATTAAAAAACTGGTATGCTGAGCCTTGGATTCTCTGCATCGGTATAGTATTACGCCCACCGGTTAGACTAATAGTGCATTTAGAACATAAAACAACCCCAACACAGCTCAGTCTTAAATTATGTCTTGGGGCCCTAACAAACTCAGTATGCAAACTCCTGCAGAGCTGATTAGATACAATTCCTTCCATTGAGTTAACTAAAGGGTTACCATCTAATATAAACCTATAGCAACCACCTGAAGCTGAGCAATGTACAATCTTAAACTCATGCGGAATTAAACAAAGGCCCACATTTCAGTACATGTGTCCATGTCAATAATGCTCGGCATAGCTCCATAACAGGATTCTGTCAGGATGTTGCATTTCTAAACAAAACATTGTTGTACAAAAATCTTGTTGGCTGCTACTCAGTTTCTCGTCTCACAAAAAGGAAATCAATTTTCACTGAGATGAAAAAGATTTCCAGCCATGTAAAGGGCACGCAGATTGTACAAAAGCTTCTAAGGCCACAGAAGTAGTTGCCAGTCCTATACAAAGGCATTAAACATCAATAAATTGAGATTTTCCAAAGTTAAAATGATTTTAATTGACTTGAAATGGCCCAGATAGAGGTTCTTGGCTGACTTCCCGGTCTCTGAGAGACTATATATGAGGTTACTTTGCAGACCTGAATCTCTGCTTTAGACTCCTAGTCTATAGCCTCTGCTTCACTCGACTATCCTGAATTGCTTCCTCCCGAATTCCGATACTAGAGCCATAAGAATCTGTCTCAGGTACTCGCAGCCAAACCTGCATCCACTAAGACATTGTGCTTTCTACATATGCGGCTCAAAGAAATTCATCAGCCCTTTTACTTTTCAAGATGACACTGTATTGCTTTATGTCCTACATATGCTGAAGTTTGACCTGCATTACTCATCCATTAAGGTGCACATGGCAGCTTCCATAGTCTGAATGAAAATGGCCTTACTGGTTCCTTTTTTACTCTGCTAACACTTAACTATTTATTGCAGGACATGAGAAAGGTTTTCCAATCTTTAGAAGGCCATCTCCTTCATAGGAACTTAATGTAGCCCTGTTCAAAATGATTGAGAGTCCCGTTTTTGGGTGCACAAGTCACTTTTCTATCACTTTTCCTGGAAAGGAACCACCTTAGTGGCCAATACCTCAGCTCGTAGCGTAAGCAAGATCCAAGCATTGTTCTCGCACAAGCTTTACACTATTTTTCACTTAGTCTTTATATGAACCCATCCTTCATCCCTTCTGAAAGGAGTGGCAACTTCCATGCAAATCAAACCACTTCTCTACCTATGTCCATTTAAAAGCAATCTTTCAATCAGAGGTATTGGTCCAGACATTGGACGTAAGAAAGGGTATTTTGTATCCTGCAAAAGCAACAAAAAAAAAAGAAATCAGGAAAAAAGGTAAATTTTGCCTTTTAATAAAAGCGACCTAACCCGACCAAGTTAGCAGTATGCCTAGTATCCTGTATAATTCTGTCTAAACAAAAATCCAGCAAATATTTTCCTGCAAGGCAACAGCTTACTCCAAAACAGAAGAGTTGTCGATTCAGCGTTATTGTAAATGTTCCTGCGTAAGATCTTCGATTCAGCCAATGGGAGGTCTCTCCACACAGGTCATTTCCTTCAATAGTTTCGGTCAAAGAAGATTCCTTCATGGCAAACAGGAGATGGTTCTTAAGCATTACTATACAGTCCTCTTGAATGGCAGGTATTAGGATGCTTTACAGGACTCTCAGTTTCACAGTGTTAAACAATAGCAAAAAGCGTTTGTCAAAGATTGACCATGTACTAAGTGGAAAAAAATACAAAGAATTGTCCTGAATAAGAACAGAAACAGACATGTATCTTGAACATTATTTGAGGAACAGGGAGAACAGTTAGTGTTTAAATGCTTAGTGAAGATGTGAAGGGTGGACTTCCTGGCCTAAGAGTCCTCAGAATCACATCAGCAGCCCGCCTTCGTCCGTACATATTTGTGTTAGAGCAGGATCCTGCTGCTCTGTAAACACTGAGCAAGACTTCAGGAGCTGCTGTCTATCTTACTTGCCCCTTTCCATCTTCAGCTTTGTCAAGCTGATGCAAGTTCCTTTTGCTCTCACCTCTATTATGTTTTACTGCTAGAGTGGATTACTATTTTCCAGGCTGATACCACCTCATTGACTTCTTAATGCTGCTTTATTTCGAAAAGAAAACTCTAACGAAATTCTATGCAGGCAACTTTCAGCAAATCACCCGAAGTGTCTATTTTTTGATTGGCGGGGAGATTGAGAGTTTTATCTCCTGGGAAGCAGTGTTCGATATCACTGGTGGACTGGTCTCGTTATTTTTTTGTTTCAGGGAGGTTTCCATAATGTGGAACCAAGATTTAAATGAACATTTTCTCTGAAACTATGCAGCTCTGACATTGAGCAGGACTTTTTGTATCTATTGTGAGAGAAATTGAGGCTAATTCGTATGTTCCAGCTGATTATCTCTGTTTGTCTACCCTTTATCTCTGGACAAGACCATTGGAGAGCCCGGTCCAGAACTATAAATCTGTATCTGTGTCTTAGTGCACTTTGTTTAACCATGAATTGACATAATATATTTTTAATATTGTATACCCCCTTCCCCAATAAAGGGCAATTGTATAACAGGCTGCTGATGGAGTGTTTTAGAAGTTAATTTATAAATTCACTCCTATTTTGTGCAGTTTGGATTCGGGACGTAGACCTTGCTAAGCAATGCCATGTGAAGGACGACGACCTGATCTTCTTGGTGAAGCCCCAGAGCAGTGACTCTGTGGATGGCGAGATGCGTGGTCAGCCCATTTATTACATTGGCCATGTGGCACATTTTACCCGCTCCCAGTTGAACGAGACACGTGAGTACTTATGGTGATTGTCTTAGTACACATCATGGCACAGGCATTTATGTGGAAGGATTCTTCATTCTGACACTACGGGTAAAGGCTTCTCATCATGGATTTCAATATGTCTTGGAGCGTAATAACTCATGACAGACCTTTGTAGATCAGAGCTTACATTTTCCAAGCAAACAAATGCAAAAAATGTGGGAGGGCCCTATCTCGTGGAGTGAAATAATGGAGTGCCAATGGGTTTGTCCCAAGCACATAGCAGAGGAAATTTTGCAGTAGCAGGCCAGGAGAACATTCTCTGGAGAGTCTGGGTCCACACCAGCAATACTTAATAAAGAATTAATTTGGTGATGTTTCTTATTCACTGAAAACTCTGAATGGTGGATAATATTTTTACGATTTTTTTTTTTTTTTTTCTTCACCTTTGTGGATTCTTAGTCTGCGTAGGTGAAGGATCCTGTGCATGAAACCTGTACCTGTTTTTCTGTGTTTTGGAATTACTTACTGGTTATTTTTATAGTGCTCCTGAAGTTCAAAGGCCGTTTCGTAGGCTTGAGGGACAGGCTTCAATAGTGGCAGATAGCAGAGTTTGGCACTGCAGTATAGTGGGCAGTCTCCCCATCCATTTCCACGAGTCTCTTCCATGCTGTGAGACACAAGAGTTTCTGTGGCCAGTGCCACAGTATAAGCATTGTTATATGCATATTTACATATTTTAGTGTCTCTCCTCTTTCTTCTCCTCGCCCACCAATGCCCAGGTTCATAGAATGGTTGGTTACGATGACATTAGGAACGTCATTAAGAGAGTTCAATTGAGTTCTTTATTTCCCCACTTTATGTCCAAATGTAATCTTTATGCCTGTAATGTTATATGTGTATGTTTGTCCTCGAGGCTGAACTCTGGTTCAATGTTAGGACTTTAACCTGTGTGCTGTGCATGACCATCGTATACATCAGTGTTTGTTGTGCACTCTGGTTGGTATGCTTTTTAAAAACGTCTTTCGAACACCAGTGACTCGAGTGATAAGTGGGAGTGATTTTTGCATTTCAGCATAGTGTGGTTTTTATGCTCCCTACAAATACTGTTTCTTCTAGAGTCTAGTAGTGAAAATCTCTTGACCTGTTCATTCATCTACATGATAATGTAAATCTTGGTTCTTGAACCCTTTTCATTTTTCCTATGTAATTTTTCATTTCAACCCAACTTTAGGGGATGGTGATAAATACACAGCCTGCCAACTTTCTGTCCAAACTAAAGGACATTTTGCAGGTGCCCGAAATCAGGAAGTGATTTGTGAAGTGATAGGTGGCCTGGTGTCTACACAGCGACAGTTCAAAGCTCTGCTGCAGTTGCGATGGAGCCCGCTTGCTAAATCAATCATCAACCCAAATCCTCCAGAGTTCTTACCCAAGACCAAAGTCAACTTAGCAGAGGGCGGCATTGTAAGTGCACTTGAATTAACTTTTCTTTTGTGTTTGGGGGAAGTACAACCAGGACGTGAATATAAAAGAAAACTTCCAAATGTTGCCATCCTTACTAATAAAAAAAAAATAGCTGTTAATATATTTCATGACGTAACAAGGTTGTCAACTAATATAATTTTCTTTTGATGCTTTGACTCTTGCTTAACCCATGCCTTTTCTCCATCAGAGTCAAGCCACCTGCTCTGTCATTCTGTTGGATAGTGAAGAGTTAATGACATGATAGAACATAAAAACGTGCTGGATTTGGACAGCACTGACAGACAGCACAGACAACGGGGGGCTGTAAAAACAGTTGCGGAACAGTAAACACATAATTTCTTAAGCATTAGATATTCAAGCATCGCAATGTTTGATTAAATCCTTTGGCGTTGGATGGCAGCCAGACAAGATGCTCATTTGATGCTACCATATAACTCACATAGCTGGTCAGTAAACATGTCTGGCAAGCATGAGGCATTTTCCTGGTCGTATCATTGGTATCATTTCAAACCTGACTCTTAGCATCTAGTAGCAGGTCAATTAAATGAACAGCTAAAGATATGGCTCTTTATTTTCCTATCAAGAAAAGTCCTTTCCCTCTTACAGCTTTCAAATAACATTCAGTCTATTTTCTTAATTACTGCGAAATGATGTATCTGCATTTCAGATTATTTACTCACCATCTGCAGCAAGGCTTGAATGTGTGCCTTACCTATCCAAGGAACGTCATGTACCTGAAAGGAGTAACGTGGATCTCTGTTTGATTTTCAGTAGTATTGGTGATCCTAACCGCTGCCTCATGGCAGCTGGAAAAGGTTTGATAATGATGGGCAAGCAGTGGTGCGAGGGCATACTAGATTTCAAACACTTAGGAAGACACTCAGTACCACTGAAAGTCCTTGAATTATTGTAAAGAGGCTAGGTAAAAAGATGCCTGCACTGAAAAAACATGAAGCAAAATGAATTGAAAGAAATTTGTCTGGTTAAAGGACTTGGGGCCAGATTTGGATTTCAGCGGACGGAGTACTCGGTCACAAATATGATGGATAGCCGGTCCTACGTATTACAATCTCCCTAGGGTGTGATGGAAATGTAAGGTGGCGAATGGGATATCCGTCACGTTCATCACTGAGTAGTCCCCTCCACCGAGATATAAATCAAGCCCTTAGTCTCACACAACCCCCAGAGAGCAGTGTTTTTGCCATTATTTCAGTTAATTGGGCATGCAGCGTCTGATCCACCGACTGGTGACAGTTCTGATAGTCTCTCTCATTGCAGAACCCCATATCTGTTGCGTTTCCCTTGTCATTTTTTGTTGCTGTAGTCCTTCCTTCATAGTGGGCCTCCAAGGTTGGTTTTTCTACAGTTGAAGCAAATAGAGAGGGCCGTCCTTGAACATACGTCCAAGTAAGATCAAAAATCTAGGAAGTGTGGCCTGCAGAAGCTCAAAAAGCTGCAACATAGCAAGTAAAAGGAAACTCCAGCAAAATAGAGATGGACGTATTTTATGGAAGAGAAGAAACTTGCCATTGTCTTAAAACTTTATTTTAATTTGGAGGCAGATATTATCTTCACTGCTCTCGTGACGGTCCCCACTACAGTTAATTCTAATCCCCTGTTTGCCTGAATATTTTCACCGAGACAGTGCCAAACTAAACCATTTGTACGTATGTGTTTCGACTTGTCCAGTAGTTAGCCTAGTCCGTGCAGAAGTTGCCTTGATGAGCAGGCTGCACTCTTCTGAATAGTCTTCCATGTTTGGAATTAGACCACACTCAAGTTGAATGGGAATTGCAGGACAAGTTAATATATTAAGGATGCGTTGAAAAGCTAGTTTGGGCTTAACCCATTCCCACAAACTCTTTTGAAACTACAGTGTGGCTCACATGATCTACTTTGAGATTGGGTTACAAAATGCAAAGTGGGTTTTTGAAGGCTGGTGGAATGGGAGGAAGGCACCAGACTTAAAACTGGACCACTCATGGATAAGCTTTCACTTTACTGTGAATGCAGATTCTTGACCTAAGGTGAGTGATCACAACCTGCTCTTGGTTAGTACGCAGCCTTAAAAAGTGGAGATGAAAGGGTAGTATTGGTAATCCCTTAAACCAGGTAGGAATAAAGTTGTTCAGCAATTAAACAAACGTCTGAAAAGGGTGGCCTTAGTACTTTCTGCAGATTATTAATAGATGCACAGAGGGACAAAAGGGGCAACCACTACAATTTTACTGAAGTTAATGTCACTTCAAAGATAAAGACCCCCAACCGGTGGATTTTCACCAGATACTGTCATTCCCACCTCAAGAGTATAGTTAGTCAGGTTTGACTGCGACTATTTGGAAAAAATGTAGTAAAGGGGGTGTTCTGTTTTGGTACTAACATAAACCGAAATCTACATCTTGTGTTTTCAGTTGTCTTAAAGTATGCAGCACATAGTACTGTATATCATGTGCTGTGCACACCCTTGCCATTTAGAGCTAGTGCACGATAATACAAACTGTTTTTCTAAGAAGTGCTTTCTCTTGTGAGGTGACTTGCAGAACCCACAATGTGGCATGACTCAGACTCCACCTCAGCTCCATCAGAGCTACACATCGAGAAGGATTCTGATTCTTAAAGGGCAAGAGGAACTGGAGAGGTTCAAGGTTTATTTCATCCAGCACTTTTGTGAGATGATCAGCCAGTACAAGAGAACACACTTAATTTTGAAGAGGCCGTTTCAGGAGAACTAGGGAATTATCCTATTTCAGAAAAATAAACAGCTGCCATTACAGCACCAGCTTTACCAGGTTCAGCCCAGTCTATGCACAATCACACGGAGTCAGAGGCTTAGCTTCTGACCTGATACTCGACTATCAAGACCCATTGAAGGGGAACGCCAAGATGATGCACTGCATATTTGTATGGTTGATTCTCCTGATGTGGAGCCACTAAAGCCATCTTGTGACAGGCCTCTCAACTCGAGCTTTACACATCAGCATGCACCTCTGACTTGGATTGCCTGGTAACTCAGTGTTCCTGGGGTTGTAGAAGAATATGGTAGTTGCTTATATGCACTTTCAAAAGCAGTAAAGATAAGGCACTATTTAAAGATCCCACTGTCTCCTCTCTCCCTCCGAATCCTGTGACTACTGGTCCTTGCTTCCCTGAGAGTCTGGTGCGGAAATTGTTGTACTTGGCTCAGTTTGGAGAGCTAGAGTATTGCAGATCTAAGTAGTACATGATTGCACCCTCTGAAATGTGGACAGTGTAGCCTCTTTCTGCTCTGTAGCCCGCCCAATTGGTGTCTGACAGTCTCTCTCTCAGATGTTTTTCATGGCTCAGGGTTTCCTCTCTTAACATATCATGATAAGCAAAAGATGTTGGAGCTTTTCTTTAACCACAGGCTGTTGAAGAGCTCCGAAAGATGAAATTGGAGACTCCAAATTGGTGAGTTTGAAAAGAAGGAAAGGTTTTCCTGCTGTCTAGTTCAAAGGCTTTTGGTAGGTGAAACTGCATCAGCTTCAGTAGCAAAAGCAACTGCAGCATTTCTTTCAAGACAAAAGGATGTGGTTAACGGTTTCCATCACCTTCCGGAAAGGCCCCAATAAAGCAATATTTGTGCTGCACCCAACATTTAGCACCCCAGTGGGAGTGAGTACACCCAACTATCTCTGCTTGCTGGTAATTACAAAGGACAGGTGGGTGCTAGATATTGTGCAGAATTGATCCAAAATCAGTTTAGCAGTATGCCTCACCAGACTTGCGCCTAAGGGATTTAACTCTGATTTGTGCATAAGTTGGTTCAGGAATCTCAGGCACTACTGGAGAAGAACGCGATAGAACCTGTTTTGAAAGAGCTGAACAGAGGTGTATGTTATTGCTATTTCCTTGTCAAGAAGACTCCTTTACATCTTACCTCACCTACCTCAGTGATTGGGTGTGTGAGTTTGATATTCAAGATACGTCTTTTCGTGAACCCATTTCTATAAAGCGTCAAAGTATGCGTCTAGACATTACCTCTTTAGAGGCCATGGCAATGGTTCCATCATTTCTGAGCAAGAACTATGTCTGCATTTAGCCTCACTTGGACAACTGGCTTACGAGGCATCTTCAAGTCAAAAACTTTTTCTGAATCTTCTTTTAACAATATACTTCTTCTATAAATTGGCCATTCATGTCAATTTAAATAGGTCAGAATTGGTCCCAACTCAAAGTATTTTGTACTTAGGAATGGTGCTAGATGCAAGAAAAGGAAAATGCCTTTCTCTGGAGGAATTTCTCCCCATCTTAGAGAAATGTCTTTACTTCTGGGTTGCTCATTTTCCTTCAGTTCTTCAGATGTCCTCTCCTCTTGGATCAATAACTTTGTGCGGTTCTTTAGTCTTTGATGCAGTCCTGAATGTGAGACTGCCACAAGAATGTCTGAAGGATCAGTGACATCAGAACTGAGGAAAATGGTACTTACAATGGGTTCTTTGAACCATAGTTCCTCACCCTTTAAAACCCCCAGGTGCCACACTGATTCTGAAAAGCTTTGCAATAGCTCCAGTGCGCACTGATGGGTGGTACCATCCACCTCTGTGTCAACTCTGCAAACCCTCTGGATGGGGCGGCACATAACCTGCATATATACACCCCCCTTACATGATACTATCACTTCCACTTCTTTCATGCCACTGGATGTATAGCTGGAGCTCTGCTCCCGATTTTGTCACTTGTTGTTTGTATTCCCCATAAAATCAGTGTGCTAGGGATGTTTCCCTGTAAGCAGATGTTTGTCTGGGAGCCACTCGATGTTTGCCTCTAGTGCCCCTGAACCTAGCATGACTTGAAGTCCTAAGGCAAATGCTCCCTGATACACTGAAAGCGATCATGGAGATCAAAGTCCAACTCTGTTGCTTAGCACAAGGAGAGTGGTTGGTCACTCTCAAATTTTCAGGGTTGCTTATGGTCCTGATTGCTGACTTCCAGTATTTCTAAAATGAGGTGGAAAAAGAAGTCTAGGAGTAAGCTTAAGCAGTCTAAGCTGGGTTTGACTCCTCCCCTGCCAGTCCCATTCCAGGACGACGTTGCACAGTCCCTCCTGTAAACCACATTTTCTACATGATTTGCCTCTGATTCTTATTCTGGAGCTGCACCATGAGTTTCTCATTCTATTGTCTGCTCCACAGCAAATTGAGCCCTTCAAAGAGCACATATTGAACCTGTTAAGGTAGTTTCAAATCCCCGTGGTGATCGTTTTCACCCTCTGCATTAGTTGGGGGCTCCAGTCAGAATACTGTCAGTAGGTCCCTCCCTGATGCTATTAGATCCAATCTGACCTTGGTCCAGCACACCTTGGGCCCTATTCTGCATATCAGAGCCGCTTCCAAAAACCATGCCGGTTGTCCCCACTTTGGCATCTGTTTCTTCAGTAGCACCGGTTTCAGACTCTTCCTTGCTTCCGATGTTGGATCCAGAGCCTACTTCAGCTCGATCCCGTCCTGTGTTGTTCTTTGAAATAACAAAAGCGTAGCATGTAGGTTTGAATGACTCCCTTGTTGCTCCCCCACCTCAGCGCTAATGTTTCCAGAGGTTGGAGGCTTTATTACATGCATACTCTGACACTGTTATGAAGCTTGACCCAGTACCCTATAATGATAATGATGATGATGAGGAGATATTCAAATTTTCTGACGAAGGCATGTATTTGGTTTACAGTAAAGTGAGAACCTTGACATTTCTCATGAAACCGACCTTAATACCCCTTTCAGGCCCCCTGCCTCCCAACTTTGTGGTGGCATTGGGCAGCGCCGTGGAGGTCCTAGATTTGCAGTTTTCTACTGTGGACTGTAAGGCACCTATTGACTGAAATTCTCCCACCTGGGACATTTGCCTCTGAGCCCTTATTTCCATTAAAAAAGGCCTCTTAGTCTGACTCCCGCTCTTTGGTACATGGTGAGTGAGATTTTGTCTGCCCCTCTTATGGTTTTCAATAATTGTTTTGCACAGACAATGCACATTGGCGAGTATGCAGTAATATAGGTTATTTGGGCTGACCAGAATACCACACTAGTCATGGGCACCAATGTGGTTTTTCGGCGTCATGCTTGGATATATGGCACCAAATTGATGTGATGTTCAGTGGAGCCAGGCTGTTAAGTGAAAAGCTCTCTGGGGGTTTATTTCTCCCTTTCTTCATTAATTCCATTAATGCTAGAAGTCCTTGGGATATTCAAGAATCCTAGTCTATTGACAAGGGAGCCCTAGCAAACTGTTAAACAGGCGGTCCCACATTTTCATGGCTCCAAAGGGCAGAGTGGTAGCCAGGGTTAGGTCCTTCAGCAATCCCAGCATTTCTCTTTCACCTTCTTTCCTGATAGAACTGCCACCAAGTTGCCTTATTTCTCTCTGCAAGTGGTCATTTGGAACCAGTAGCAGACAGAATCCATGTTTGTCTTCCCAG
This sequence comes from Pleurodeles waltl, assembly GCF_031143425.1. Classification (NCBI taxonomy): domain Eukaryota; kingdom Metazoa; phylum Chordata; class Amphibia; order Caudata; family Salamandridae; genus Pleurodeles; species Pleurodeles waltl. Next base: position 29,139,732 of record NC_090445.1, on the reverse strand, counting down.
TTGGCATGAGGTTACTACGGACCAGTGGGTACTTTAATTTGTTCAGGTTGGTTATGCTCTCTTGTGTCCACCCCTCCTCACATTCCTCCAGTTGTTACTAAGATGTTGGCAGACCTTACCGTCATGCTGTCAAAGGGTGCGATCAAGGGGTACCTAACGTTGAGCGGGGGGCAGGATGTTACTTCTTATACTTCTGAGAAGTATGGGTGGTTGAAGCTGATCTTGGATATCAGATTTTCTGAACTTTGTCTTGTAGAGTGACTGAATTCAAATGCTGACTCTGGTCCAAGTTCTTTAGAACTTGCATCCTGGAGGCAGGCTTATGTTTTTAGACAGGGCAGATGCTTTCATATGAAATTCCACAGATTTTACCTCTAGTTTGTGGTTGGGATGAAGCGATACCAATTCATTGTCCAGCCCCTTGGCCTTACCTCATTCTCCAGGATGTTCATGAAGTAATATTGGTGGTTGTGACCCCTCTTCACAGGGTGCAGATACTTGTGTTCTTATACCTCTATAGCTAGCCCCCTGAAAGCAGCATCACCTCCGCTAGTCAAGGACCATCTACAGAAGAACAATTTGTTGCTGTTCTCCAGCAGCAAACCAGAAATCTTCATCCTGCGCAGCAGATTCCTTTCCTTGAGGCCATCCTGGATATAGTGGCTGTCAAACGGCAAGTCCGGGACATTGAGGCCATGACCCCAGTGTTTCATGCCTTCTCAGCGTCGGGAGAAAATCTAATTGCAAGTCGTCTCAGTCATATAGGGAGTGAGTTGTAATTGGCGATTTGGTGTGCATCCTGTAAAGGTCCATTGGGTCAAGTACAATACTTTATACTGAATGTGATGCTTCCCTGTGGGCTGTTTTTTACATGATGAATTGCCTACTCTGAATCTACCGATGAGTCTACGGAAAGGTACGAATCACCAGAAGTCCAGCACTCTGCTGTGCGGAATATGGCTGTGCCCTAAGCGTAGAAGCAGGCAGCCCAGGGATTAACAAGCTGCACAAGATCCGGAATACAGCTGCTAGACAGCTCCATCACATCAGTATCCGGGCCTAATTGTTTCTTGAAATCCAGTCTCTTCCACAGCTGCATGTTGCTTTCAAAGCACTGTACAAACGACAGCATGCCATACATTGTGCGGGTCCCCTAGTTATTAAGCAAAATGTATGTAACTACCATGAAGCAGACAACTGCAATCTGTACTAACTCCACTCATCCTTCTTTGAACAAACCTCATACAGAGCTAATGCCTTCTCCGTTCACACAGCTAAGATCAGGAACCCTCTAACAGTAGAACAAAGAGTAATTCATTCTTTAACTCTGGAGAGCACTAAAGCTTGTTTTTTCCCACTTAAATAACTTTTATGTTATAATTTAAACACTAATCGGAATGTGTACAAATGCACAAAGTGTCTATTTTCACCCTGTTCCTAAAGGCATTATGCTTATGTGCAGCAGTGCCACTGTACCTTATTCAGACCATGCCTCTAAACTTCACACACCTCAATCAACACTACCAGTATATGCCTTTCAATTATCAACCCTATGTTCCAACCTCTGAAAAAGGCGCCCAAGTTCTTGAGGCAAATCCGAGCCCTTTGAGCGACCATTGGAGGTCTGAAACATGATGTAAATGCTATGAGAAAACTAGTTTTCCCGATTTTGTGCCATAGCTAGTATAACTTTACACCACTCCCCAAGTATATCTCCCTTCAACTTTATTTGATTCAGCACCTCCTTTGTTGCTTATCATGCTCACATTTTTCTTTAATCTCCATTTATTCTTCAAAGGTTTTGAGAGGATCTCTTCTGTCATTAGCTCAGTGACAGAGCTTTTGCCCTGTCCCCTTGTAGTGGGAATAAATGCTTGCCATTTTCTTAGCAGGAGAAGTGTTGACACATCTGAACTGCAGTTAAAGACCTCAGGATTTCCTATGGATACTTCTGCATGCAGATTCCTGACCTGTAGAACAATCCCTAGGCATCAAAGCCTCGATGCCACTAGCAGAGGGCACTAGACTCAGTCTGCACCAGAAATGACGTTGGGCAACGTCACCAAGTTCATAAATCACCCGCTTCACGGCATCAATGTTAGTTCACATTTTATCAACACCTTTGGCGTGGATCTGAAGCTTCGATCTCTGAGGAGTTTTCCTCACATAAAATTACTCAAAGCAGTACGAATGTCTCAACCTAAGTGTAGGAAGTTGGCTCTGTATGTGCTATTTCAAAGTAAGGAATAGCATGCACAGAGTCCAAGGGTTCCCCTTAGAGGTAAAATAGTGGTAAAAATAGATAATACTAATGCTCTATTTTGTGGTAGTGTGGTCGAGCAGTAGGCTTATCCAAGGAGTAGTGTTAAGCATTTGTTGTACATACACATAGACAATAAATGAGGTACACACACTCAGAGACAAATCCAGCCAATAGGTTTTTATATAGAAAAATATATTTTCTTAGTTTATTTTAAGAACCACAGGTTCAAATTTAACATGTAATATCTTGTTTGAAAGGTATTGCAGGTAAGTACATTAGGAACTTTGAATCATTTCAATTGCATGTATACTTTTCAAGTTATTGACAAATAGCTACTTTAAAAGTGGACACTTAGTGCAATTTTCACAGTTCCTGGGGGAGGTAAGTTTTTGTTAGTTTTACCAGGTAAGTAAGACACTTACAAGGCTTAGTTCTTGGTCCAAGGTAGCCCACCGTTGGGGGTTCAGAGCAACCCCAAAGTCACCACACCAGCAGCTCAGGGCCGGTCAGGTGCAGAGTTCAAAGTGGTGCCCAAAACACATAGGCTAGAATGGAGAGAAGGGGGTGCCCCGGTTCCGGTCTGCTTGCAGGTAAGTACCCGCGTCTTCGGAGGGCAGACCAGGGGGGTTTTGTAGGGCACCGGGGGGGACACAAGTCCACACAGAAACTTCACCCTCAGCAGCGCGGGGGCGGCCGGGTGCAGTGTAGGAACAGGCGTCGGGTTCGCAATGTTAGTCTATGAGAGATCTCGGGATCTCTTCAGCGCTGCAGGCAGGCAAGGGGGGGATTCCTCGGGGAAACCTCCACTTGGGCAAGGGAGAGGGACTCCTGGGGGTCACTTCTCCAGTGAAAGTCCGGTCCTTCAGGTCCTGGGGGCTGCGGGTGCAGGGTCTCTCCCAGGCGTCGGGACTTTAGGTTCAAAGAGTCGCGGTCAGGGGAAGCCTCGGGATTCCCTCTGCAGGCGGCGCTGTGGGGGCTCAGGGGGGACAGGTTTTGGTACTCACAGTATCAGAGTAGTCCTGGGGTCCCTCCTGAGGTGTTGGATCGCCACCAGCCGAGTCGGGGTCGCCGGGTGCAGTGTTGCAAGTCTCACGCTTCTTGCGGGGAGCTTGCAGGGTTCTTTAAAGCTGCTGGAAACAAAGTTGCAGCTTTTCTTGGAGCAGGTCCGCTGTCCTCGGGAGTTTCTTGTCTTTTCGAAGCAGGGGCAGTCCTCAGAGGATGTCGAGGTCGCTGGTCCCTTTGGAAGGCGTCGCTGGAGCAGGATCTTTGGAAGGCAGGAGACAGGCCGGTGAGTTTCTGGAGCCAAGGCAGTTGTCGTCTTCTGGTCTTCCGCTGCAGGGGTTTTCAGCTAGGCAGTCCTTCTTCTTGTAGTTGCAGGAATCTAATTTTCTAGGGTTCAGGGTAGCCCTTAAATACTAAATTTAAGGGCGTGTTTAGGTCTGGGGGGTTAGTAGCCAATGGCTACTAGCCCTGAGGGTGGGTACACCCTCTTTGTGCCTCCTCCCAAGGGGAGGGGGTCACAATCCTAACCCTATTGGGGGAATCCTCCATCTGCAAGATGGAGGATTTCTAAAAGTTAGAGTCACCTCAGCTCAGGACACCTTAGGGGCTGTCCTGACTGGCCAGTGACTCCTCCTTGTTATTCTCATTATTTTCTCCGGCCTTGCCGCCAAAAGTGGGGCCTGGCCGGAGGGGGCGGGCAACTCCACTAGCTGGAGTGTTCTGCTGGGTTGGCACAAAGGAGGTGAGCCTTTGAGGCTCACCGCCAGGTGTGACAATTCCTGCCTGGGAGAGGTGTTAGCATCTCCACCCAGTGCAGGCTTTGTTACTGGCCTCAGAGTGACAAAGGTACTCTCCCCATGGGGCCAGCAACATGTCTCGGTTTGTGGCAGGCTGCTAAAACTAGTCAGCCTACACAGATAGTCGGTTAAGTTTCAGGGGGCACCTCTAAGGTGCCCTCTGTGGTGTATTTTACAATAAAATGTACACTGGCATCAGTGTGCATTTATTGTGCTGAGAAGTTTGATACCAAACTTCCCAGTTTTCAGTGTAGCCATTATGGTGCTGTGGAGTTCGTGTTTGACAGACTCCCAGACCATATACTCTTATGGCTACCCTGCACTTACAATGTCTAAGGTTTGGTTTAGACACTGTAGGGGTACCATGCTCATGCACTGGTACCCTCACCTATGGTATAGTGCACCCTGCCTTAGGGCTGTAAGGCCTGCTAGAGGGGTGTCTTACCTATACTGCATAGGCAGTGAGAGGCTGGCATGGCACCCTGAGGGGAGTGCCATGTCGACTTACTCGTTTTGTCCTCACTAGCACACACAAGCTGGCAAGCAGTGTGTCTGTGCTGAGTGAGAGGTCTCCAGGGTGGCATAAGACATGCTGCAGCCCTTAGAGACCTTCCTTGGCATCAGGGCCCTTGGTACTAGAAGTACCAGTTACAAGGGACTTATCTGGATGCCAGGGTCTGCCAATTGTGGATACAAAAGTACAGGTTAGGGAAAGAACACTGGTGCTGGGGCCTGGTTAGCAGGCCTCAGCACACTTTCAATTGTAAACATAGCATCAGCAAAGGCAAAAAGTCAGGGGGCAACCATGCCAAGGAGGCATTTCCTTACACTAAGATATCTGGTTTTAAACCCTGTAGAGGTTGTGAGGGACATATGTCCATCACCTACCCCCATTCAATTTGTTTTTGGAGCTTGGGCTCTGATCATGGCACCAACTCTTAGACTTCCTCCCTTAGTATGAATCACAAGGCCATCAAAGAGCCGGAGGCCATGATCTTCATGGCTTGGACCAAGGATGCCTATAAGCGCCGGAAAGATACTTGGCTCAATTCCTGTTCTCCATCTTCCTGGTCCATCTAGCAGAAGAGACACCACAAAAAATCGAAAAGCTGCTCAAAATTGGTCCCCGGAACTAGAGTTGTTTGAAATACCAACTGAGGATGCTGTATGCAGTCCTGCTCCTCCAGTAGTACAGGCTCTGGAAAGACCTCCTCCTTGCCAAGAACCTTTGTCACCTTCTCTCGCACCTGAGCCTTTGATGCCGCAGTACCCTGAATTCCCAAACCCGGGCTCAGACCCTGCAGCGTTTTCAATGCCATGTATGACATATTTGCAATGGCATTGATGCCGTATGTAGCCCCCTTAGGCTCGATGGCTCCCACTGTTCATGCCGTTTCAACCAACGCCGTTTGGTGCCGTACCTTCGGATCCAGCACCTCTGCCCTGGTTTGATCTAGCAGTGGGGCTGCAACTATCTTCATGGCCAGCACCACCACTGCCTCCATCGGCTCCAAATACAAAGTCACCAGCACTGCAGGTTGGCTTTGAACTCCTATATCACTCTGTAGAAATCTGTAATCAATAAAAAGGCTTTGAGATTTTTAAGGCATCTTAATATTTTACAGCTGTTGAGGAGCCAGGTGTACATGGACCTGCTCAAAATGCAGAAGTTAACATGAGGTTTTATAGGTTATAATACGTATTGCACATATTACACAAGTGATACACAGTCAATAAGAGCAGTTGCTCGACAAAACAATAGTAGTTTCTACTAATTTATTAAATCATTAATCAGAATAAAGACCTTAGCTATACATGGGTATTCGTTTATGAACTCAGCGAGAGAAGCATAGCAACAGCTTGTCTCATAAACGTGTGACTTGGTCATTTCCCAAGGCATTTTTGTTATAGAAAAAGAAAAGACAGATCAAGTTCACTTAGAGGCCAATGGCCTGTGCACCTCTGCCGGCTTGCTCCTATTGAGTGCCACAAGATGGAACCTGAAGTAAAATGGTTTCCACAACTCCCGTAGAGAGGCACAGAAGCTGCTGGAAGAGGAGGCTTACAGCAAGAAATAGCAGCTCTCCTTTTGAAAGAAGCGGTGGGGTTAGTGCCAGACAGGGAAATATGCCAAGTTTGTGTGCATGTTACTTTCTTGTGCCCAAGGACTGCGGCCTGATCCCTAGTCTAGCTCTCAGGAGCCTGAACACTTCTGCAAAAAGGAGAAGTTCAAGATGCTGATCCACGCTCAAGTTCTAGTGTTGTTGAAGCTTGGAGACAGGATGGTGTTACTGGACTTGCTGGATGCGTACTTCCACATCCCTATCCTGTGGTCCAGTCACATTTAATTGCGATTTGTAGTGGGTTCAATGCACTACCCGTTTGTGGTAATACCTTTTTTTTTTTCACATCAGCACTTCGAGTCTCCATCAAGGTGATTGTTGCCCATCTCAGATGGTCTGCACCCCCCATATATCCTTAATTCATAGGGTTCATGGAAGATTTGCCAAGACCGGGCCCAGGCATTCTTATAGTCCCAGATTGGCCCAGGGTGTGGTAGGCAGACCTCCTGCACTTCTCCACATCACCTCTGCATGCTATCCAGGTTGTTTCTTCTCTCCCAGTAGGGGGTTAGGGGTGGACTGGTTCTGCATTCCAATCTCTGTAGCATTCATCTACATACTTGGAGATTAAACTCCTTTCAGCTGCCAGCGGAGGTCATGGATGTTATATTATCTGTGTGTTGTCCCTCCACTAAGTCAGCGCATACCGCCAGATGGGGCAACTTTTATGTTTGGTGTGCGGACAACGGTGTGGATCCCGTGCAGGCCAAGCTATCCCAAGTGCTACAGTTCACGCTTTCCTTAGTGGAAAGCTAATGGTGCCGTTGTCCCTGTGAAAGGCTATTTAGCTGCCTTATCTGCTTTCCTCGGTCTGTCAATCAGCCATCCCTGTTTAAGTCTCTTGTTGTCTCAAGTTTCTTTTAAAGATCTGACTAACCTTTTTCCTCCCACTCTACTTGTTGTTCCTCAGTAGAACTTGAACCTGGTTCTAATGTTCTCAATGGGACTCTCTTTGAGCCTCTACACAGTTGTATACTTAGGATGTTGACTCTTGAGATGGTGTTTTTGGTTGCCATCATGTCTGCTAAACTGTTTAGTGAGCTGCAGGCCCTGAGCTGTCGTCCTCCGTTCACTACCTTCTTGCCAGACCTATTGGTGTTGTGAACCAGGGCTACTTTCTTTTCCATGGTGATCCCTCCTTTTCAACTGGCCTAATCTATTTCCCTCCCAACCTTCTCCCCTCCACCTCATCCTTCTAAGGAGAAGGAACGTCGCATCGGGTGGATCTGAGGCATGTGTTTAATCACTAGCTAGACCACACCAGAGAATATCATTCGGATGACTATTTGTTTGTGGGCTATCGTGGAGCTAAGAAGAGGAAGGCGATTTAGAAGAGGACTATTCTGATGGATCATCCTCTGCATTAAAATCTGCTGCGCCCTCACCGAGAAGGAGCCACCTGAAGGAAATGGGGCCTATTCATCAGGGCTAAGCCCACCACTTCAGCACTAGCTTTCTGTATCCCAATTACAGAAATATGTAGAGCGGTGACACGGGCTTTCTTGCACACCTTTAAGAAGCATTATTGCCTTGATGTGGAGTTATGCAGAACGAGCAGGTCGCTAGATCCGTATTGCAGGATTTCTTGGTCTGAATCATCCATCAACCATTCTCCTGGGCAGTGTATTGATGTGAAATCTGGCCTACAGGTAAGGAGTCTGCAGGAGGAAGTATCCATCAGAAGAAAGTTAACCTGCGGTGTTTCTGGTGGATTCTCTAACTGCAGATTCCTTACCAATTCACCTGCCTACTCGTTTTGATGGCTGAAATATAGGGGCAGTTAATAAGATATCATATTATTTATGTATATTGGTACTGCAAATTATCATGATTTTCCACTCCTGCTCGCCTCGAAGGCTTGAAAGAAAAGAAAAAATGAAGAGAAACTGATGTTGATGCTCTGGAGTGGGCTCTTTATGAACTGTGGGACGCCCCTTGCTGACATTTCTGGCGTCAGCTGAGTCCAATGCCATCTATTAGTGGCATCAATGCTTTGAAGTTTTCCAGGTCCAGTGTTACACCGAGGCATTTCTCTAGAAGTGAGAATTCTGCAGGTAGAGGATCCACCAGAAATATTGTTAACACAGGTAAATAACTTTTTTGGTTAGCTTTGAATCTACTTGAAATTACTGTATAGCTGCTTTTATCAAGAGAAAGTTCTCATCAAATTGTTTTAACTTGTTTTTGTTTTGTTTAGTTTTCCTACTCAAAAGACTACAACGAAAGTCAAAAGAAGGCTATTGAGACTGCTTATACTATGGTCAAGCATCACCCAGGTCTTCCACGGATCGGTTTGATTCATGGCCCACCTGGTACAGGAAAATCCAAGACTATTGTGGGACTTCTCAACCGCATTCTCTGTGAGGTAAAATTGTGGCCTCTTATTTCTGACTCCATTACTTCCTGTAGCCAGTTGAAATGTTGCGTTATGTCTCTTGCTTTGGCTGTGATTCTCTACACCCCCTTCTCTGGCATGTCTGATTTCTCTGAATGTATGAATGAATGAATTACTGGAATCCTGCAACACGAAAGTGGTGTTATCACATTTTTCACAAGGGTTATTGGAAGACTCTTCTGATGGATACTTCTAACCACAGATTCCTTTGTAATATACCCCCGTGTGCCAGAATGAATCTGGACGATTTCATAGCTGTGCTGCCCAACGCAGCTAGGTGCCCCTGTGGAGCTATGCATTAAGTGTCCCAGAAATGATGGAGCTGGACCACATATGAGTGTTACTGTGCATGCTGACGTCAGTTTCTTTCTTTCCCATCTCTCAAACACAAATACAGAGCTTCTGCCTCCTTTTTCACCTGATTGATGAGTTTGTCAAAGTGAGTTCCAGTGTGCAATAGATTGATATCCCCACCTAAAACTAAGATGTTCAAACCATGCCGTGAAGCAAAGCTATACTTTGCCGCACATTGAAAGAAGTCACTGCCCTCGCTTAAGCCCCACTGCTAGTTGAGGCCATGGACCTGGTCAGACTCTCGAGGCATATCCAGAGCCAAGTCTTCTTTACAGCAGAGTTGAAGAGGAAACAAAAAAAGGCGAAGTGGGAAAAGATGTTCTGAGGGCGTTGAGGTGCCACATGATCTTGCTCCCAATCTCTAAATGGGGAGTTGATTCCACAGTTGAATTCTATGCACCCCTAGTTCCGTGAGACATTGGTGACACTTCAGCAGGTCAAGTTCTTTGAGGCCATACAACGCATTTCATATATTTTTCTGGCTCCGACTGCTGCACCTTTGGGACCTTGGCACTGGGCCTGCCAGGCAGGTTACCACCAGTGGATTGGTTTTTGGTGCCTTCTGTGCCCCTGGAACTTGTCTCAGGTTCCACACCAACTCTGGTGCCCTCTTCCATTCTGGCTCCAAGACCTGTGCCGATCCCTCTTTCATTGATGCCGATCCTGACGGGAGAAGGAAATCCTCGGATGTCTGACCCTGAGTAAAATGCATCTCTACCCAGAATGAGATCGTACTTTGACTCCACTCCGACACACCCAGTTCCTGTACAGTCTGATTCTGACAGTTTTCTCACTCTACCAGGAAGCTTCCCTCAGAGGCTTCAGCAAATTTATAGTTCTGATTCTGACCGGGCTTTGCCACCATTTGGAGATGACAGTGGAGATGATGGGGATGATTTACACCCACATTATGATGGTGACAGTTTTACACATGAACTCACAGGAGGCCAGTGGGTATGATACTTTCCTTGATACTGATTAGATTTCCCCCCATGGGCTGACAATAGAAGAGAGTACTTCTGAGGTCCTGAACCTGCAGCGATCTTCTGCTGAAATTAAGACAAACGTCCTTACAGACGTTCTGCAGTCCGGGCCTGATTCCTCTGAGCCCTTGTTCCTAATCAGCGAAGCTCTGACACACTTAATGGCACGTGTTCTAAGCCTTGCTCTTGCCCCTGGTGAACAGGCAGGTAGCCAGGTGCTGCAGAGTGTCATCCCTAATCCCTTAGTTTAATAGTCCAAGCTTCCACCAGCAAGTTGAAGACTAATTCTTTTCCACCCACACCCACTGCAGTCACCCCAGTTCTCTCGTGGTCGGGGATGGAGGACAGGCAGGCAACGTGCAGGTCACCTGGTGCAGCAATCTACCCAGTCACTTTATCCTGCGACATCATCCACCAAGCTGCTTTAGTTTGCCCTAGCAATGCAATACCAGGAGGCAGGATGCTACATATTATCTCAGGGTGGCAAACCCTCACATCTGACAGGGGGCCCTCTGGATCATTCAGCAGGTCCATCACAGCTTCCTTCCTCCACATAGCAGCTTTCAGCAAAGGATCTATTTGTCCTACTGCAAGAGTTGCGTGCTGTGTGTGTATTTTAACATACATATCCAGTAGTTGCACAGGAGGTAGTTGTGGTTTGTTGTAGGCTCTAACGACTATCAGTTGACGGTCCTCCCTTTTGGACTAGCATTGCCTCCCAGGTTCTTCACCAAAGTAATGGTGATCACAGTGGTTGCGGCACTTGTGTAGGTTGGGTATGTTGAATCACCTGAATGCACCAGCATCCCTGCTGTTTGTAGGAAGCTGGCTCTTTATATGATATATCAAAATGAGATATATCGTGCAGTATCCAGGGGTTTCCTTACTAGAGGACAGGAGCTTGCTCTAGCAATCCCAAGGTGCTCTTTTAGGAGGTAGTGTGGTTGAGCAGCTTACGCTTATCAAAGAGGAGTGTTAGTCATCTGCAAATACACAGTCAATATATGAGACACACGACTCAAGAAGGAGAACCGCACTAATATACAAAAATGACAAGTATCTTTATATATGTTTAGTACCCAGAATCAATACGAGGAGGTAAGTATGTTTTGCAATAAAAATCTTTACAGCTTTGAAAAGTCAACACTTTGTGCAATTTGTGGAAAACGCAGTGTTACCCTGTGGAGGAAAAACAAGTATGGCAAACAGGTACCGTACAGTGACTTACGGGACCAATTTCCTGGACTTAGGATAAGTATAGGACAAGGGTCAGGAACACACCAACAGGTCGCACTGGCTGCACTGGAGTGGCCGAGGGCCATACGGGCATAGACTGTAAGCGGCGTTGGTGAGGCCACAATGGGGAAGTCCAAGGTGGGCTTTGTCTCTGGAGGGCTGGGGGACCACATTGACACCGTTGGCTCACTTCAGTTCCGGCTATGCGGCACTGGTGCTTTCCAGTGTCGGGTTTTTGTGGTCATGAGTCCTCTCCGGTCTCTTGGGGTGCCTGCAAGATACGGGAAAGTTGCTCCACAGGAGTTCCTGGGTCTTTGTCGAAGGCAGGCAGCCCTCCAGGCCTTTGGAGGCACAGCAGCCAGCAGGACAAGTCGACTTTGGCGCAAATCGTCAGGAACAGCAGGCAGGTCTGCAGGGCTTGGGCCAAGTCGAGTGCTTCTTCCTCGAGCTTTTCTTTTGCAGCTCTTGAAAGTCCTTTTTCGTAGATCAGCAGGAATCCTGATGCCAGGGGCTCTCCTAAATACTGCATTATGGGACATTTCAGGGAGTGTAGAGTAGTATTCAATGGGCTGCTTATCCCTGGGGTCACTACAACCACGATATGACCACTTCCTGTCCCAGAGTTTCTAAATCTGCCAACACCAAGATGGCGAATTCCTAATGTTGTGTCCACATCAAGCAGTGCACCTTAGGGGTGCGACTGCCCTGGGGGTGATGGACATACCTCCCTGAATACTACGTTTCCCACCTGTCCAGGTGCCAAATGGGCCCTGGGGCTGGGGGGGGGGGGTGGCATCTCTCCTGTGACTGAAGCCAGATCCTTGGCGTCTCTCCTGTAATTGAAACCAGATCTGCATACCAAGGGTGGTGGGCTTCTTCGAAGGGTCAGGGTGTGTAAACACCTCTCCCAGAGCAGGCATTGTTTCTGACCACCCAAGAGCAAAGGCTCTCACCCTTGGGTGTCGGCCTCGTATCTGGTTGTGGCAGGCTGGCTAAAACTAGTCATTCCATCCACTGGTAGTTGGTAGCTTTTCAGGGGGCACCTCTAAGGTGCTCTCTGGGTGCATGTATTAATAAATCCATCAGTGAGCGTTTATCAATATGAGATGTTTGGTATCAAACTCTATTTTCCGTGAAGCCATCATGTAGTTGGGGAACTTGTATTGACCAGTGTCCAGCACATGTACTTAAAATGGCTTTCCTGTTCACTCACTATGTCTAAGAATCGACAAAGACATAGCAAGTAATATAATGTACCCTGCCTTAGGGCTGTAAGGCCTGCTGTAGGGGTGACTTACATATATTGCATGCAGTGTTGGGGGACGTCACCCAGGCTGTGTGCCATGTCGTGTTTTCACTTTTAGCTGCACCAAGACATACAGCCGGCACTGGCAGTCTGCATGTGCTAGGTGAGGGGTCCCCGAGGGTGGTACAATACATGCTGCAGTTCTTGGGCACCCTCTTTGGTACCCATGCCTTAGGTGCTAGGGGTACCATTTACTATGGGTTTACTGGGTTGGGGGGGGAGGGCAAAGATATTGCCAGTTGAGGAACAATTGTACAGTTTTAGGGGAAGAGATCTGGCACTGATCCTGGATAGCAGGAACCGAGTGTACTTTCAGTCAAAAATACATCATATATCTGGCAAAAAGTGTGGATGTCCATGTCCAAAAGGGGCACTTTCATACACTGTTCCATCAGTCTGCCCCGTTCACACTTACTCATCTCCTGTTCATAGGGGCTATAATAGACACAATATCTTTATAGGCTTTCTCTTCTCCCTGGAGGATCCAGGACATTTTGAAGGGAGCTTAAGTTCCAATCATGATGGTTGTAAGTCTGCTGGGCTTGTGGACTTCTTACAGCCCGTTGGCCATGCATGCATGCTGCTGAGTGAGGGCTCTCGAGTAGTTGTGCCTCCGTCCGCAGTTGTTCCAAAAAGGGGAGATATATCTGAGATCATAGGGATTCCCCGAGACACTGCTATAAATCTTGTGGTGGTTTAAAGAGGAGATCCGTTGCGGAGATTTGTCATACGATGACATAGACATCCCTTCCTACAGTTGTAAAGCGTTATTACTTGGTTTTAGACATGAGAAGGGATCATTGTGCTCATTCTGTGCTGCAGGATTTCCTGGTTTGACCACTCTTTTAAACACATCACCTAGGGAGTATTAGTACTTTTGGATCTAATCAAAAGGTGAGAAAGGTGAGTAATATGGTAGAAGTAGCCATCAAAGGAAAAAGTTACTTGCTTTTGGTAACAATCTTTCTTGTGGATACTTTGCCTGCATGTTCCTAACTGTTCTGGTCTAACAATTTGAGCAGGTCTATATTTCTGTTCTGTAGAAGTGGCCCCTGTGGTGTTTTTTCTCCTGAGTAGTGTTTGTCTCCCTACTCTACAGCTAGAAGGCGTTGCTGATAGTCATTGCTATGTGTTTGAAACAGAAAAATACATGAGTAGCGCTGGTTTTCGCCATAACTTATTGAACTTTTGCATGGTTCATTCAAACATTTTGATTTGGTCTGATAGCATTGCATCTCATGGCCAGTCACTTTAATTCACGTTTGTGTTGTTATATATTTCATTACAAGTCCATACATCCATTTTATATACAGTACCATGAAATTAAAAAAAAAACATAATGTACATATAAATCGAAATTAATTAGAAGGAATTAATAATCTTTATGCTCTGTTTCCAGACTTTTTTTGGATTAAGTTAATATATTTCACACAGCTATTAAGATGCCTTCATGCTGTTAAAGCAAGCCAGAACTGTGTTGTTGCAATGTCTTGTCCTCATAGCATGTAGTGGTGGTACTAAGAACATTTTTTTTTTTTTTAAAGCCTGACATCAACATATAATTATTTTCTTTGTTATAAACTGCTGAAACAGCATATAACGTTCTGTCTTTTCTACTGACTTTGTCTCACTTCCCCCAATCAAATAATCTGAAGCTCAGTTTGAGATATTAAAGTCCGAGATTTCATGATGACATGTGTCATGGTAAGGTCTAAGCTTGTTGCAGCTTAACGTTTTTTGTTCTAAGAAAGCATTTAAAAAAAAAAAAAAGTATTTTAAGATCCATTTCACAAGATTTGTGAGTTGTTAGTTCCCATTGTTATATCATTTTTTGATTTTGTAGAATGGAATTTATTGTAACATGATAGGGACTGTTGTCAAGCTAGGGCGGTTGGCCAAACTCCTTGCGAAAAATATTTGTAAAGGAACTTTCCTCTACTTGGTTCAGTTAAAACCAATTTTTTAATAAACCTCCATTTATAGCCAGTGATTGACCAATTGAATTGAATTGAATTCTAGGCAAATTTAAGCTTGTCTGGTCGATGGGGCAAAAAGATGGTTCTAAACCATTTGTTCTGTACCCGGTTTATCCAGGAATTCATTTTGCTAGGAAGCGCTACATACCTTAGAGATGGGACCACCATGTGATATCAGCTCTTCAATCGGTGTCTGTGTGATGGGAGCAGATATTGTGTGTCACGCTGTGGCACCGTGTGAGTGGCAGATATGTTTAATGTGTGCTGGTAATATCTAATGGTGCTGTATCATGGGCAAACTAAATGAAAGGTATCGAATGTCTGCTTAGCTTCGAAGGAAAAGCTCTTGAGGTCATTAATACTTATTCAATGTCAGCTACACACAGGTTAAATGGGAGATGAACTAAAGACATCCTTGTTTTAAACTTTTGTTTCATATACTTTTTTTCTGAAGGTTGTGTTATCTATTTTAATCTGGATCCAGTTGTTTGTGTGTAGGATCATGATAAACTTTAAAAGCCTTTCAGGAATTCACAAATGCAATAATTTGCCTTTCGTAGATCTTTATTTATGGCGGTGAAGCTTTTTTTAAAGTCTATCAAGCAGAAATGTAAGTCACCATCACTGCATATTGTTTTATGGTTTAGAATGGCTAATGCCATTAAGTTATCTGTGCTGCCATTTAACAGAAATCCTGTTTTAAATCAAGGAAGTAAGGCGTTTTCTTTTGTCCAATTCCTTCAGTTCTCTGATGATAGAGATGCGAAATATTTCGAGTCTGCTTCCAAAAAGGCAATCGATCTGTAGTCAGCAGGATCTTGTTTGTTGTCTTTCTTGTATATTGGGTATAAAATGAGCCGTCAAGAAGTTGCCAGTGTTACAGCATCTCTCAAACAGATTGTGAAACGTTTCTAGCCAATAACTCGGTTACACCTTAAAAATCACTGCTGGTAGCCCATTTGGCCCTGCCCCTCCCACCGACTGCCATGACCTACAAATCCCTTTCTTGATCTTTCATCCCTGCATGGAGAACCAGTGGAAGGCAGGATCCTTTGTCACCTGCCCTACTGGAAGTCAATAACATCTGACATGGGTTTTGCAAATCATCCAGAAGTGCTACTCAAACCCTTTCCTGTAACCCCTCTACTTTTGCCACCCACTTACCACCTGCTGATGAAGGGCCATCTCTTCTTTGCTCTGTCAGGAAGTGTTGGCTCTTTTGACCAAAGCAGCCACCAAGAGGGTGCCAGCATCTGGAATAGGTTGTGATTGCTATTCCTGCTACTTTGTGGTGCGTGAAAAGGTTTGAGATCTTTGTCCTGTCTTAGACCTGTTCTTTCTCAACTCCTTCCTGAAAAGGGAAAAGTTCAAAATGCTCACGTTAGCTCAGGTTCTGTCTGCCCCGGACGCTGGAGACTAGATGGTAGTATTGGACTTGAGGCTGCTTGTTTCCACATCCCAATCCTGCTGGCCCACATGTGGTACCTGTGGTTCACAGTGAGACAAGATCAATTTCAGTTTGCCGTGCTCTCATTCAGCCTTATCAGCACCCCATAGATGTTCACAAAAATGATGGCTGTGGTTGCAGCACATTTGCACATTGGTGTTCCAGTCTTCCCCTATCTCAGTAATTTACTACTGAAGATGGCATGTCTCAGGCAGTCATCTCTCACCTACAGACTATGGTGAGTATCCTCATTCGCTGGGTTCACTCTTAAATATGTTAAAGTCACACCTGACTCCCTCTCAAATGCTCCCTTTCATCGGAACTGAACTGGACACAGTGCAGTTTTGGGCTTATCCTCTCTAAAAGTGAGTCCAGGATATTCGAGATTTGATTCTGATGGTTCAGCCTCTGTCCAGGATTTTGATGAGACTGACCCTTGGGCTGTTTGGCCTCATGGCCTCCTTCATTTATCTTGTAACACTTGCCTCTTGGCATATGAGGGCTCTGCAGTTGGACCTGAACTTCCAGTGGGCACAGTACGAGAGGGATCTCTGTTCTGGTTCAGATCTCGGAGGGTACTGCAAAAGAACTGCAGTAGTGGCTGATTTATCATGATTGGGTCAGCGGCAAACTCCTCACCCTTCCCCACCCAGAGCAAACGGTCCTGACAGATGCATCATTCCTGGGCTAGGGAGGCCACTTGAGGAGAGGTGGAGATCTTACGACTCTGGTCTCCGACAGAGTCTGGGCTTCACCTCACCCTTCTAGAGTCTGGGTGATCTTGTTGGCATTGAAAACCTTTCTTTCATCGATCAAGGGAAGGCAAGTGTAGACAGCACCACCACCATGTGATTTTGCAAGAAACTGGGCGGGTGGGGTGGTGGACTCTTTGTCAACAGGCGCTGTGCCTCTGAATATTCTTGGAACATCAGTGAATTTCACTGTTGGTTCAAAACCTGGTGGGCTGTCGGCACGCAGGACAGACAAACTCAACCATTGATACCCAATGGCTCACAAATAGCTTCTCCATTCAGAGGTGGTGCAGGGTTTCTTTCAAGAGAAGAGACAGGCTTGGTTAGATCTGTTTGCCACTGCAGAGAACGTACAATGTTAGTGGTTTTGTGCGCTGGTGTTTCCAAAGTGGTTTTGCTTGGAGACTTTATTCATCTCGAGTGGAACGTCCGCCTCCTGTACATCTTTGCGCTGATACCACTCCTGCCCAGAGTTCTCATGTAGATCAGGAACGATTGGGCCCGAAGTTGTTCTTGTGGCTCTAGATTGGGCACAGCAAGTTTGGTACCCAGAGCTTCCGAGCATGACCATCAGTCCTTTGGTCAAGCTGCCCCTTTGGGAGGATCTTCTGTTGCAGCAGGAGAGTGTTCTGCACAAACCTATGCACCCTCCACCTTCATGCCTGAAGAATGAGTAGCAACAGTTGACAGATTATGACATTCCTCATAAAGCCTGTAACATTATTGTGGCAGCTAGGGGTCCTTCCACCAAGAGCGCGTATATACTTGCCTTGGCATGGTGTGCATCCAGAAACATTACTCCGCCATCTTCTGCACCCATAGCCCAGGTTCTGAGGTTAGTTCTTTCTTTAGCCCAGCAAGGCCCTGGGTATTGCTAAAGGTTTTCTGTCTGGCAATTTGGTATTCTTGCAGTTGCCAGACCAGAGTTCTTTGTTCAAGTTATGACTAAGTTCCTGAAAGGACTACAACACGCGCCCTTTGAGCCGTTATGCAAATTCCCACATCATTTTTTACTATCACGACGGCCTTTCTAGTGACGATAACATTGGTCAGGGGCATCATTGAACTGCAGGCCTTCTCAGTACCCTCTCATACCACCTTTTGCCCAAACAAGCTGGTTTTTAGGACCTGTGCCTCCTACCTCTCACAGGTTGTCACATCCTTTCATGTAGGTGAAATAAACATCCTCTTGCTTACCTTCTATGCTCTGCCTCACCCTTCCAAAGAAGAGGAGAGACCTCACCGTCAGGACCCAGAAAGAGTGTTGTCGATCTACATTGATCGCACAAGAGAGTTTCGGGTGGGCTATCAACTCTTTGTAGGATATGGTGGGGTTAATAAAAGTAAGATAGAGCAGAAATTATCTATCTTACGATGGATAGTGTTCTGCATAATGATCTGCTACACTTTTTCCAAGAAGCTACTCCCCGAGGGCTTGTGTGCGCATTTTACCATAGCCCAGGCTGTGACCACTGCCTTAGCTCGTAGAGTTCCTGTTCTGGACATCTGTCGAGAATTAATATGGGTGTCCCGGCACACGTTCACCAAGCACTACTGCTTGGATGGTCAGGTCCGTTTTGATGGGCACTTTCCCCTTCAGTCCTGCCAGACCTTTTAGTCTAATCTGTTTGCAGACCCATCACCAAGGGGTTTTGCTTGTGTATCTTTTCAAAGGTAAGGAATCTTTGGCTAGACATCTCTATCAGATTAACTAGTAACTTACCTTCAGTAGCGCCTTATCTGGTAGAAACTCTGCAAACTGATTCAGTAGGGTCTCCCTTCTGAAGGCCTTAATAATGTACACCAGTAGGTCAGCATTATTTGTGGCTCCACACTTCTGGCATGGAAAGTGATGACGCTAAGTCCTCCCACGCATTCTTGCCGGTTCCCTGGTGCTGTAGGCGAGCGTTGGCACTCAAGTGCGAACAAAGTTCAAGAGTGCCAAATGTTGGTCAGCCTAAACAAAGGGGGCATGAGTGTAGCAACTGCTTTCATGGTAGATGAAACGTAGGGCCTGCAGTTGAAGCCAAAAACAAACAGGAACAAAGTCCCCCTACCAAATAAACCCATTGTGGACTGCGCTGAACCTCACAATGGCTGAACGAAATGCATGTGCTAAATCCACTTTTGCGGACCTGTGCTTCTAGTAGACAAATGAATGGCATGTATGCTCCTGCAGAAGGTTGCCTTGCTGAAGCCATAGTTGATCATGTAGGATAAAGCCATATAAGATGAAGCAGATTAATTTTGAAACTGGAACTACATGCAGAGATAAGAGTAAAGAGAAATATACTCCCATGAATTGAGCAGTGGACTTGATTTGGTAGAGAATTCAGTGATACAAGTCCAGGGAAGGAAAGATAGGTCCAGGGAATTCTGGTTCTTTGACTAGTGTTTTGCTTTCATTCTACATGTGAATGAGGCTGGGGCAATCTAATTTATGGAGGACGACTAGTCAATTCCCTTCTGATGTGTTTCATTGCATTTTTAACAGTTGAGGAAATGAGATGAAAATGATGTGTGTAGTTGGATACGTTGGTACTGTCTTTATGAAATAGTCATTGTTTTTTCGTAGTTATAGATCATTAGTGTGGCACTGCTGCACATTTGGTAGTTGACTGGAGCCTGAGTATATTTGCTGAGATATGTTTCATGTGGGAGCAACTAGTGCATCTTTATTCAAAATGTTTTAAACTATGCCCATTACAAGTGTTTTCATATTTAGACAAAGTAAGTCACCATTTTTCTTTGGTATATTATTCCTGTCTCTTCATTAAAAAATAATGCAAAGCATTTTTTCTTCCATTCATAGTCCTCTTACCTTCCTTGTCAAACATACTCCAGGAGCACTTGCTTACTTCGGAATTAACATTTTTCTCCCCCGCCTCTTAGAATCCACCCAGTGATAACAAAACACCAAACATGAATATAAAGAACAAACGGAACCGCATCCTGGTGTGTGCCCCGTCCAATGCAAGTATTGATGAGCTTATGAAGAAGATTATTTTGGGGTTCAAAGAGAAATGCAAGGACAAAAATCATGCTCAAGGTATGGGATCTTGTGAGATGCATCAGCACCAAGCCTCTGCTCCCAGCATTAATTTGTTTTTGGTTTACTTTTTGTAGCACCACAGGTGGCTAAAATGTGATGTCATTACTAGGGAGAAATTGCATGAAGCACTAATAGTTGTGCAGTAGCTTTAGTTTTGTGTGTGCTACGGATGATTTAAGGTTGACCTAGGTGGCCCAGGGTGTGGGAGCCAAAGGCATTCAAACATGTGCAACCTGGACTAGGACAAGTAAGGGAAGCCTATTCGGATCCAGACTGGTGTGACCCCACCACCACCAACTAAAGAGGATTATTTTGAGTTTCTGTTCTCCCTTTATTTTGTATTGTTGAATTTGGGGTTTGAGGGAGAGGGTTGGTAATGGCATTTCCATGGTCTCTATTGTTAATTCATAAATGTGTTGCATTGTTTGTAAAGTGCTGGGGTCTTAGTTGCATGTTTGCTGCTTGGTGTGTGATGATTAGGATTTTTTCGAATGTTTTGCGTCAAGTCTCCAGGAGGCCTTTTATGAAGCTTGGAGTTCCGAGTTTAGCTCTTAGACAGCAATTTAAGAGCACGATGATTCCGCTTTTTTTTTTTTTTTTTTGTTTTTTTTTTTTTAAAGGTCCTTTTAATACTTTCTCTTTTAGTTTAAAGCCTACCAACCATCTGGTTGCAAAGACATATTGGAGTTGTGCTGATTGCTTACCATTTGCTTTTTGTTTTGTCACTTATATTTGCTTACTTTTTATTTGCTGGCTTTCTTCGTTTTAGTCTGTCCAGCATGTCTTTGTCCCTCCTGTGGAACACAGCCTGTTTACTGCTCCTCTGATTTTGGTTATTCTTCCACCAGTGCTCGCTTTTCAGGAACTCTATGGGTTTTTTTCTCCGTAAAACACTCCATGAGAGTGCATATGTTTTCCAGCTGTCTTCCTGGTGTGCTTCCCTACCAACCCCCAACGCTCCACATTGTTCTATCGCCTGAGTGCTTTTTTTTTTCCACCCCTCACCCACCTCTCCACATTGTCTGCTCTTGCTGTGTCCTCCAATGAACGCTATTTGGCAAACTAGATAATTAACCTTATTAATCTAATGTCTTATTCAAAGAAAAAAAATCAGGCAACTGGACTAATACAATACTACCTGGATAATACTCCAGCTGTTACCTCAGTGACCAGTAACCACCCACTCCACCACCAGGACAGTTGCTCGCCAACACCCATGATAGGGAGAATCCTGCCATGCAGTATGGGGTCTGGCGAGACTTCAAGCAACAGCTTCTAGTTCTGTAGATGATCCTAGTTAAAAGGAGTGTCAGGTGACCTGCACAGCCACTGTGATAAATCCTGTAGAGACGACCCAAACATATATCAACTTGACGTTAGTTTTTCCAGCAGGCTGCAAAGCTCATGTCCCTGTGCACGTCACCCACAGAGAAACTCCTACCTGTCCCACACGCTATTTACTTATTGGGCCTGGGCATATCTACAGGTATCGCCCTATGGATCCTTCTTATCTTCGTGGATTTGTAACCATAGTCAAGATCTGCAAACAAACTCTTCTAAACCAAGTAATTGGTGAGCATATGCTCAAAAACATCACCATATTACATGTGTTATGAGCAAGGCAATGACCCTATTCTACTGGGCAGTGATTGACACACTCAGGAAGTAAAGATAAGTAGCTTATTTCAGTGTTGGTCACATTTGAGGCACAATGATTTAGATGGCATATTTTGGTACTCAGTGATTAGTATGTTCTATTATACGGGGATTTGCATGTTTATGACACAATGATGGCACTTTTGGTGACAAAGCAATCGGAATTTTCTGTTGAACTGTGATTTTCACAATCAATGGCACTTTGGGGAGACAGCAGTCATAACAGTCATAATATTTTGCTACAAAGTGATAGACACCTTTCTTTCTTTCAAAGATAATTATCTTCTGCTGCTCACAGACGGCCATGTATTTGTAATGCAATAAAGGTGTGCTAATAGTGTAGTACAATAAATGCTGTGCCCTGAGAAGCAGTATAAAACAACATATGAAATCCGGTACAAACCTTTGTAAATATTATCTGTGTGGTCCGACAAAGCATTTAGTTCAGTGGAATTGAAATCGTTTGGTCGTACCCCAAACAAGCCGGACAACATTCCGAATGTATAGGATGGCTGGAAATGAGGCATCTCCTGAAGAGCTGTATGCACGAACACATTTGTGCCAGAGGAACAAGATGCGTGACTCTCGCTGCTTGCCCCAAGATTTGAGCCACAAACAGGTTCTGAGAGGAGCCTTTCATTGAAGAATGGTCTGAAATCAAAGGAGTGAGTGTTATTGCTTGCATGGTTACCAGAGTGTTGCAAAACTCTTAAGGCTTGTAGGCATCAGTAATATAAGGGAACTTGCTCTCGATTGAGGGCTTACTACTGTTCTTCCACGGCTGACTTTGCATTTCAGCAAGTGTCTTTTACTGTTGGTAATAATTGATAATTGTCTATTCACATATTTGGATTTCAAGGCATCCGATAAAGAGTGTGGTCAAACTTAACAACATGTAAAGGGGACCATACCAGTGTCCCTGGTGAGAAAAGTGAATGCTGTTTAAAAAAAAATGGACAAAAAGGGATTACTATAAATTCTTCAGAGAAAATCCCAGCATGCTTTGCTAGACCTGGCCTACATCCAAAGCCCTAAAGTGTTGACTGATTTGGGTGGAACCTGTGACCGTTGTAAAGTTCCAGATAGAATTATGTTCGGAGGAAGTTGGTGTGGATTGTAGGAAACAACTAGTACAGACGGATGCCTGATCAATAGCGTTAGGGTATTGGCAGTTTGTATGACTCTCAAAGTAGCGCAATAAGTGAGAGTTGTCAGAGATAGCTCGCCAGTGAAGAAAGCGGCGTAGAGGCATGCAAACTCATAGGCTTTCCGGAATCAGCACAATCGTTTTAAAAATCTGTTGTAATATATCCACTGATTCAGTAAATATGTCTGCTGAGATCTGCCTACATACCATAGGCTTGAATTATGGGTGGGGACAACTTGCTCTTTAATTTTTCTAAGATTGAGTTCAGATGGATTCTTCTAACTGCCTCATCCTTACCTTGGGAATATTCCCCTGTCATCAGACTGGATAGGTTAACTTTTTAGCAGTGCTTGTGTGTGCCTCTGGGTGGTGCCCTGCAGGTCCGCACAACCCTGGAAATGGAGTGGAGACACATATAAGTGCCACCCTTGCGTGCTGAAGTCAGATCCTTTCTTAGCCTTCTTATGCGAACCCAGTGATCCCCATCCAAGTTTTTTGGGTCTTCTAGCGACTTACAAACAAGAAAATCCAGTGTGCTAAGGAACTATACCCTCTCCTAGAACTGCAGATATCAAATCTTGCCAGGTCTGTCAAAAATGTGTAAGTGTTCACTAATGCACCCGAAGACGTGCCAGGACTGTATGTCACTGAACATAAGGAGACGTCATGGACCTCATGTAAATCCCACTCCTGCATGAAGTCAAGGGCTTGGACCTGTTCCCGAGGTTGCTCACTCAATCCAAGTCCTACGGTAAGATGGAGACCAAACATAAACACAAGAAGGTGAAATAGGATGTTACCCCATCTTACCAAGCCGTCTAAAGAGAAGGTGCAAAGGTGTCAGTGTCAGTCTGTCTCCCTCTGAACCTCTGTGTATGGAGCAGATTCCTCACTTAGTCCCAGTGGGCCCCAAATTCACCTGGGCTGTCGGCAAGATCTTTAATGAGCCCACTCTTCATTTCCCTTCGCGTCTTCAGCCCCAGTGATCTGCAGGAGTTACCCGGTGGTCCTGCTTTGTGTCCGTCTCACCCCCTTTCACTTGTCAAGGGCTCTGTACCAGCTCCGCTACAGACTTCCACTCCAGATTTACAACCTGTATTCACGCCCTCCCTCGTCTATTCCTGTGGAGGATCTGATTCTGGTACCTATGTTTACCCTCAAACCAACTTAAGCACAACCCTGACCAATGCAGCGCTATGAAATTATTAAAGTCCAGCTGGTCACTATGTAGCCTGATCCCAGTTCTGTACCTCTTCTAGAGCGGATCAACCCTCATATGCTCCTTAATCTTTTCAGTTCACTTTCTAACCAAAATAAGTGTGCTTTCATTTGCTGTGGTAATTCAAACCTGCAGCTGAGATCTTGGACCTACAGCTACCTTCCATTGAAGTTAAGGCAAATGTCCTTTCGGAAATCTTGCAGCCTCAGCCAGCCACATCTGAGCCCTTACTCCTTTGATGAAACTATCACTGACACTTCAGTGGGCACTTGATCAAATCCTTGTTCTTAACCACCTGTGAATAGGTAGTTATCAGACCGGCATTTGGTGACCCTGATTGCGTCACTAAAGATCAGCCAGCAAGGTGAACCGTGATTGATTCCGTACAGCTCCACTACATAAAGAGTCTCAGAGGGTTAAGGTGTTGGTGTCATCTTGTTCGGGAGAAAGCATTCGAGATTTTAGCCTCTGATAATGTGCAGTGCAGAAGCTTTTGTGCATTGGAGTTTCCGCAAGAACACTTGTTTGGGGAATGCATTTCAGCTGGAATTGAACACACAACTCCTGTGCCTGCCTGCGACTGCCTTGTCTGCCCCGAGTTCTGAAAAAGATTTAAAAAATGACCTGATTTAAATCATCCTATTAGCTCCTGCTTGGGCGAAGCAAATGTGATACCGGAACCTCTAGGTATGAGCATTTGTCCATCAATCAGGCTTCCACTTCAAGAGGATGTCCTTTCGTAGCAGCATTTCAGGATTCTTCACCAGTCTGTGCAAGCTTTACCTCCATGTGTGGAGATGGAGCAGTGGCTATTAACTACATTTGATCTGTCACCTAAAGTTTTCTTTTCCATGTTGAGTCCACCTTTTCCCTCGAAGGAGTAGGACAGGCTCCATTGATTGGACCCCAATGAGCTTTAAGATATTGATTGTACTGGACCATTGAGTGGACGATCAGCTTTTTATGGGATTCTCCTGGGTGAATAAAGAGAAGACTAATTAGAAGAGAAGACTTTCAAGCTGCGTTGTCCTCTCCATTAAGATCTGCTATGCCCTGGCCAAAAATCAGCTTCTGGAAGGGCTCTGAACCCATTCCACATGGGCTAAGGCTGCATCTTGACAAGTGGAGTGCCTGTCTCAACTTCTGCCAGGCTGCAACATGAGTGCATGAATCACTGCTGCCTTTACAGCCAGGCCTGGAGGGAAGAACATTCTGCCCGTTCTGTCCTGCAGGTTTTTTTTTTTTTTTTTTTTTGCAGAGTCCATGCCACAAAGACACAACCCCTTGGCAGTTACTGCTTCGGTAGTTATTCTGCAGGTGACGAGTCTACAATTATAAGTATCAGTCAGAAGAACAAGTTACTTACCTTTCTGGTGGATACCACTTCTAACAGCAGTTTCTTCACTGCCCTCCCACCTCTCCGTTCTGTGGAGTGGCCACTTTTAACATCTAAATAGGTTCCATGTTAGAATTCTGCACACTGTTACCGATGATTGTCATGCTGTGCATCTGAGGGCACGGAAAAAGTCAACGAAGACACTGACATCACAAGCAAGGTTGGTGCTTATATGCAGCTCCTCTTCGTCATCATTTTTTAGGCTGTACGAAGCCATTACAGATCTGCAGAGCACCACTTATTGGCTCGCAGGAGCATTGGCATAAAGGTTCTGGATTCACTGTGACACCTCGGGAATGTTCTGAAGGTGAGAAATATGCATTTAGGTAACGTATCAACCAGAAAGAGCATCACTGATGGTAAGTAACTTGTTAAGTAGTACCATTGAGTTTAACAATTGGTATAGATAGTACTATAGAAAAGCTAAATCTGTCAGTAAGCGCCTTATTAAAAAGCTTTTGGCCATAAATAAAAATAAACTCATTCAAATTATGGACAAGATTCTTTAGTGGCTTAAAGCTGTGTCTTTCAAGCAACTACATTTTGATTTAAAAGTTGCTTATCTTGCTCCTTCCATTTACCTGAAATCCATTTTGTACTTTAGTGAGTTATGTTTATCATTTCTGGCCATATGTTCTTTCATTATGCTGCTCACCTGTTTTCTTCTTTGCTTTCGTGATAGACACTTTGCTCCTGCTGATTCAGCCTTATGTCTGTGTGTGCGTTCCTATTGACTGCAGTAGACACCCATCTGTTCTCCAAGCTGTGCCTAAAGTGTAGTGTATAGTGCAGTGTCTGTTAATGTGCATTTAGTTACAACTGTAGAGGCCTATGGGGAGTCTTACTTGTACATCTTTTTGTGTAGGAAACTGCGGGGACATCAACCTTGTGCGTCTTGGGTCTGAAAAAGCCATTTCCAGCGACGTCCAAAGGTTCAGTCTGGACAGCCAAGTCAGTCGCAGAATGAGTATGTATTCTGTTTATTATTGCAGTGTCTCAAGTCATCAGTTATTAATAACAACCATATGTCTCGTGCCACTTCCGAAGTGTATCTTGCGGCTTGGTTTTGAAAACATGTATTAAGAACTGCACGCCCTTCCCCTACAGAATGCAGACTGTTGTTTTACTGCTGTGGCCCTCTTATCATGTGCACTCTCAGCATAACTGTAGAACCTCTGCTGAAATATCACTTCTTTTGTAATTTGCAGACAAGAACACTTTTGGTCTTGACCAGGATATTCAAAAGAAGAAAGAGGCCTTGGATCAGTTGCTGGATGATCTTTCTCGGCGGCGTGCCATTGATTGGTGTGACAAGCAGAAGAAGGTGAGTTTAAATACTCCCGTTCCATGTGCTCTTTCTAGATGTTATAATGTTTCCTACTTGTTCATCACTTGCCTGGCTATTTGGGAGAACTAAACAATTTACTTAAGAAATATTAAGAAATGCAACTATAGGCTTTTATACGGGTTTTTATTAAATGGACATAAAATAAGTGGACCATTTAAGGGCTGATATTTTGAGATGGTAATTTGCACTGGTACACATTTGTTTTTAAATGTATGCTTTTCATTTTTGTGGAAAACTGACTTTTTTATTCATCTTTTTTTTTTTATGGTCTTGAGGAATAAGGCCGGTCCACATGTCTACAGTGTTCCAATAAATTTAATGTAATGTAATTGTAGATTTATAAAGCGCGTTCCTACTCAAAGAGCATCGAAGCGCTGGGAAGAAAGCACATAGTAAAAATTAGACAGAGGATAAGAAAAATAACAGAAATAATGAATATAGAAAAACATCCAATATAAGAAACTGAAACAAACTAAATCAAAGACCCTGATCTTGATGTACCAAAAAATTAACGAGGAAAGAGCCAAGTTTTCACCATTTTCCTAAATTTCATATAACCTGATTCTTGCCTAATATTCTGTGGGAGAGAGTTCCATCCTCTGGCTGCAGCTACTGTAAAAGCTTTGTCTCCCCATTTGGCTTTGTGTGCGAGGGACCTGAATCAAGTGAGCTTGAGAAGACCTCAAGCTTCTTTTAGGTACATGCAGGAGGAGTCTGGAAGTCGGGTACCGTGGTCCTATTCCATGAACTGCCTTAAAAGTAAGACAGAGCGACTTAAACTGGATACGCTGCGCCACTGGTAACCAATGTAATTTCCTTAGACTCTCTCTAACTGATATACATCGTGGGAGATTAAGAACCGCTCTGACAGCGGAATTCTGAACTAATTGGAGTCTTTTTATCAGCCCCTTATCCAGATTAAGGAACAGTGCATTACAGTAGTCTATCTTGGACATTACCAATGCCAGGATAGCAGATACTCTCCATTCATGTAACAGATAGGGGAAGATTTTTCTCAGCATTTTAATTGACCATATACTGATGTTTACCACATGATTAATCTGTTTTTTAAAAGACAGATGTTCGTCGAACAAGATGTCTAGGTTTCTAGTAACAGTAGTGGGCACAGGGCAGTTACCACATTCAGCGGGCCACCACCGTGAGTTCCATAAATTCTTTCCAGGTCCAAAACATAAAACTTCAGTTTTGGTGGCATTCATTTTTAGCTAATTGGTCTTCATCCATTTACTCACTTCCACCATACAATTACTAACCCGATCTGCAACCTCCTCCCATGGCTGATTAATAGGAATAATAAGCTTGGAGTCATCAGCATAGGAAGATGGAATTAAACCAAAAGTACGAATTAGACTAGCCAAAGGCACTACATACACATTAAACAATGTGGGGCTGAGGGAATATCCCTGCAGAATCCCACATGGCAGAAGATAAGGTCTGGATTTGAAATCACCACAGCTAACTGTGGTCCATCTATTTGTAAGAAAAGACTTCAAAAGTTTAAGCGCCTTGTTCCTCAAACCCACATGATGCAAACTGGACATTATTAGTGTGGGAGAGATAGTGTCGAAGGCAGCGGATAAATCTAAAAGAACCAAAACGGCCTCCTTGCCTTCATCAACCATCCTTCGATTAGTATCAGAGGATGAGATTAGGGCAGTTTCAGTACTATGCTCTTTTCTGAACCCGTATTGGGAGATATGAATGAATTCATTTGGGTACAATCATTTCACAAAATAAGGCTAGGGGACATTTGAAGACCAACAGGGGTTACTTCCCTCAAAGTAAGTCTCTATATACCACTAGAACCCCCGAGTCTGTAACAGGAGTAGTCCACACGAGATAAAGAAGATAAAGGAAAGAGAGGGGAACAAACCAGCAAGGTGGCCTAGCTACGGGGGAAGCATCCTACTTACATCACTTCCTCCTCCTTTTTTGGTTCACACGCTGCCCTCTCACCACACCCTGCTCATTATTTTAGGCCGACCTTACCTCTAAAACATCCGCAGTGCTTCTCCCTCTTAGAAGAGGGGCTGTAGT
Organism: Pleurodeles waltl; assembly: GCF_031143425.1. Taxonomy (NCBI): domain Eukaryota; kingdom Metazoa; phylum Chordata; class Amphibia; order Caudata; family Salamandridae; genus Pleurodeles; species Pleurodeles waltl. The sequence continues at coordinate 29,111,222 of NC_090445.1, read as the reverse complement.
GTTATCACGGGGTGAGGAAGTTCCCTATGATGAAACATGCCACCTTTGGGTGGGTGAGAGAATTTGTCCTTTGAAAAGGATGCTTCCACAGTAGCTAGGTCACCTTGCTTGTTCTTTTCCCTCCCTTTTCTTTTTCACCTTTCTCTGGTTTGGCCTACTACTACAGACCCTCGGGTTTGTAGCGGTATATATTCAATGGTGCCGAGGAAGATGATTCCTTCGCCGACTGATACTCGGCAGGAATCAATAGCTCTAGTGGTGATGGTACCTACATCAGAGAGGTCACAACCAACGTTGCACCACTCACCTTCAGCTCAAATGGGTCTTCAACTAGGTTACCTGCACCTACACCGGCTTTGCCGGTGCCGCGACCAACGTTACTGATGCCGGTATATTCTCTTCCAATGTCGCTGCTGGAGTTGAGGTCTTGAAGGGAGGCTTTGAGGCTTCTAGAGGATCTACAATATTTAGACTCACAACAGGATCCTGAACTGTAAGAGGGTGAAATTCCTCTACCATCCCATGAATGTGAAGTTATTGACGTGGTAAGTGGTTTAGACACTTCCCCTGAGTGGGAGTTATCACCAAGGAGCATACTGTCTGTGGTTACATCCTACCATGGGGTAATAAGAAAGCCAGCTGAAATGTTGGACTTGCCTCTTCCCACAATGGAGTTGAAATCAAATTTAATAATAGAGGTCCTTCATTCTTGCATGTCCGCATCGGAGCCTTTATTGCCATTCAATGAGGCCCTCTCTGAGCCGTTGTTGGTGTAAATAAAAATGTGTATTGATCAAGGGGCATAATGTTTTTGTGCATTGGGTATTTACACTTCTGTCTGAGAAATTCTTGAGTTTGCAATTTCCAGTCAGATACATAGTCCACATCAGTGGCAGTCCAGGAAGTGGCCCATTGTATCAGTCTTGGATGTAAGGCTTTTACATTTGGAATGCTAGCCTTTATGACAGTCTCCAAGGCTGGACCTGAGGTTACAACAATGATGCAAAACGCATTTCAGCATTGGAATATAAACACAATTCATATGCAGTCGGCACTGCCACCTTCATTGAATGTGACATAAGTAAAGCCAATAGCATCCGCAGTTATCCGAATTACCTAATGTATTTTGTTTTCGGGTATGTGTAGATGTTTTGCTTCAAGCATGCCAGTCTGTAATTATCTGAGTATTTGTACGTGTCTAGTGTTTGAAAAATCTGAAAGAATTAAATAATAGTGGTTTTATGCACTGTTCATAATCTAGTATGTAAGGTCTGCCAAAATGTAAAAAAAAAAAAAAAACCTAACAAGGATTGTATTTTTTTATGGTGTTTGGTAGTTGTAATTCTGCACACTTCTCTAGGAATGTGTGGTGCCAGAGACTTCCCCTCATTTGAAAACTCATATCCCAAAACAGTTTTTGTGTTCTTAAATTTGAATATGTAGCCATGTTCAGCACATCCCAAAACAATGTGATCCACACTTAAATATGTATTTAAGTCCTCATCCCTCAGATACGTCATTGACAATACTATGCTTCTTGCAATTCTTGCTTCAATGCAATATTGATGTTACTCGGGCAGAGAACAGCCCTGGACTGTTCTTACAGCCATAGTGGAGTCGGCAAATCAGCCCTGGTAGCCAACCGTTGAAAAAGGGGTTAGATACCTGCTTTCATGCGCTATATTTTGGCAGAAAAAACTTTGGAAATATCCAAGGTTGTTTTGTATGTTATATGCAGGCAGTATTGTTCATTAGGGCTGTACTTTGTGCGTTTTGTATTGCAAATGTGTATGTGTGACTATTTAAATGTCTCGAAGACTATTCTGTGTGAATGATCCGGCTTAGCTACTGAAAACAAAGGATTGTTCTCACAGGTTTCAGTTACATCCTGCTTCTCGAGCTGTGGGAGAATCTCCCACACAGGAGCTTTTGCTTCATGTTTGCGGGCTGGACCTTATGGGTATTACGTGATAAGGAGAGTCTCTAGCCCAGTCCACATGGTTGCGGTATAGCGATGTGGCTTTTGCAAGAGCCATATCTGCAGCATACGTTTGCTTTAATTTCTCTGGAACGAGAACTAAGAAAGGTGGTAAAATCACATCTTACGCATATGGGAGGGTTTTAACAAACTCCGGTGACCAATCTTTTTCAGCCAAGAGAATGTCATAACCGCCTGTTTATATTTCCCAGATAATTACATGAATTGTGTACATAAGGTCCCCCCCTTGCAGGCCCCTCTATCCCCCCACCATCACCCCAATGTGTGTATATTTAATTCATAAACAAGATCTGGAGGAGCGGCTTGCCTGTCTGGGATATTGACTTCTGTGTAGTCATTAGTTGCTCTCACATCCAGAAACTCTTGAAGATTATGGCAAACTTTTGTGACCTCTGCCACGCCCTCCAGCAATGTCACTGCCAACGTCCTGTTCCGCAGTAACGTTCTCAATAAGTGTGCCAGTTTTGCTGAAATTCCCCCAAGTTTCTTCTTTTAGAATTGGGGTTTTTGTTGAGGAAGTTTATTTTCCTTCCTTATGATGTCAGACGAGCATTGCGAGTTGTTAGTGGGTTTCACATACTCCTCTGCGTTGTCCGGCCCACTCTCTCGGACCGTTTGTCTGATGAGTCCTAAAAGGAACGAGACGGGCATATACTGATACTTGGCAGGCTACTTGAAATTATCACGGTTATGTACATTTTTTCCAAGCTCTCCGGCTGTGGAGAATTCTCCCCATGATTTTATTTTACTTTTATTTGATTTTTGTTTGTCTCAGCCTTTTATTTGAAGACTTATGTGCTTGCTTGGCATTATCCTTCTCAGGATTACCTCTAAGCTGTGTCTTATTGCTTCAAGCGCCCAAATTATCGTGACCTATACACGCATAAGTCTCAGCAATTATTTTTGATAACTCGCGCCCCTAATGTGCGAGATGTTGGCGTACTGCCAATGCTGCCGCTTCCTTTTCTGTGTTTACTAAAATAATTGAGGATACTGTGGTAGAGTTGCCAGTTAATTTAATCCCCAAGTACAGGGCAGTGGCAGCCCCTTATTAGTTTTGCATTTGTTTTAACGCTTCCAGTCAAAGCACAAGTGATGGTGTAGCATAAGCTATGGTATATACTGCATCAAAAACGGTGCCCTATGTGGCACAATCTTCAATACAGGATACCATCTCAAATGGCAAGTACATTGTGAGAATTCTATGTTTATCTTGAGGTCCCATATGGAGAAACACTGCTTCCAGCTGATTTGTTTCTCCCGTGTGGTGGGTACCTTACCCATAATACCAGGGTTAATTCCAGTTGTAGCCAGTTGTTGTTGAACTGCTAGGACAGCCCTTCCTGGGACAGTGTTTGTTCAATGTTTGCATTACAAATTGTGTTAAACGCTCACAGGTCCACACTTAAACACCAAACTGACTGGTGTGGAAGGTGATTATGGCAACCTGAACGTGACAGTGTCTCCTCAGGGAAGCAGTGGAAACAGATCTTACAATTTTCGCATATTACTCATGCATGCAAAGGCGAGACACAAGTTTTTAATACTTTTATTGAAACAATCACAATTTGACATATAAGGATTGAGCTGCCATAATTAGGCAGATGAAACAAAGCGCGATAATCAACATTACAAACATGGTAAAGAAGATAAACAATCTCCTACTTAATCCTGTCTACTAGCGCATAGCGGGTGTCCCCTTCTGCCTGGCCCGATATAAGGGATTAGCCCCAGTCCCATACTTGGATATAGTGTCAGGAATTAGTTGATGATGTAGATGGCAATCATCTCAGAAGTATTGGTAGATCAGCGCCTGCCTAGCTGCATATTGCACAGCATGCGTTCCAAGATAGTCCGGGTCTGAATGCTCTCTGCCTCCTATGGGTCAGTGCACTGTTTATATAGTAAACCATACTGTATTGTAAATACCGTTCTGAATCTGTTCCGATGCAATGCTTTTTCAAGGTGTTAGAAGCTGTCTCAAGGTGTTGGAAGCTGTCTCCTGAACAGGCAAAACCACTAGCGTATCGTGTACAGAGTTCTTTTGCCTTAGTTATATGTTGTGCAAAGGCAAACTAAACAAGAAGCTTGCTTGTCATTTTCCAGAATAAAAGCAAGCTGATACAAATATGTAAAAATAATTGCTAAAAGCAACCTCGCTATAATGAATAAAATATGTTCTGTAAAACAGAGGTCCCCAACTTTGGTTCTAGAGGACTTCACGACAATTCTTGTCTGATTCCTGGCATCAGGGAAATAGAAAACAAAATAAAAAGGTCCTGAGTCATGTATTTAACCTGTCCTAAAATTGTCCCATCACCACTGTGCGATTTAACAAGCCTATTTCCTCAGTGACTTGTGCTCTTCAGTCTACTGTTTCACCCTGAGCTTGGCCCAATGCAGAAACCCACCTAAACTGGTAAGGGTGCCCTTGGAGCCCTCAAGGCAGAAACTCCAATCTATAGGCTGACAAGACCCACTACTAGCCCCATAACCATGAAAAAACTGGTGAAGAGAGTACTTGCCTATAGCTACAGTTCTGGAAAATAGATGTGGCTGACAGGACCTTAGCGCCTTTCTCCCTCAGTTGCTCCCTTGTCCCTGGACTCATCTCTCCTCTGTGCGGGGCTTGCAGCTTGTTCACGACATCCTCCTGATGGTGTGTCTCCTTGTGCAGCCTTTCCCAGAGGTGTTGAATATAATAAAATAATTAGTTGTCCATAGAACTTGTTCTTTCATAAATCTACTGTCCCGTTAAAAAAAAAAAATTCTACTTGTCCCTTAAGAGTCCCTTAAAAGCATCAACTCATTTTGGCAGCAATCTCATTATTTGAAAGCCCCGATAAGAGCCTCTGTGATTATGCCAGGGATTATAGTATAGTAGGGCTTGCATACTAGCGATTTCCTTATTTTGACACCTTTTTGCAGATCTACATACTGGGGATAGAGGTAGCACTAAGCAAAATATTCCAGAGTTGGAGTGCCCTTTTGAGTCTGCGCAAGCCTACTAACCTTCATGTTTTAGGTGTTTTCATCACTTCTTGTCTAATCTGTTCCCATGCTGGGAAAGTTTCGAAATTTACTCCTGACAAGGGCATAAGTAAAACTTTTTTCCTGGTTGTGGAAAAAAGTGGTTGGAGGGAAAGTGAACTTGTAAACACTCAACATACTTTCACCTGAGCAAATCTTCACATGCATATTTGTTCGTGCTAAAATACAGTTCACAAATATTTTCTAGGAGTATGATTTCCTGGTCTACTTCTGTAACGTCTTGTGAATTCATGAAATATGTAAATCTGCACTAAGGCAAAGTCATATACCATAGGTGCACTTTTGTGTCTTTAACTAGGCCTCTAATTAGACCCAAGACCTTTTGTTTGTATTACAATTACTCCAGTATTGGAACTTTCATAGATTCACATGCTTGAATCATTCCCCGTCGTCGAGATGGGAGTCCCGGTATAAATTTTCATAAGTAATGTTAAAACATATTGAAGAGAAAAAGGCCCTAGGCCTCTTCAATTTGATAGTCTATCAGAGTCATTTTGTGAAAAGGACCAAACTTGATCCTCCACCAATCAGGCGACAGCACCCTTCAGAACCTCCTGAGAGAAGCTCTAGCACCTCAGATTTTCTACCGCACGTCGTGCTAGGGAGTCTCCTCAGAGCTCTGCTCTGTTTTCACACCTTTATTCAGCTCTTTTTCTCTCAGAGAAACTCAATTATTTGATTTGTCAGCTATTTTTCAACTATGTCTGACAAGGAAAAGAAAAGTCTCTTTAGAGACTGCAAGACTTGTGGGAAGAAAAGACTTCATTCTGAAGATCCTCATCAAGACTGCATTTACTGCCTCTATCCAGATCATTCAGCCAAGGACTGTAAGATTTGCCGTACTTTTTCTTCTAAAACCTTAAAGGATAGAGAAGGCAGATTACTAATATGGCTGCAGAAACTGAAGCATAGGAAGGATCCAGTTTCTGATTCTGAGAGTGAGGAATCATCCACTTCCAAGAGATCAACTAAAAGAGCAAGATCTCGCTCTAGATCTCCCTCACAAACCTCAAGGAAAGCCCTCAAAAAGACTGCTTCAGGGTCTTATAAGGGTCGCAGCCCATCTTCTTCCCCAACTAGACTCTCAAGTAAAGAGGGGAAAAAACATTCTTCCAGTTCTGAGAGGCACAGAAAATCCTCATCTGTTCGACCATCTGTGCCTTTCAAAAAGCCATCTTCTGTGACTGGAAAAAAGGCTTCGTCGACGGATTCCCCGTCGACGGCACCTTCGGTGGGCGCATTGCCGACGACTCCAACTACTTTAAGTGTTCCGTCGTCTACGGCTCCGTCGGCGGCATCGTCGATGAGTACACCACCGTCGACAAGAACTACAACGACGACTTCAGCGTCGACGACCGTCTACACCTCGTCATAGTCGACGGCGCTGATGTCAGTATCAGCTTTACCGTCGACGAGGACTTCGTCGACGGTAGACTCGTCGGCGAAGCTTGCGGCTATTAAAATAACAGTGCGTCCAGCATCGACGGCACCGTCTACGACAAAGTCAGTTTACACGTCGTCGACGAGATCGTCGACGACACCGTTGACGAGGGAAAAATACCAAAAAAGAACAGAAACATTAACTTCAACCCACACTTCACCTAGTAAGGTATCCTCCCTGGTACCAGTACATCTTTTGGAGGGAGATGATGATTCAGACGAAGATGGGCCTTTTGGTACGGCCCACAGCCCCTCTGAATTGAATGTAAAATATCAGGAAGAGGAGGAATATGAGGAAGCTTATGATCCCCAGGCTTCCTTCGAGCATCAGCAGTATCAACAGGGAACGTATATCCCTTCCGACCTGCTTACTGGCCTTAGAGCCATGTTGGTGGATTATAACAGAAGGTTTCCTCCACAAGGAGAACAGCCTCATCCATCGCCCATTTCTGGTCCTTCTACTCCACATCAAAGACCGACGACTTTGCATCTCACAGATGTGGCTACCCCAGACATGACAATTCCCCAGGACACTGACATTTCAGATGGAGATCAAGAAGAAGGAGAGCTCATAGATGCTCACTCAGAGTGGGACGAGTATGTTATTCCTGCTCCATCTTCTCCTTCTCATTCGAAGGTGGAGTCCCCACCTGAAGATATTGGAGGTTTTCACAATCTCTTAGAGAGGGCAGCCAAGCGCTTTGCATTACTGCTACCTACGAAGCAAACAGATTGTTTCCTTTATGATTTTAAAGAGCCCTTCCAGAAGTCTGTGCGTTCCATCCCGATGGTGAACTACTTGTGGGAAGAAGGCCTTAAAGTCATGACTAATCCAGCAACAGTCACAGCAGTTTTACCACGTCTGGATAAGAAATACAAAGCTCCTGATGATGCCCTAACATGCTTGACAGGCCATCCTCCTCCAGATTCTGTAGTAGCTCAAGCGGCTCAAAGAAGATCAAAGAATCCTTCTGCTCCAATTTCTGCGCCCCCAGATAAGGAGGGTAGAAGGCTAGACAATATAGGAAAAAGATTTTCTTCTATGGCCAGCTTAGTGCTTAGAGCTGCCAACTCCTTGGCTATTTTGTCTCGATATGACAGACAGCTTTGGGCAGATATTGCACCTTTCATTAGTCAACTGCCGGAAGACGTAAAATCAGAGGCAAATAAGACTGTGTAAAGAGGGTCAACGCGCGTCTGCAGAGCTTATAGACTGCGCAATGGACATAGCAACCACTGCTTTCAGACAGCTTGCAGGCGCTGCTGTATTGAGAAGACAGGGCTGGCTCAAAGCCACCTCATTTCGTCCAGAAGTCCAGAATAAGATCCTAGACTTACCCTTTGATGGCCAAGCGTTATTTGGGAAACATGTGGACGAAGCCCTACAGTCAATTAAAACGGACACTGCAAGGTCACTAGGGACCCTGCAATTTCGGAAATCGTCCTTTTGCCCTAGGGGGCGCGGCCAGCCCTCTTACAGAGGAGGATATCAACAACAGAGATACTCTTCCTATCCGTCATCTTCACAACAATTTCGGCCATACTATTCCCAAAGACAACCGACTCAACCAGCCTATAATAGACCGGCAGGTCGTGGACGCTCAACCCGCCCTGCTAAGGATGCAGCTCGTCGAACCTGATGTCTTCGAGGCGCCGGCTACGCCCAGTCTTCCTCCTGTCACCCTGGGCGGAAGAATTTCCTTATTTCTCAGTCAATGGCAAACCATTACGTCAGACAAGTGGGTCCTACAATTAGTGGAACGGGGCCATACTCTAGAATTTATCCAGAAACCTCCCCCCAACCCTCCCCGCAGTACTCCTTCAAGATACCCTCAACAACTCAAAGAAGAGGTCTACAAGCTCCTTCTCAAGGGAGCTATAGAGAAGGTGCCGCGGGTTCAAAGAGGAACAGGATTTTATTCCAGGTTTTTCATAATTCGAAAAAAGTGGAAGGATTGGAGACCGATCCTCGATTTAAGGCAACTAAATGTATACCTAAAGAAGCAATCGTTTCGAATGATCAGCCTGCAAGACGTCCTTCTGCGTCTCAATCAAAGAGATTTTATGTCATCGCTAGACCTCAAGGACGCATACTTCCACATACCAATCCACCCTGCCCACAGAAAGTATCTGAGATTTACCGTAGCCGGGAGCCATTATCAATATCGCGTCCTTCCCTTCGGGCTCACATCAGCCCCAAGAATATTTACCAAATGCCTAGCACCAGTGGCAGCCTTTCTCAGGAGAAGAAAGCACCAGGTCTTTCCATACTTAGACGACTGGTTAATAAAGGCAAAGACTTACACAGGAGCACACAAGTCAACAAGAAAGTGCGTTTCCTTGCTGACCAATCTCGGATTCACGATCAACTGGGAGAAGTCCAACCCTCTACCAGGCCGCAGTATTACTTTTCTGGGAGCAAAACTGAACACGGAATCCGGCATCGCATGTCCCACGTTAGAGAGACAACAAAGGTTACTAACCCTAGGGAGTTTCATACAAAGAAGACGAAAGGTTACAGTCCGTCTCTTCAAATCCCTATTGGGCATGATGTCTTCATGCATACCTCTGATCCCTCTGTGTCGGCTAAAGATGCGCCCCTTGCAGGAGCAGCTAAACCGTCAATGGCTTCAAGTATCAGGAACTTTCGAAGACCAGATACAAATTACTCCGATAATGATCAAAACTCTCAAGTGGTGGTCTCAAAAGCATCATCTCTCAATCGGTCTCTCGTTTCTTCAACAGCCAGCCCCGTGGACCATAACAGGTGCCTCACTGGAAGGCTGGGACGCAGTATTACAGGACCTGAAAATAAGTGGCAGATGGTCAACTCATCTGGCATCAAGGCATATCAATTGGCTAGAACTCAGGGCAGTGCACCTTGCTTTACAAGCGTTTCTCCCAAGAATCCATGGATCGCGAGTGATGATAAGAACGGACAACACCCCTACGATGCACTATCTCAACAAACAAGGAGGTACAAGATCTCTCACCCTATCCAGGGAAGCCCAAGCGATCTGGAACTGGGCATCACAGCAAAGCGTCACACTGTCGGCGGTGCACTTGCCGGGAATAAACAACAAAGCAGCAGATGCACTCAGCAGACAGAAATCGGAATGCCACGAGTGGGAATTAGACCAGACGGTACTCACCCAGATTTTTTCCCAGTGGGGAACACCAACAGTGGATCTGTTTGCGAAGAAGGACAACGCCAAATGCCAGTTCTTCGCAAGTTGGCATCACCAAAAGGGATCTTGGGGGAATGCGTTTTCGATAGTCTGGTCAGACATCTTTGCTTACGCCTTTCCTCCCATTCCGTTAATCCCAAGGGTCCTCACGAAGATGAAAACAGAACCGTGCACTCTCATACTGATAGCCCCGTATTGGCCGCGCCAACATTGGTTCACAGAGCTCCTCATTCTCTCAGTCAAACCTCATATTCCGCTGGAGCCGTTACCTCATTTACTAACAATGAACAACAGCCAAGTTCAATACCCCAATCCACACTCAATGCGGTTAGCGGCATGGCTCCTCACCACAGAGAATTTGCGCATTTAAATATCCCGCAGGACTGCAGAGATATTTTGTCACAGGCCAGAGCGGATAGCACTAACAAGGCGTATCAGTGTAAATGGAAGAGATTCTGTGCCTGGTGTCATCAACGTCAAATTGACCCTTTTCTTTCACTACCAGAAGAGATTTTGCCGTATCTCTTAGAGTTAGCTCGATCTGGCCTAGCACACTCGTCCATTAAAGTTCATGTAGCAGCCATAGCTGCATACAGACGTTCAGAGGACACACCCTCGCTCTTCTCTTCTCGGCTGATTAAGAGATTTCTAAAGGGGCTGTTCAGGGTTTACCCTCCTTTCAGACCTCCACCTCCTTCGTGGAACCTGAACATTGTTTTGGCACAATTGATGAAGCATCCTTTTGAACCGATCCACCGTGCTTCCCTCAAACATTTATCGTGGAAGGTTGCCTTATTGATAACTCTTACATCAGCTAGGCGGGTCAGTGAGGTACAAGCGCTCTCCATCCAAGAGCCATTCCTACAGTTTAAACAAGATAGACTACTAATGCGCACTAACCCGCATTTTATTCCAAAGGTTCCATCAGACTTTCACATTAACAAACCTTTGGTCTTGAAGTCTTTTTTCCCTCATCCATCTACTCCAGCAGAGAGGGCATTACACTCTCTAGACGTGAAAAGATGCGTTCAATTTTATTTGGACAGGACAAAAGCTTTTCGACGCTCTAATCAGCTATTTGTGGCGTACAGTGCCCCTAGGAAGGGGTACCCGCTATCCAAGCAGAGTATTTCAAGATGGATCGCCTCTGCTATTCGCTTCTGCCATCAGGCAACGGGCAAACCTTTGCAGTCATCTGTGCATGCTCCATCGACGAGAAAAGTCTCATCGTCAGTGGCACTGTTTGCCGGAGTGCCACTACAGGACATATGTAGGGCAGCAACATGGAAGAGCTGTCATACCTTTACTAAGCACTATTGCTTGGAGTCCCTCTCGCACGGAGAGGTAGCAGTGGGCCAAGCGGTTCTCAGGAATCTCTTCAGGTGAAGGTGAGCCATTTCTCCTCCATCCCTCCATCCTAGAAAAGGTATGCACATAAAAAAAAAAAAAATTAAAAAAAAAAAAAATGTATCTAAAGATAATAGAACACAATCATAATCCCATAGTAAGCGAGTTATCAGATATTGATCAGCTTACATTACTGTCTTATGTTTTAATACTGGTTTGTTATTTAAATTTCAGCATGTATCTTCACAGGAATATACCTATTTATATTAAGAGATAAAAACATACTGTTATTTATGTATATATACGTGTGTATAGATAGATGTGTATATATGTATATCTATATATAGATATATATGTAGGGACATATGTCAGTACACTTATATACTTCATCACTTTATACATGATGATGATAAGGTTTTGTGGTCTAAGATAACCTGTTCATTAATAGGGTTGTCATTTTACAATGTGCATACTTATTACTTCCTACTCTGATTCAAGCATGTGAATCTATGAAAGTTCCAATACTGGAGTAAGAAAATAAGTTACTTACCTGTTACTGTAGTTCTCCAGTATTGGAATCTTTCATAGATTCACATGCGACCCACCCACCTCCCCGGAGAAGCTCACTTCACCTCTTTCTTTCTAGTAATACATATACTCATTGTAATATACGCACTTGTGCGTGGAAAATCTGAGGTGCTAGAGCTTCTCTCAGGAGGTTCTGAAGGGTGCTGTCGCCTGATTGGTGGAGGATCAAGTTTGGTCCTTTTCACAAAATGACTCTGATAGACTATCAAATTGAAGAGGCCTAGGGCCTTTTTCTCTTCAATATGTTTTAACATTACTTATGAAAATTTATACCGGGACTCCCATCTCGACGACGGGGAATGATTCAAGCATGTGAATCTATGAAAGATTCCAATACTGGAGAACTACAGTTACAGGTAAGTAACTTATTTTCTTCTCTCTCTCTCTAACCATGTATCAGCTGGCTTCACTATGAGTGATAGCAATCTGCTGTTTCACAAGGAGCGTATCCGCATACAAAGTAGTTTTGTTTGGTGGCAGAAACTACTGAAGCAATGTGTGGTTTTTGAGACCATTGAATATTTTAGCTTTTTGCCAATGTTTGTTACAATGGTGAGGGACCAGCAGCTCCCACAACAAAGTTCTACAAAAGCCATGTCAAAATAACACATTGACAAAACCAAAAGACTGACCACCAATAGTGGACCTGTTGGCTTTGCCAATGCTTGTTAATTTGTATGTTTCCCATAATGTTGTTGTAACTGGTTTCACAGATTTTTCTATTGTTAATTTTTGGGGGAAACACTGGCATGTATCATACTTTTTACTGTATGATGCTTCAAAAAAGTGGTACCTAATATTTCTGAATAATTTAGCAAAACATTTTTCCTAGTTGCATTTTTGTGAACATTTTCTTTTGAAAGCAAAGAATCATCAAGCTTCTGCAGATATTCGCATCTAATCAGCATTCTGGGAGCATTTCATGTATCCTCATTTTGTTAATCTGGGTTGTCTGCAGATCGCAAGTTCAAATGGAGCTAACCCGGTCGAACTCTCGGTATGGCTGCGAATGGCAAACAGAATTGGGGTAGCTTTTTGTCCCAGTCCCTACCAGTGTCTGAAACAAGTTTCTTGAACATGGTCTTAATGGTTTGATTGTATCTCTCCACTAACCCCTCTGTTTGTGGATGATAAAAGGATGTTCAAATTTTGCATGTGTTTACAATTTTACATATCTGCCACATTAGCCTAGACATAAAAAGAGTCCCTTTTTCAGCAGTTCTTTGGGGGAACCCTACCTTTGAAAAGAACTTGATCATCACCTGTTCCTCCACTGGAGTGGACATGCTGGTTAAAGGAACAGCCTTAGGATTGTATAGTCAACAGGAACCAGTATTTACTAGTATTCTTTTGATGATTGAAGTGTAGGGCCAAACAGATTCACTCCTACTTAGGTAAAGGGGTCGTCGGTGATGGGAAGAGGTATTAGGGGTGCTTTAGCCTCAATAGGGGAATTAATTTACTCACATTGTCTGCGTGCAGCACAGAACTTGCTCAGTACCGCTCCTGTGAGAGGTTTTCATTGTAGGCCAAGTATTTGGACAACTCATAAACCATAAAGAAACGTCGGAAGGCCAGGCAGGACTTGTTCCAGTCTCGCCCCTCTCCCTTTGAGAATTTGTAAGGATGTCAAGTTGTCCCAGATCCCTCACCCAGTATCCCACCAAGGAGCTAATCTCGCGACTGATCCCAATGCACCTCGAATTTCTGGGGCTATCTGCAATGTTGCAACAGGTTGAGACTTTCACAGAAGCCATGTTCTGTAAGTTTGATCCCTGCTGACTCCCTCTGGTGCATCTTTGGATCCCATGGATCTGTAGAGGCCTCCAGTCAGGTTACCACCGGTGGGTTAGTCTTTGGTGCAGTGTGTGCCTCCGTATCCCATTTGGGGTTCATCCCCTACTCTGGATCCGACTCCCCATCTGGTCCATACAGGGTCCTGGAGGAGGACTCTGACCATTTTGTCCTCCTGTCCGATTCCAAACCAGATCCTTTTTGACCTCGAGCAGGGTTGCTTCCTGAAACAGTCATGATGCAACTGGTCTCTGTTCACTGTGACAAAAAACAACTTTCATCCAGTTGCAACTTCTTTTGATGACTTTGGAAAAGATGGTGGTGTATTGTCCCCTCCCCTCACCCCCTCAAATATAATGATAATTAGTATTTTGATTTGGTCCTTCAAGAGGCCAGTGGACTGGGCACTTCCCGACATGAGGCTGGGTTCTTCCCCCTGCCCCTGCAAAAGAAGACAAGACAGCTTTTGGTCATCAGATGGGCACCTGCAGTTCTGGACTTAAAGATGCAGTCTGAGGTGAAAACATCTTTTATCACTTAAGTGTTGTAGCCTGGACAAACAGCATCCAAGTCCTTGCTGCCATTCAGTGACTCCTTGACTGATATTCTCTTGGGAAGGATTGTCATAAAGAACCAAGGTTGTGACTACACTGAGTCTGATTTTACAGTTCACATGGTGGACTCGACAGGCTCAGCACTCTGCTCTGTGTCTCTGTTTTGGTGTTTGCTGTGTTTGTGTGGTCAGTGTAGTGCTGGCAGGATGCGCACAGTGACTAATCTGTTTCCTTGAATTCTCTCCACAGAATGAAGACCTTGATCAACAAATTGGCCGAGTGGCTGCGGAAAGGCAACAACTGGCCAGTCAGCTGAAGGAGGTAAACTACTTTCTTTACTCACCAGAGCCCACTAAGAATCTTACATATATGGTGGTCTCTCCCCCCTTTAAAGGGAGCTTCTTTATCCCAGTGCTGTTTGTATCAAGGCTGAACTTCTGCAATCCACTGTTACTACTTTCCCAAGTAAGTAAAAAGTGAACTTCATTCACTGGCAGCACAATATTATTCCAGCTGATCATATGACAAAACAGTTTAAGTCCTCAGATGAACAGACATGAGGGTTTCTTCTGAAACACTAAAATTACAGATTAGCAGTGAGAACATGGGCGGACTACAGAACCGTCATACTGTTACAGAGATTCACTTGGTAGCCAGTCAATAGCCAAACCCGCTTGTAATTAGAATTACCTAAACTGGAGAACCATGAGACCTGCCCTGACTAGAAAGTTACCTTTTATTTACATTGCACAGTGTAGACAGATTTTGCATGTCCATGATCATCGCTAACAAAAATGCTCTCCTTTCACAAGGTTCGGAAACACCTCCCAGAGGTCCAAAGCAAAATCATTTTGGAGTCAGACATCATTTGCTGCACCCTGAACACCAGTGGCAGCTTCCTGCTAGAAACTGCTTTCCGGAGGTTGGGGCATGACCCCTTCAGCTGCGTTATAGTCGATGAGGTGAGTGGGCTTAAACGGAAGCGCCTTGGGTCATTTACTGTAATTTTTCAAGACTTGTTTAGCTGGTGTATTTCCGGTGTCCAGCGATTCTTTGGGCAGGGGTGTGTAATTGCTGAGTTCACCCTGACTTATGTTTTAATAACTCCGGGCTCCGCCCTTTGACCTTGGAACTGTTTTCCCTTATGCCAGAATATCAAATTTTTCTAAGCATATGTTCCTTCTCCAGATCAGTTGCTGAGAATCTTTACATGGTGCTTCTGTGTTTTGGTCTGGCCTACAGATAGATTTGACTGTCTATTTTTGAATGACCTATTGCAGACCTTACCAGTACTTACAGTAGACTAACGATCAGACGATTGGTTGGCTTTTTTTCAACGTAATTGAAGTGCCTCTTATTCAATGGCTTTCCTTCCTCTGGATGTATTTGCTTCTTTGAACTCCATGGTGATTTTCCCTTCCCATACCACTGAACTTTCTTTTAAATATGTCCAGGTCTTAAGAATGTGAATGAGCGATAAATAAAGATGCCTTTATATTTTGCCACATTTCTGTACTTCAAAAAGAGATGTCAGATTGTTTTTGGACAAATTGCTGCCTCGGAACCGAAAACAGGTTCCTACACAGAGGAACAGGGGTTGTCCTCCCAAATGCAAGGACATAAGTTCGGACAAGAGCTAGAATCAATGGAGCCAGACTACGCTCAAAGGAGGCTCCACATTCAAAAGGACACAGGGAAGATAAGCACTCTTCCCCCAATTAAAATGAAAAGAAGACTTGCCTTTCAAGAAAAGGACAAGCAGCCACAGGCAAGGGTGGCAAGACAAACAACTCCGCCACCATCTCCACCACCATCAATGCATTTATCACCGGTAGCCACTCCACCAATGATGCAATCCCCCACTCATACTGCAATGAGTCAAGATGATCCCGACGCATGGGACCTTTATGCAGCTCCGGTATCAGATAACAGCCCAGACTGTTACCCTGCGAGACCGTCGCCACCTGAAAACAGTACATCCTACACGCAGGTGGTCTCAAGAGCAGCTGCTTTTCATAATGTCACCTTGCATGCAGAACCGATTGAGGATGACTTTTTGTTTAATATACTATCCTCCACCCATAGCCAGTACCGAAGCCTACCTATGCTCCCTGGAATGCTAAAACATGCCAAACAAGTATTTCAGGATCCTGTGAAAGGCAGGGCAATAACTCCAAGGGTGGAGAAAAAGTACAAGCCACCGCCAACAGACCCTGTTTATATTACGCAGCAATTAACACCAGACTCTATGGTTGTTGGGGCAGCTCGCCAGAGAGCAAACTCTCACACCTCGGGAGACGCTCCACCTCCAGACAAGGAGAGTCGCAAATTCGACGCTGCAGGGAAAAGGGTTGCAGCACAAGCAGCAAACCAATGGCGCATTGCCAACTCACAAGCACTTCTGGCAAGATACGATAGAGCTCATTGGGACGAAATGCAGCATTTCATAGAACACTTACCCAAAGAGTTCCAAAAAAGGGCACAACATGTGGTGGAGGAAGGACAAAGTATCTCAAATAATCAGATACGGTCAGCAATGGATGCAGCAGATACAGCTGCAAGGACAGTAAATACTGCAGTAACAATAAGGAGACACGCATGGTTGCGTACCTCAGGATTCAAGCCGGAAATACAACAAGCCGTGCTGAGTATGCCTTTTAATGAACAGCAGTTGTTTGGGCCAGAGGTGGACGCTGCTATTGAGAAACTTAAAAAAGACACTGATACGGCAAAAGCCATGGGCGCACTCTACTCCCCACAGAGCAGAGGCACATTTCGCAAAACACAATTTGGGGGGGGGGGGGGGGGGGGGGTTTCGAGGTCAACCTACAGAAGCCACAAGCTCACAAGCAAGGCCCACTTATCAAAGCCAATATCAGCGGGGAAGTTTTCGGGGACAATATAGAGGGGGACAATTCCAAAATAATAGAGGGAAGTTCCAAAGCCCCAAAACAAGCAGTGACTTCCAAGTCACACATCCCCAACACATAACACCTGTGGGGGGGAGACTAAGCAATTTTTACAAACATTGGGAGGAGATAACAACAGACACTTGGGTACTGGCAATTATCCAGCATGGTTATTGCATAGAATTTCTCAAATTCCCTCCAAACGTCCCACCGAAAACACACAATATGTCAAAACAACACATGGATCTTCTAGGACTAGAGGTCCAGGCATTGCTACAGAAAGGAGCAATAGAATTAGTACCAATACAACAGAAAGGAACAGGAGTTTACTCTCTGTACTTTCTCATACCTAAAAAGGACAAAACACTAAGACCTATATTAGATCTAAGAACATTAAATACCTACATCAAATCAGACCACTTTCACATGGTGACATTACAAGACGTAATCCCACTGCTCAAACATCAAGACTACATGACAACACTAGAACTAAAGGATGCATATTTCCATATACCAATACATCCTTCACACAGAAAGTACTTAAAGTTTGTATTCCAAGGGGTACATTACCAATTCAAAGTGTTGCTATTCGGAATAACCACTGCGCCAAGAGTCTTTACAAAATGCTTGGCAGTAGTAGCTGCACATATCAGAAGGCAGCAAATACACGTGTTCCCGTACCTATACGATTGGTTAATCAAAACCAACACACTAGAACGGTGTTCACAACACACAAAGTACGTCATAGAAACCCTACAAAAACTAGGTTTCTCAATCAACTACACAAATTCACACCTTCAGCCGTGTCAGACACAGCAGTACTTGGGGGCAACAATCAACACAGCAAGAGCGATTGCCACGCCAAGTCCACAAAGAGTACAAACATTTCACAATGCAATACAGGTCATATATCCAAACCAAAGGATACAAGTCAAAATAGTAATGAAACTCCTAGGCATGATGTCCTCATGCATAGCCATTGTCCCAAACGCAGGATTGCACATGCGGCCCTTACAACAGTGCCTAGCATCACAATGGCCACAGGCACAGGGTCAGCTTCTAGATCTAGTGTTGATAGACCGCCAAACATACACCTCGCTTCAATGGTGGAACAGTATAAATTTAAACCAAGGGCGGCCTTTTCAAGACCCAGTGCCTCAATACGTAATAACTACAGATGCCTCCATGATAGGGTGGGGAGCACACCTCAATCAACACAGCATCCAAGGACAATGGGACACTCAGCAAAAACAGTTTCACATAAATCACCTAGAACTATTGTCAGTATTTCTAGCGTTAAAAGCTTTTCAACCAATAATAAGACACAAACACATTCTTGTCAAAACAGACAACATGACAACGATGTATTACCTAAACAAACAGGGAGGGACACACTCAACACAGTTCTGTCTCCTGACACAGAAAATATGGCATTGGGCGATACGCAACCACATTCGCCTATTAGCACAGTTTATTCCAGAAATTCAGAATCAATTAGCAGACAATCTCTCTCGGGATCACCAACAAATCCACGAATGGGAGATTCACCCCCAAGTACTACAGACGTACTTCCAAAATTGGTGAACACCATAAATAGACCTATTTGCAACAAAAGAAAACGCAAAATGCCAAAGCTTCGCATCCAGGTACCCACAAGATCAGTCTCTGGGCAATGCATTATGGATGAGTTGGTCAGGGATATTTGCATACGCTTTTCCCCCTCTCCCACTCCTTCCATATCTAGTAAACAAGTTGAATCAAAACAAAATCAAACTCATACTCATAGCACCAACTTGGGCAAGACAACCTTGGTACACAACACTACTAGACCTCTCAGTAGTGCCTCATATCAAACTACCAAACAGACCAGATCTGTTAACTCAACACAATCAACAGATCAGACACCCCAATCCAGCATTGCTGAATCTAGCAATTTGGCTCCTGAAGTCTTAGAGTTCGGACACTTGGACCTTACACAGGAATGTATGGAAGTCTTAAAACAAGCTAGAAGACCAACCACTAGACATTGCTATGCAAATAAGTGGAAAAGGTTTGTTTATTATTGCCATAATAATCGAATACAACCCTTACATGCATCTGCTAAAGACATCGTAAGCTACTTGCTACATTTGCAAAAGTCAAAACTAGCCTTTTCATCCATTAAGATACATCTTACTGCAATTTCAGCTTACCTGCAAATTACCCACTCAACTTCACTGTTTAGGATACCAGTCATAAAAGCCTTTATGGAAGGCCTAAAAAGAAGTATACCACCAAGAACACCACCAGTTCCTTCATGGAACCTCAACATTGTCTTGACACGACTCATGGGACCAACTTTTGAGCCCATGCACTCATGTGAAATGCAATATTTAACATGGAAAGTTGCGTTTCTATTGCCATCACATCTCTAAGAAGAGTTAGTGAAATCCAAGCTTTTACCATACAAGAACCATTTATTCAAATACACAAGCATAAAGTAGTTCTGGGGACAAATCCAAAAGTTTTACCAAAAGTCATATCACCGTTCCACTTGAATCAAACAGTAGAACTACCAGTGTTCTTCCCACAGCCAGATTCTGTAGCTGGAAGAACACTACATACATTAGACATCAAAAGAGCGTTAATGTACTACATTGACAGAACAAAACAAATTCGGAAAACAAAACAATTATTTTGTTGCTTTCCAAAAACCTCATACAGGAAATCCAATTTCCAAACAAGGCATTGCTAGATGGATAGTTAAATGCATTCAAACCTGTTATCTCAAAGCAAAAAGAGAACTGACTATTACACCAAAGGCACACTCAACTAGAAAGAAAGGCGCTACCATGGCCTTTCTAGGAAACATTCCAAAGACTGAAATATGTAAGGCAGCCACATGGTCTACGCCTCATACGTTTACCAAGCACTACTGCATGGATGTGTTAACAGCACAACAGGCCACAGTAGGACAAGCAGTACTACGAACTTTGTTTCAAACAACTTCAACTCCTACAGGCTGAACCACCGCTTTTGGGGAGATAACTGCTTACTAGTCTATGCAAAGCATGTGTATCTGCAGCTACACATGCCATCGAACGGAAAATGTCACTTACCCAGTGTACATCTGTTCGTGGCATGAGACGCTGCAGATTCACATGCGCCCACCTGCCTCCCCGGGAGCCTGTAGCTGTTTCGAAGTTGATCTTGAACATTTGTAAATTTGTAAATATATCACTTTAAACTACATTACGTACATACATGTTTACTCCATTGCATGGGCACTATTACTATAATACACAACTCCTACCTCACCCTTTGCGGGGAAAACAATCTAAGATGGAGTCGACGCCCATGTGCAAAGGGGAGGAGTCCCTCGATCTCGTGACTCGAAAGACTTCGTCGAAGAAAAACAACTTGTAACACTACAGGCCAAACCCTAGATGGCGGGATGTGCAAAGCATGTGAATCTGCAGCGTCCCATGCCACGAACAGAACTGGGTAAGTGACATTTTCCATATGTTCGATGGCATGTGTAGCTGCAGATACACATGTTGCGCATGGAAAGTTTCTGGGTGATCTTTCAAGCTGAGGTCGAGGGGAAAAAAAAAGAGGGGGGGGGGTAAAAAAAAAAAAAAAAGCGTTTTTATGTTAATTTCCATAGAGCCTTTGCAAGGATACAGCCTGAACATCTGGATGGAATTATACCAGATGTGTCAGAAAGCTAGCATTCGATACGCCGATTACGCTTTTGCTTGCTTGGTGTAAATCTGTCTAGTAGTTTTGGAGTTTGGAGTTTTGGAAAATAAATTTGTATATCTCTGACCGCGACGACTTGGCAAAGATTAAGAGCTTGTGCACGGCAAATGCACAGCTCTGATTGTCTGCCAACAATTCAAACTAGGAAGTGTTAGCAGCCATCTTGGGAGTCCCAGAAAATAAACGTAGAGTCACCCTGACCCCTTAGGATGGGAGGTGGGGGGAGGAGGGGAGGTGCACACAGCCCCTGTCTCCCCCAGGGACCACCACAATCCGCGGGGCATAAAACAAATAGATGGACTGTGACTGCCCCGCAATTCCCCCCCTCCCCCACACACACACACCAACTCTGGGGGCCGCCGCCACCTCCCCAGGGTACTACACTAATGTAGTGCGTGGGCTGACTGGCCCTCTTGCAGCTCTGGGGACTGCCCCCTCCCTGGGACACTAAACAAATGTAGTGTGGGGAGGCCATGCCGGGGGACTGCCACTTCCTCGGGGCACAAAACTAATACGATGTGGGTTGTTTCAGGCTTCAAACCTGTCGTCCAGTAGAATATTTTAAATGTTCCTTTTGATAAATAACATCTTTTTGGCCCTCCAAGTAGATGAGGTCCTAGAAAAATGTAACAAGCATAGGCAATAGATCACGCCTTTTGGACCTTATAAGTGTCTAGACGTGTAGCATATTATCCAGAAAACAGCAGCTATTTAAAAAAAAAAAAATTGTTAGGTGTGTTGACAGTATCTTTTGCTTTAGGTTTTGAATGACCAACTTCTAACTTGCACTGCCACTGAAACTTCAGATTAAGCTAAAAATATATTGATCCAGAAAACACCTACACCGTGGTGGACGCTGGTAAACACAAGACATAAGACAAAAAATATAGATGAGTGCTGTCAGTGGGTTACACATCCATGTAAGTAGCAAGGAAAGGCACTGAAATACAAGCCAAGTGCTGTGAAGCCTGCTTGTTACACAATGGCGGCACGGCAAACCAGGCGCTAATGGTTTGTGATAGTCAGAAGTAGTCTGCTAGTTCGTGGGTAGCATAAAAGTTTCAGAAAAGCAGAAGGGCCATAGTTTATTCTGAAAAGAAAGATGCAATATTGTGGTGATGCACGTTGTAAGCTTTTGTCCTCAGAAACATAAGTAATAGATTGTTGTCATAAAAAGTAATAGTCACTTCTAACAAAGGTTCACTCAGTTAAAATTCCCTTTTATAAAGGGAAGCCGAGTAAAGGAAGCAAAGAGAGCAAGTTCATAAACACAAAATGCTGATGTTTTGTGGCTATACATGCTAACTAGTTTAAGACCGTTTATTTTGCTTAAGTGCCAGAGAGACAAAAATTACAGCAAATACAACTTGATCTGTACATCAAATTTGGAAGGTTGCCAACTCAGTTCCAGTCTCTGTGTGAAGTTTTAAAATCAGTGTTTCAAGACATTTCCTGCCATGTTTACGCGGCAACAAACACACATTTGCAAGTGTGAGCAGCAATACAGATCTTTACAGCTGGCCTAATTATTTCTTCAATTTAGCGTAGTTATCGGCTTCGAAACAGATGGGAGTGGATGGCAATTGTTGTCCCTGGTAAAGATAGCCTAGAGGTATAAAAAAAAGAACATATTTGACCTTTAGAGCCATCTACTGCAAATGTTTTTTAAACTTACCAACAGTAAATTGGCTGTAGAGGGTTAAATAGTTTATGGAATACCAAAAAAGAGAATCTATTTGAAAGAAAGGGCCTCCACAGTATTTAAGGCACCACATGAAGCTTGTCGTTTTGTAAAGTTTAAATAAAAAAATGTATTTGTAGCGCTCCTTATACATAATAAGTGTTTTGTGTCCTTTGGTTGTCTGGTTTCACAGCTGGAATGCTGTGCAGCAATTTTTATCCCAGTAAAAGGCTAAGGGCAGAAAACATAACTGGAAGAGACAGAGCAAAGGCACATATTCCCCCCGAAAAGTGCCATCTAGGCTCAACCTTAAACATAAAGTGGCTTTGCGGCTCTAGATGGGAGACCCCTGAAGGCGGCAGAAAAGCAGACGCGAGCGGATGTCCATAGAAATGAAACGAGGTCCTTTAATGAGCCGCGTTGATGAATTGTTGTTCAGAGATAAAATGTAATAACGAAAAGAAATCATGCGGTCGCTACGTCCAAACCTGAAAACTAAATAGCGCTCCTTTTTACAAAACATGATACTCTAGTTTGTGACTGTTGTTGTTTTAAAAAGTTTATTCCTCTACTGAACATGAAAGCACCTTCCAAACCAGCCGCAATACTGAGATAAAAAGGGCATTTTCTGTGAAGTGTTCGCTAGTTCGTGAGAATTCCTTTCTATAGGCAAAACAACAAACATTTGACATCACATGGGGAAAACAATCAAGCTGGCGCTATGTACACAAATTAACCGGCACTCCTTTCCACACCTACTTAGTAAATGAAAGTGCTGAAAAAGCAATTTCTGTAAGCAAAACTTACTAGTAAAAAGTCCTCCCAAAACTGCCATAATGCTGCAAGCTGAAATGAAACCACACAGAAAATGAACCAAGCGGGCGCGTTGTACGAACCTCCGAAGTTAATATCGCTCCTTGCCACAAGGAACCCATACTGCTGTTGTTTTTCATCTGAAACAGCCTCATTGGTTTGAAGCAGTTAGACACGTGCTGACTTGAAGCTGACTCGGTATTTGATTGGCGTACCTCAGAATGGGATGTCACATTGAAACTGCCTAAGCAGTGGCCATACTCACATCGTAGAGAGGCAGAGAAACTGGTGACATGAATTGCGGCTGTCATAGAAATCCTCCAAAAGTCACTGCCAACAGTTAGTTTTTTGCAGACACTCAGTTCCTCTGGCCAAGCAAGGAGCCCAGAAGGCTGCATACATGGTCCTATTAGAGCGCCTTTCTCAAAAGCATTATTTGCCACCTCAAAAAAACACCCAGTGGTAAACAAAGTTTTCATGACTTCAGTGATGCCTATAATATGTTTGTTATATACTGCAGACGCAGCCTCCCAGAGGCTGAATACCAGTTCCATTCTCAGAAGAAACGCCCTGCTCTGGGCATCTGGAGTTCTCCTAGAAGTCCAGTAACATATCAACTCCCCCCTTTGATGGCAAACAGCTGTTTAGTCCACAGGGGACACGATGATGGGGAATATTAAGGAAGACTCTGATAATTTGAAAGCTGTGGGACACACCAGACACAAACTGGAAAAAATCTGTTTTCTGCAACAACAGGCAAAATCTGCAGCAGCACCATGGCCAGTGCTTAATTTGCACTTGTTGATTCCGGTGCAGAGAACCAGCACTTATTTTTGTGGCCCGACGCTTATTTTTCTGCTTCAAGCATTTACTGCAAGCAAAAGACATATGAGAAAGATGGAAGACTAGAAAATCGAAAATGCGTCGCAATGGGAGAAAGCAGAAAGCTGCAAGAGTGAGCTCAAGGGGCAGGGAGTGGCTGTAAATAGATTAGAGGCCCGAGATGGCTGCAGGATTACGTTGCCTCAGTATTCTGTGCTCGAACATTTAATCGCAGCAGCCGCCTGTTTAGGAGGAGAGCTTTGGGCACCGTCACATTTTTATTTACAAATTAAGCACTGACCATGGCTTTCTTGTTTTCAGCAGCATCAGCCCTTTCTGGAGGGACACACCCAAAGGAGCTACACCAGGAGAGACTTTAGAGCGAACAGCACAAGAAAAAAGTAGAGGCAGCCCAGGAAAGCATGCCTCTTTCTCTAACACCATATTATGCAATATTTCCCTGTTCTCAACTCTTGTCTGGGAGAGGATCAGATTTTTCCATCTTTAGTGTTATGATTATCGTGGGACTCCAGCCTTGACAATGGCGATGACCCAAGCATTTGAATCTGTGAAACAAGATAATACTGGAGAAATGCACTGTATGAGTAAGTTCACTTGTTTTTTTCCCTTCAAGGAAACGCAATATTAATACCTGTTCTTTGCAATAGGAATTTTGCCTTCAAAATACTACTACCTTGTCTTCTAGCTCAATATGGCGCCCACGAGCGTGCATTAAGATATTCTGCTCTGCAGTGGCCTCCCTCCATTGCCTACAGAAAATGCACCTTTACTCTTACCTGGTCCAGGGTTAATGATGTCTGTCTTCAGGGAAAGGGCCTGATTTAGAATTCAGCAAAACAGGTTACTCCCTCACAAATGTGACTGATGCCCCATTCGTCGTACTGCAAGTGCATTATATCAAGTGGCACTTGTAATACGGCAGATGGTATATCTGTCAAATTTGTGAAGGATTAGTCCCCCTGCCGAACGCTAAGTCAGGCCCAGATTCTCTCAGAGTCTCTAGACAGTGTGTAACACACTCCACAACTTGAGGTTCTCCAATCTAAAGTTTCCCGTCTGGTTCTTTGCCAAAGACTTTGATGTATGCAAGCTTCACTGGGCACTGCTTTTGGGGTAGCTTTCCTTCCCTCTGAACCAGTGGAGACCATAACCTAGATAATTCATCACTTCCAAGCAAGACTTAGAGCTGAGCACTTCAGGATATCCTTGGCATTGGAGCATTCAACGTAATTTGCATTGGGAGAAGATAGAATATTTTTAAGAATTAGTTTTTTGTTTTTTGTTTTTAACTTTGCACTGTAGACTATTCCCAGTCATTGTAAAGAACTAAGCAAGTATTTAGAGAATCAAAATCACCTTGAAGGACATTTTTCCATAGTTTGTCTCTTCATGGTAGTGGCATTGATTCACAAAACCCTTTGACATTTGGGGCAGTGTAGCTGTTGACCATTTACTAGCCAGCATTAAATTCCTGCTCTTTGTTTAGGAAAAACAAAAAGTCCGACAACCCTATTTGAGACATTCTGCTTTTATTCCTTATCCTGCGTCTTTGGAACTTAATGGTGTCCAAAGTGCCTTCTATTAGTGTTTCTCCTTGAGATAGCCAAAGCCCGAAGCGTCTACCATTGAAGCTGTAGTGTTAATGATCTAGTGTCATCTGCTTTCCCCATTGCTGTAATATTATTTGTTGGTCCTCTCTTACGTGCTGCATGACTGCGGTTTTTGGGCGACAAGGGAAAGGGAATTAGAATGTGATAATGGAAACTGGGACAGGGAAAATTCAGTCAGTCGAGCATTTGCAGAGCTCTGCGAGAATTATTACTGCTTTTATCTTTAGGTTATAGTTTCAGGGCTTTATAGGCTTGTAAGAAAGTGCTGTAAAATGAACATTGCTATTTAAACTAAATGTTTTTCCTGGAAGTCACTTAATATACATGTTTTCTACGGTACATGTGTTAAGTTTCTCAGAAATGTTTAATGGTTTATAATGTTTTTCTTCTGACTCCTAAGGCTGGGCAGGCTTGTGAAGTGGAGACACTCATCCCTCTTATCCACCGATGTTCTAAGCTCATCCTTGTAGGTGACCCAGAGCAGCTCCCAGCCACGGTCATCTCCACGGTAAGGTCTTGTCTGGCTATGTTGTGTGTATTCTTCTTGAGAGATACAGAGGTGGGTTGGAAATCAACTTAAGTAGGCAATGTCCTGGAGTAAGTGCACTTCTGAGGACCAACATGGGGTAGGCATCCTCCTTTTGTTTATGACCTGATGGGTATCAGCGTAGGTGGACACTCTTGGAGTATCTGTCCTGCTTGAAATCTGCATGAGTGGGCACAGTCCTCTTGCAGTGAGTGCCCTACTGGACACAGTCCTGGAGTGCTCGTCCTGCTGGTAGTCTTTGTGAGCGGGCACTGTCCTGGAGAATGTGCTGTATGTGGAATCAGCTTGGGTGAGCACTATTCTGCAGTAAGGACCCTGCTGGTAATTAGCATGGGTGGGCACACTCCTTTACTATGCGTCCTACTATGGACTAGCTTGGATGGGCACAGTACTGGTTTACGTGCCCTGCCAGAGATCTGTGAGCGGGAGCCCTTCTTTACTTTGTGCCCTGCTGCGCTTCAGCGTGCTTGGGCACTGTCCTGAAGGTCTGTGCCTGGCTGGGAATCAGCAATTGTTGGCATCCTCCTTTACTGTGTGCCCTGATGGGAATCGACATAAGTGGGCATCCTTTGGATAAGTGTGTGTGTGTGGACACTGTCCTAAGGCATGTACCCAGCTGAGAATCATTGTGGTTGGCACAGTCCTAAGGTATGTGCCTATCGTGGATCTGCATGGGTGGACACTGTATTGTAGTAAGGGCCCTGGTACGAATCAGAGATAGTGGGCACTCTCCTTTACTACGTGCCCTGCTGGGGACCAGCATGGATGTGCGCTTTCCTGGAGTAAGTATCCTACTGTGGATTAGCAAGAGTGGGCACCTTCATTTACTAAAAGCCGAGGTTAGTGTGGGTGACACTGTCTTGGTGTATGTGCCCGGCTGGAAATCAGCAAGAGTGGGCACCCTTCTTTATCCAGTATTGGATCTTTCATAAATTTACATGCTTCAATCATCCCCGTCGTCGAAGTGGGAGTCCCACGGTACATAAAATAGCAATAATTAACAAATAAAACTCTTTTGCCATAGGCTATAATGGAAATACCAGTCACTCATATAGCCTATCCAGGTCCTTTTGTGAAAAGGACCCAAACTTGCCTGCTGACCAATCAGGCACCAGCACCCTCTAGAACACTCTCCAGAGAAGCTCCTTCCCTCAGATTTTCTACTGCACGTCGTGTGAAGGGAGTCTCCCTGAGCTCTGCTCAGTTTTCTACTTCTTCAGAAGCTTTTTTTCTCTCAGAGAATTTAAAAAATATCGGATTCTTCTAGAAAAGGCCTTTTCCGCCCTTGCAAGACCTGTGGAAAGAAAAGGCTCCATATGGATGATCCACATAAAGACTGCTTGTATTGTCTCTACCCACAACACCAGGTGAAAGACTGCAAGATATGTTGTACTTTCTCCACAAAAACCCTCAGAGACCGTGAGGGTAGACTCCTGACGTGGTTACAGGCAAAATCCTGTACTTCAGGTGAGGAGAGTGGGTCAGAGAGGCCACACAAAAGGTCCAAATCTGAGGACCTGGGCCAGACAGAAAAATCTAGAAAGAGGCAGAAATTACATCATGGAAAGGGCTTACAGACTTCAATTTCCTCTGAGCCATCCTCTCCTCTTCAAAAGAAGGAGTCCTACCGTCTTTCTCCTTCCTCAGAGCCTTCTACCTCTAGAAAGGTAACTATTAAAATTAAGTCGACGACGACACCACCGTCGACGACCGTGACGACTGTATTTACAGCTACCGTCTCCACTACCTCGTCGACAAGACCATCATCAGCGATGACTACATTGACGTCAATGGTAAGTGCTCCTATCCCCCTCAGTCAAACCTCCGTCTACGAGGACTCCAGAACGGAGTGCGTCGTTAACATTGACAACGACAACTTCTTCGCTTATAGCACCGTCGACGACAGCCCCGTCGACTATAATATCACCAACGACAGCGTCATTGGATGTCTCACCGTCGAAGAAACCGTCGTCGACTACACCATTGTCGACGAGAGTACCGTCGACGAGAGCACCGTCGACGAGACCGTCGTCAATGGAAAAATCATCACTGGTCACAGTACCGTCGACGGCATCTT
Organism: Pleurodeles waltl; assembly: GCF_031143425.1. Lineage (NCBI taxonomy): Eukaryota > Metazoa > Chordata > Amphibia > Caudata > Salamandridae > Pleurodeles > Pleurodeles waltl. The sequence goes on along the minus strand of NC_090445.1, from coordinate 29,083,040 downwards.
CAACTTTGACGCCATCTACTACGTCACTGGTGCCTGTCAGACAGATAGAGGCTACTCCAACCTCTCCGGATCTTCGAGCCATGGTCAGGATCACATCTCTGCCCTGATCAAACATTTATCCCATAGACACGTCTCCAAGCAAGGTGTCAACTTTAGTACCCAGTCATCTGCTCGACTAGGAGGAATCTGATGAGGGTCCATTCGGAGATGCAAACAGCCCATCACAGCTCCACGTTAAATATCAAGAAGAGGATGACGATGATGAGTATGACCAATACCAACCATATTACTCACATCAAGAACACTATTACCAACCAAGAGAGCCTCAGCCAAGAGACTCTATACAGATGCCTTCCGCCTTAATCCAGGATTTACAATCAATGCTACAGGATTATAGGAGGAGGTTCCCAGTTGCAGCAGAAGATCAGCCACCACCGCCAGTTTCTCCTGCTACACCAAGCAATGTCCCTCCTCCTCCAGCTACTCCCAGAATGACACCCCACTCTGTGTTAGCTGCACCCCCTAAAGATGAAGGTTCCACTTCAGGTGAATAAGAGGAAGGAGAAATTTCTACCCCGCAACATCCTACTGAGGAATGGGATGACTACTTGGCCACCACTCCTTCTCCACCACCTCCTCGCCTTTCTGATTCTCCACCCGAGGATATAGGTGGTTTCCACAATCTAATGGACAGAGCTGCCGCACGCTTCCACCTTCCAACATCTGTCTCCCAGTCGGAATGTTTCCTGCATGATTTTAAGGAGCAGTCAAGGAAATCTGTACGGTCCATTCAGATTATTGATTTTATATGGAGCGAGGGTACAAAGATTATGCGCAACCCAGCAACAGTCCCACAAAAACTGGACAAGAAATACAAGGAAACCCAAGATTCTCCGGCATGTCTCACTGGCCACCCAAAGCCTGACTCGGTTATTTCACAAGCTGCTCAAAGGCGTTCTAAGAACCCATGGACGCCTATCTCTACTCCTCCAGACAGAGAAGGAAGGAGATTGGATAATGTGGGCAAAAGATTCTCCTCCATGTCAGCAATCACTGTCAGAGCAGCAAATTCATTGGCAATCCTGGGTCGTTATGACCGGCAAATGTGGTCGGATATGCAATCTTTCATTGACCTCATCCCTGAAAGCAAGCAAGCAGAGGCACGGAAGATTCTCCAAGAAGGTGAGCGTACGTCAGAGGAGATAATCGACTGCGCTCTAGATATAGCCTCCACTGGCTTTCGTCCGCTAGATGGTGCCGCGGTCTTACGCCACCAAGGTTGGCTCAAAGCCACATCTTTCAGGCCGGAAGTGCAGTCCAGAATCCTCGACATGCCCTACGATGGCGAATCTCTCTTTGGCAAGCATGTAGATGACGCGCTCCAGGCCATCAAGACCGACACAGACACTGCCAAGTCCCTAGGTACCCTACAGTACCGGAAACAGCCCTTTCGGGGTGCTAAAGGAAGAGGATTTAGCTCATTTCGAGGTTCCTTTCACAGGCAGTACCAGCAACCCCAATATAGGCCTTCCTACCAACAACAGTACAGGCAACCATCTACGGCTTCCTATGCCAGACAGGGAGGAAAGAGAAGACAGGGTTCACAAAGCAGGGATCAACCAAGAAAGCAATGATCTTCTCCAGGCACTGGCTATGCTTCCCCAATGTTCACACCATCAACAAATAGGAGCAAACATTTCCAACTACATCCAGGAGTGGAAGAAAATAATATCAGACAAATGGGTGCTGGATATAGTGACAAGAGGTCATACCCTGGAATTCATACAAAAACCACCGCATCATTCACCAAGAACAGGCAGACCTCTCCATCTTCGTCTGCTTCAACAGGAGGTATTCCTTATGCTTGCCAAGGGAGCTATAGAAAGAGTCCAGTTCAGCAACGAGGTCTCGGATTCTACTCCCGTTTCTTCCTAATAAAGAAAAAGTCAGGGGAATGGCGTCCGATACTAGATCTCAGGAAACTCAACAAGTTCCTTCGGAAGCAATCTTTTTGGATGATCACACTGTCAGATATCCTGCACCTCCTCAATCCTGGAGATTTTATGACAACATTGGATCTCCAGGATACCTATTTCCACATACCAATACATCAGAAACATCGCAAATATCTCTGTTTTACTGTAGCCGGTGCCCATTATCAGTTCAAAGTCCTACCATTCGGGCTGAGGTCTGCTCCAAGAATCTTCACAAAATGCTTTGCCCCAGTCGCAGGTTTCCTCCGCAGCAAGGGTTTCCAGGTGTTTCCATACCTGGATGACTGGCTCATAAAAGCTCCATCTATGCTACGAGCCTCCAAAGCGACAAATGCTTGCTTGGAATTATTCCACAGTTTGGGGCTAACAGTAAATCTACAGAAGTCGGTCACACTTCCCTCATGCAGAAGAGTCTTCCTGGGTGCAGAATTAGACACCATCCAGAACAAAGCATATCTCACTCCAGCAAGGCAGCAGAAGCTAACCTACTTAGCTGTCAGAATCTCCACAAAAGTTTGTTTCAGTACGACTGTTCAAGTCGCTTCTGGGCATGATTTCCTCGGCCATCGTCCTAGTTCGAGTAGCAAGGCTGATAGTGAGAGTTGCAAGAAGAACTACAACTCCAATGGACCCAGTCGCAAGGGTCCTTCGACGACTTAATAACTATCACACCAAACATTCGGCAGGCGTTGAAGTGGTGGTCTCAGACCAACCACTTCTCCCAAGGTCTTACGTTTCTAACACCAATAACAGACTTTGTCATCACCACAAACGCTTCCTTGGAAGGCTGGGGAGGCCATTTGCAAGACATGCGCATCCAGGGAAGATGGTCCAATCTCCAGAAAGGAATGCACATAAACCTGCTAGAACTGAAGGCGATCCATCTCACGCTCAAGGCTTTTCTTCCACGCATCGCAGGGTCCTCAGTGTTGGTCAGGACAGACAACACAACAAGTATGTTTTTCATCAACAGCAAGGAGGAACAAGATCCCTCTCCCTCTCAAGGGAAGCTCAGTCTCTTTGGGACTGGCTCACACTGCACAATATTCGCCTCAGGGTGGAGCACCTGCCAGGGGTCAACAACGCCCTAGCGGACTCTCTCAGCAGGATGGACGACAACTGCCACGAGTGGGAACTCAACCAAAACATACTCGACGGCATCTTCCAACAATGGGGTCAGCCGATCCTAGACTTGTTTGCCACCAACCTAAACGCCAAATGCCAGTTCTACGCCAGTCGATACCCACTCCCGGGGTCGTGGGGAAATGCTCTTTTGATGAGATGGTCCGGGATCTTTGTCTACACTTTTCCCCCCATCCCGCTGATTCCCAGGCTCCTCAGGAAAATTACGTCCGAATGCTGCAAGATCATTCTCATAGCCCCCAGATGGCCCAGACAGTACTGGTACACGTAGCTCCTACTCCGGTCCGTGGCCAATCCAGTCCGCCTTCCTTGCAACCACAACCTTCTCACGAAGAATCAGGGTCTAATTCTTCATCCCGATCCAACTTCTCTGCAATTGCATGCTTGGCTCCTGAGTACAGAGAGTTGCACGATATGAACATCGATCAGGAATGCAGACTGATATTATCTAGGGCACGAGCAGAGAGCAGAAATAAGACGTACAAACTCAAGTGGAAGGGATTTTGTGTTTGGTGCTCTCAGAACAACTTCCACCCGTTACAAATTAAGCCTGAACAAATTCTTTCTTACCTGCTCTCACTCTCCAAGGCTGGTCTTTGCCATGCATCAGTCAAGATTCACCTAGCAGCTATAGCCTCCTATAGGCGATCCGCTGAGATGCCCTCAATCGGCTCATCCAGAATCATTAAGCAGTTCATGAAAGGCCTCTTCCGCACTTTCCTTCCGGTGCGGCTACCTCCGCCAGAGTGGCACCTCAATATAGTCCTGTCCCAACTCATGAAAGCTCCTTTCAAACCCATTCACGGGGCGGAACTCAAGTACGTCACATGGAAAGTGGCAACTCTGCTTGCTCTCACTTCTACCAGGAGAGTCCGTGATATACAGGCGTTCACTACTAAAGAACCCTTTTTGTTTTTTTTCTGATGACTTTGTTATGCTCAGAACCAACCCCAGATACATTCCCAAGGTGCCATCTTCATTCCATCTCAATGAGCCCGTGATACTAGGAACCTTTTTTCCAAATCCAACTACAATCGCAGAAAAAACTCTACATTCTTTGGACATCAAACGATGGCTCAAATTTTACCTTCGAAGTACCAAACAAATCAGGAAATCAGATAAACTCTTGGTATCTTATTCTCTTGGACGCCAAGGAACAGGAGTCACCAAGGCCACTATAGCCCGGTGGATTTCCTCTACAATCCAGTTCTGTCATACCAAGGCAGTAAGACCGTTGACTAGGTGCCCGAGAGCCCACTCCACGAGAGCAGTCTCCACATCGGCTGCTTTGTTTCAGGGTATTGCCCTGGATAAGATATGTCAAGCTGCGACATGGAAAACTACGCACTCCTTTACGCAGCACTATTGTTTGGAGTCATCGCAGAGAACCGACTCTCTAGTAGGACAAGCTGTTCTACGTCTTCTCTTTCATTAAAATGAGACCTTCCCTTGGTTATATAGAAATGGTTTGATATGCAAATAGCCATGATTTCCATCCTATATACTTTGACTTGCTTCTATATAAGTATGTATGTAGTTAGGTATATGAATATATATATGTATGTATAACACGGATGTTCAGTATATGTGTATATGTACTTAGAAGTATCTATATTTCTTTGAAGTTCATAATGCAAGATTTATGAGCTAACTATTTTATTTAGGTTGTAAAGGATTTCCATGCTCGCACCCTCCATCCACTGCGGGTATAATGTTTATAAACAGTACTGCTGACTATTCAGATTCAAGCATGTGAAATTATGAAAGATCCAATACTGGATAAGAAAACAAGTTACTTACCTGTAACAACAGTTATCCAGTATTGGTATCTTTCATAAATTCACATGCGATACACCCTCCTCCCCTTGGACGCTCGCATTTCCTCTCAGGTTATAATCTTTCACTCTCGTGCTGGAAAATCTGAGGGAAGGAGCTTCTCTGGAGAGTGTTATAGAGGGTGCTGGTGCCTGTTTGGGTCCTTTTCACAAAAGGACCTGGATAGGCTATATGAGTGACTGGTATTTCCATTATAGCCTATGGCAAAAAAGTTTTATTTGTTAATTATTGCTATTTTATGTACCGTGGGACTCCCACTTCGACGACGGGGATGATTCAAGCATGTGAAGTTATGAAAAATACCAATACTGGATAACTGTAGTTACAGGTAAGTAACTTGTTTTCTTCTCCAGTATTGGATTATACATAGATTCACATGCTTGAATCATTCCCTGTCGTAGACATGGGGGTCCCAAAGTACCATTAGAAAGCAGTGTAATGTTAAACATAGCCTGGGAAGAACATTAAGCCTTCACTTTTGTAACATATCCGTCATTTTAAAGAGCCTGACCTTCAACCAATCATGTTGAAGTAACCTCTAGAACACTCCCCTTAGAGACTTCTGTCACACAGATTTTCTAATGCATGTCATGTAAGGGTGTCTCCATGAGCTATGTTCAGTTCATCCTATTTCTTAAACTTCTAAGAGACTTATATCCATCTAATACGAATTGTTAGCATCTGCTTCAAATCTGACATTACAATGCCAGAACAGGCTAAAAAAGGTATTTTTAGACCATGTGGAACCTGTGCTAAAATGAGTCTGCATTCAGATGACACGCACAAGGACTGCATATACTGCCTTTACCCATCCCACAAGGTGAAGGATTGTAAGATATGTTGTACCTTTTACTCAAAAACCTTAAAGGACGCAGAGTGGGAGGTTATTACTGTGTCTCCAGAAACTTAAAGCTAAGGAAGACCCTGTTTCTGGGGATGACTGTGAAGATTCTTCCTCATCCTTCAGGAGACTTCACAGAAGAGAGAGACAGAGTTCAGAAGTTCGCTCCCCTCATGAGCCTTCCAAGAAATCTACAAAAAAGACCCACCATGTGTCTCACAAGCAACTTAGCTCCTCTGAGACACTCCGACATACATAAAGGGCATGTTTTTCCCTCATAAAAAACAGGGAAATAAAGACCTAAGCCTTCTACACCTTCACCTCAGAAATCCCACGAATTTAAGAAACCATTGTCCGCACCGTCGACAAAGAAATAATTTACTATGCCATTGACGATGACGGCGACCACGCTGTTGACTTGTGACATCTGTGATTGTGGTCGGATCACCTTCGGTCACATCATCGACGACAGTATATTGCACCCATCCTGTCGATGATCAAACTGGTCCCTGTATCGCCGACAACAAAACCAATTCCAACCACAATACCGGTGAAACCGCTGTCGACAACATTGACGACTAAATCGTTGATGAGTCCATATCCATGGAAAACCAAAGAAAATGGGCAAAAACATTTCTCTGATGCTGGAACATACATCCCCAAGCAAGCTGTCACCTTTACGGCTCAGTCATCACCTGGATAAAGATGACTCAGGTGAATATGGTCTCTCCGGGGTAACTCACAGCCCGTCGTAGTTACATGTAAAATGTCAGCAGGAAGATGATGAGGAACAGTACTATGGCCAGGAATATTACCCTTCTCAACAATACAGCTTTCATTACCAGGAACAATTACAGCCATATTAGCAAGAAACAGTACCAGGAGGATAGAGTATGCATACCAAAGGCATTGGTCTCGTACTTGCAAACGTTGCTGACGGATTATCACAAATGCTTTCTGCCTACAACTACCAGTAGGTTGTTCTAGTTAGTACCAACTTTTACCACAGGCAAAGCATTTTTTGGTGCTGTTTCAAGAAACTTCATGACATTTTCTAAACTAGTAAACAGCTTAGTACAGCTGGGGGTCTTCAATGTTTTGGGGTGATTCATCAAGCAGGGGCAATGTCTATGGGGATTCTGCAATTTCTAGACACGCCTACATCCTGAACCGCTCAACGGATTTACACCAAATATGGCACAAAGGTATATCTTGGTCTAAGAAAAGCCCTTGTTGTTATTTGGTGTAAAAGTGTTGGCGTGATTTCGGAGTCATTAAAGGAAAAAATCTACAGATATCTAGGGATGCGGATCCTCCCACAGAGGGACCTGTAAATCCTGGTGAAATGCAAGCCCCTGATTGGCTGGCTGCAACCTGACATGAAAGTTTCAACTCTCATTTTCTTTGTTGCTTGGCTCGGAAGAGGGGAAAAAATGTGTAAAAAGACATAAAGGGTTAGGATACAGGTGTCCTGACCCCAAACTGCTCACAGTAAAAAAAATTGCCACACATTTTCTTTAAAAAACAATTTGGGCCGATCTGCGAATCCACCACGGCACTCAGTGCGATCCCCAGTGTAAGTTAGTGATTGATCCGCAGATCCAAAGCAGAATAAAAAAAAGAAAATAAAACCACGAAGCGCCCACCACGCAGGGCCAAAGACCTTGCACAGTTTGGGGTTGGGTACAAGACCCTGCAGCCAACCCCGTCAAGCACAACCTTTGGCTATGCGTGGTAGTGGTTGTATTAACGTACAGGAATTACATATTCATTTATGTTAAAAATACAAATTCACAGAGGAAAAAAAATTACAGGGATGTTATAGTTGGGTTCCGTTTTACCCACACAAAATCATAGAAATTCAGCAGTAATACTTACAGTTGTACTTTTCTGAAGAAACTATAACTTGTGCTGTTAAGTAACTTTAGGCCACGAGTTATTGCTTCTTAACATAAGTATAACTATAATTGCTGTATTTTTATGGTTTTGTGTGGGTATAATGTGAACCTAACTATGACGTCCCTGTAACTTTTGTTTTTTTTAGTGAATCTGTTTTTTAAACGTAAACATCTGATTACCACATGTCAATACAACCACAGCTGCACACAGCCTTTGACCATGCGCAGCAGAGGATGGCTGCTAGGCTTGAGGCCAACCCTCCTGCATTCACCCAACCCCTGTGAATAGTTTTTTTTTATTTCCCCATTGTTTTTGTTTTATTGTTTTTGGATGATGTTTCCATTGCTATTTCGACATCCTGATACAAGACATTTTCTGTGATTAAAGCAGATCTGTCTGAGTGAGGGTGACGTGGGTTATGCTCTGTTTAGGTGAGTCTTCCCACATATGTTTTTTAGTTGGCTCTGTAAAATCATGCTCTTCATAATTTCATTCCAAGGCTTATTTCCATTTTCCAACTCATCCAAGTCATTGGTCTACAAGTCTTTCCTTTGTCTCACTCTACTTTGGATGGTGCATTTCTCCATAACTTTTTGCATAAAACTGCTCTGATGACATATATAAATATGCTTTTCAGTATCAAAAGACATCTGGTAAACAACTTCACGTAATTTCGCACTGCATTGTGCTTGTAAAGCTTTATATATTTTGAACACAGATGTCCGGTCAGGTTTTCACTGAGCTCCATTCTATTGAAGTAGCAGCTTGTTTCTTCTGTCAGGAGATCATTGATGAATACTTATCATGTTGGTGCGTTTGCAATTGCTACGCAGCAGGCTCGTAATGAGTGGAGTGGTGTTGTGTGGATGGGGCCTGGTTACTCATTTGTGGTCCTGCTAATTTGTTTCATGTCAGATTAGGCCTCCTTGAAGAATCTGTTTCAGGAATGCAGGCAGGTTGAGCATGGAATGTATTTGAGATATGCACAGTCTACTGCCTAGCAATGGTGAATATTTTCATGGTGGCTTCACAACCCTATGGGCTACTTCCCAAGGAGATGGTTAATTTACTGCAGGCTTGGTGACTCTGGAAGGTGAAACCCTGAGGCTGTCCCTGGCACCTAATGCAAAATTTAAAGTGGCTAGGATGTTGTCCCCTTGGTTCGGTGGGCCCTGCTTTGGTGTTAATTTATAGATCATTAGCAATGCTATTAGCTGCACATCAGGATCTGTTTTGATGCATCTAGGCTATTGTTCACTGTTACATAATAGCGTCTAACCTGGCAGGCTGACATGTGAGTTTTGCTAGTTCTCACAAGGCATGAACATATATTAAAAAGAGCATGGAGAGCCAAGCTCCCAGAACCTAAAACTATGTGGTCTAAAGTATCAAACGTCTTAGATTTCCTTTTCAGAGGAGCCAAAGGAAAGGCATTTTGGTTACCCTTCAAAGACTCTCTGAACAACCATACTCTCCGGTAACGGTGAGAGGAAAAAATGTGCAGATCACCCAAAGCTAGCCTGTGGCATCTGGAGATCTTCCTGTGGGCTCCTAAGCTATGAAAGGGGCATTTTAGGGTCTAAGAGACTCATTAATTAGAAGCAGTGCTCCACAAACTGTGTAGGGTTTTAACATTTCAATCAGAATGTTTGGCTTCACTTCTACTCAAGCAAAGTTTATTTCAAAGCCTTCAGCACATGCTGAGCAACTGTTAAAGGTGAAATAAACTCTGAAGCAGTGCCCCAGGGGATGGATATATCCCCACCTGGCAAAGTATATATACCACTGGCATTTTATAAGTCCAAGTAAATGCCGACATCAGTATTGTAAGGGGCAGGAAGTGATCAACACCTGGATCACTGTTTTCATTGTAACCTAAACCTTTATTCTGCATAGCCAGGGCACCTACATCTGAAATTAAAATCTATCCAAGTAGACAAACATTTCAGCCCTGAGGAGTGCTCACAAAATGGCTCGCCATTAAAGTTAGACTTGACCTTCTCCTTTACCACACCTGTGATACTTTCCTCTGTCGCATCCTTCGCCAGCGCTTGCATCAGCTCTGCGGCAAACGTAACACAATGGCAGTTGAGTGTTTCACCAGAAAAAAAACACTTCTTTACACATTTTTAGGCACGGGTAGTTCTGGCTCCTGAAATCTTAGAATTTGTATAATTAAAACTATCTCAGGAATATATGGCTGTTCGAAAGGAGGATATATACTTCAAGTGCCTCTTATGGTGCAAAATGGAAATGCTTTACTCATCATTGTATGTCTGGTCACTGAAACCCATTAAAGGCTATGCAGTTGAATGCATTAAGTAACTTTTAACACTACAAAACACGGTGCTATCATACTCCTTTATTGGAGCTAGCTTGGAAGTTGCTGCGGCATGTTTCCAAATCGGACAGCAAATATCATTTGTCAGAATGCCAGTCATTAAAGTCTTCTTGGAGGAATTGAATGGATTTAAATCTTCACAAACTTTACAAACTCCATTGTAGGAACTAAATATTGTTACCAAGGTTAATGAGACTCACCTTTTGAACTAAAGTGTTTGTTCATTGTACAGTTCTAAGCATGGCAAATCCTTTTCTTAGTGGCAGTTACTTCCTTGTGAACTAGAGTGTTTTCCTGTAAAGGAATCCTACTGAAAAAATACACAAGGATAACATAGTTATATCTTCATCAAATCCCTTTCACATTAACAAACCCATTGCGCTTACAACCTTTTTTGCAAATCTGCTAGGAGTCACAGAAATAGTGATGCACACTCTTGATGTAAGATGTTCTTTACTGTATTGTACACAGAACAAAACTATTCAAGAAAACGAAAGCAACTTTTTATGGCTTTCTCAAGGCCACATCATCAGAAAGTTATATCATAGTTAAGTACGTTAGATTTATTGTTGGATCCATTCAGGTTTGCTATGCTTGACGATAAGTGTTGGTACACAACAAGCTCACTTTACTCCCAAAAAGGAGCTTCCTTGACCTAATCCTTTAGTGGATATTTGTGGAGGTGCTCTGTGATTTTGTGTATTAATTCACAGAACATTCAGGCTAGAAAGGCGGAACAGGGGGAGTGTTGGAGATTCCAGTTACTGCAGATGCTTCTACTTTCTATCATGTACACCTTTAGAGTGAAGGGTACTGATTTACTGTCTGCATGGCATGTCATCTACAGCAACACATACTGCAAACAGAAAATATTACTTAACTGTAGCTTTGTTGCAGGTAAGTGAAAATGTTCTTCTTCTGCATGCAGTCCAGGAGCAAAGAGGAGCTGATGCTATGGCTTTAACGGGCCAGATATTATGTGAAGGAGAGTTGGGTCAAAAAGCAAAACCAGTAATCTTCTGTGACTTGATTCTTGTAGAAAGCAGAGGAGTATGGCTATGGGCAATCCATGATGGCACGCATGCGCACTCGCCTGGAGCAGTCTGCCTTGAAGACACCAGTGCTGCTGCTGACAGTGCAGTACCGCATGCATCCGGACATATGCCTCTTCCCATCCGCTTACATCTATGGCAAAACCTTGCAGACAGACAGGTGACTAGGATATTTCATAGAAACGCCTTTCTGCTCATGGAATTTCTGTTTGGGAAAACATAGGACATGATTAAATGTAATATTGGGCTGAGTTATTGACACTGCTGAATGGGAAGGTGAAAGTGATGCTGAACTGGAATGACTCTAGTGTTGAATGAGGCCCTAATTGACTTCTATCCATACGGTGTTTCTGCAGTATGGTACTGGGGTGTAGACTACAGTACTGATTGGTACCACCGCAGTGCGTAATGGCAGTCTATTGAATACTGTAAACAAGGGAGCTTATTGGTTATGAAGAAAAGGTGGGGAAATTATAGGGATAGGCGCTAACAGAATATCACCAAAACATTTCTTTAACAATAGATGGTAAATACGGTGCTCCCGAACGGAGGGTCCTCCCAGCACCTCCAGTGGTTCTCCAATAGGAAAAACCAAACTGATTCAAAAGGCCAGGGCACTCGTATGAAATAAGATAAGAGTCTGTGCAGTTAGGTTCTTGGTCTTCGGAGAATCAATATATAATCCAAACAGAGTTAAAGTTCAGTGTCTTTATTCTTGTGCGAGGTTTCATACATGTTCATCACATCAGAAAGATTCCATATGTGGTCATCACAACAACAGCCAACACGTGTTTTACGTCTCCGAGAAATTAATCTCATTGACTTCCTCAGGGCAAAGTATAGGTAAGGTGTTAACATGAATAAATGGCTTATCCTAATCAAGTAAAACTCTTCAAGATAATGTACGATCAATAGAGAAAGAGTAGTGGGAATCACGTGACGGGGGCAAAACACTTTTATCCCCGAGTCTTCGTGAGGGAGTACTCATAAGTCAGCACGTATGGATCCAAAATCTTTTACGGTGCGATCTATAAACAAAACAGTTCTTTTGGGTAAATTCTTGTGTTGGGGGCGCTGTGTCTTGCTCCCCGATAATTAAGCTGCCGTGTATGTAGAGAAAAAGGATGTATAAGCCCTCCGTCTAATCTAGAAGTATAAGGTATAGAAGAGACACAGAGTAAGGTCTCAGGAGTGTGTGAACTTTAACTCTGTTTGGATTACATATTGATTCTCTGAAGACCAAGAACCTAACTGCACAGACTCTTATCTTATTTCATACGAGTGCCCTGGCCTTTTGAATAAGGGAGCTTATTGCACTGTTGAAGAGTACAAGACTCATGTCTTTATGTGGGGTCATGTCAGTCTTACAGTGGGTTACCTTATGTCACCATTGGAGCGAAGAATGAGTTAGAGCTGCAGATAGTAGCTCATCTTTGTGTGTGTGACGACGACAGATCTTGGCCTTTTGATTATCATTACTTTGGGTCTGGCTTCTTTGGAGGAAAAAACACTTTCTTGTTATCTTCAAGCGGAATAATCAATTATCATTTGTGCAGGATGACTGAGGAGCTCAGGTGTTCGTCCCAGTGGCCCTTCCAACCATACCTTTTGTTTGACGTATCTGACGGTACAGAACGACGGGAAAATGAGTAAGTAACTTTAGAAAAATACTGTGTAATGGATTAATTGAGAATTAGTCCGGTGCCACTCAAAGCCTTTATCACTATGGGTTGCTGTCCCTTCTCTTTTTGATACTGTCTGCACTCAGTTTCAGTTCTCTGGTCTCCTAACATAGTCTTAAAAGGAACTGGGCTTTAACACAGGTGATAAAGTTCAGGTGATGGAGATCAAATGGATTCCTGGATTGGTACCATATTTGCTGCAGCCACATGCAGTTAGGCCCTGGATGTGTTTTTCTGTGGTTACAGTGCACCAATTTGCAGTTTTGTGAATATACACAGTAGCAACAGTGATACCTGGTGAGAGTTTATCATCTGAACGCGGCACTGATTTCACTCGGGTGCTTCCTTTACATTGGCGGGTAGTGTCTGGTGGGCAATGTCTCTGACTTTGTTCACGGGACGCGCAGCCCTTTTTTATAAAATGCAGTTTGATTTGAGATTGAAAGGCCATTTAAAGAATTCCATCAGCTTGCAGCTGCCAAAGAGTTATTGGGTATCTGCTTGCTGGTTCTGTTCTCTTTAAAGACTCTTGCCCAGGCCGCCACGTTTATCTCCTTTTATCCCTTCCCTCCCTTTTATCTTCTTTATCCCTTCCCTCCCTTTTATTGTTTCTATCCCTGTTGGACCGGCCCTTTTGACAGGGTCATCCCCAAACTTTTTGCCTTCCTTCTCCCATTTCTTCTCACCTATTTTTGTTGCCGTTGGGACTCCGAGCCCCATGCAATTGCTAATCAATGCTAAAGTGTATGTGCTCTCCTTTCTAAACTTGGTTTAATTGGCTTACACCTAATTGGCACATTTAATTTACCTCTAAGTCCCCTGAACATTGGTATCCCCTATATCCATGGCCTATAAATTAAAAGTTACTATTGGGCCTGCAGAACAGCTTGCACCACCCACAGAAGTAGTCTTTCAAACCTGTTACAGGCCTGCAACTGCAGAGCCTGTGTGTGTAGTTTACCGCCACAGGGACCTGGCATCTGAATTTACTTGCCAGGTCTGGAACTTCCCTTTTACTACATATGCCACCCCTAAGGTAGGCGCTAGCTAGCCCTAAGAGCAAGGTGCTGTATATGTAAAAGGTAGGACATATGTCTTTATGTACTACAAGTTCTAGTAGTGACAGCCCATGCAGTTTTTCACTACTGTGAGCGCTGCCCCGCTCATAGGATTACATTGGAAATACCCTAACATATGTTTAAGTGGTATTGTCTTATCGATGAGGGATGACGTAGGCATGTTTGGTATGGTAGTGAGAAATGCTGCGTACTGGTGTAGGTGGATTTTTTAATTACCATCATAGAAATGTCACTTCTAGAAAGTGAGCATTTCTCTGTGCTTATGACTCTGGTGTTTTGCAACTTGACTCCATCATACATCTTGGTCAGAGTGACAGCTGGACTTTTTGCGTACTTTTTAGACAGCCTGTACACAGGGAGGGTGGAGGTGTCACAAGAGTGCATTTGCATATTGAATGGTCTTCCTGGGCTCGGAGAAGTAGAGGCCGGGCACACCTGCATCGGTAAAGACTGTGCCCTGGCTTCAAACAAAGGGCTTGTTTAACCCCTGCTGATATCTGGAGCCAGTGCTGGAGGAGAGAGGGCACATTCCTAGAACCGGTTAGTGCTGGTTGGAACCCCCTATCCCCTTTGTGGAAGCTGCGCAAAATGGCTATAAGTACAGGGGTCTGTCCCCAAATTTTTAGAGCACTTTTAGACTTTAAACCGAACCTCTGCAGAAGGGACTGCCTGACTGCACAAAGATCTCATCTGGGCTTCTCTTCTTTTGTTGGCCTGCTGCCTAGTGGTTGCTGGGTGGCCTAAAGGAGTCATCTGGATTGCTTTTCTGTATGTTTCCCTGCTGCCAGCCTTTTCCCTGACTCTGGCCTGCTAAGGTTCTGGGGGAGTTAGACGGAACCACCACCTGAATTTCTAGATGTGTGTGCTGGTCTGTCTGCCCCTCTGTGTCCCCTCCGGTGCTTTCAGAGGAGCCCAATGTATGGGAGCGCTGTGCCCCCGCTCCTTGGCCCTTTACACACACTACCACACGAAGAACGCTTTATTTCCTCGTCTTTGCAAAGCATCAGGAGCGCCCCACTCTCTCCTTAGAGCACGGGAAGAGTTCTTGACTTACTGACTTTCGAGTGTTTGTTTGTCCTTGCGGGTGCAGTAAAGCACCGAGCCTTCTTCTGTGAGGCTTCCCCATCACAGGAGCAGTCACTAGGATCCCCACTAGACCGCGCCGACGTGGGGGATCCCATTGGTTCCCCGGGCGCACAAGCAGGCATCCATTTTGGGGGGCCTGTGACTGCCGCAACCCAGGGCTGGAAGTGCAAAGAAAGAGCTGCCCCGCGGCTCTCAGAGGTTGGGGAAGCCCCAAGGTCTGAGCGGGTCCTCCATGGAGCAAGGCATCTGCCCAACAGGCCCTGGAGGGCTCTGGACGTGCTCACTGGGACTCTCGTAGGTCAGAGAGCCACCAGAGCCAAGCAGCTGTGCCGCATGGTTATGGTCAGCTGGACCAGGACGTCACCTCAGACTGGGAGAAATCTTCCCCCGCCTGCTGCAGCAGAAGCTGTGGGAGCCTTGCTTGCAGAAGGTAAGCCCCTCTTGGTAATGCTGTGGTGGCAATATTTTAGGGCTGGCAGGACGGTGAGGAAACCCCCGATAGAGGTCCTGTGCCAGCCCAGCCTTCCTGGAACCTACCTCCTTGGCTTACAGTACAGGGGATACTTATGACATATGCCCTATAGAAATGTTTTCCTGATGTGTGCATTTATTTTGGTAATCTTATGACCTATGCAGAATGTTTCACTCTATGTGCATTCATGATGATGTCTTGGCATTTCTTCTAATTTGTTTATTCTGACATGTACCTTCTTGGTGGTAATGACAACCTAATTACTGCTTGTGTTGCAGAATACCAATACCCTCTATGTTTACCTGACTACTGCTAACTTACGCAGAGTACAAGTAAACCTGTGTGATGTTCTGACAACTGCTTGTGTAGCAGGGTATTTCTGGTACATGTCATGTGGTGGTCTGATGATGTTTTATGCAATACAGTTTATTTTTATATAACTTGTTGCTGTGTTTCCTTTGTGATGTATTTATTGTGTCACATGTTGTGTGTGTTGTGCAGACGCTTTGCAAGTTGCCTCTCGGATAAGCCTGACTGCTCGTGCCAAGCTAACAAGGGGGTGAGCAGGGGTTATCTTCGGTGTGTAACTCCCTCGCCCTGACTAGAGTGGCGTGTTCTGCCTGGCTTAGTTAGGTGCATACCCCAGCCAACCAGAAACCCTAGTTTCTAACAATCCCTTCCCTCACGCTTGTCTTTAAATCTACCTCACTTTTATGTATTTTATCCCCACCCTCACTTTCTTAGTCTTTATCCCTTTCCTTTCCTCCCCTCCCTTTTATTGTTTATATCCAACCCCTCACTTTTATCCCTACCCTCACTGTTAGTCTTTATTCCCACCCTCACTTTCATAGTCTTTATCCCTTCCCACCCTTTTATTGTTTATATATAACCCCTCACTTTTATCATCTTTATCCCTACCATCACTTTTTTGGTCTTTATCCCTACCCTCACTTTTGTAGTCTTTATCCCTACCCTCACTTTTGTAGTCTTTATCCCTACCCTCACTTTTGTAGACTTTATCCCTAATCGCTGTTTCATATTCTTTATCCCTACTCTCACTTTCATATTCTTTATCCCTACTCTCACGTTCATAGTCTTTATGCCTACCCTCACTTTTGTAGTCTTTATCCCCGCTCTCACTTTTGTAGTCTTTATCCCTGCTCTCACTTTTGTAGTCTTTATCCCTACTCTCACTTTCGTAGTCTTTATCCCTACTCTCACTTTCGTAGTCTTTATCCCTGCTCTCACTTTTGTAGTCTTTATCCCTGTTCTCACTTTCGTAGTCTTTATCCCTACTCTCACTTTTGTAGTCTTTATCCCTGCTCTCACTTTCATAGTCTTTATCCCTACCCTCTCTTTTCATCTATTTTGTTCCTACCCTCACTATTATCTTCTTTATGCCTTCCCTTTAATCTTTATACGATCCCTCACTTTTATCATCTTTATCCCTTCCCTTGCGGGTTTGTTCCTTGCCCCGTCACCTGCTTTGGTCATTCTTGCTAACCCCATCTGACCCCACTACCACCACAACCGTTGCACTGTCTTGTCCCCCTTTGTCACCTTTACCCTTTTTGTCGTTTATATTATTTTCTCTCTACTTCGGACTTCCTTGCTCCCTCCCTCAGTCTCTTGCTCCCGCTCCTCCTTTGGTCACTTCTGCCCTTGCTCCAGTTTGGTTCCTTGTTGCCTGGCTCTCTCAGGTCTTTACAAGTTCTCTACATCCTTTAGTGTCTCCTTGTCCACACTCCACTTAGTCTGCTTTAGCCTTGATCCCCACTGTGGTCTCTCCCTTTCCCTGTGCCCTCACTCTCAGTTCTTTTGCAGCTCCCCACCCAGTCTCTCATTACCTGTCTTCCCCTTTGGTTTTCCTTGACCAATTCCTCTTTTTCCCTTTGATATTTCGTAGACCCATCCCTCCTCTCCCCTTATCCCGGCCTCCCCTTCTGGTATGTCAGTGCAACCCTTTCAACTGCTCCTTTCATTTACCCTTCTTGACACCTTCCTTTTCCCCATGCCTCACCCCCTTTAGGCTTGTCTCTCCTAGCCCTACCCACTTTTCCCCAGTTCCCTACTTTGGTCCCCCTTCTCCCCAAAACCTCAGACTCTTTCTGACCCACACACATTTTGCCTCTTGGTCTCTCTATCTCCTCTACTCTCATCTCCCCATCTGCTCCTCCCCTTAACCCAGCTATCCATTGATCCTTCCTTCCTCCTTTGGACTCTTTACACCCTCCCTCCCCTCCAAAAATCTAATTTTAATCCTTTGGGGTATGAGGGCTGCAGCATGAGTGTTTCATTGTCAGAGAGTCATACACAGGGGTTGAGGTCCATGGCTGTGAGTGGTGCAGTCATGGAGTGCAAGTTCTTTGGCAGAGAAATGTAGAGGGCGGAGGTTATTGGAGTAGTGCCACGCATGGGAAAGTGAGGTTCTATAGATGAGGAGGCATCTTGGGAAGTGATATTTTATGACTGGTAATGCCCATACAGGAGAGTGACGGGTAAAGGGTGGCACAGCTGGAGAACAGCAGTACCCTTGCTATTGAACGTGAAAGTGACTCAAATTACATTAAGGGCTAGATTTGCACCCACAAGGAAACAATGTTCTTGGTTAGGGAGGAAGCAAAAATCAAGAAGGTGTCCCATGGCTGGATATTCTTAGAGAGGTAGAGGTACACGTTGGAGTACTTTTTTGTGTAACTAAAATGACACACATACCAGAGGTTGGCTGTCGATGACTGGATGCGCAGACACATGATGTGAATAAAAGCTTAGAGTTCATGTACTCAGTGTGTTGAAGTATTTATTTTCCTGTTTTCAGATCATCCTACGCCAATTTCCAAGAAGTAAAACTGGTGATTACACTCATTAAGTTGCTGAAGGACAAGAAGAAGGATATGGGCTTTCATAACATTGGAATTATAACGCCCTACCGTGCCCAAAAGAACATGATCATTAAGGAGCTTGCCAGGGAGTTTGGTGTGCCTAACCGGTAAAAGCGAGACTGTTGATGCTGAGCTACATCAGACTCATGTATTGCCTTCTGGCAGTTTAGCAGCAGCAAACTTATGTGGGTTGATGATGGAGTGAGAAAGCTAGGCTGAATGTACAGCAGCATTTGATCTTACTATTGATTCACACATCTATATTGGATCTTCTAAAGTGTTGCGCTAGAACTCCTTGTCTAAAGGTGTACCAAGCACGATAGTAACCACTAGGATCCCTTGTCAGATGACTGTAGTTGTATATCTTTTAATGTCTTTTTCAGACACCTGCGTAGCCTGAAAGCTGCATAAGATGTCAGTCTATTTCTTTCATTTATTTGACTTACTGGTGAGCACTTCTGATAATAGATAGTTTTCCCTTGCTGGCCATTATCAATTTGTTGTTTCAGTTATCCATGGAACTGAGCAAAATCGCTTTTTGTTTCGACTCCTTGCTACTGGATATAACATGACGGTATTCTGTTGTGCTTTAAGATGACTCTCTACAAGTGGAGTTATTGACTAGTGTTTGCCCACTTTTCTTTCCCCCTAAACTGGGCACCATTCTTAAGTCAGTATAAGTTAAGAAGTCTTTAAGACCAGTGCGAGTGGCAGACATTGCTGGAAGTGGAAATGCTTTGAGGTCCTTACCTGATTTGGGTAGTGTTGGTGAATGTCTTTGTTGCAGAGACAGGTCATTACAGAGAAAGCACAGCATAAAAATCCTGTTTCAGTCAAGTCCTTATTGGTTACATTTCTTTGGTGGGTGATGCCAAAGTGGTGGATTGCAAAATCGTTGGCCAGTCTGTCCGGTTTACTTATGTGATAAGGCCAAGGATGTGATACAACAAATTCAAATTTAATGCAGACTGGTACCATCGTGCAATTGTAAATATGAGGGTATTGTGGACAGTGATTAGGCGTGCCACAGCATAGAAAACTACCTTCTGCTGGCTCAGGATAGTGTCTGGAATATCATATAGAATGTTTTTTCCACTCCAAAAATTAAGGAGACCAATAAATCTTTTACCAAAGAGCGAAAGTTGGCAGGATGGAAGGTATTTTCTTCAGTTGGAGACTTGGATAGCTGCATACTTGCATCGTCTTTATCACCTGAATTAGGAGAGCAGAGTCTGCATAGATGTCGAGGGACTGTCGAGATGGTTACGTGGAAGGGAGAGGGTTGCCTTAAGATATAGGATGAACTTTCTACAAGGACAGAAAAAAACATTTTTTTTGTCCTATTTCCTTTGCTGCATATGGCCGACATCTAGGGTTGGATGAGCTGGAAGCAAGAGCTGAGGTGGTGAATGTTGTGTGCTGAGGATACCTTGGGTTGTCTTTGGCCCAATGACTGATTGTGTTATTCCGATCTTTGAGAAAACAAAGACCTCATTTAAAGACTCTAAAACTTCTGAGAGAGTAAATTCCTGCATGTTCCAGTGTAGGGAATATTTTGGTTATCATTGGGAGTAATTGTTTACCTCCAGGGGTGGTGTAGATCCACTGGGAAACGGCCTTGATGGTCTGGAAGAAACAGTGCAGGGAACTTGTTTAGTGAAAATTGCCTAGTAGCTTAGGTTATTGGAGGTCACTGATAAATAAATCAACACAAGAAGGTGATGTTCCCTACTTGAGGGACATGAAATAAGTCATGGACTGCTTACTGTACAGCAGCCTTTTCTGTGCTGCGTCTTTGATGACAGCCTCTTTGCTGTGGAGGGTGGTGGTAAATGTGAGGCCATAGTTGAAGTACAACTGCTTTTTCTAAGATGTTGCCATTGAATGGTAAATGTGTGATAGGGTAGTAGAGTTTCAGTTTTTTTTTTTTTTTTTTTTAACAAGTGGAGGATTTCCTGCTTTTTAAAGAGGTGCATAATTTTCTTGTATAGAGGAAGGTGTTGGCAATATTAATTGAGGTACTTTCCATTTCAAATTGTTTAATGGCCTTAAGCAAGGAGGGAATGCTTCAAAAGGCAACATATGACATGGAGAAGGGTGAATGAATGCCACCCAGATATGTTGCATGGGAATACAGTATGATTGTAGTACAAGTTGTTGATCAGGTCAGTGTTTGGGTCTCATTGATTTTGTAGAAGTTGAAATGGTTGATGTTTAGATTTTTAGCATTATGTGGAAAGGAGGTTAATGCAACAGCTTGTGTGTCATGTGTGCGCTCTTCTGTTGTTTGTGAGACGGTTTAAGACTAGTCAAACAGCTCTCACTTGCGAAAGTGACGTTTTCATCTGTTTCCCTGCGAGCAAATGTGTGCAGGAAAACAGATGAAAACATTGCTCCCACAAGCAGGGAGCTTATGGGAGCAATGCTGCCTCCCACAGGACGTGAGGAGTAAACTAGAGCTGCGGGGCCTTCGGGCTCCTCGCATGGTCCTGTTACCCTCTCTCTCTCTTCCGTCCCATAAAGGGGTGGAAAAGAGAGAGAGATTGTTATTGCAATGGTCTCACCATACAATTACTTCAAAGAGTCAGAGTAGCAAGATGTTTGTTAAGAATATTATAGTTGTGTTTTGCTGCAGAGCCGAACAGAGTCAATCCAGGTCTAATGGTGAAGGTCTTCTGCTGTCATTTAAAAGGCTGAAAGTTCAAATCCTAGTATCGCTTGGCAGTGTGTATTTTCCAATGCTTTCACTGTTAAACATTCCCAGTGATGGAACATTGAATTCTTTTCCCCTCAAAATCTATGGGTTGAATGTCATAGCTAGGTCTGGACATTGCACAGTAAGGAGTCACCTCTGGCCTAGTGGTTAAGGTGTTAGACATGCACACCAAAGATTAAGGGTTCTAGTCTAGGTGAGTCTGTGGTCATTTCCTGCTTTAGTTTCTTTTCAACTATGAATATTTAAGTTGCATACTGAAAGGTGATCTCACTCTTTTTAATTCACATATTTTTTTTTTTTCCGGTT
Source organism: Pleurodeles waltl (assembly GCF_031143425.1). Taxonomy (NCBI): domain Eukaryota; kingdom Metazoa; phylum Chordata; class Amphibia; order Caudata; family Salamandridae; genus Pleurodeles; species Pleurodeles waltl. The sequence continues at coordinate 29,061,711 of NC_090445.1, read as the reverse complement.
TGTCTGGAAATCTCATTCTAAGTAATCGCTTTCTCTCTCAATCTCTCTCTCTCTCTCTCTCTCTCGCGGCGCAAGGTTGGGTGGCTATAGGGAGTTGACCGCAGGGCCTGTCCACAGATGGTTGTATTAACATACAGCAATGAAGATTACTATACGTTTAAAAATATATATATATATATTCACTGAAAAAACAAATGTTACAGGGAAGTTATAGTTAGGCTCACGTTTTAAATGTACAAAACCATAGAAATGCACCTGTTATAGTTAGTTATTTCAAGTAACTATAACTCATGCCCTAAGATAACTATAACTTGCACCCCATATATGTCTTTGGATGTCAGCGCTTGGATGTGGGGCTCGGTGGTGGGAACTGATGCCCTCTCAAAGGGGATACTGCTTTTAAAATTCAGGAGGGGCTGGCCAAGGTATTCAAAATGCATCTTCATAGACTTTCTCCACCAGAAACTGAGGGGGAGGAGGGGGAATATAAAATGGTCTGGAATATATATATATTTTCAATGGCATGTGTAGCTGCAGATACACATGCTGTGCACATCCCGCCATCTATTGTTGGGTGTTCAATGGCATGTGTAGCTGCAGATACACATGCTGTGCATATCCCGCCATCTAGTGTTGGGTGTTCAATGGCATGTGTAGCTGCAGATACACATGCTGTGCATATCCCGCCATCTAGTGTTGGGCTTGGAGTGTTACAAGTTGTTTTTCTTCGAAGAAGTCTTTTCGAGTCACGAGATCGAGGGGCTCCTCCCCTTTCGGCTCCATTGCGCATGGGCGTCGACTCCATCTTAGATTGTTTTCTTTCCGCCATCGGGTTCGGACGTGTTCCTCTTCGCTCCCTGTTTCGGTTCGGAAAGTTAGTTAAACCTCGGAAAACTCAACGGTATTGTTTGCGTTCGGTATCGGGTTAGTTATAGCAGATCGACACTGAATAAAAGAAGAGCTTCGGTAGCCCTTCGGGGCTTCTATCCCCCGGCGGGGCCTCGTCGGCCCGACCGCGTGCGTCTTCAAGGCTCATGGAACGGACCCCATTCCGCTTCTGCCCCGAATGCCACAATAAGTATCCTTACACAGATCAGCATTTGGTCTGTAATTTGTGTTTGTCCCCCGAACACAAAGAGGATACTTTGCGAGGCCTGTCGGGCATTTTGGTCGAAGAAGACGCTACGGGACCGGAGAGCTCAAAGGCTTCAAATGGCATCGACGCCATCAGGACACCACGTCGAAGAAGAGGAGACTTTCTCCATTGCCGACTCGGACGAGGCCGAAAGTGAGCAGCCGGCGAAAACCGTGAGTAAACCTGCCGCAGCCAAAACTCACGCCAAAACTCAAGCCAAAATCATGATGGCCCAGGGGACGCCACCGCCGGCAGAACATGGCTTAACCCGTAAACTCGGTGACCAACCATCGGCACCGAAAAAGGGCACACACGTGTCGAAGACATCCGACTCCGGTCGAGATACCGGCACAGAGTATACTCGGCACCGAGATACTGGCTCCGACCAGACTCGACACCGAGATACCGGCTCCGAGCAAAGTCGGCACCGAGAGATCGGCAACCGAAAAAGGTGGCTTCGGAGCCGAAAAAGACTGTGGAAAAAGTTTTGGTCCCGAAACACCCAGCATCGGAGCCGAAACAAAGTGCTTATTCAGAAGAACAAGGCCTTTCAGCACAACTACAAGGCCATAAATTTGGACAAGAATTAGAGATGGGGGAGCCAGACTATACACAAAGAAGGCTCCATATTCAAAAAGATACAGGGAAAATAAGAACTCTTCCCCCTATTAAAATGAAAAGGAAACTTGCTTTCAAAATTACAGAGAAACAGTCAAAAGCAAAGGTGGCGAAATAAATAACTCCACCACGTTTTTCACCACAACCATCTCCACAGCACTCACCACAACTATCACCAACTGCAACACCCCCTATGATGCAATCTCCAACGCACACAGGTATGACCCAGGATGACCCAGATGCATGGGATCTATATGATGCACCAGTATCTGACAATAGCCCAGACTGCTACCCGGCAAGACCGTCACCACCTGAAGACAGTACTGCTTACATGCAGATGGTGTCCAGAGCAGCTACTTTTCACAATGTAGCACTGCACGCTGAACCTATTGAGGATGACTTTTTATTTAATACTTTGTCGTCAACACACAGCCAGTACCAGAGTCTGCCGATGTTACCAGGGATGTTGAAACACGCAAAACAAGTGTTTCAAGACCCCGTCAAATGCAGAGCCATTACACCTAGGGTGGAAAAAAAGTACAAGCCTCCATCTACGGACCCTGTGTACATCATGCAGCAACTAACACCTGACTCAGTGGTAGTAGGCGCAGCACGCAAAAGGGCAAACTCACAGACTTCTGGGGATGCACCACCACCCGAAAAAGAAAGTTGAAAGTTTGATGCAGCTGGGAAAAGAGTTGCAGCACAGGCAGCCAATCAATGGCGCATTGCTAATTCACAGGCTTTATTGGCAAGATATGACAGGGCTCATTGGGATGAAATGCAGCATTTCATTGAACATCTTCCCAAGGAGTTTCAAAAGCGTGCACAGCAAGTGGTGGAGGAGGGCCAAAGTATCTCAAACAACCAGATACGGTCGGCAATGGACGCAGCGGACACAGCCGCCAGAACTGTGAATACAGCGGTCACTATTTGGAGACACGCATGGCTCCGCACCTCCGGATTTAAGCCAGAGATCCAACAGGCTGTGCTTAGTATGCCTTTTAATGGACAACAGTTGTTTGGGCCGGAGGTGGATACAGCTATAGAGAAGCTAAAGAAGGACACTGACACGGCCAAAGCCATGGGCGCGCTCTACTCCCCACAGATCAGAGGCACCTTTAGAAAGCCACACTTTAGAGGGGGATTTCGAGCCCAAAACACAGAACCCTCAACCTCACAAGCCAGACCCACATACCAGGGCCAGTATCAAAGAGGAGGCTTTCGGGGACAATATAGAGGTGGACAGTTCCCTAAAACTAGAGGTAAATTCCAAAGCCCAAAGACCCCACAAACTAAACAGTGACTTCAATGTCACAAATGCCCAACACATAACACCAGTGGGGGGGGGGAGACTCACCAATTATTAAAAAAATTGGGAAGAAATAACTACAGACTCGTGGGTCCTAGCCATTATCCAACATGGTTATTGCATAGAATTCCTACAATTACCACCAAATGTGCCTCCAAGAACACACAACATGTCCAAACAACACTTGGATCTATTACAACTAGAAGTCCAAGCGTTGTTACAAAAAGAGGCAATAAAACTCATACCCAACCATCAGAAAGGAACAGGTGTTTATTCCCTGTATTTTCTAATACCCAAAAAGGACAAAACTCTGAGACCCATCTTAGATCTCAGAACACTAAATCTTTACATCAAATCAGATCACTTTCACATGGTAACACTTCAAGACGTGATCCCCTTGCTCAAACAACAAAACTACATGTCAACATTAGATCTAAAGGATGCATACTTCCATATACCCATACATCCTTCACACAGGAAATACTTGAGGTTTGTAATCCAAGGAGTACATTACCAATTCAAAGTGTTACCATTTAGGATAACAGCACCAAGGGTATTTACAAAATGCCTTGCAGTAGTAGCGGCACATATCAGAAGACCGCACATACACGTATTCCCGTATCTAGACGATTAGTTAATAAAAACCGACACTCAGAAACAGTGTCTTCAACACACAAAATACGTCATAGAAACCCTTCACAAGTTAGGGTTCTCAATAAACTACCTAAAAGCACACTTACAACCGTGTCAAATACAACAATACTTAGGAGCGACAATCAACACAAAAAAAGGGATTTGCCACTCCAAGTCCACAAAGGGTACAAGCATTCCAAAATGTAATACAAAGCATGCACCCAAACCATCACTATCAAGTAAAATTAGTGATGAAACTTCTAGGCATGATGTCTTCATGCATAGCCATTGTCCCAAACGCAAGATTACACATGCGGCCCTTACAGCAGTGCCTAGCGACACAATGGACACAAGCACAGGGTCAACTTCATGATCTAGTGTTGATAGACCGCCAAACACACACCTCGCTTCAATGGTGGAATCCTATAAATTTAAATCAAGGGCGGCCCTTCCAAGACCCAGTGCCTCAATACGTGATCACAACAGATGCTTCCATGGTAGGGTGGGGGGCACACCTCAACCAACACAGCATCCAGGGACAATGGGACGCTCAACAAAAACAACTTCATATAAATCAACTAGAACTACTAGTAGTGTTTCTAGCATTAAAAGCATTTCAACCACTAATAGCCCACAAACACATTCTTGTCAAAACAGACAACATGACAACAATGTATTACCTAAACAAACAAGGAGGCACACAAACTCAAACTAATACTAATAGCACCAACTTGGGCACGACAACCTTGGTACACAACACTACTAGACCTGTCAGTAGTGCCTCATATCAAACTACCAAACAGACCAGATCTGTTAACTCAACACAAACAACAGATCAGACACTCAAATCTAGAAATCTGGCTCCTGAAGTCTTAGAATTCGGACACCTAGACCTTACACAAGAATGTATGGAGGTCATCAAACAGGCTAGAAAACCTACTACAAGACATTGCTACGCAAATAAATGGAAACGATTTGTTTATTACAGACATAATAATCAAATTCAACCATTACACGCGTCCGATAAAAACATTGTAAGCTACTTACTACACTTACAAAAGTCTTAGTTAGCATTTTCATCCATTAAAATACATCTCACAGCAATTTCTGCCTACCTGCAAATTACACATTCAACTTCACTGTTTAGAATCCCAGTCATAAAAGCAGTTATGGAGGGTCTAAAAAGGATCATCCCACCAAGAACACCACCAGTTCCTTCGTGGAACCTCAATATTGTATCAACACGACTCATGGGTCCACCATTTGAACCCATGCACTCTTGTGAGATTCAATACTTAACCTGGAAAGTAGCCTTCCTAATAGCTATCACATCTCTCAGAAGAGTAAGTGAAATACAAGCCGTTACCATACAGGAACCCTTTATACAAATACACAAACATAAAGTGGTTCTACGCACAAATCCCACATTTTTGCCAAAAGTTATATCACCGTTCCACTTAAATCAAACGGTGGAACTTCCAGTGTTCTTTCCAGATGCAGACTCTGTAGCTGAAAGAGCATTACATACATTAGACATAAAAAGAGCTCTAATGTACTACATTGATAGAACCAAACAAATTCGCAAAACAAAACAATTGTTTGTAGCTTTCCAAAAACCTCATACAGGGAATCCAATATCCAAACAAGGCATTGCCAGATGGATAGTTAAATGTATTCAAACCTGTTATGTTAAAGCAAAGAGAGAACTGCCTATTACACCAAAGGCACACTCAACTAGAAAGAAAGGTGCTACCATGGCCTTTCTAGGGAACATACCAATGACAGAAATCTGTAAGGCAGCCACATGGTCTACGCCTCGTACATTCACTAAACATTACTGTGTGGATGTGTTAACAACACAACAAGCCACAGTAGGACAGGCAGTATTACGAACATTATTTCAAACTACTTCAACTCCTACAGGCTGAACCACCGCTTTTGGGGAGATAACTGATTACTAGTCTATGCACAGCATGTGTATCTGCAGCTACACATGCCATCGAACGGAAAATGTCACTTACCCAGTGTACATCTGTTCATGGCATGAGACGCTGCAGATTCACATGCGCCCTCCCACCTCCCCGGGAGCCTGTAGCCGTTATAAGTTGATTTAAAAAAAAAAAAAAAAAAAACTTGTACATTTGTAAATATAACACTTTTCATCACATTATGTACATACATACTTACTCCATTGCATGGGCACTATTACTATATACACAACTCCTACCTCACCCTCTGCGGGGGAAAACAATCTAAGATGGAGTCGACGCCCATGCGCAATGGAGCCGAAAGGGGAGGAGTCCCTCGATCTCGTGACTCAAAAAGACTTCTTCGAAGAAAAACAACTTGTAACACTCCGAGCCCAACACTAGATGGCGGGATATGCACAGCATGTGAATCTGCAGCGTCTCATGCCACGAACAGATGTACACTGGGTAAGTGACATTTTCCATATATGGCATCCAAACACCCTGTCCCTTCTCTACCATTCATAAGCTCACGTCCGTGCAAACAGTACCCAGCCACGCTCAAGGTTAGTCATATTCAGACAGAGGAAATCCTCCCAGTGAGAAGAAACAACGTTATGGAGTTGGGGCATCTTTTGTGATGGAAAAGTTCAAGTTTCTTACCTTTAGCATTAGCTTTGAGGTCATACATATATGATGGTCATTGTTGCGCTTTGTTAAAGTGAGGAATTTGGTTCTATTACTAAGTAATATTGTGCTGTTTGTTCCTTTCAGGCATGGGGAAGTTGACACAGTGGATGGTTTCCAGGGACGCCAGAAAGATTGCATCATTGTGACCTGTGTCCGAGCAAACAGCTGTCAGGGTTCCATTGGGTATGTCCGCTAGGGTTTTACACGTTTTTCCACAAATGCTCTTATACTGTTCTTTTTCCCAGTGCATTCGTGCAGTTGTAGTTTTTAGAGATGATCTCTAATAGGCCGGACGAACTGGAACTACGGTTCTTGTATTTAATCTCCAGAAAATACTCCCAGCTTGCACAGATACTCCGATCTGCTCGGCCACCAGCATAGAATGCCCTTCTGTCATTACATCCCACGTTAGTCATCATCGAATGCAGTGACACAAGTGATGGCACTACATAGCTTCCCCTTAAAACTAAACAAACAAAAGGAGCAGCTAAATGACACCCTCATCCTTGACCTTTTCAGGTACATGCACAGTCTTACCCATGTGAGTAGCTTTTCCTCCATTAACAATTTCCAATCGCAGTAGATGGTGCAGATAAAAACTGACACTGCTCAACCTCGGTGAGAGAATTCATACCCAGTCTAGGAACTAGCTGAGAACACTCACTGTTGTCGGAGCTAAGGTCTGTCATACAGCTATTTAGTTTTGGCGTTTCCAGTTTTGACTGGTTATGCATCTTTCCTATAGTAATTAACCAATTCAATAAAATCTCATGTTGTGTTGGAGTACATCAACTGTTCTGAACCTCTTCCACTTGTCTGCAGAAATTCGCTCCCTCTCTCTTCGCCCCCCTTATCAGCTATACCATTCCACCCTGCACTTCTCTCTGTCACACTTCTCCGGTTACAGTGCCACTGATATTCTACTCCTAAACTACCTTGTCTGTGCCGGTAGTCACATCTTAACCTGCTTGACTCACTTTTCTCTTGACCAATAAATCATTCCTCTCCTCCAGTTTTTCCACGTTTCCACTTAATCTTCTCTTGCCTTCCTCTTTTGCTTCTGGTTTTATCTACTCATATATATTATTTAATTGTTTAATATGCCATGCAGTTTGGTTGTATATACGCTTGAAGTTTGATTTCACCTTTTATGTCTATTATGTCAATCAATGCAATTTAACATTATGTAGCTTAGCATGCTGATACCCCCCCCCCCCCCCCAATCATGAGCATGCTTTAAGAGAATACACAAATAAGTGGATAATTCTCTCAAGCTATTGGGCTGGGTTGGCATGGATACTCGTGAATGAGGCTGGCAAGAGGACCCAAACATTTGGTGGTATGGGTCGATTGTTAAAAGCCTGCACCCAGTAGAGTGGAGTGAAATTACTGAGATTTAACAGAGGAAGATGATGGAACCCCTAGAAAGTAATTGGGACTTAATGGCCTCATTTGTGTATTAAGGGACAAACTTGTTTTTTCTCCTGAAGTCTTTTGTCTTGTGCTTTAGCTGAGACCTGAGGAAATTGAGTTAGCTGCCTGCGGATTGCACTGCTTGAAAGCTCTCACGTTGCAAGTCTAAAATAGTCTTCATTGACTGGGAAGAAGGCTGGAGTGTGCCAGGCACCGCTTGGATAGCACTGAACAATTTGACTGTGATCATCCCCATCTTGTACTGATGGATGATGATGATGGTTGAGGAGGATCCAACAAGTTCTCCATGTTGAATGAGTGGTTGCTGATTTTCCCCCGCTGCCCACAAGTTGAATCCTGAAGACTTCAGTCATGCCAACTGGAAAGACGGTGGGTCATGGTCCTAGCAATGAGGTCAATTAGGTCCTGGCACATTAACAACTTTTGATTTGCCTCTTGCCTTTGCTGAGGTTAAACATAAACGTTTGGCCCTCTTGGGCATTATCTTAGAGAAAGGAGGAGACGATGGCTTACAAAAAAAAAGTAATTATTATACATGGTTTCTGAGCCACTTAAGTTAACTCTGGACCCCTCTTTCTTAAGATTTAATCCTTCTCCCACGAGACAGTGATGCCTTTTAATATGCATGCACACCAGGTGGTTTTATGGGGACCTTGATTGGAAGGTGGCTACAGTGCACAGGCATGCACCAGGTGCCGGTTTCTTAAACAGTTATTTGAAACACAACATACATAGCATTTAATGTACCATAATTGGAATAATACAAAACCTAAAATAAAAAGGTCCTAATCAGTGCAAGCCTTTGAATCCATGTGCCATCTGCTTCCAAGCCTTGTCAATATGAGTGAAGGCAAACAATCACCTATCTTTAGGTTTGTAAGAAGCACTACCATTGCACAGTCACTAATGTGGGCTCTCTACCGTTTTTTCTATATCCCTTGTTGTTTATCTGGTGTCATTCTCTTCCATTTTTCAGAAAATCTGTTCTAAACATTCACCAGCGTACTTTTAGTTCACCCTACAATCACACTTCAAACATACAAACACCCTGGGATGGGCCATGGCCCGGTGGGACGGGGAGCATTGTATTTTACAGGGGAGGGTGATACATGGCTCTCCACCTGGGGGCCAGATTCCTCAATCCTCTCCCCCCCTTCCAAAGGCTTCTGCGATGCCCTGGGGACCCCATCCCATGGTGACGTCTTTAAAACAAAGGAGAGAGGGCAAAAAGAAAATCCCAGAAAAAAGTAAATGATAAATGAGCAGCCAAAGCCGCTGATTTATTATTCATTGCTCCTAGCAGTATGTCCCGCATAATGTTAGAATTTCTTTTAAGTACGTGGTTTCGTGGTGGTTATGGCCCTTGAAGAAACAGGGGCACCGCCAGATTTTTTTTAATGTTGTGGGAGGCTGCAGGAAGTGTCAAAGGCAGTGCACAACTTGGAGTTGGCTGTCAGCGATGGGTTGGCCGCTGGGCCTTGCTGAAGGCCATTCCATGCACCCAAACCCCTGCGTGGCTGCATACTGGGTTGACTGCCAGTGGGGGGTAGTGCACCTACCCCCATGCTGCGCACGGTCAAATTGCACAGGGCCTCTGGCCTTTGTTGGAGCAACACCTACACATGTATGTACTCAAGCTGTATATGATACTTCTTACCCTGATGGCTATCCTCTCTTGCATCAGGGGCAACTTCCAGATTCTTTCGGATGGCACTGTGCTCTATATTGGTGGCTGGCAGTGCAGGGTGGTGTTGTAGACCCTATGTTGGGAGGCCGGTCTCCTCTGGAAACAGGCACAGCAGCAGGAAATCCTCCCAGTGATGTTTCTCCTCACAAGCCACCTCTGTGTGATGCTCCCAGCCCCTCTCACGTAGGTGCTAGAGGCAGTCTTTTCCAGATTTGGATTTTCGTTCATGGAGCATTAACCCCGTCCTAGAACAGGACGTTTCCTCGGTTTTGTGCCAAACACTTCCAGCTTGATGGTTCTCTGGGCGATGCCTTCATGTTGTGCTCCTTTAAGGCTCTGCTGTCTGCGTATCCACTAGCCCCGCTCACATACAGATTAGTGTGCGACGATTCGGTGCTGCACTTTCTGATTGCTCCAGACTGTGCAAGGAGGGTTCGGTACATTGATCAGTTCCCATTCCTGATTGTCACTTCTCATCCTACAGAAGAAAAATCGATGTAGACGGCTCCTCTGAAACAGAGTTCCTAGTCAATGCCGAGATTAAGGGTGGTCAAAGCCCAAATTCTACAGTGACTGGCTGGGGAAGGGTATGCCCAGATGTGGGTCCCGTGCTCACTGCGCTGCTGGATTCAAGCTAGCCTAGCTGATGAAGGGTGATACCCTTAAACCGGTCCTAGGATGCTTGTTTCCGGTCCAGGGAAGACCCAGCTTGGCAGTTTGGGCTGAACTGTTCCAACGAGGAACAGGGTCAAGATTGATTTGCATATGGCTGGGTCCAAACTGGGGTGGCGTGGTGAGCAAAAAAACGATGGGTTAAACCCAGATCTTTGTGACTGGGGGTGAATGTTTGCATTGTTCAGCACTCCATCCATCATCTGTTCTTTCTTCTTTCTTCTTTTTGCATTTGGCTGAGGAACTAGACACCAGGCAAAAGCAGCTATTAATACACACAAGTATTGGTAAGATGTCTGCTAATCTGCCCCTTCAACCATGCTGCCCCTGGGAAGCCTTTAACCATGTTGCCCCAATTCTCAAGAAAAGGAGACTAACCTCAAGGAGTAACTCACCTTCAGTGCATTGTGGCATTGTTTACCTAAGAAACATGAGGACTGGGCAATAGCCTCCCACACCTAGGCATTATCACCCACCTCCTCCCTCACCTCCAACACCACTACCAAGGCCATACTTGCCACCTCCACCAGAATCTCCTGAGAGGTCAGTCCGTTCTTTTCCTGACCAGGTATCCCATATGGGAAATGAGACCCTCGCGCTCAACCTGTTGTTGCGGGGAATGGGGCTAACCCTTGGGATGAAAGCACCAACCATGCAGGCGATCCAGACCTAGAGCCTTACATAGCCAAACCATCACTGCAGGATGATAGCACTGTGTATCATATAGTTATTCAGAGAGCAGCCTGCTATCATAAGGTCAAAATGCATGTTGTACATGACGAGGATGACTTCATGCTGGCGATCCTATTTGAAGACAGAACGCACTGTGCAATTCCTCCCCTTGCTCAAGGGCATGCCCTGTTAAGGCCACAGTGGTCACACTACAGTTCAAAAATAAGTTAAAAGCTTCTCCACGTTACCCCTTTACATTAGATGCCACGTCCTCCAACTCTCTAGTGGTCCATATGGCAAGGAAGCGGGTGTCTGCCTAAGAAACTGAAGATGCACCACCAAACTAAAGATGAACGCCCAAGATAAGGAGCGTAAGCTCCTTGACACCTTAGGCAAATGTGTAGCGGTTGCTGTAACCACCCCACTTATGGTAAATCGTCATTTCAGTGGGTCTGCTGTGATGGTACATCAGGTATAAATGCGAGAAGATTAAGGCCCAAGTGCTGCTTTCTTCCTGAGACGTACCGAAAGAGGGTTGAGGAGCTAGTTGAGGAAGAAGAGGTAATTTCTAGCACGGATATCTGTTGGACATTGCATTCTGCTACTTCCATTATGAATACAAGCATCTGGCCCCACCGCAATGCATGTCTTTGTGCCTCTGAGTTCTACTGGAGGTCCAACAACACCTGCTTAACGTACCATTCACGCTGGTCCTTGGGTGTACCAAACGTTGGAGAAAATCAAGGACAAAGAGATTGTGAAATCCATGGGCGCTTTGCAGTCTGCCACGACAAGGGCCACTTTTGCAGACCTCACTCCAGGGGCAGAATCGCACCCATACCCTTGGGTGAGGCGTAATGCTACCAGCGCCAACAACAGGCTTTGCATGGGTCCTAGGCAGTCAGAGGATACTCTAGGGGTGGGTACAAAAGCAACAATGTTAAGGGTAGGGTTGGAGGCAGCTGTGGTAAGAGCCTCTACTCCCAAGCACTGAATGAGTTGTGAAGTGATTAAAGGACTTTCACTCTTGCTGGTAAGAATTAACCTCAGATTGTCTTTGATACAAGTAGTGCACCACCACGCTGACGCACCCTCTGCTAAGATCACCTCACCATTTTTCAAGAAGTTCAGAGCACTTCTTCAAAATAGTCCAGTGCAGCTGAAACCACAACACCAATGGAGCAAGGAGATGTATTTCCTCATTCCATAGAAAGAGTGCTTCCTCAGGCCCATCTTAGACCTGACGTCTCTCAGTTGATACATCATGTTGGATCACTTTACATGGCAACCCCGCACAATGTCATCCCACTGTTTCCTCAGGAAGACTTAACAACAGAGTTAGATTTCAAGGACACCTATTTCCACATTCCTGTCCACCCCGCCCATCACCATTATCTTCAATTCGTGCTAAGTGGAAGTCACTACCAAATGACAGTACTACCCTTCTGGTTTATCACGGCTTAAATGTCTTTGCCAAGTGTCTTGCGGTGGTGGCCACTTGTCTGCGCGGAGCAGGAGTTCTAGCCATATCTTGACAACTGTCTGATCAAGAGCAGTAGTAGACAACAGTACCTCAGGCAGCTTTAGCATTGTTTCGCGTCTTAGACTTCACTGTAAATGCAAAGTTGTTCCACCTTCAATCCCAACAGATTCAGTCCTTCCTGGGCTCAGTGTTAAATGCTGTCATAGGTAAAGTATACCCCAAGCAGGAGAGGGTGATGGCATCTCAGCATTCACTGCCTCTTTTTCAATCCACTCCTCTTTTGATTGTAAGAACTGTAATGAAGCTTTTGTTTACTATGGCATCTTTCATAGCTATTATGCTGCAGTACAGATTAAACTTGCACCCACTCCAGCAGTACCTCCCGAGACAGTAGTCACAAGCAGAGAGTCACTCATAAGATCTGGTGTTGATAAAGTCCAGCACTTAGCACCCTCTGCAGTGGTGGAACACCAACAACCTGTTGCTCAGCAGGCATTTCTTGGACCCTCTTCCACAGGTGAACTTTACCACTGATGCATTGCATATTGGATCGGGTGTGCATCTTTGCAGCTTCATTTTGTAAGGCACCTGAATCCTACTTCATCAGGGAGAACCCATCAACTAGAGATGATGGCCACTCAACTACCCTTAAAACCTTCTAGTCGCTTGTTTGCAGCAATGTGGTCCTTGTAAGGATGTATAACATGACTGCTATGTATTACATACAGAAACGGGTGCCTACTACTCCCCACTTCTCTGTGCTAGCATTAGAGATCTTGCACCAATTTATCTCCTGGCGCAGCTCCTTCTAGGGATGGACAGCAACTTTGCTGAGCTGTTAAGCAGGAAATGTCAACAAGTATCAACTCCACTGGCAAGTCTTCCATAGGTATTTCCAAAGCTAAGGAATCCCGGCTGTTGACCTCTTTGCCACATTACAAAAATCAAAATGCTCAAGATTCGCCTCCAGGTAACCACGTCCACAGTCAACACTAGTCGGAGATATTTCCTTACACTTTTCCCCCTCTCATTCCCGATGTGGTGTGAAAGATGAGGCAGGTGTCAGTGACGGTCATCATTCTGACCCTAATTTCGGCCATGCAGTCTGGTGCTCAATGCCATTGGAGATGTCCATCTGCCCTCATGAGAGGCTACTGGTTAGGCTGGATCTCCTCACCCAGTAACAGGGTTGGATCAGGTACCCAGATCGCAATCAGCTCAACCTAGCGAGCCGATGCATGAAGTCTACCTAAACATGCATGAAGATTATGACATACTACGGGAGGCACATAGGCCCACTACACATGCATGCTGTGTGGCCAAGTGGAAGAGAGCTGTCCGTGTTAGAGCTGTCAGCCTTAGGGTAGTCTTCCCCCAAACTTTTTGTCTTACTCCTCCATCTTTGCTGATCTTGTTTTTGTTGGCCTTAGGACTCTGCACTTTACCACTGCTGACCAGTGCTAAAGTGCATGTGCACTCTTTTAAACATGTTAAAATTGGCTTGCACACAGTTTACTTGTAAGTTCCTAGTAAAGTGGTACTGCATGTACACAGGGCCTGTAAAGTAAATGCGACTAGTGGACCTCCAAAATCAACAAGGTGATGGATGGAATGCTTGAATTAATCTCAGCCACTGGCAATCGCTTGGAATCAAATCTCAGTCCGTCCATCTTTTTACTCCCACAAAGTCACCTCAGCTTGGACCCAGCCATGTTTAAAGATCTGTCTTGACTTCTCTTTGTATGGCAGCAGTCCACTGCGAACTGCAGGACAGTCCCTCCCTGAACCAGAACACATTCACCCTAGGACTGGTTTTGCCCAAGTCGGGGCTCTTCAGCCACTAGGTGACTTGCTGAACTTATTGTGCCACCCACTTAAGTAGCTCTTTTTAAAGATGTCTTTCCTACCGTAGCAGTATGTATGTGTATTTTTAAACTGCCATTTCAACCTGGCAAAATAAAACTTTTGCCAGGCCTAAACCTCCATTGCATTGCATATGTCACCCCTAGAGAAGACCCTAAGCAGTGTACAGTGTATTTAAAAAGTTTGACATGTACTTTTTTACTTTTACTTGTCTTGGTGGTGGAAAACTCTTAAATTCATTTTTCACTACTGTAGGGCCTACCCGTCCCATAGGACAGCATTGGGTTACCTTATTACATTTAATAAGAGTTAACTTTTGGTTGGGCGCAAGTAAGGATGTCAAGTTTGGTGTCTAAAGGATTGTAATTTAAACCCCTCTTTAATAGTAAAGATGTATTTTAAGTCCCAATTCTGAAAATGCCATTTTTTAGAAAGTAGTCATTTCCTGCCCTAACCGTTTGGTGCTTGCACGTCAAAAAGGGTCTGCCTGAGTACATCCTCATTACTGTATTACATGTTTATGTATGATCGAATTGGAACCAGGTGAGAAGGAATCTGCACTGGTATCAAACGGATATTTGTCAAGGAAGGGGAGGCTGTTTTTGCCTCCTCTGAGGAACCATTGTTTCTATATATCACCTACCCGGGTTCCTAGGAACAAAGGGTCCCCCCTTATAATTATTACAGTTGATGAAAAGCATGTGTATCTACAGCCACACATGCTAAGAATGGAATATATTACTCACCCTGTAATCATTTGTTTGTAACATGTAGTGCTGTAGAGTCACATGTGCCCACCCACCTCCCGAGAAGTCTGATTATAGCAAGTTTTTATTATACACTATTTACCAACCTACAGGGCACAGATAACCTCAAATTGGTCTTACTCTCCACTTCCAATTTTCACCGACTGAGTGAAAACAGTCTAGGGTGGAGCCGATGCCATGCACCTTATAGTCAAAGGGAGGAACCTCACACAATTCTGTGACTCAGTTTCTTTCAAGAAAAACAAGTTGTAATGTCGGAGCCCAGCACTAGGTGTCAAGAGTAAGCAAAGCATGTGAATCTACAGCTTTTCACGTTACAAAGAGGTGTTACCAGGGTAATTAGCATTGTCCTTTACAAGGCTTTATTAGCTGTCAGTCTAATGCAAACATATGTACAATTATAGCACAAAACGCTTAGAGATTACAAATGAATGTGGAAATATTCTAAATCTATCCTTGACACTGTGTTAAATAAATATCAAATCTGCGTAATGGTTTATTGGCACTAAAATGTTTGCTATTTTGAAAGATGCAGAGCATCTGAGTCGTACCTGAAGGTGAAGACGAGTGGCCTGCAAGGCCAGGGTCAGTTTCTGAGAAATGAGTGTATTGACAGTCTGAAGCATTGATGGTTGAAGCTGAAGGTGAATGTTTCCTCTGTCACCAACAGGGTTAATAATGCATATTGCTTTTTTTTGTTTGTTTTATTCTTTCAACCTTAGCGAGAAAATTCCCTCACCATTTGTGATGTGAAATGACAGAAGACTCATTTAGGAAAATACCATCTTTTTGCCATGGTTTCCCCCAATTTCTGCCTGATGTCAGCGTGCTTGACTGTGTTCACTGGGATCCTGCTAATCAGGACCCCAGTGATTATGCTATCTCTCCTAAATTGTGTTGCATACTGGTAACCCAGTGTTTCACCCACAATTGGCAAACTGGTGCCCCCTAAAAGTCCCTAGTATATGGTACTTAGGTACCCAGGGCATTGGGGTTCCAGAGGATCCCTATGGGCTGCAGCATACCTTTTGCTACCCATAGGGAGCCCATGCAAAGGCTTCTGCAGGACTGCCATCGCAGCCTGCGTGAAAAGGTGCAAGCACCCTTACACTGCCATTTACACTGCACCAGGTCACTTATACGTCACCCCTATGGCAGGCTCTTCAGCTCTTCAGCCCTGAGGGCAGGGTGGAAAGTACCTGTGTGTGAGGCACCCCTACACTAGCAGAGGTGCCCCCACGACCTCCAGGACCATTTTCCCAGACTTCGTGAATGCGGGGATGCCTTTTTACCCGTTTACTGGACATAGGTTACCACCTATATCCAGCTAGATAATGGTAACTCCGAACATAGGCATGTTTGGTATCAAACGTATTGAAATCATACCCCAAGGTTTTTGCAAGCATTGTTTGTATTATTCCTTGCACTCTGGGGGCTGCTTAAATGACCCCCCATTATTGCCATTAAAGCCTTCTGAGGTTTTCCAGGCAGCCCCACCTGCTGCCACCTTAGACAGGGTTATGCCCTCCTGTTGCTTGAGAAGCTCAAGCCCAGGAAGGCAGAACAAAGGTTTTCCTTTGGGAGAGGGGTATTACACCATCTCCCTTTGCAAATAGGTGTTACAGGCTTGGGAGGGGTAGCCTCCCCCAGCCTCTGGCAATGCTTCTAAGGGCACATTTGGTGCCCTCCTTGCATAAACCACTCTACACCGGTTCAGGGACCTCCACTCCCTGCTCTGGCACTAAATTGGACAAAGGAAAGGGGATTGACCCCTCCCCTCTCCATCACCACCCCCAGGGGTGGTGCTGAGAGCTCCTCCAGAGGATCCCTGGATTTTGCCATGTTGGATTCCAAGTTGACAGTGAAATCTGGGAGCATCTGAGTGGCCAGTGCCAGCAGGTGACGTCAGAGCCCTCCCCTGATAGGTGCTTACCTCGTTAGGTGACCAATCCCCCTTTCAGGGCTATTTAGGGTCTCTTCAGATTCTGATTGCAAGACTCCAGCAGGGATCCTCTGCACTCTCCACTTCGACTTCTCCCTGAAGAAACTGCATCTAGACCTACTTCTCCTTTCTAAGTAGTGGCTTACTTTTTTAAAATCCTCTAAAAAGGTCCCATGTTTGTATTCCCCACATTGTTACCAGCAGTTGTTTATGCTCCATGCCTCAGGGCATGGAAAATAAAAAGACAAGAAACTGATATCTGTGCAGGGTGGTGCTTAGCTTAAATGTGGCTAAACGTAGTCGCTTCCGGGGCAGTATGGATCCAGCACTGAGCTGCACGACATTACCTGGTGGCATGCGGGGCACTGCTTTAGAATTTCTGTGGATCCAGTCTGGCACCTGGGGACTATTCTAAGGTGAGAAATGTGCTGTTATATAGATAATCCACCAGAAAGAACATTACCGAAAATTAGTTTGTTCTTTTGGCAGTCATGCTTTTCCCTTTTCTTGAGGTCATTTGTTTTAGTTGCAGATCAGTATATTCCTAATTGTCTCAGTTTGTTTTACTCCTATAAAAAAAAAAGAAAAGACATGTCTGTATTTTTTTCTTATTCTCAGGTTTTTGGCCAGTCGACAGCGGATGAATGTGACGATTACTAGAGCCAAATCGAGTCTCTTCATTCTTGGAAGCTTGAAAACATTGATGGTATGTTGCAAATGTTTTTCTAGAGGGTTACCCTGTCAGGGATAGGTGGGGAGAAGGGGATGAGTGTGAGAAATGAACAATAGAAGTTCATCTTGAGGAGAAAACCATAATACCAATTGTATGAATGTCTTTGGCAAATACTGTTGATGAAGGGTACATGTTCAATATTCCCATGGTTCATTTGCTCTCCTCCTTTGCGTGACTTCCATGCATCACTACTTTTGGTTTTTCCCACTGGGGCTTGTGCGGTCTGAAATGGGGTCTCTGGTTGTCTTGGGTATGGATCTAACAATGGTGCACGAACAAAATCCTGGTTGCTCTGGCAACCCAAAGGCATGACAGAGAGATTGCGCTGCGCGGGGAAGGTCTCTGTAGAGCAGGCGTCTGCTTTTTCAGAGGAGATGTTGGATCAGCCATGCGCTGATCGGATGCTAGAGTTGAGAGCGCCGTTCATTACCACATGCCTGGCTAGGGAGAACCAAGGCGCCCACCAGCACACCTTCATACACAAAAGCATCCCTAGG
The DNA here is from genome assembly GCF_031143425.1 of Pleurodeles waltl. Taxonomy (NCBI): domain Eukaryota; kingdom Metazoa; phylum Chordata; class Amphibia; order Caudata; family Salamandridae; genus Pleurodeles; species Pleurodeles waltl. The sequence goes on along the minus strand of NC_090445.1, from coordinate 29,043,606 downwards.
AAGCTGTTTCCTCCCTCTGTGTGTTCCTGAATTTGTAAATATAGTACACATTGAAAGTGAAAAAAACAAGTAAAATTAAAAATATTTCTCCTCGATATGCCTCACCTTTAATGTATCCTCGGGTTTACCAGGGTTGGTAAATCTAGAAATGTGTGGAAACCCCTTGGGTGTTGTGTGGAAACACCCACTGCAGTGCCCACGGCACTCCTCCGTAACGCAGAGTAAGGCTATGCAGCGATTTGCGCTGCCTTGCCTTACTCCTTTTCTGTGAGGCCATTCAAAACCACACAAAGTGGCTTTGCATGGCCTCATCGATATGGTTGCAAGCAATGGGCCACTGTTGCATCACAAAAAATGATGACGCAAGAGGGTCATAAATTTGCCTCCCCAGTGTGCAGATGTAGAAACCCCAGTACAGTGGTTCTCACCTCCCAAGTAGAGAATTGTGTTCGGTGGATCTTGCCCCCAAGTAGAGATCCAGTTTACTTTGGATCCCACTCTCCAGGAAGGAACCCAGTCTACATTACATCTCATCCTCTTGTGTAGACTATCTGTTCAGTTGATCACATACTACACTAGAGACCCCCTGCACAGTGGATTACATTCTCCAGTGTAGACCTGTGTAAGGGGATCTCATTCTTCAATCAAAAAAAGATGTATGTTGAATCCCACTGTCAAGTAGAGAACCTTTGTCCATTGGCACCCGCCTTCCAATACAGACACCGCATATGTGGCTCTCGCCTATCCAGGAGACATCTAGTGCCAGATGTGCTTAGCTTGGGGTTCGCAATTTCCTAAAGGCATATTTTTGCAATTTCCTATTAGGAAATTGGAAACATCTGTGTACAACAGTGTGTTTTACACTGTTTGCGATTCCCAGTGGGTCGCAGTACACCAACCTCATCAATATTCATGAGGTAGATCACAATCCGCGACCCATTAAGATTCGCTAAAAGCACAGGGATAGTGGCCTGCTTGGGACAGCAGACCACCATGTCTGTATTTGCTTTTAAATAAAGCAACATTTTTTTAATGCAGCCTGTAAGGAAATGCCTCCTTGGCATGGTTACCCCCTGACTTTTTGCCTTTGCTGATGCTATGTTTTTAATTGAAAGTGTGCTGAGGCCTGCTAACCAGGCCCCAGCACCAGTGTTCTTTCCCTAACCTGTACTTTTGTTTTCACAATTGGCACACCCTGGCATCCAGGTAAGTCCCTTGTAACTGGTACCCCTGGTACCAAGGGCACTGATGCCAGGGAAGGTCTCTAAGGGCTGCAGCATATCTTATGCCACCCTGGGGACCCCTCACTCAGCACAGGCACACTGCTTGCCAGCTTGTGTGTGCTGGTGAGGACAAAACGAGTAAGTCGAAATGGCACTCCCCTCAGGGTGCCATGCCAACCTCACACTGCCTATGCAGTATAGATAAGTCACCCCTCTAGCAGGCCTTAAAGCCCTAAGGCAGGGTGCACTATACCATAGGTGAGGGCACCAGTGCATGAGCACTGTGCCCCTACAGTGTCTAAGCCAAACCTTAGACATTGTAAGTGCAGGGTAGCCATAAGAGTATATGGTCTGGGAGTCTGTCAAACACGAACTCCACAGCACCATAATGGCTGCACTGAAAACTGGGAAGTTTGGTATCAAACTTCTCAGCACAATAAATGCACACTGATGCCAGTGTACATTTTATTGTGAAATACACCCCAGAGGGCACCTTAGAGGTGCCCCCTGAAACCTTAACCAACTACCTGTGTAGGCTGACTGGTTTTAGCAGCCTGCCACACTCGAGACATGTTGCTGGCCACATGGGGAGAGTGCCTTTGTCACTCTGTGGCTAGTAACAAAGCCTGCACTGGGTGGAGATGCTATCACCTCCCCCAGGCAGGAGCTGTAACACCTGGCGGTGAGCCTCAAAGGCTCACCCCCTTTGTTCCAGCACCACAGGGCATTCCAGCTAGTGGAGTTGCCCGCCCCCTCCGGCCACGGCCCCACTTTTGGCGGCAAGGCCGGAGGAGATAATGAGAAAAACAAGGAGGAGTCACTGGCCAGTCAGGACAGCCCCTAAGGCAACCTGAGCTGAAGTGACTCTGACTTTTAGGAATCCTCCATCTTGCAGATGGAGGATCCCCCCCAATAGGGATAGGAATGTGACCCCCTCCCCTTGGGAGGAGGCACAAAGAGGGTGTAGCCACCCTCAGGGCTAGTAGCCATTGGCTACTGCCCTCCCTGACCTAAACACACCCCTAAATCCTGTATTTAGGGGCTCCCCTGAACCTAGGAAATCAGATTCCTGCAACTTACGAAGAAGAGGACTGCCGAGCTGAAAAACCCCTGCAGAGAAGACGGAGACACCAACTGCTTTGGCCCCAGCCCTACCGGCCTGTCTCCCTCCTTCAGAAGAAAACTGCTCCAGCGACGCTTTCCCCAGGACCAGCGACCTCTGAATCCTCAGAGGACTGCCCTGCTTCCAAAAGACCAAGAAACTCCCGAGAACAGCGGCCCTGTTCAACAAAGACTGCAACTTTGTTTCCAGAGGAGCAGATTTAAAGACCCCTGCAATCCCCGCAAGAAGCGTGAGACTTGCAACACTGCACCCGGCGACCCCGACTCGACTGGTGGAGAAACAACGCTACAGGGAGGACCCTCCGAGACTGTGAGTAACAAAAGTTGTCCCCCCTGAGCCCCCACAGCGACGCCTGCAGAGGGAATCCCGAGGCTCCCCCTGACCGCGACTGCCTGACTCTAAAATCCCGACGCCTGGAAAAGACCCTGCACCCGCAGCCCCCAGGACCTGAAGGATCGGAACTCCAGTGCAGGAGTGACCCCCAGGAGGCCCTCTCCCTTGCCCAGGTGGTGGCTACCCCGAGGAGCCCCCCCCCCTTTCCTGCCTGCATCGCTGAAGAGACCCCTTGGTCTCTCATTGAAACCTATTGAAAACCCAACGTGTGTTTGCACACTGCACCCGGCCGCCCCCGTGCTGCTGAGGGTGTACTTTTTGTGCTGACTTGTGTCCCCCCCGGTGCCCTACAAAACCCCCCTGGTCTGCCCTCCGAAGGCGCGGGTACTTACCTGCTGGCAGACTGGAACCGGGGCACCCCCTTCTCCATTGAAGCCTATGTGTTTTGGGCACCACTTTGAACTCTGCACCTGACTGGCCCTGAGCTGCTGGTGTGGTAACTTTGGGGTTGCTCTGAACCCCCAACGGTGGGCTACCTTGGACCCCAATTTGAACCCCATAGGTGGTTTACTTACCTGCAAGAACTAACAATAACTTACCTCCCCTAGGAACTGTGAAAATTGCACTGTGTCCACTTTTGAAATAGCTATATGTGTTTTATGTAAAAAGTATATATGCTATTGTGATTATTCAAAGTTCCTAAAGTACTTACCTGCAATACCTTTCGAATGAGATATTACATGTACAATTTGAACCTGTGGTTCTTAAAATAAACTAAGAAAATATATTTTTCTATAACAAAACCGATTGGCCTGGAATTGTCTCTGAGTGTGTGTTCCTCATTTATTGCCTGTGTGTATGTACAACAAATGCTTAACACTACTCCTTTGATAAGCCTACTGCTCGACCACACTACCACAAAATAGAGCATTAGTATTATCTCTTTTTGCCACTATCTTACCTCTAAGGGGAACCCTTGGACTCTTTGCATACTATTCCTTACTTTGAAATAGTGCATACAGAGCCAACTTCCTACACAGCCCATTTTCCTTAAAGGAAAATGGGATGCGTTTAAAAAACAAGTGAAAAGTTAATTTTTTATTTGTTAAGAGTAGGCAGTGGTCCGGAACCACTGCCTGCTTGTAGGAAGCCAACTCTGTATATACTATATCAAAATGAGATATTGTGTGCACAGAGTCCAGGGGTTCCATAGAGGCTTGACAGAAGCTGAAATAGATAATACTAATGCTCTATGTGTGGTCGAGCAGTTAGGCTTATCAGAGGGTAGTGCAAACATTTGTTTTACACACACAGAAAATAGAAGAAGCACACACTCAGTGAGTTAATTACAGACTGCCTACACTTCATTAAGAGTGGAGACCTGGTATAAGGTGTAAGTACCATAGGTACCCACCACACACCATTCCAGCTTCCTACACTAGTAATCAGATATAGGCATAGAAAACATTAGAAAACATTGCAAATAGCAATAACCAATAGTGACCCTAGAGAGACCACAAACCAAATACTAAATAAATGGAATGCAAACACAGGACCCCACCTAGGTAAGTTGAATGTGTAGAGGGGAGCTGGGAGTACTAGAAAACCACAGAGGTAAGTCACACAGTACCCCCAGGGCGACCAGGAAAGAAAGAGATTACACCCAAAAGGAGGAAAAAGGACACCCAGACAAGACTGCAAGAAAACTAGCAGTGGATTCCTGAAGAAAAAAGACCTGTGGAGAGAGGGGAACAGGTCCAAGAGTCACAGTGGAGTCCAGGAGGAGTAGGAGCTACAACCCACCCAGCTGTACTTGCAGGAGTTTGTCTACGGTGAAGAACAGGTCAGCACTGCAGCCCTGGAGCCGGAGAAGAGTTCCTGCGGGATGCCGAAGATGTCCCACGCTGCAGTGTAGATTGTAGATGAAGGTCAGTGCAGGAATTCCGCCAATAAGCCTTGGCAAAGGCAAACTCGTGGTTAGTGGAAAAGTGGTGCTGCTGAGGACCAGCAAGGCCCAGAAGGACTCTACTCAGGGGGGGGTCACAGGGGACCCTCAGCGACGCAGAGTCCACAGGAGCAGAGGTAGCACCCGCAGGAGTTCCACAGGACAGGGACTCAGGAGTCGCAGGAGCCCACACAGCACTTCAAAAGAGGGTCCCTCACCATTAGAGAACCATGCATGAGTCTGTGCTTTGCAGGAAAGAGTGCTGGGGGCTGCAGCTACATGTCGCCTGAAGATCCCTTGGAGGAGATTCAAACAAGCCTTGGCAGCTGCAAGAGACACAGTGCACAAGGGTAATGTCCTGCTTGGGTAGGCAAAGGCTTACCTCCACCAAAGTTGGGCAGCTGGCAGACAGGACCCAGAGGACTACTCTGAACCAACACCCGTGATGCAGGATCCACGCAGCTGAATATGAGGGGAGATCCACACAGCCGGTCGTTGCTTGCTATAGGTGCCTGCGTTTGCAGGGGACTGATTTCCTCACTCCAAGGGAGATTGCAACTCTTCAGCCTGCACAAGAAGGAGGAGTCTTCTGAGGATGCACTGCGAGGGAAATGTTGCAAAGCTGGAAGGAGCCCTGGAAACAGTGTTGCTGAAGAGTCCTTTCTTCTTGGAAGCAGCTTGTTGGGTCCTGGAGAATCCAGTTGCAGTTCGGGAGGCCAGAAGTCGAAGCAGAGGTTGCAGAGAAGTCCTGCTAGAATCCTGCAAGCCGAATCTGAGGACCCACTCGAGAGACCCTAAATAGCCCTGAAAGGATGATTGGTCACCTAACCAGGTAAGTGCCTATCAGGAGGGGGCTCTGACGTCACCTGCCTGGCCTGACCACTCATATTCTCCCACAGTTCCCTGCCAACCTTAGAAACAAGATGGCAGAACCCAGGGACCCTCTGGAGGAGCTCTGGGTGCCACCCGTGGGGTGGTGATGGACAGGAGAGTGGTCACTCTCCTTTCCATTGTCCAGTTTCATGCCAGAGCAGGGACTGGGGGTCCCTGAACCCGTGTTACCTCCCTCTTTCAAAGGAAATCCTTTGTTCTGCTTTCAGGTGATGGTGGTGGTCGCTGCTCATCTTCAGGGATTAGGGATGTCAGTCTTCTATCTTGAGGACTGGCTGTTGAAGACAGACCTGCCCCGGGCTGTTGTCTCCCATCTTCAGATTATAACAGGCCTTCTGCATTCGCTGGGGTTCACTGTCAATGTGCCAAAGTCACATCTGACTCCTGAGATGCTACCTTTCATCGGATCTGTTCTGGACACAGTGCAGTTTTGGGCTTATCCTCCTGAGCTGCGAGTCCAAAATACTCGGGCTATAATACTGATATTTCAGTCTCTGTCCTGGATTTTGATGAGAATGTCTTCGAGGCTTCTGGGGCCTCATGGCCTTCTGCATCCTGCTGGTGAATCATGCTAGATGACATATGTGGGCACTACAGGTGTACCTGAAGTTCCAATGGGAGCAGCATCAGGAGAACCACTCCAACATGGTCCAGATCTTGAAGGGAACTGCAAAAGGCCTGCAGTGGTGACTGTCAAACCATGATTGGGTCAAAGGCAGACTCCTCTCCCTTCCCCAGCCAGATTCTACAGTGGTGACAGACACGTCACTCCTGGGATTGGGTGGCCATCGGCGAGAGGTGGAGATCAGAGGACTCTGATCTCCATTGGAATCTGGACTCCTCATCAACTTGCTGGAGCTCCATACGATCCGGCTAGGATTGAAGGCATTTCTCCTTTCTGTCGAGGGCAACATAGTGTATGTACTCACAGACAACAGTACTGTCATGTGATACTAGAACAAGCAGGGCAGGGTTTGGGAGGAGGGGAACATGGTCCTTTTCTTAAAAGGCCGTGCATCTATGGACATGGCTGTACCAACAGGGCATAATCCTGGTGGGTCAACACCTAGCAGGTTCCGGGTGAATGGCCAACTCTTTGTGGGGTATTAGAGCAAAGAAAAGTCAGGGCAGTACAGAAGCGAACCATTTCATGCTGGGTCACTCTCTGTATCTAGATCTGCTACGCCCTAGCTAAAAAGCAGCCTCCTGAAGGCTTACGTGTTAATTCCACCAGAGGAAAAGCTGCAACCATGGCATTGGCTTGTGCAGTCCTGGACATCTGTCAGGCAGCAACCTGGGCATCCCTGCATCCGCTTGCCAAACACTACTGCCTGGACAGACAGGTCCGCAGGAATAGGCATTTTGCCTGTTCGGTCCTGCAGGACTTCTTAGTATAGAAATGTTGTCTGTAACCCTCCGCCGGCTGCGGTACTGCTTAAGTATCTATTCAAAGGTAAGAAATCCACAGCTGGAAGTCTCTATCAGATGAACAAGTTACTAACCTTCTGTAGCGCATTATCTGTTAGAGACAGAATCTAGCTGCCGAATCCTTACAGACCCACCCATGCCTCCCTGCTCTGCGGACAGAATCCTAGTGTTAGGTATAATCCCTTTCAGGTCCCTAGTTTGGACACACGTTTGTCATTTCACTTCATGGCTCTGCGCTCCTGGTGTGAAAGTTGTTAAAAGTAACTGACATCTACCTGCCTGGGTGGCTCCTATATAGTTGACTGTGACGTCACTTTCGATCCCAACATCGCCGCCGCGCAGAACTGAACAAAGCTAACCAATGGTGCACCGGGGTACTGCTCATGCAAGAATCTTCTGCATGCAGTCCCGACACTTGGAAAATTCAAAGGTAAGGAATCTGCAGCTTGATATTTTCTCTACCAGATAATGAGTTACCAAAGGTAAGTAACTTGTTTATCAGTGATGTACTATCCACACTGAGTCTGTAAGTAAAATTGATTAATTACTATAAATTCTGAAGGTAAGTGTGGTGCAACTTGAATGCTGTCAAGTTTGTCTTCTCACATTGCGCTTGGTTGATAGCTGCTTATCTCCCGGTTCCTGATGTTTCGAGCATTTAATACTGAAAGGGCTCATGCTAGAGAACCAACGCTCCCCCTTTCCAACTGTCCCTGTCCATGCTTGTGGTGGTTGATCTAGGTTTTTTGCCCCCTTTTATGTCCCTTCTAGTGTCTTTTGCTTGGGCTGACTTGTATCATTTTCATAGTTCCTACTTTAGTGATGATAGAAGCTCTGGGGATTGGACAAGGAGAAGGGTGTGAGGGGTTGCATGTTCCTGTCTGTAGGCAACATTATCACAGCTAGCAGTGGGGTCAGATTGTCTCGGGTGTCTTTTCTGGAGTTTAATAGATTGAGACACAATATCTTGCCTTAACCCCTTTTGAACAGTCATTTGTGCTTTTGTGGACCGTTATCAATATTTGTCTTTTTGTTTTCATAAGGAAAATAAAGATTGGAATCATCTGATCCAGGATGCACAGAGAAGGGGTGCTATCATCAAAACCAGAGAAGAAAACTACAGTAAAGACGCCACCAAAATCCTCAAACTGAAGCCATCTTTTCTGCGCAGCCATTCTTTTCCCAGTGCTGAAGAAGCAAAAAAGCCATCAAGTAGCCGACCTCAGCACACCCCACCTCAAACCGAAAGAAAGGAGAGTCAAAGTGGTTCAACTCCTTCATTGCCCGTGCTGGCTCCTCACGTGCACAGGACTACTAGTGCCCCTCCTGAGGCAGTGCGGCAGCCCTTGGGTTCTAAAAGGATGCCAGGCTCAGCTCCAGCAACCGTTACCCCTACTGCACCGGTGCCATCTAGAGGACCATCATTGCCCAATGAGCGACCACGCGACCCCCGTCTATCCCGAAAACCTGAACCTGCAGCAGTGGTCACTCAAGCCAGCCACACAGGACACACATTACCACCTGGCTCCGGCCACCTCACAGGACATGCACAGACCATACTGCCCCACCGAACTGCTGGAGGCTCGGGTACACCGAGGACTCCTCAAACAATTTCAGCCAGCGGCAGTGATAGAAATATGGACACCAGGCCGTCGTGGCAGGCAAATAGGAACCAGGCACCAGGTAACTGGAAAAGTTCCACTGAAAATAGGCGGTGGGATAAAAATCAGGACAACCGTCCTACAAACAAAAGGAGAGAACACTCACCGCAGAGTGATGATGCAAAAAGGCAAAAAACCTCAAATTATAACCTCAAATAAAAAAATATTAGAAGTTTGGAAAAAGTGAATGCTGGCATTCCTTGATATCAACTGTGACACCGGGGTGAAAGGGAGGGTCGTAAAACGGAGGAACCAGGTGGATTACCTGCCCGCCTACACGCTACCCACGCCCCCGAGTTCAGAAGGGTCTCTAATGGACTCCAGAGATGGTATATTGAATGACTTGTGCAACTTAATTCTCTCGTGGTTCTGCTGTAGATTGGGCAGAAAGTGCCCCTCCCCCATGAGAGAGAAACTACTGCAGTGCAACTATGGCTGCAGCATAGACTAGAGGGACTTATTGGAAGAGTTATTTTTACATGTAAAAATTTCTGTATTACATCTGTACAGGTGGGACAGTTTTTTTTAGACAGAACAGAGTTAGCACTGTTTGTTCACTCGCTTGAGTAGGGTCCTTTGACGATGGAGGAGGCACGTAAGTCTACAGAGTGACTTTAGGAGAAGGCCTCATGGTTGGTCCAGTTCCTTTTGTATCAAGAGGAATGGACCAAGGCATGTGTGTTTGCGTAACGATGAGCAGAGTATATCTCCCTCATACTGTAGAGCACTTTGTTCACAATTGCTCAGGACTATTGGCAACTTGTTCAGGCTACCAGTATCCACCCCTGTGCCTTGCATGCATACTTCATGTCTTCCAAGACTGCTACGTTGGTGGTGTTTCTTGCCGCAGGGAATTGTAACCACAGAGAGCTAAATATGGAGGTCTGAGCGCCCGTGTCCTTGTGACCCCTACCCTTGAACAAACCTCTTGCCTGTAATTGATTGCTGCAAGAAGCACTGGAAGTTATTCTCCTCCTGAGCCTGCGTTACATCTGTATGTTGCAATAAAGTGCAGGATTCACCTTTATTTGGTGCCTTTATGTTGCGGACTGTGCAGCAGTTTGGTCCACTCAGACCGGTGAAGGTCAGATGGAAAGCTGTTGTCACGCCTCGGTTGTGTATGAATTTGATGTGTATGGGTCTGAAGGAACTTGCAAAGTAGCAGTAACCTACAAAGAGCAGAAACTGAAGTTTTTATCAACTTTTCAGTCTTTTTTCCCTTAATTATTTTTGGTAGAAACTTGTGTGAACAATGCACTCTAGGTGAAAAGCTAACCAAAATATTATTTTGTTAAATGTTTTTTTCATTGGACTTTGTACAAGACTCTGCACCCCCGTTTTTTAAACCCAGTCATTATTTTCACTATCATTACTTGGACATAACCTGTCTTTCCACTCACACTACAGGAGCCACAGCGCCATCCCCACTTTGGCTGGGGTAGGAACAGATAAATAGCCAGGTCGTACTAACAGGAAGCGTAGTGCTTTTTCAAGTTGAAGTTGTCATTAGAAGAAAATGTGGGTGTATGCAAGTGTTTGTGGCAGGAAGAGAACCACCACCCCAGAAAAGAACGTTGGGGTCCCTAGCTTCTGAGGTTCCGGGGCTGTCGCTGCCTAACATGATGATAGCAGTCTGGAATATTGGAGGTATGCGGCCCCCTCTGCCCTTAAAAGGAGTACAAATAAGGAAGGCCAGGTATGTTATACATGCAAAATTAATGTAAAATTACAGGTCATTTTATTTGTCGAACAACACGTTTTTTGTTAACTCAGTTGCCATTGCAGAGGAAATCGACAGTTTTATAAATGTAGTTGAAATAAAAGTTTCGACAAAGTATTCTTGACTTGTTCGCTTATGTCTGTTGTCGCATCACCACAGAACATAGACTCCAAAGTGTAACTCGCCAGGCTGTCAGGTACATTTGTTTGAGTTATCCTAGAAGTTACCTTTTTATTTTCCAGCGAAGGAGCCCAGGAAATATACATTTAAATATTTTCTCCACTCCATCTGCACCGTAGAGCTCTTTCGAAAGCATGATTTGGCAGAGAGGTTAGTGCTCACTGAACTGCCATGATTACTTTTTTTATTAAAGGAAAAGTGCTGAAGTGAACCCTTGGTCCCAGTACTTCAGTCTGTTCAGCCAAGCAAGACTCTCAATAGACCAACAAAAGCAGTTCATCCGCGAGATCCGCCATTAATTCTGAAGTTCATTTTTTAACTCGCGCATTCGGTCCTCTGTGTTTCGTTTTGGCGCTGTTTCTCCAAGCAAAAGCTTGCTGTATTCTTATGGTTTTGCCATTTACTAATGTAAGTGTACGCGACATGAACGTTTATTAGAAGCAAGTGAATGCTGTCCCCACTCCCCTGTTTTAGTGTTTCACAGGAGGCTCCTTCTATTGAGGAAAGGGGTCATGCTTGTCCTGCTTAGCAAAGGTTGCTTCTGCAGCACTGGATCTTACATTGAATCCCATGCTTTGAATGTTTCTTGGCAATAGGCAAGACTCCCAGGCCCACATAAATCACGTGGGCAGGGGATGGGTGCTGAACACTAGCATGATGGCATCATTACCTTCATTTGTAACCTCATTAATGTCAGACCTGGTGGCAATCAGCATTATGGCCCTTTCAGCCCTCTTCTCATTATCCAATCAAACACTGTTCCTCTCTTTTTGCTGTTAGGTACTGTTCATTTCAACAGTATATCTTCGGACATCACTGACTGTGATTTTTATCTCATCTTGGAGGTTCTACCTTGTGTTAAATGAACCTATTCACAATACTTAGCTCATCTGCAAGGAGGTAGCACTGAAGTCCCGCAAGCAATGTTGTTGTGGTGTGGAGATATGCTAACCCATCCTCGGGTCCAAACCCCTCTTTGATGTTAAGTAAGCTTTGTTTGAGCTCTTTCGCTGAAATTTCACTTGTCCTGCCAACTCCTTGTTGGATATCGAAGTTTTCAAATTCCTTTTTAGTTCACATTCTTAGCATTTAAATGGTAGTAATGCCATTGAAATTACAAGAATCAGTCTCCATCTGCTCTTTAATATTCACCTTATGAGGACACCTGGACCACCACTGCATGCAGGATTAATAGTCACTCCATGAAGCCTGGCAAATCCTTGTCGCAGTTTCCATAAGCTGCCACCTTATTCCTGTGTTTGCTGTTTTTATCAGTCTTTTTCTATTGGTAGTAGTGAAGATCCAGGCATAAAAGTAGTGTAAAGTTAATTATAGTAGTCTCTTTTAGGCTTATTGCATAGGTCCCGTATGCTTGTGATCCAGTCCTTAACTGCTCGGCGTTTGCCCCACATGCTTCCTAACTGAGCCTCGTGCCTAAACACCTTCTGCTGGCCCATGCACTGATGCCAGCCCTGCAAATGTGCGCCCTGACTACCCACCCCTCCAGTTGTTTGTTGAATTCTAGTCCTGACACTTCCCACTGGGCCCATGCCATGACGTCCACCAGTACTTGATCACAGTATGATACTCTCCCTACTGTTTCATTCCCTGGCAGTGCCAATGCACAACCTGCACCATGATGACCAGCCGAATGGATTTGTGAACCAGTGACTACTCCGCTCGTGCCTCATGGCCAACCTGCTGGACAGGTGCCCCAACACACTCATTGGTGGATCCATGCATCTGGGGCCTTTTCCCTGAGGCTTACCTCGATAAACCCGTTCACCCGCCCTTCTCGGTGAGCCCCAATATCCGCTCTACTGTATCCATGTTTCTAATTTGCCAGCAAGTTCAAACCGAGTGCGCACCCCACTGCCTCATTGGAAACCAGAGCCATTGACACATTCATAAAGAGGATTTTCTGACTCAGCAGCTTGACATTGAGGTCCCTGAAGACTGCCTGTCAGGGTGCTCCACACATGCCCTCCGTGACATGGCCAATAAGATATTACTCGCTGTTAGGAAGTAAAAAAAAATGTGATCTTGAAGGTATTCCATTATGGCCAGGATAGGGCTAAGCACACATTGAGATCCAGTCCAGACACAACACTCTGTGGTCGTGCCATGGGCACCAGAAGATGACCCAGTGTCATGCATGGATGTGTGCCATAGATTTTCTAGTGATGTGCAGGCTTCCCTTATGGTCATGCCATTTGATGGCTCCAGATTTTTTAAGAGAAGCCGATTCAGTGTGGAATTCTTTAAATACAGCGATGCTACTGCCAACTCCTTGCTCTCTCCAGCCGTCCTAGTACACAGCAATTGTGAAAGTTTAAGGGATTCCCTTAGGTTCTCATCTGTTGCCAAAGATAGCCCTCGCAGCACATGCCCACGTAGGCTTCCCTCATGGTGAGGTCAGGACACTTTTTTTTCCCACCCTGCACTTTGGGCTCACCATCTCACCTGGTGTTTATAAAGGTGATGGCCGTGTCACTGTCCATGTTTACTGGTTGCAGATACATGTATTCACATGCCTTGACAGCTGGCTACTGAACACGAACTTGCCGCAGTCAGTCGCAGGACACCTGCAGTCAAGTGTCACTTAGCTGTCCTCCCTCAGATTCTCAATCAACAAGTCGAAATTCCTTTTGAAGCTGGCACACGGGGTTTTCTTCATAGCAGCTATCCTGGGCACAGTGACCTACAGGCCATTCTGCCCCCACAACGAGTGCAAGACATTTAGGTTATGATCCTGATGTTTTGGGCTCACTCCTTTGTTCCAGCAGTTTCAAGGATTCTTGGTCTCCTGGCCTACCATACCTGTGCATCCCACTGGTCCCTGTACCTGTTGGTACATGCGGGCTCTGCAGTGGAATCTTTGCCTGCAGCAAGCTAAGCATTGGGGTTCCCTTTTGGACAACATCCTTATCTCAGACAAGGCAGCTTGTGACCTTAACGTGGTGGTTGACAGAAGCCAACCTGACCTGCTGCTGGCTGTTCTTACCCATCCCGAGTTCAGATTATGATGGCTACTTCGTCTCTGATGTGGATCGGTCACCTGGACAAGGTAGACATCCTTGGCCTTTGGTCTTCAAAGGAACAAAAGCACTAAATCAACCTTCTGGAACGAGGTGCCATCCAGTTGACTTTGAAAGCTTTTCTTGCATCTATTAGGGGAAAGCTAGCCCAGATCTTGATGGCCAAAACAACCACCATGGGGGTTGGGGTTCTGTGCAAGGAAAGACTGATAATCTGCCTGTGGCTTCATCTCCAAAAGAAAGGTCTCTGTAAATGCCAATTATTTTGGGGACTCGATAAGTACCAAGCCGTTTAAGCTCAGTTGAAACCATCTGGCAGACCACAAATGGCTTCTGCAGGCAGAGGAGGTTCAAGGCATTCTTGCCCCAGTGCTCCATTCTTTTGGTAGACCTCTTAACTACAGCCAAGAACGTGTAGTGTTGTGACTATTGCACATAAAGTTTCAGCCTCAAAGCTCCTTGGGATGCTCATTCAACCTGCAGTGGGTCTGTGGTCTCCCATATACCTTTCCACCACTGTCACTTATGCCCAGAGTTCTCAAGAAGGTCTGGAATGACAGGCTCAATTCATCCAAGCTGCCCTAGATCAGACATCTAACCTACTGAGCTGAGCAACTACCTTCCATTCCTCCTTCCTCTTTGGGAGGACCTCAGCAACAGGACAAGGTCCTTCACATGTATCTCAGCAGCCTACCCCAGCATATGCTGAGATTGAACAGCACCAGCTGAGTGGATTGAGCTACACAGAAGTAGGGGAAGTTAATCTTGCAGCTGGACACCATCAACCAAATCTATTTCCTTTGGTTGTAGGATTAAGTTCACGGTCCGCTGTGTAACCTATTAATTTGATCCTCTAGAGGCCAAACTGTTCGATGAGGTCCTGTTCCTTGGACTTCTGGTCCGGCAAGGCTTTGTGGTGGGGTATTCGCCAAGCCTTTCTAGGTTTTCCTGATCAACCCTTATTGTTCAAGTCATCTGTTGCAACATGCTTTTTAAAAGGGCTACTAAAAGTACATAGTTTCTGTCCTGCACCCTTTATTTTGACTCAGTGTGGTGTTAAATTGGTCATCATTTTTGATGTACATACCCCTCAAACTTATGCACAATTGCTCGTTCGGATATTGACCAAGACTGTATTCCTTATTGCAATTAGTTTTGCTTGCTTTCAGCTAGCTACAGGTGCTGTCAGTGCAATCTTCTTATCCCACCTTCCTCTTGGCCAAATTGTTGCTGCGAGCTTGCACTGCTTTCTGCCGCAAGTGGGGGTGTTCTTCCATGTGGGACAGATCATCACCCTCCCTGCCTCACCCAGGCTTCATCAGTTAGATCCAGAAAGGGCTCTTAGCTTTTACATTGAGCGCACAAAAGAGCTCTGGACAGATGATCAGCTTTCAATGGCTTTCCTGGTGCACAAAGTGGAAGGCGGCTCCGAAACCAGGCGAGTCGTCTGCCAGGCTGCTACGTGGGCACCTGTACCCACCTTCACAAGACATTATTTTGTTAACAGAGGGAGCCATTGCATTCACTCATTCCTGTGGATCTCCCTGACGTAAGTCCACTTTGCAGACCCCTCCACCTTTTGGGAGGTACTGCTTTGGTATCTTCTCAAAGCTGAGTAATCAGAAGAACTTGTTACTTACCTTCACTAACCGTCTTTCTGGTGGATGCTGTAAACGCGCATTCCTCACCATTCTGCCATTCTCTTCATTCTGCAGAGTAGACTTTGATGGTTCTAAAATGGTTCCACGTTAAATTTGGCCCCACTCGTTCTTACAGCCTGTCACGTGGATCCCTGTTGGAGAGCACTGAAGAGTTCTAAGGAAAATTGAAGAGTATAGTCCTGTCCACTGTGAAATGGTTATACAGACCAACAAAGGCAGCCCTATCCAATAAGAAACAGGGCCATATCAATTTCTTCAAAAAAGTGCTTCTTGTTAGTGATACACGTATATTCAATGAAATAATAGCACAATCACATTAATAACACAATAGTAAGATGTCAGATGAAGGAGCCAATCCTAAAATGTAATCTAAAGAATAAGGCCAATCGAATTGATAAGATCTCAGTCAATATATTGGTGCAAAAATCGTAAAGTACAGTGTCCCAAGAGAAATGGAACCCACAGTCAACGCAGAGTGAACAAATGATATTCATGAGAAAAACAGTACAAAGAGGTTTCCAAAATCCAGCAAACGACCGAAGTTAATAGTGTGTGTATGTGTATAGATGTATTTAAAAAACACCAGATGAATAGTAACAAAACCAAGAAAAATAAGTGCACTCCTCCACAACTGCAGAAACTATGAAAAGTACTTAGAAGGGAGACCCTTGCACCCCAAGCAAGTTTGGTTTTGGTACTATTCATCAGGTGTCCCTTATATTTTTTGGTCTTGATGAGACCCCATATCTGTTTGAGAGTTGAAATGCCGTTGACTCTGCCAAAACGAACCCAATTGTCTGACCCTTTGAGTTTTAATTGGGTCTTGTACACATATATACCTAATAATTTAGGTTGTTTGCTGGATTTTTAATGAAATGAAATGTAGATTTATATAGAGCGGCTTATCACCTGTGAGAGCCTCAAGGCGCTGTACCCTGGCCCGGGGAGATTGAGTGATTTGCCCAGAATTGCAGGACGTTGCGCTAACACCGAGGATCGAACTCTGATCTCCGGCTCCTGAGGCAGTCGCTCTGACCGCTGCGCTACAGCCTTGAGATTATAAGATGAAAAATAGCTAAGTCTTCAAGAAAATGCTGTCAGAAGTCTCTTCTGCAAGTCTCTTAGTTGATGCTAGATAAACAAATGGCACCAAACTTCTTCCAGTCAACACATATTTGTTTATACCGTCTATAATTAGAAAGCTTTAGAATATTACACTCCTTGATTGTAGGTAGCTGGCCCGGTGTGTGGAGGGTACCTAAGGTACTTAAACCTTATACCAGGTCCAGGTAACCCCTCTAATTGAAGTGTAGGCAGTGTCTATAAGCCAGGCTCTCTAGAGGTAGCTATGGATGAGAAGCCAAGGCTTATCTTGGAGACGTGCAAAGCTCATGCAAAACCACTGTAGTCACACATTACTCACACACATGAAAGAAAGCACACACAAAGAAAGTCACTTTATTTTAGTGACACAATACAAAAAATTACTAAAGAGGCAATACTCCGTTAGGAGGTAGGTAGCACACTAAATATGTACACTAGCAATCAGAAATAGGCATAAGAAAAGTTAGAAAACAGTGCAAATATAGATAAACAGTAGTGACCCTAGGGGGAACCCAAACCATATTCTAAAAAAATTGAATGCGAACACCGGACCCCCACCTAGGTAGGTGGAATGTGTAGAGGGGAGCTGGGAGTACTAAAAAACCAGAGGTAAGTAACACAGTACCCCTCCAGCGACCAGGAAAGCCGGTGTAAATCACTAGAATTTCCCCAAACCACCCCAAAAGGAAGGAAAGACGACACCCAGACAAGACTGCAAGAAGCCAGTCGTTTATTCCTGGAGAAGACCACCTGTGGAGAGAGGGGACCAAGTCCAAGAGTCACAGTGGAGTCCAGGAGTAGGAGCTACTACCCACCCAGCTGTACTTGCAGGAGTTGGTCGACGGTGAGGAAGAACAGGTCAGTAATGCAGCCCAGGAGCTGGAGAAGAGTTCCTGACGGATGCAGAAGATGTCCCACATTGAAGTGAAGATTGCAGGTGGGTGTCGGTCCAGGGATTCCACTAACAAGCCTTGGCAAAGGCAAATTTGCGGTTAGTGGAAAAGTGGTGCTGCCAAGTACAAGTAAGGCTCAGGATGACTCAACCCAGGAGGAGGAGTCAGAGGGGACCCTCAGCGACAGAGAGAGCCCACAGGAGCATAGGCAGCACCCACAGGAGTCCCACAGGATGAGGACCCAGAAGTTGCAGAAGGAGCCCACGCAGCACTACAGAGTGGGATACCACGCCACAGGAGAACCACGCAGAGAGCTGAGCATCATAGCAGTGGTGCTGGGAATCGGTGCTACATATCGCATGAAGATCCCTTGTAAGAGATGTAAACAAGCCTTGGCAGCTGCAAGAGATGTGGTGCACGGGGTACTGTCCTGCGTGGGAATGCTAAGGGTTACCTCCACCAATGTTGGCAGAGAGGACCAAGAGTACTACTTTGGACCACCACCCGTGATGCAGGATCCACATAGCTTAAGATGAGGGGAGATCCACGTAGCTGGTCGTCATTGCAGCAGGTGCCTGCAGATGCAGGGGGAGTGACTCCTTCACTCCAAGGGAGATTCCTTCTTTCTTCTAGTGCAGAATGAAGACAGGCTGCCCTCCGTGGATGCACAGCCGGTGGAAATGTTGCAGTTGCTGGCAGGAGTCCTGGAAAAAATGTTGCAGAAGAGTTCTTCTTCTTGGAGGCAGATTGTTGGGTCCTGGAGGGTCCAGTCCCAGTTCTGAGGACCCAAAGTCGAAGTGAAGGTTGCAGAGGAATCCTGCTGGAATCTTGCAAGCCGAATCTGAGGACCCACCCAAGAGAGAGACCCTAAATAGCCCTGAATGAGGGGTTGGCCATCTAGCCAGGTAAGCATCTACCAGGAGAGGGCTCTGACATCACCTGCCTGGCCTTGCTTGGCCACTCAGATGCTCCTGAAGTTCCCTGACAACCTTGGAAACAAGATGGAAGAACCCAGGGACCCTCTGGAGGAGCTCTGAGCTCCACCCCTGGGGTGGTGATGGACAGGGGAGTGGTCACTGCCCTTTCCATTGTCCAGTTTTGTGCCAGAGCAGGGACTTGACCATCCCTGAACAGGTGTGGACTGATTTATGCACAGAGGGCACCAAATGTGGCCTTCAAAGCACACCAGTGGCTTGCAGGGGCTACCCCTCCCAAGCTAGTCACAGCTATTTCCAAAGGGAGAGGGTGTTACCTCTCTCTCTCCCAAAAGAAATCCTTTGTTCTGCCTTCCTGAGCTTGATCAGCAGCAGGAGGGTAGAAACCTGCCAGAGGGGTGGCAGCAGCTTGGACTGCCCGGAAAACCCTGTAAGACTGGTGGTAGCAATGATGGGGGTCCTCTAAGGAGTCCCCAGAGTGCATGGAATTATACTTCCAATGCTTGCAACAGTATTGGGGTATGATTCCGACATGTTTGATACCAAACACGCCCAGGTTCAGAGCTACCGTTATGTAGCTGGACATAGGTAGTGACCTATGTCCAGTACACGTGTAAGATGGCGTCCCGCACTCACGAAGTCCAGGCAAATGGAACTGGAGTTCATGGGGGCACCTCTGCTAGTACTGGGGTGCCTTCTCACACAGGTACCTGCACCCTTCCCTCTGGGCACCCTTCCCTCTGGTCTAAGAGGGCCTACCATAGGGGTGACTTAGTGACCTGGTGCACTGACCTGTAGCGAAAGCGGGTGCATGCACCAGTTTCATGCAGACTGTAATGGCAGGCCTACAGAACCCTTTGCATGGGCTCCCTAAGGGTGGCAGAATAACTGCTGCAGCCCATAGGGATCCCCTGGTACCCCAATGCCCTGGGTACCATATACTAGGGGCTTACATGGGGGGACCAGTATGCCAAATGTGGGAAGGAAAAGGTACAGTTACAAAAATTTACAGGAGAGAGCATAACCACTGGGGCCCTGGTTAGCAGGATCCCAGTGGACACAGTCGAACACACTAACCGGCAGAAATTGGGGGTAACCGTGCCAAGAAAGAGGGTACTTTCCAACATTGATGAATACGACAGATAGGCGAATTAACTGGAAAAGACCTTTCATATTTCCTATGACGGTGCAGTGAAAGAGTTTTTAAAAGTTGGCAAGTACATTCAACGCCAAGATATCTGCTCTTAACTGATAACCTGAAGAGTTATTTAGCAATGCAGACAGGTACAATTTTGGGACACAAGCATTCCTAAGACATGATACTGCTTCCCAGGAAATAAGAATAAAGGAGATAAAATTGTTCGTATCCAGGAGTCTTTTCTACGATTTGAAAGTGATGCTGTCAACAAGATAAAGTATCATGACTAATTTCCACTTTATTAAGAAAATATCCCTACCAGTATTGTCTTAACCAGCTTCCTCTGACCCTTCAGAGCCAGTATCATCTGCTGAAATCGAAATCCCGTAGGAAATAATGGGATTTAGATTTCGGCATTGGGATATCCGTTGCCGTTGTGACGAGTAACTCATGTGCCAATATCGAAATCGGACCCCTTCTCATGAACCTTTTACAGCTACAGCACATCACATTGTCCATTACCTGTTACACTAACAAAACACAGTACTTGCCTGTACTTCCATATGAGTACATGTAACAGCTATTGTGTACCTGCAAAATAGAGAAAATCAATAAATTCAATTCTTTATTGTGGATTACTTAAAGCCATCACAATATATAAACAATAAATTAACCTATAGCGAAGCTGGCTTAATATTACGGAAACTTAAAACAATGGTTAAACAAGCCTCACTAGTAGAAAACCTAAAATTTATTTTCAATACCATAAAATAATCATCATCCATGTTCCGGCCAGAATCCTAACCAGCTGACAGGCACTTGTCTAATTTTGTGTTTGCGAAGCTCCCAAAATGCGGCCCGGGGTACTATGCCACTGTTGTTTGCAATGTGACTACAGAAGATTAAAGGAAAATCCTGCCGTCTAATCAGAATTAAATATGAAAACGTCATTGGGCTACTTGTGCACAGCCAATCTTTGTCTGCAATACACGTAGAAATGTCATGCTTACTAGTAGATCCCTTTAGCCGGCAAAATGGGTTTCATCAGTCTATTCCATTATTCTTACACCTGATCACAGGAGCAGATCATGCACGCGAGATGCTCTGCCCACCCCACCACCCACCCCCAAAACAGAGATAGCAACATCTTCAACTAAAAGTTCTGACTCTCCGGAGAACATTGTAATATTTTTTTTTTATTGCTGTAAATAATGAATTTATGGAAGGCCGTAAATGATTAATCCCACCTAGTCTGCCCCCTCTTTCTTCTTGGTACCTGAACTCTGCCCTCACCTAACTTGAGAGCACCTTTTGAGTCTCTGCAGTTGTGCCTTCTACAGTTCTTATCTTACAACTTAGTTTCTCTTGCAGCTGCTACCTCCTTTGTGAGGGTTGGTGAACTTCAAGCCTTTGTGACATTGTATCAAGGGGTCCTTAACTACAAAGACAGAGGTGTGTAGCATACTCACCATCATTGTTTGCCAAAAGCGTCATTGTCCTTTCATGTCACCCAGTCCATAGTTAACTTATTTTTCCAATTGCAGCAGTCACTATCTGGAAAAGCACCACATGCATTAATGTCCAGAGGACCATCGTATAATATTTTGACTGTGCTCATACTTACTATATTTAAAAACAACAACTTTTATTGTCTTTCCATGTCCACATCCTGGCAATACCGTGCCTAAAACAGGGTTGCAAGTTCGATTGTCAGATGCTTATGGCAATGGTGTGCGGAAGCCGGACACTGCATGATGTACCACCCTTCCATGCGTAAGAATGGACCCCCAACTAATCTACTAGGTGACATCTGTATAGGTGCAACCTGGACCATTTACACTTTCACTAAACACTACTGTGTTGAGTAGACTGTGCTCAAAAAATTGTTCCAAACGTTGTGTGCCTCCTTGCAATTCACTGCTTTGGGTTGTGGGCATTGCGATTCACTCTGTGTACAGCAGGTGATCTACATTACTTACCCGTAACAATCGGCTTGCAGCTTGTAGTGCTCTAGATTCACATATGCCCAACCCACATCCCTTTAAGTGATCATAGGGTAATGCGTGTGAACATGGTCTTCATTTATGTTCACTCTAGTACTTGCACGTTTCTTCTCCGCGTAAAAACATAAACTCAAGCGCTTGCCCTTGGGGGTGGGGGTGTGTCACAAAATGTAAGGTGGAGTCTGTGTCCTAGTGCATAGTGAGCTCCAGGGGAGGTACAATGGGTCACTGTGAAATCAAAACTCCCATGTAGAAAAGCAACTTTTAAGTTTCTGAGCCAAACACTGCATATCAGGAGTGTACAGCATGAGAATCTACAGCATTGCATCTGCAAACAGATTGTTAGAGGTAAATTACATTGTCCTTATTGGTCAGCGTTCACTTTTGTCCCTTTCACTTCTGTAAGAATGATCAGTGATAGCAACAGAGCAAAAGGATGGGTACATTGAGCAATTCCTTGTAGTCCAGCAACTTTGGGATGGAGACACTACTATAACATTTGAAAACTGAGATTGTGCATGATAAATCCACTCTGGTGACTGGGCTTAAATCCATTCTCAGATTAAGCAATAAATCAACAGATTGATTCATCTTCCCTCAAAGTCAACAAGCTGAACGTGGCATTGTTCAACTATGATGCTGAATGCAGCTGTGAATACTGTGGAAATGTGAGCCTAGATGCACTTGTGAAGACTAGATGAAAGATGTGATGTGTATCAGCAACAGCAAATGTGTGGAATGTCCTCTTTTACTTCAGATGTACCTCTGTGCTCCGGCTCCCTGGGGGTATGGCTGTGTTTTTTCCCACTTGTGCTTTATATTAAATGTTTATTGAGCAACAGAAAGGTGTAAAATGTTGACAACAAGGAACATAAAATAGTAATGGTTTATTTGAAAGATACGTTTGTTCAAAAAGTCATATTTTGCACAACTCATATTTCCAGAGCAATGCATTTGTGCTCCAAACTTATTTGAACTAGAGGTTGCCCAGCTGTGCTGTGTTCTCCAGAGATAATCTTTTTTTGCCCCCCTTCTGTTGGAATTTGTCTTATAAAACATTCTCTAACAAATAATGCAATGGGAACAGTAATTTTACCAAAATAAGGACAGCCTGAGATAAGCTCAGGTCCTTTTTCAGGCTTTGCGATCCTAGTGGCGATGTGTGTTTGGCAATGTTCCCCGTGAAGACATTTTGTGATACCTGCCAAAGAGAGGAGTCTACGTCTGGGAGAGCCACCTCGAGGGACAGCGGTCGTAGATGCTTGCCGAATGTGATGGGGGTATGATTTGGGAAAATATACCATCAGTGGCCTGTGGTCTACCTAGTGGCACCGGATCCTTGGGGGTCAGGACCATCAGGTTGGTTCTACAAGCTTCCTTGGCAGCGTGAAACTGGAAACAAGTGCAGAACCAAGATGGTTGGGGTAACAGGAGAGATGTGTTAGCAGTGGTTGTTGAGTTCTGGACCTTTTATAGTTAGTTTTCGAAGAATTTCGGCTCTCTTACATAATGCCCTTTTACAATAGAGAGAGTACAAGGGACTCTCTACGAGGGAAACCTTAGTAAGGGTAAATCTGTTTTAGGATTCTGAGCGTATTAGAAGACTTCTCTGTTTGGGTTTGCAAGACTAGGTCCACATCTAACAGGTTTTCTTGGCTTTTAATTCGGTCTGTTGAGGGGGTGTATTTTGTAGAACTCTAGGCCAGACTGAGATCTTTTGAACGGGTGCCAGTATCCATATCTCATGATTTCGGTTTTAGTCTGGGTTGTGTTTCAGTTGAGTTAGTGGTCCTCCGATCTTTGGCGATCAAGCAAGGTGGCACCTTGAGGTTCTTGAACCTGACGATGAGCTGCGTGCAAGGTATTAACTGAAACAACACAGAAGGGTTGATGTCACGGATCGGGAGGGGGGGGTAATAGAGCCCTAACAAACACTGCTTTTTAGGTGATGAGAAACCAGTGTTTGAATGGTTGGAAGATGATTTGGTCAAAGTTTGCCAGAAGGGCATCCAAGTCTGATCTTGCCATGAATGCACACATTCTGTAGTCTGATGGGTGGATTGGGTAATGGGCAGTTGAATTTAACAGAGAGGTCTGGAAGAGTCAGAGCAACTTCCCCATCAGAATCACCTTTATTCTGACCTCATCCATAGCTGACACTAGGCTAAATTTAATTCCCCTGCATCAGAGAAGCTTCTATCTTTACTGAGTAAAACAGTCTAGACGTGGCCCCCAGAAGTGTATAAAACACTCTAGATGATGTCTCCAGAACAGTCTAGTGTGGCCTGTAGAACTGAATAAAACACCCTAGATAAGGCCTCCAGGGCTAGATGAAACACCAGATTTCGCCTCCCGAACTGCATAACACACTCTAAGAGTCCTCCAGAACTGAACATTAAACTCTTGCTGTGGTGCATATATATATATACAGGGAGTGCAGAATTATTAGGCAAATGAGTATTTTGACCACATCATCCTCTTTATGCATGTTGTCTTACTCCAAGCTGTATAGGCTCGAAAGCCTACTACCAATTAAGCATCTTAGGTGATGTGCATCTCTGTAATGAGAAGGGGTGTGGTCTAATGACATCAACACCCTATATCAGGTGTGCATAATTATTAGGCAACTTCCTTTCCTTTGGCAAAATGGGTCAAAAGAAGGACTTGACAGGCTCAGAAAAGTCAAAAATAGTGAGATATCTTGCAGAGGGATGCAGCACTCTTAAAATTGCAAAGCTTCTGAAGCGTGATCATCGAACAATCAAGCGTTTCATTCAAAATAGTCAACAGGGTCGCAAGAAGCGTGTGGAAAAACCAAGGCGCAAAATAACTGCCCATGAACTGAGAAAAGTCAAGCGTGCAGCTGCCACGATGCCACTTGCCACCAGTTTGGCCATATTTCAGAGCTGCAACATCACTGGAGTGCCCAAAAGCACAAGGTGTGCAATACTCAGAGACATGGCCAAGGTAAGAAAGGCTGAAAGACGACCACCACTGAACAAGACACACAAGCTGAAACGTCAAGACTGGGCCAAGAAATATCTCAAGACTGATTTTTCTAAGGTTTTATGGACTGATGAAATGAGAGTGAGTCTTGATGGGCCAGATGGATGGGCCCGTGGCTGGATTGGTAAAGGGCAGAGAGCTCCAGTCCGACTCAGACGCCAGCAAGGTGGAGGTGGAGTACTGGTTTGGGCTGGTATCATCAAAGATGAGCTTGTGGGGCCTTTTCGGGTTGAGGATGGAGTCAAGCTCAACTCCCAGTCCTACTGCCAGTTCCTGGAAGACACCTTCTTCAAGCAGTGGTACAGGAAGAAGTCTGCATCCTTCAAGAAAAACATGATTTTCATGCAGGACAATGCTCCATCACACGCGTCCAAGTACTCCACAGCGTGGCTGGCAAGAAAGGGTATAAAAGAAGGAAATCTAATGACATGGCCTCCTTGTTCACCTGATCTGAACCCCATTGAGAACCTGTGGTCCATCATCAAATGTGAGATTTACAAGGAGGGAAAACAGTACACCTCTCTGAACAGTGTCTGGGAGGCTGTGGTTGCTGCTGCACGCAATGTTGATGGTGAACAGATCAAAACACTGACAGAATCCATGGATGGCAGGCTTTTGAGTGTCCTTGCAAAGAAAGGTGGCTATATTGGTCACTGATTTGTTTTTGTTTTGTTTTTGAATGTCAGAAATGTATATTTGTGAATGTTGAGATGTTATATTGGTTTCACTGGTAATAATAAATAATTGAAATGGGTATATATTTTTTTTTGTTAAGTTGCCTAATAATTATGCACAGTAATAGTCACCTGCACACACAGATATCCCCCTAACATAGCTAAAACTAAAAACAAACTAAAAACTACTTCCAAATATATTCAGCTTTGATATTAATGAGTTTTTTGGGTTCATTGAGAACATGGTTGTTGTTCAATAATAAAATTAATCCTCAAAAATACAACTTGCCTAATAATTCTGCACTCCCTGTATATATATTTATATATATATATATATATATGTTTGATGGCATGTGTAGCTGCAGATACACATGCTGTGCATTATCCTGCCATCTAGTGTTGGGCTCGGAGTGTTACAAGTTGTTTTTCTTTGAAGAAGTCTTTTCGAGTCACGAGACCGAGGGACTCCCCCCTTTCGGCTCCATCTTAGATTGTTTTCTTTACGCCATCAGGTTCGGACGTGTTCCTCTTTGCTCCGTATTTCGATTCAGCAAAGTTATCGGAAAATACAACGGTATTGTTCGCGCTCGGTACCGGTTTAGTGTTAGCACATCGACACCGAAAAACAAAGAAGCGCTCCGGCGGCCCTTCGGGGCTTCCACTCTTTGGCGGGGCCTGGTCGGCCCGACCGCGTCCATCTTCAAACCTCATGGACCGGACCCCTTCCGTTTCTGCCCGAATTGCCACGCAAAGTATCCTTATCCAGACCAACACTTGGTCTGTAATCTATGTCTCTCTCCGGAACACAGGGAGGATACTTGCGAGACCTGCCGGGCTTTTCGATCGAAGAAGACCTTATGTGATCGAAAAGCTAGAAGACTCCAGATGGCGTCGACACCGGACGAGCAGATCGACGTCGAGGAAGAAGGGATTCTCCATTCGAGATTCGGACTCGGATGAGCCCGAAAGTGAGCAGCCGAAGACGCAGCAACAAACTGTGAGTAAACCAGCCCCGGCAAAGACTCACTCGAAAATAATGAAGGCCAAGGGGATGCCACCGCCAACAGGCTATGGCTTAACCCGAAAACACGGTGACCAAACATCGGCACTGAAAAAGGCCTCCCAGCAGCCAAAGACATCCAACTCCGGTCGAGATACCGGCTCCGAAACATCTCGACACCGAGAGTTCGAAACCCCTAAAATCAAGAAGGTTTCTTCGGAGCCGAAAGACTACAAAAAACTTCGGTGCCGAAACATGCAGCCTTGGAGCCGAAAACAGGCTCCTATACAGAAGAGCACGGCCTTTCCAGCCAAATGCAAGGGCACTGATTTGAACAAGAACTGGGCATGGCAGAGCCAGACCATACCCAGAGGAGGCTGCACATACAGAAGGACACAGGGAAAATTCAAACTCTTCCTCCAATAAAGATCAAACGAAAGCTAGCATTCCAAGAGGAAACGCAGCCAAGGGCAAAGGTGGCAAAAGACAAAACACCACCAAGGTTTTCGCCACAGCAGTCACCATTGCATTTGCCACACCTGTCTCTGGTAGAAACACCCCCGATGCAGTCGCCAACACACACGGGGATGACACAGGATGACCCGGATGCATGGGACTTGTATGATGCACCGGTCTCAGACAATAGTCCTGATTGCTACCCGGCAAGGCAGTCACCACCTGAGGACAGCACTGCATATATGCAGGTGGTTTCAAGGGCAGCTACATTCCATAATGTAGCGATGCATGCAGAGCCCATAGAAGATGATTTTTTGTTTAACACATTGGCATCCACTCACAGCGCATACCAAAGTTTGCCAATGCTACCAGGCATGTTAAAACACGCCAAACAAGTATTTCAGGACCCAGTAAAAGGCAGAGCCATCACGCCTAGGGTGGAGAAGAAATATAAACCTCCCCCAACGGACCCTGTGTTTATAACACAGCAACTAAATCCAGATTCAGTGGTAGTGGGAGTAGCCCGTAAGAGGGCCAACTCACAATCATCAGGAGACGCACTACCGCCCGACAAGGAAAGTCAGAAATTCGACGCAGCAGGCAAAAGGGTAGCAGCACAGGCAGCCAACCAATGGCGAATTGCCAATTCTCAGGCTCTATTGGCTCGCTACGATAGGGCACACTGGGACGAGATGCAACATATCATCCAGCACTTGCCCAAGGAGTACCAAAAACGTGCCCAACAGGTTGTTGAGGAAGGACAAACGATCTCAAACAACCAAATAAGGTCTGCAATGGACTCGGCAGACACAGCAGCAAGGACCGTGAACACTGCGGTAACCATTCGCAGGCACGCATGGTTCCGAAGCTCGGGTTTCAAATCAGAAATCCAGCAAGCTGTGCTAAATATGCCATTCAACCAAGAACAATTGTTTGGGCCGGAGGTGGATACGGCAATATAAAAACTCAAAAAGGACACAGACACGGCCAAAGCCACGGGCGTACTCTACTCCCCGTAAAGCAGAGGCACTTTTAGAAAGCAGCACTTTAGAGGGGGGGTTTCGTTCCCAAACCACAGAGCCTTCCACCTCACAAGTCAGACCCACATATCAGGGCCAGTATCAAAGAGGACGTTTTTCGAGGCACATACACGGGTGGACAATTCCCAAAGGCAAGAGGGAAATTCCAGAGCCCAAAAACCCCTCAAACCAAACAGTGACTTCAATGTCACAAACCTTCACCGCTCAACACCAGTGGGGGGGAGACTTACCGCACACTACCACAACTGGGAAAACATAACTATGGACAGATGGGTCCTAGCCATTATGCAACATGGTTATTGCCTTGAATTCATACAATTTCCACCAGATGTGCCACCAAGAGCACACAACATGTCCAAACAACACCTAGACCTGTTACAACTAGAAGTTCAAGCATAGTTACAAAAACAAGCAATAGAACTGGTACCCAACCATCAAAAAGGAACAGGGGTCTACTCCCTGTATTTCCTAATTCCAAAGAAAGACAAAACGTAGAGGCCCATATTAGACCTCAGAACACTGAATCTTTACATCAAATCAGATCACTTTCACATGGTGACACTTCAAGACGTGATTCCCTTGCTCAAACAACAGGACTACATGTCAACATTAGATATCAAGGATGCTTATTTCCACAAACCCATACATCCTTCCCACAGGAAATACTTAAGGTTTGTAATCCAAGGCGTGCATTACCAATTCAAAGTGTTACCATTCGGCATAACAACAGCCCCAAGAGTATTCACAAAATGCCTGGCAGTAGTAGCCGCTCACATCAGGAGACAGCACATGCACGTATTCCCTTACCTAGACGACTGGTTAATAAAATCCAGCACTCAGCAACAGTGTCTTCTACACACAAAATATGTCATAGAAACCCTACACAAACTAGGGTTCTCTCTAAACTACCAAAAATCAAATCTACAACCGTGCCAAATACAACAATACTTAGGAGCAACAATCAACACACAAAAGGGGATTGCCACTTCAAGTCCACAAAGGGTACAAGCCTTCCAAAATGTAATATTAAATATGTACCCAAACCAACACTATCAAGGTTTGTAATGAAACTCCTAGGCATGATGTCTTCATGCATAGCCATCGTCCCAAATGCAAGACTACACATGCGGCCCTTACAACAGTGCCTAGCATCACAATGGACACAGGCACAGGGTCAACTCCAAGATCTAGTGTTGATAGACCGCCAAACACACCTCTCGCTTCAATGGTGGAACCCTATAAATTCAAACCAAGGGCGGCCATTCCAAGACCCCTTGCCTCAATACGTGATCACAACAGATGCTTCCATGATAGGGTGGGGAGCACACCTCAACCAGCACAGTATACAGGGACAATGGGACGTTCAACAAAAACAACTGCACATAAATCATTTAGAACTGTTGGCAATGTTTCTAGCATTAAAAGCATTTCAACCACTGATAGCCCACAAACACATTCTTGTCAAAACAGACATGACGACAATGTATTACCTCAACAAACAGGGAGGGACACACTCCTCACAACTGTGTCTCTTAGCACAAAAAATTTGGCATTGGGCAATCCACAATCACATTTGCCTAATAGCACAGTACATCCCAGGTATCCAAAACCAGCTGGCCGACAATCTCAGTCGAGCGCACCAACAAACACACGAATGGGAAATTCATCCCCAAATCCTACAAACTTACTTTCTACGCTGGGGAACACCACAAATAGACCTATTCGCAACAAAAGAAAACGAAAAATGCCAAGACAAGATTTTGCGTCCAGGTATCCACACCCTCTGTCCAAGGGCAATGCACTATGGATGAGTTGGTCAGGGATATTTGCTTACGCTTTTCCCCCTCTCCCACTCCTTCCTTATCTGGTAAACAAATTGAGTCAAAGCAGACTCAAACTAATACTCATCGCACCAACCTGAGCTCGCCAACTGTGGTACACAACACTGCTGGACCTGTCAGTAGTACCTCATATCAAACTACCAAACAGATCAGATCTGTTAACTCAACACAAACAACAGATCAGACACCCGAATCCAGCATCGCTCAGTCTAGCAATCTGGCTCCTAAAGTCTTAGAATTTGGACATTTAGACTTTACACAAGAATGTATGGAGGTCATTAAACAGGCTAGAAAACCTACTACAAGACATTGTTATGCAAACAAATGGAAAAGATTTGTTTATTACTGCCATAATAATCAAATTCAACCACTACATGCTTCTGCAAAGAACATTGTAAGCTACTTATTACACTTACAAAAATCTAAACTAGCATTCTCTTCTATTAAAAGAGCCTTACATACATTAGACATTAAAAGAGCACTAATGTATTACATCGATAGAACAAAACAGTTTTGCAAAACAAAACAATTATTTGTAGCCTTCCAAAAACCTCATGCAGGAAATCCAATATCCAAACAAGGCATTGCCAGATGGATAGTGAAATGTATTAAGACCTGCTATATTAAAGCAAAAAGAGATCTGCCTATTACGCCAAAGGCGCACTCCACTAGAAAGAAAGGCGCCACAATGGCTTTTCTAGGAAATATACCTATGACCGAAATCTGTAAGGCAGCCACATGGTCTACGCCTCATACATTCACTAAACATTACTGTGTAGATGTGTTAACAACACAGCAAGCCACAGTAGGACAGGCTGTATTACGAACATTATTTCAAACAACTTCAAGTCCTACAGGCTAAGCCACCGCTTTTTGGGGAGATTACTGCTTACTAGTCTATGCACAGCATGTGTATCTGCAGCTACACATGCCACCGAACGGAAAATGTCACTTACCCAGTGTACATCTGTTTGTGGCATGAGACGCTGCAGATTCACATGCGCCCTCCCACCTCCCCGGGAGCCTGTAACCGTTAGAAGTTGCATTAAAACTGTAAATCTTGTAAATTGGTAAATAAATACTTTTTAAGACCTGTTATGTACATACATAGTTACTCCATTGCATGGGCACAGTTACTATATTCACAACTCCTACCTCTGCGGGGAAAACAATCTAAGATGGAGTCGACGCCCATGCACAATGGAGCCGAAAGGGAGGAGTCCCTCGGTCTCGTGACTTGAAAAGACTTCTTCGAAGAAAAACAACTTGTAACACTCCGTGCCCAACAATAGATGGCAGGATAATGCACAGCATGTGAATCTGCAGCGTCTCATGCCACGAACAGATGTACACTGGGTAAGTGACATTTTCCATATATATATATATATATATATATATATATATATATATATATATATATATATATATATATATATATATATATATTAGCCATGCTCCCTACGTGGGGCATTAAGAACTAGGCACAATATCACAGGCTTTTCATTTGTTATAGACACTTGTACTCTCTGACACCTTAGCAGTGATGTGTAGTTGTAACACAGTCATCTTATTTTACTTTGCTTTGTCCATGCCGTAACACTCCGTTTGCTCTCCTTGTGATATTGTTTACTCGCGTTTAGGTCATCCAGTGCGAGAGTCTGAAGATGCTGAAGGACAAGAGAATCTTCAACAGTCGCCTTTTGAGTTGTAAACTGGTATTTGTGTGTAGAAGAAGCTTGAGGTGCTTGTAACAGTTTCCTGAATGTTAGAAAAGCTTGTATTGCTCCTGCATCCGCAGTTCCCCCGGTCTGTGTGAAGAAGCTTGCACCGCTGCTCCCACTGGCATCTGTTGTACCAGTGTTAAGGAAGCTTTCACTGCTGAGTGTGCAATACCTGTCTCTGTCTAACGGAAGCTTTCACTGCTTCGGATATAGCTTCTCTTGTGCATGTGAGGAAATTTTGTATTGTTGCTGCATCTGCTGTGCCCCGGGTCTTTGTGAAGAATTTGCACTGCTGCTCCCACCTGCCTTTGCTGTATCTGTGTGACAGAAGCTTGTACTGCTGCTCCCACCTGCCTCTGCTGTATGTGTGTGAAGGAAGCTTGTACTGCTGCTCCCACCTGCCTCTGCTGTATCTGTGTAACAGAAGCTTGTACTGCTGCTCCCACCTGCCTCTGCTGTATCTGTGTAACAGAAGCTTGTACTGCTGCTCCCACCTGCCTCTGCTGTATCTGTGTAACAGAAGCTTGTACTGCTGCTCCCACCTGCCTCTGCTGTATCTGTGCGAAGCAAGCTTTAACTGCTGTCTTTGCAATACCTCTCTCTGTGTGACGGAAGCTTGTACTGCTGCTCCCACCTGCCTTTGCTGTTTTTGTGTGAAAGAAGCTTGTACTGCTGCTCCCACTGGCCTCTGCTGTATCTGTGTGAAGGAAACGTGTACTGCTGCTCTCGCCTGCCTCTGCTGTCTGTGTGAAGGAAGCTTGTACTGCTGCTCCCACCTCCCTCTGCTGTATCTGTGTGAAGGAAGCTTGTACTGCTGCTTCCACCTGCCTACAATAAAAGATTGCGTGCACAATGCTCAGAGGCATAGCTTGAAGGGTTTTTAGGGTATTACACCCCCACCACAATATATTTTCTGATTGTTGGGTGTGGATGCTTTCAGTTTAGTATGGTGAGGTGTCTGTCAGATTTCACCAGAAATGTTTACGTACACACAAAAACACACACTCCCTCTCTGATTTGAAAGTCCTTAAAAAAAGTTGGATATTTTACAAAACTTTGGGACAGATTTAAAAGCCCCTTGCGCCAAGTGCACATTAGCGTAATTTTTTTTACGCTAATGTGGCTTTGGATGGCCAAAAATGCCACACCAGATTTACAAAGTGGTGCAATGCATGAATTGCGCCACTTTGTAACCCTTGGCGCTACATCATACATGCACCACGCATAATGTATGCAAAGGGTGCATTTCCCCATTAGGGGGGGGGGCAAACAAAGGGTGCAAAGAAATCTAAGGGATTTCTTTGCTTAATTTTTTTCGGCGCTTTTAATGTCTGCTCAGAGCATCATTATTCATCATGGGCCTCAATGACCTTTTCCGTATTGGCCTAACATTTTTTGACGTTCATGCTGGAAAAGTCCGAACTAGCAGCAACATTTTAATGCTAGTTCCCTAACTACCACCATGGTGCACCATATCCTAGATACAGCGCACACATGGTGGCGTTAGGGGGTGCTAAGGGGCGCAGGAAAAGTGGCACTGCACTGGGTGAAGCACCTCATTTCTTAAATCTGGCCCATTGTGTTTTACCTCACTTAGTACCCTGCTTTTCATATGAGATATTTTTACATGATCGGCTAGCCTGATTGTTGGAAATCTGAAGCCCCCCGCCCAAAAAAAATACAAATCTGACTGACCAAGCTAGGGTCCTTATAATGCTAGTCCCCCTGCTCGGTGTCTAATAAAATCCAGATTCTCCTCTCACCCAGTTTGGAGACTCCGCATTCCCTACCAGAAGCTATTCTATTTCACTAAACAGGGAAATGCTGCCCTCGGGTGGCCATTTGCACGCAGTGCAGGTATCTTTCCCATAGAGTGAAAATGGCCATTAGAAAAATAGTTGGGCACCGAGGTACACACTGGAATATGTCCCCAAAGAGTTGCACAGTACAGGCAGAATGTGTGAATGGTGTCAATGCAAGGATGAAACAGTTCGTGCCTGGATAACCTCACGGGTGATTAGAGCGCTCGACATATCCATTTTTGATTTGAATTAAATTAGTTTTTAAGATATAGTAATGCCACAGGGAGGGCTTCCTCCTGATATGCCCACCTCTTCTCAACAGAATGGTATCACCTCACCCCTTCATGGTAAAATCCGGCAGACACATCAACATACCCAACTGAATGCACTTGCACCCAACTTTTATTTCACGAAATAGAGGGCGTGTAACACCCCAAACGCCATTTCCTGAAGCTATGCCCCTGTGTATCTTCTACACCAGACATCTCCAATGAGTAGCTCGGGAGCTACTGGCAGCTCTCCAGCAACCTGTAAGTAGCTCTCCTGTGTGCAGACCAGCCTACTACATAAGAAACTTTTGTGTGGTTGACTTAATACACATATACCAAAATAGAGAATGTAATAGGAAAGTGTGTTTATTTTCAGAGCACATAAGCTGATATTTGGAGTAAAATGGCTGATTTTTCAGTATGTATTCAGAGTTGATATTTGTGTGACAAAGCATGTGGTATTAGAGTGACTTTTTAGGAATGGTATTACTTTAGTGCCTGAGGCAATGAGTGATGGCTGTTACGTTTTACCCATGTAGAGACATTCCATATTTACAAAGTCTTTATTTTTTTTTAGCTTCCTGCTGGCGACCGTGACTGATGGATGCACTGAGAGGGTTGCGGGTACTAATCTTGCATACGGCGGCTGCTGATGTGTTCTTAGTGGTCACTATTACAACACTAATATTCATAGCGCTCGATGGGTTTTGTTGAGCATAAGAATCTCTTATTACAGAAAAGGTTGGAGACCCCTGTTGTTCACAGTTCTCAGATCTCTTGCTCATTCTGAAAGCATCTTCCCTATTCCCTGTGTTGTCTAGGATGCGACCTGCGTGGCCGCACTTGGTGCTGACCTGGAGTAGGGGGCACTCACCTTAGGGGGTGTTGTGTGTTTAGCAATAACTTACTGTATAAAAACACCTGCTATAAAGTTCCTTGTGAGTCCAGCTTTCAGGCTGCATTGAAAATGTCAAGATAACTCTTCTGATTGATGTTCCTGCTAGAGAGAGAGATGGGAGTTTAGTCTAGTGGCAGGTTTGACTTATCATAAAGTAGCTCCAATGGTTAATGTGCCTGCAGCAAAGAACATACCTGCATTTTATGTGGATAGCTGACTAGATTAGTAAAGTCAGACTTTACAAGCGCTTTAAAAAAAAAAAAATGAAATGTGTGAGAGAGGGGCTATGGAGAGATGAGGGGCACTTTTGTTGTGTGCTAAAGCCACCCTGTGTGGAGCACATGACAGTGCAGCTGGGTGGGTGCAGAGCTCTGGCTGTGCCATGTTGGTGCATGACAGTTACCCTGGGTGTGCACCTCTGAGATCATGTGTCTCAGGAGGGAGGTGGGTGCACATGAGCTGCACGCCCTCCATGTGAGGCTTTCAACTTGTTTTGTCTTTACAACATTTCAGAAGAAGGTTTTGGTTAGACCATGTAAAATAAATTCAGGCTGTCTCATCTGACTGGTACAACACATGCAGTCTGGGAATTGTAGTTGTTAATTTATATGGATTAAACATCCACAAGCAAGAGGAATGGATCAGCTTCTGTATGCCTTTCTGTGGAGCACTGGTGGTGGAGTGATGCCTTATAAGTCCTAAATGAGAATTATTTTTACTCTCTTTGCAGGTACCCAAATAGAAAACATCCAGGGGATGCTTTTCTTTAATTGATGTAACTATTAAAATCATGTGAAGACATTTAAAGGCTCTTACACCAAAACACAAAAGGGAAACAGTGCAGTGTCCTGTGTGGCTCCTGGCCTGGCTGAGAGTTTTAATGCATGGGATATTGTCTGTGCATAGGTGGTTTCTTTACTGATCCCACTTGTGTGTGCTGGAAGGACCACAGAGCATCTGGAGTGAGCTAGACGCATCAATAGCTCGTGGTGGGGTTTAGTGTTTCCTCGGTACGTAAAAACCTAAATTTAACCTGTAGCTGGAAGTAATCTCACTCTGGTTGTACCTGAATGTGTGAAGACTCCTTTCCTCCAAGGCAGGAGAGACCTCTTCTCTTGCTCCCCCAGGCTCTGATGAAGCCCAGTTAAAGGACCTTTGCCCTGAGTGTTGGCTGAGGACCTGCACCTAGGCTGACACACCAACACCTCCTCTGCTGCACAAAGAAGTCAGTAAAGTCCACTTATGTCCATTGTGTGACAGCAAGAGCGGGTCAGTGGAATGCAAGCTCACCTGGCCTGCTCTGTGGAAACCGGGACATGTTTTTAATCAGGTTGAAGTTGGGGATGGGGGGGGGGGGCGGATCTGTGAGGCAGGACGTGCCCTTACTTTTTTAATTTTAGAAAAACAGTTCTCCTACTTTTTTGTGAAAAGACAACCGCCCTGGAATGGTTAATACTGAAAGTTGTAATGCTTCAACTGAAATGTAAGGCAGGGAGCCTCCTGTGCTATGAAACTGAGGGAGGGGCAGACAGCTAAACAAGCCTTCCTGCCAGGGTGCTGCTGCCTGAAAGAAATGTCATTGTGCACAACTGGTTAATCTGCAAATGTAAAGGCTGCTTGGAAACCGGTATTGGCTTTAATCCATGGAGTCACTTGATACTTCCTGATGACAGATATGTCCAGTGTGTGCTTTTAAAAGACAGGTATAAAAAGAACAACACTATGTACGGTCTGCAAATAATTCTATATTTAAAAGCACTTTTGTAATAAACCTTTTTGCACATTTTGTAGCAGCTTATCATACTGTGTGTAATGGGTGTTTAAAATAATGTCTTCCATGTTCACAGTGCTTCCTTTCACAGGCTAGGACCTCGTAGCACTAAACATACACGTCACTATTCTTCACTGCACCAACCAGGATTCAATTAATGTGGCTCTTTCGTTCAGTGCATTAACTAATAGAGTTTTCATAATGTACGATTTCCCACAGTTTAACCTAATGTATTCAATTTTCAATTAAGCTACGCATTATTATATATGTGGTTACCAGAAGGTGAAAGACCAAAAAATAAGGTACAGAATATTTTGTTTTGTTATCCATGACTTTGACCCTGCCCCCAAACTCACTTACCCCACCCCCTTGCGCACAGCGTCACAGTTCCCATACTTTTTTTAATGCACGTCAGCTACTGTTTTCAATTTATTGAAAAGTGCCTGGATGCCGAGACAGTCCTTGGGCACCAGACACCACGCAACCAGCTGCACCTCGAATGGGGGGTAACAGGCAGAGACTGACAACACCAGACAGCTGAATACCTCATAGATGCAGGGAGAAGGGACTGTTTCTCCCGTAGAAGAGCCTAGGAGGATGAACTGATGTAGGGGAGACTGTCTCGATCATGCTTCCTGCTGCCCGGTAGCACTTAGCACATTAAGACCTCCATGGTCCATGTGCAGAAAAGGAAGAAAGTGCAGGAAATTGATGAAGTGAATGAGGCGGTCACAGAGCACCAAATAAGAGACATCCAGCAGGCACTCTCGAGGATATATAGGTTTGTGAACACTGGTGGCTTGAGGGACTGGGACACACACTCAGCCACTCACATCTGTGCTTTCTTGTCTGGAGGAGTAAGGCCCTTGGAGGTATCTAACTCACTAGAGATGCTGCCTAACAAAACAGAAGATGGTGGTTTCAAAACAGTGAAATATAGGGTGTCCAACCTTCCATTTCTGCTTTGCAGGGCACTTTGCGTCCCTAGACACACTGGATGCGCGGATACACCTGAAGATGTCTGTGTGGGTACCAAGGGTACTTATAGGCATGGGGCACATTTTGTGGGTTTTATTTCATAACCTTCTCTAAATCAGGCTCCTTTAAAAGATATATCTTAGCTGGATATTGAGCTTGACTTCCAGTCCCTTGACCACCTTTGAGGAGGGAAGTTTAGATTGAAAAAATCTGTTAAACAAAAGGAATGAAATGGTAATCTCTTCTTTCAGCACCACATGAGCTGTTCAGATGTGCCTGTCTGCAGCAAGCATTTCTTTACTGCATGACTGGGAGGTAGAAACCCCAGCACGAGGGATATCCCACTTCGTGCCTTTTTGCTGTTTTCCGCTTTTTTCGCCCCTTGGGCGCTCCCCCTTGCCGCTGCCTCCCTGCGGCCCCACCCCCCTCGTGCCCCCATTCGCCGCTCCCTCCGGCCTCCCAGCTGCTCCTCCCTCCCCCCTCTCTTCTTAATGGCTGCACGTCGAGGGTGAGGGACCTCTGACCTGTTTTCAGTCAAGAGCTCGCCCCCCACGTCCGCAGCACCACCTTGCTGTCTCCGTGTCCCTGACCCCCACCCACGCTGCTGCTAGTGTGTTCGAGGCCCTCCTCCACCCGCAGGCTTCCTCCTGCGCCTCATCCCTGGTGTCTAGTGGGCTTCTGGTAAGCGTCGCTAGACCCGTGTGCACTGTGCCGTTTTCGCCGTATTTGTGACTGTAATTTGTTTTTCTGCGCCTTGCCTCCTTGCGCTCTTGCCCGCATTTGTGCCTTTTCAGATTGCTGTAATACGCTTTTACATTGTGCCGCTTTCGACATATTTGTGTCTGTACTCTGCCTCTCTGCGCCTTGCTTCCTTGCGCTTTTGCCCCCATCTGTGCCTTTCTTAGATTGCTGTATTCCGCTTGTGCCGTTTACCGTATTTGTGACTGTACTCCGTATTCTGTGATTTGCCTTTTGTGCCTTTGTGCTTTTTCTTCCAATTCATGCCTTTTTGTTGTTTTCCGCTTTTTACGCCCCTTGGGCGCTCCCCCTTGCCGCTTTTCCCTGCCGCTGCCTCCCTGCGGCCCCGCCCCCCTCGCACCTCCATTCGCCGCTCCCTCCCGCCTCCCAGCTGCTCCTCCCTCCCTTCTTAATGGCTGGTGCTGCGCGTCCGCGGCAGAGGCAAGCCTTTCTGCGCCCATCCACGCCTGGACCGCGCCCAGCGCCACCCCCCCCCCCCCCAGTCTGCACGCCCCGCACCAGCAGACATCGCTACTCGGCCAGCTAACTCATCGCCCTCATCCCCGGCCCTTCCGCAGCTTGCTACCAGGCCAAACCGAAGCACACCAAAGGACCCTTCTCCTGCCGCGCCTGCAACTTCACCTGCAACAGAACAAGGAAACCTGCAAAAACCAGCACTAACCACCTCCACTGCATACTCCTCAACACACGCTCCGCACGAAAGCACGCCATCGAGCTCTGGGACCTGCTCGACACCACCGCCCCAGACGTAGCCTTCCTGACCGAAACCTGGTGGAACGACTCCTCAGCACCTGACAACGCCATAGCCGTCCTGGACGGCTACAAGATCACCAGAAGAGACTGCCCCAACGGAATCGGAGGAGGAATAGCCATCACCCACAAATCCACCCTCAAAATCCACACCCACATGGACGACACCCACAAGACCGCCGAACACCTGCGTTCCGGATCCACACTGACCCCAACACCACCCTCGGGAACGCTCATCTACCGACCCCCAGGACCACGAGCACCATTCAGCGACTCTATCGCCGACCTCACGAGCACCCACGCCCTCGCCTCTACGAACTACATCCTCCTTGGAAGCCTCAATTTCCACCTGGAAAACGACGACGCCAACAACACATCTCTGATCGACAACCTCTCCAACCTCGGCCTCAGACAACTGGTCAACACACCCACCCACATCGCCGGCCACACGCTTGATCCAATCTTCTCCGCAAGCAACCACGTCACCTTCAGCCACACCACCGAACTTCACTGGACCGACCACCCCTGCGTCCACTTCACATTCAAGAAGCACACCAAACACCACCGCACCCAACTACCACCTCACCGCCGCTGGAGTAAAGTCACCGAAGACCAACTGACCAGCACCCTCGCCTAGGACCCGCCTACCAACCCCACCGACCCAGACACCGCCGCCATCAACCTACGACAGTGGATCAACGACTGCGCCAACACCCTTGCACCTCTTAAAAAGCCCACCGACAACCAAGGAAAGAAAAAAGCCGCCTGGTTCACGGACGAACTCATCACCTCCAAACGCACCTGCCAGAAACTAAAGAAGAAATGGCTCCTCGAGCGCACACCAGACAGCCTAACAGCCCACAAGGAAGCCACCCGCAAGCACCACCAGCTAATCCGACTCGCCAAACGCTCCCACTTCACAGAACGCCTGAACAACAATGCACACGACAGCAAGGAACTCTTCTGCATCGTAAAAGAGCTATCCAACCCCAGTGCCAACGCCAACGACATACCACCCTCCGAAGAACTCTGCGACACCCTGTCCACCTTCTTCTATCAGAAGATCGCCGACAGCCTCAACACCACGCCTCCGCCAGACCCCACCTCTGACAGCTCCACCTACACCAACCGCCTGACGGCCTGGACCCACGTAGATGACTCGGAAACCTGCAAGATCATGAACTCCATCCACTCAGGAGCCTCCTGAGACCCATGCCCCCACCATGTCTACAACAAAGCCGACTCTACCATCGCCCCCCAATTTCGAAAGATCATCAACTTATCCTTCGAAGCCGCAACCTTCCCGGAAAGCTGGAAGCACGCCGAAATCCACTCCCTCCTCAAGAAACCCAAGGCAGACCCCAACGACCTCAAAAACTTCTGCCCGATCTCCTCCTCCCCTTCCCGGCGAAGGTCATCGAGAAGATCGTCAACGCTCAGCTCACCCACCACCTCGAAGACTACTCCATCCTGGACCCCTCCCAGTCCGGTTTCAGACGCAACCACAGCACCGAAACTGCCCTCCTCGCCGCCACAGACGACATCAGACAGCACATGGACAACGGCGAAACATCGGCCCTCATCCTCCTGGACCTCTCCGCAGCCTTCGACACGGTCTGCCACCACACCCTACTAACACGCCTCCACAAAGCCGGAATACAAGAAAAAGCCCTCCACTGGATCTCCTCCTTCCTCTCCGGCAGAACCCAGAGAGTCCGACTCCCTCCCTTCTGCTCCGAAGCCACCAACATCATCTGCGGCGTACCCCAAGGCTCCTCCCTAAGCCCGACGCTGTTCAACATCTACATGGCCCCCCTCGCACAACTGGCCCGTCAGCACAACCTCAACATTCGCTCCTACGCCGACGACACCCAGCTCATCCGCTCCCTCACCAAAGACCCACACACCGCCAAAGCCAACCTCCACGAGGGACTGAAGTCCATCGCCGAATGGATGAGAAACAGCCGCCTGAAATTGAACTCCGACAAGACGGAGGTCCTCATCCTCGGACACACCCCCTCGGCCTGGGACGACTCCTGGTGGCCTACCGCACTGGGACCTCCTCCAACACCAACCAACCAACCACGCACGCAACCTGGGCTTCGTCCTCGACTCCGCCCTCACCATGTCCAAGCAGGTCAACGCAGTTTCCTCCTCCTGCTACAACACCCTCCGCATGCTCCGTAGAATCTACAAGTGGATCCCGACGGAA
Source organism: Pleurodeles waltl (assembly GCF_031143425.1). Taxonomy (NCBI): domain Eukaryota; kingdom Metazoa; phylum Chordata; class Amphibia; order Caudata; family Salamandridae; genus Pleurodeles; species Pleurodeles waltl. The sequence continues at coordinate 29,003,153 of NC_090445.1, read as the reverse complement.
ACCAGAAAAACTGTGACCCAGGCCCTCGTCAGCAGTAGACTGTACTACGGCAACGCACTCTACACAGGCATCCCAGCTAAAGACATCCGTTGCCTACAACGCATCCAAAACGCCTCCGCCCGACTGGTCCTTGACGTACCCCGCCGTTGCCACATCTCCCACCACATGAAGGACCTCCACTGGCTCCCTGTGGACAAGAGGATCACCTTCAAACTCCTCACCCACGCTCACAAGGCACTCCACAACACCGGACCAGCCTACCTGAACTACAGACTCAACTTCTACGTCCCCACCCGCCAACTCTGCTCCGCCAACCTCGCCCTCGCCATCGTTCCCCGCTTCCAACGCAAGACCTCCGGCGGCAGATCCTTCTCCTATGTCGCCGCCAAGACCTGGAACTGGAACGCCCTTCCGACCGCCCTGCGACATACTCAGGACCTTCTCACCTTCAGGAGACTCCTCAAGACCTGGCTCTTCGACCAGTAGCAGCAGCCCCCCCCCCCCCCCCTTCCCTCTCAGCGCCTTGAAACCCTAACGCGTACGTAGTGCACACTATAAATATTGTGATTGATTGATTGAAGGACACTTTGGTCTTTAGAGCCAGGCCCCAAGCCAGACCAGGTCACCATTCACTCAAACTGGCTAATGCCAGAGGCGTGGGGTCCATTAAAGGGTGCGGATCTGGTATCCTGTTGGTTTAGGGCCCCTTCACTGTAAGTGTCCACAATCCCTATTGCCAGCATCACCGTTTATGGATATCTTTCTAAAGCTGTGTTGTGTAGACACTTTCTGTGCTGCAGTCTCTCCCTCCCACACTGGACACCAGGAGTCTTCAAACTCTCTAGGGGGGCCTTAAGTTTCCCAGGGGGTGCACCAGGCTCTGGCCAAGAGCAGTCTTATGCTGATGACAATTATTTGTTTTAAGCTAAAAAAAAAAATATTAAAAAAAACATGATCAGCAGTAAACCGCTCTGGAATGGCCCGTCACTAACATGTTTTGTCTTTTATATCCAAGCTGGGAGTGTGTGTCAAAAGGGAAGGGACTCCAAACACTCTTCAAAACCCCCACCCCCTTCTAATAATCACACGGTGGATACTTTTACACATTAGTAAGGCCTGTCTGACCAGAATAGTACGTTGCCATCATGTATTTGATTGCATTTTTAAAACAGTAACACAACTTAACTGCAATATTTAAATAAGGCTACACATATTTAAACGTTGCCAATTTAATAGAATAATTGTGAAAAATGTGTAGGTGGCCCGGTAATTTTCTTTTCACTGGGGGAGGGGGACGCAGCATTAAAATATGTGAAGACCACTGCTGTACACTGACCCCTCTGGTCCACAATGTCTAGGGCTGTGAGAGAGATATTATGCCCATCCACCCAATGCTCCGTCTGCATCCTTCGAGGGCTCTTGAGGATTCCTGGTCCACGCCTGGCGCAGGGCGATGTTGTGAGGCAAAAGAATAAGACTTTTATTTATTGTGCAGTTTTTTTTTTATAGTGCGAACTCGACCCAAAGGTATTGAAGCACTTTATATGAGCACCAGTTACATTACACAAGGACACATTCATTTTTTGTAGGCATGGGGGATTAAGTGATTGTCCCTGAATCACAGGATGCTGAGCCAACGCTGAGATTTGAACCTGGTTCCCCAGCTCCAAAGTCAGCAGCTCTGGCCGTTACGCCGCATCCTGTCCCTGGATTCAGATGTGGAAGATGTGCAGCATCTATGGAGGTCCTTGAGTGACCTTGGAGAGGCCCAAAGCAAGAAGACCGAACCATGAGAAGAGGCCTGCACCATGCTACTACATGGTTAATGTCAACTAGAGAACCCCCTTCAGACACAAAACACCCCTCCCACTTACTGAATAAAACACCCACCAGGTGCAGTGGGGTACTAACATTTAGAATTAACCCAATGTAATAGCAATCTCCTCTTAACCCCTTACTGGAGTTAACAAATGGCTTTTTTTTCCCACAATAATCAGTTAGCCTTTATTGCAAATTTTCATAGTAAGCTAATCAGGTGGGTGATTTCGAACATATGGCATTATGGCTTGTCATGATAACACCCTCAGACTTACTATGTAGCGCATAAGCTGTGCAACAAGGCATGAGTGCAATATAAACACCCTATAGAAAGAGCAGCACATCAGAGGTCACTTATGTAGAATACGTAATATTTTACACAAGCAAAACTACTTACATGGGAAGCACCATGTGACCTCCGAAGAATCAGATCCAAGGACTTTACCGCAACATCAACAAAGACGACGACAAACATCCTATGGTTGATCAGTTTCTTGAAAAACCTGACCACAAACCAGAGTTCAATTTCATGGAATTAAAAAAATAAACTACAGGAGGTGTCCAAGATTTTAAACTACTCTAACAAGAAAGTTATTGGATTCCTTTGCCTTTAACACAAGGCCTGATTCACAAGGGTGAACTTCCACTTTCGTGTAAGTATGTTTGTTTTGGAATTCACAAACTCCAGTTTAATAGTAAGGTAAGTGCAGAGGTCCCACAATCGAGGAGGAGAATTCCGCACATAAAACTCTAAGCATGGTGTATATTTGTATGTGCGGAGTTCTCTGCCCCAGTAGCCGGAGTCTCCACAGTCATAAACTTACTATTAAATCAAAGTTTAATTCCATAACAATAGTAAACGTACATAACACTGTACGTTTACCTTTGTGAATCAGACCTATGCTTTTCCTAAGAACTCTAAGGATGCAGAAATGTTTTATTGGCTGATTTAATGCATTAGACATCTGCCTCCTTATCGTTGTTAATTAGCTTGCATTGATCTTTCTTTATTTATGAAGCATGCATTTGTTTTTACATTTATTTAAATGTTTAATTGAGATAGATATAATGGCTTGCATAGTGTATTCTTCATCTATGAAAAGAGACCTGACTGACCACTGAGACCATTGCTTTGCCCCAACATAGACTGAAGCACAACACATGAAAGTAATTTTGCATGCCTCAGTTCTCTTTTTTCTTTCTCCATTAAGAAATTCTGGTACAACATGCCAGAGATTAAGGCCCACAACCCATATCAGAATGAATGCTATTAAAGAACATTATAAACGTACACCAAACTAAGAGGAAATTTATACAAACGTGTGTCACACGACCTAGCATCATATGTTCTCTTGCTTTTTGTGGTGCACAGCGACACACTAGGTTCGTACGGACGTTCCCCTTCCTCACTTGAGAAAGTTTCTCTTTTTTTGTATGGTTTGCACTGTCTATTTAGGTGGAGAACATTATTTAAGTGTAGTTTGGTAATTGACAAAACATACAATGTTTTCTTCCCTTTTCTATAACCAGCCTTGAAAACTGCAAATCCCACAGCTGTTTTTTATACTTCAATGACACATCCTAGGTGGGATGGGAATGTCCAGACACGAGTCCCATCAACACTGCCACTGAACCTAAGCTATACCCCACTGATGAGCCCCAATCAGAGCAAAACCGGCCCTGGGTTGCGTGTGTTCCGGTTCAGGGAGGACCTGGCCTAGCAGTTTGGGCTGGACTGTTCCCTTTGGCGCAGGGCCAAGACTGATTTGCCTATGTCTGGGTCCAAACTGAGGTGGCGTGGTGGGCAACATAACGATGGACTGGGATGCGGCCCCAAGTGATTACCAGTGGCTGAGATTAATTCAAGCATTCCATCCATCACATTTTTGTCCCAAGTGAAACGGGTATTGCCAGACGTGGGTCACGTGCACGCCGTGAAACCTATAACAGTTCTGGGTTGTTGTGTTTCGGTTCAGGGAGTTGCACGCCTGGCAGTTCGAGCTGGACTCTTCCCACTGGAGCAGGATCAAGACCGTAAATGAACTACTGAAAAACACAACCCCAAATAGAAAAAAATGGAAACCTAGCAATATGAATAAATACAATTTTTATAAGATATCAGATGTGCTGTGCGAATGAGAGTGAAGTAAGTTCACCTGCTGAAATGGCATTTACATATATCATTGCTTTACATCTGTGCATCCATCAATTCTTTCAAAACAATACAATAGGAAGTACAGAGAGAGAATAGACTTTGGATTAGCCCCTGTCAACCACTGGTTCACATGCATTTTTCATGATTTGTCATTGCTTGGATGGGCTGACCATCAAGACCATGGCCTCTTTGATTAGTTGCATCGTCTCTGACGTGTGTTCTCGTTAGGTTTGGGAGCTGGGGCATCACGTAATCTTTCAGTTAGACCGCAGATGTGACATGTAGCTTCGTATTGAGACCCCACGTGTTTTGATGTATTTACTTGCTGACACAGAAACATTTTAATTGCTGATTTATGACTTTTTTTGTTTAGCACATGTGTGTTGAGTGGATGCCTTAGCCTGTAAGAAAGAGACAGTGCTAGTAACTAATCACCTCTGCAATCTCTGCACTTTTCTTTGTTTCTGTTAGCTGGATTTACAACTTTTTTTTGTTCCCAAATCAAAAACGTGTCCATATAGCCTTTCTTAAAGATGAAACAAAAGTACTGGCCCTTCCTTGGACTGACCCAGTCCAAGGCACCACTGCTGCTCAGCTACCGCTTGCAACCCTTTCCAGGGAACAGCTGTCACTCAGCAGCCCAGTGCACCCATTTCAACGAACCACTGCTGCTCAGCAGCTGTGTGCCATCCATTCTAAGGAACTATTGTCTCTCAGCAGCCACATGCCACCCTTTCCAAGGAACTATTGTCTCTCAGCAGGCCTTGTCACCCATTCCAAGCAACCACTGCAGCTCAGTAGCCACATGCCACCCTTTCCAAGGAACTATTGTCTCTCAGCAGGCCGTGTCACCCATTCCAGGGAACTATTGTCTCTCAGCAGGCCGTGTCACCCATTCCAAGGAACTACTGCCGCTCAGTAGCCACATGCCACCCTTTCCAATGAACTACTGTCTCTCAGCAGCCACATGCCACCCTTTCCAAGGAACTATTGTCTCTCAGCAGGCCTTGTCACCCATTCCAAGCAACCACTGCAGCTCAGTAGCCACATGCCACACTTTCCAATGAACTATTGTCTCTCAGCAGGCCGTGTCACCCATTCCAAGGAACCACTGCAGCTCAGTAGCCACATGCCACCCTTTCCAAGGAACTATTGTCTCTCAGCAGGCCTTGTCACCCATTCCAAGCAACCACTGCAGCTCAGTAGCCACATGCCACCCTTTCCAATTAACTATTGTCTTTCAGCAGGCCGTGTCACCCATTCCAGGGAACTATTGTCTCTCAGCAGGCCGTGTCACCCATTCCAAGGAACTACTGCCGCTCAGTAGCCACATGCCACACTTTCCAATGAACTATTGTCTCTCAGCAGGCCTTGTCACACATTCCAAGCAACCACTGCAGCTCAGTAGCCACATGCCACACTTTCCAATGAACTATTGTCTCTCAGCAGGCCGTGTCACCCATTCCAAGGAACCACTGCAGCTCAGTAGCCACATGCCACCCTTTCCAAGGAACTATTGTCTCTCAGCAGGCCGTGTCACCCATTCCAAGGAACTACTGTCTCTCAGGAGCCACATGCCACCCTTTCCAACAAACTATTGTCTCTCAGCAGCCACATGCCACCCATCCCAAGGAACTATTGTCTCTGAGCAGGCCGTGTCACCCATTCCAAGGAACCACTGCAGCTCAGCAGCCACATGCCACCCTTTCCAAGGAACTATTGTCTCTCAGCAGGCCGTGTCACCCATTCCAGGGAACTATTGTCTCTCAGCAGGCCGTGTCACCCATTCCAAGGAACCACTGTTGCTCAGCAGCTGCCTGCCACCCATTCCAAGGAACCACTGCCGGAGATCTTGTTGACAGCTGGCAGCATGGAATGGATGGTACTTGGCTGCCAAGCACTGGCTATGTAAGTTCTTCCTCACTGTCACTTAGTGGGAGGGTGTCCCAGTCTAGCAGCCAAGTCCCTTCAGTCTAAATCCCCTGCAGGGAAGCAGGGCCCAATGATGTAAAATTTCTCTCAGGTTCCCATCAGTACAAACAAGAGGGTGGTGCACAGGGCCATGAGGTTCAGCCTCCAGCCTGAGAAATGTCAAACCTTTAACCTGAAATGTGCCAATGTTCCAGTAGCACATGTCCCACTGTCCACAGTCTCAGAGCTGCACCATTGGGCACAGCCCTCTCAGCCGAGCACCAGAACACTGCAGGGGCTTTCTTGTTCGCCCACCGGTGACAAGGAGTTCAACTAACATCAGAGTTGTTAAGATAAGGATGGGGAAACAATCTATGGCTGCTGAAGATGTCTGCCCCCTGGATGCCGGGTAGTGCCTTGAATGACATCAGCGTTCTCAGCTGGAAACGCCTTTGTTGGAACAGAGGGTGCGATTTGCACGGACAACACTAGAAAAATGTTCTAGATCCAACAGACAGGATTCATACAAAAACAACTCTGTCTAGCAATAGAACTTTGGCGTGGGTATTACATAAGAAAACGTCACGCAACAGCTAACCTCACATGCAACCACCGTCAGCCAGTGCCTAATTTGTTAAAAAAAGAAGTCCCAGGGCTCTCGTCAGGAGGCCACCGCAGCTTGCGCCATGCATTGCCCCTACCATCCTGCCAATGACACTCCTGCAAGTATGACAATTTAGAGTATTGCTCGCCCCTGAAGCTATAAGAATGACTTGGGCGGCAGGTAATAGGCATTTTTAATGTATGGTGAAATAATAATTAACTGTTGTTGTGCTCATCTCTAAATTAGAGAGACAGTGCCACCTTGTGGCAGTCCCATCACAACGTCTGGTGTTGTCAATTAAGTGCCTGGGCAGAGTACCAGAAAACACCAGTTCTAATTAAGCATTGCCGTCAGCATGGCAGCTGCAAAACATTTGTCTTTTTTATGTATACCCCTAAATTTCTTTGAATTGTCCGCTCTGTAAAAGAGGAATGTTGAACTAACCCGCCCCAGCTGCAGATGCCCTTCCTTAATTATGAAAAACGTATTTGTCATTAAATCAGCAAGTCTGGCAGTTTTGTAAGTGTCGTAGTGTGCACATACATCTGCGCAGGTTGCAGAAAACCGAAATCCTAGATACATTGCTACAGGAGAAATTTATGACACATCTCAAGCAAAAACTGCAACACATTTTGGGTGAGAAAACGTGTATAAGGCGCACCACAGACTGTCTCTTGATGTCTGGAAACAGTCATGTCGCAGCAAAAGCCAGACACAGATGTAAGTCATCTGTAAGTGTGTGTTAAAATGCTGTACACAAGCTGCTTAGGCCCAGATTTATGAAGAAATCACGCAACACAGTTCGAGTTGCTGCGCAGAATGAAAGGGAGAGAACAGAACAATGCCATATCTACAAAGATAAGATGGTGTCTGAGCTTTCCCTACGCGGGTGCACTATAGGCAGCCATGTGCCAACGCGACAACTGTGTTGTCTGAAGCATTGGGATTTAAGGCTACTGGGACAAATTCTTTATCGATTGATGTCTGCCGGGGAGTTAAGCTTCCCAGGCCATGATTTATACTTTTTTTACGCCGCATTACTGTCATTTATTGATGCAAAAGTGCACAAACTTACAAAATACCGCCTCATGATAGATGCTGGAGTCCCTGCGATGACCCTGGCGCGTGTTGAGGATTGAAACGCGCTTGGTCGATTATGCAGCAGACCCACTTTTGAATATATGATTTGTTATGAGAGGCAATGTTACTCTTGTTATTTTGACACACTAGATGATCACGTTTATCACACGCGTGCGACTGTTATGAAGGAGCACTGAACATGTTCTTCTGCACCGGCACTCACTGCACCATTTTTGTGACTTTAATTGTTTAAGTGATTAAAAATGTCATTTGACTGCACATACGTTTTCAATATTCCTTCAACTCGGGACCTCTGTTTCTTGTTCTACTTTTTGGTGAACTGCATCACCAGGCACACTCTCCAGTTGTGAGTGGAAATGAGGACTGGTGTCTGGAGAACCAGCCCGGTACATTTTAGGCATCAGCTACTTGAAAGAAAAAAAAAAGGTTTGCTGCAGCAGGCCAGTAAATGGTTTTGAAGGACATAAATAGTTCTAAATCTATTTTCTGTTAGGTGAATGTTCTTGGGGCGGGACTTTATTTCGATGCCAAAAATGAATGCACTGCTGCCCTCCAGTGGCTATTATGGGACCTACAGCACACATCCCTTTTGATTTGACTTAGAGAACACTTTGTTTGAAGGCCTCATGTAGTTAAAAGAAAAATCATAATAAAAATACAAATATGCAATACATACATGCATGCATAGCGAGCCTTTGGGTTAGTCCTTTTTTCCATTGGTCTGTTCAACTGTCATTCATTTTTTTGCTCCCCCCCCCCACAGAATACAGCCCGGGGTATTTGGTCAGCCCACTGAAGCCATTGGCTGTCTTGCACTGTTAGTGAAGGCATGTTTCCTAGTCACAGGTGCAACCTCCACCTAGAAAGAAGTGCACTTTAGTGCACTTTTTTTCTTTCCATTCTTTGTCCATGTCCATTTTTAAGTCATCCTTGCTTGTTCAAACTATGTTTTTAGGTTGCATAATTCAAAGCCAATGGTGCATTTTCTTTGCTCCAGTGAGAATCCTATTTTCCTGTGAAACGCAGTAAAGAGGACACGTATAATGCGCACTAGCCCCGTGGGTCTTTAGGCGCAGAGAGTTTTGTGTGTTGCAGACGGGGATCCTGTAGATTTATGGATATGCTGGAGGGAAAACCCGTGTTTTGATACCGTGCCTAATATAATGCGAGACCCTTCAAGGTGTAACTGAAAAGGTAAAGAATTCCACAGTTTGGGAGTGAAATAGGAGAAGCAACGACCACCTGTTCTCCTCTGTACTCTAAGAACCTTTAAAAAAGCGACTCGCAGAGAAGCATGGCGTCCTCTTCGAGAGGATCTCGACATGCGCATTTTGATAAAGAAGGCACTCCCAATAAAAGATCTCGTGTCCCAGGCACAGCGCTTTCAAAATAATTCTTTCTTCAATTGGCAGCCAGCAGGGCCGGCTTTAGCGCTGGAGGCGCCTGTTGCAACAATCATATTTGGCGCCGCGTCACTCCATGACCACCTCCTCGGTTTCCCTCACTATCACCCAGCAAAAGCGCCGCTCATCTGTCCATAGCGTCTCTCTCACATACATTTCATTTTTTTCAAGCGCTGGTAAATGCTGGGTTTTCCATTTTACTCTGCTATCCACATAAAATACAGATCTGTTCTTTGCAGCAGGCACATGAACCCTCTGCGCTACTTCATGGCATGAAAACTGCCACCATGAAAAATTCCGATCCCTCTCTCACAGGAACTTTAATCACAAGAGTTATCTTGACATTTTTATTGCTGCCTGAAAGCTGGACGCTCAAGGAACTTGCAGCAGGTGCTTTTAAATCGTAAGCTATTGCTGATCACAGTGCCCCCCCTCCCCCCCTCCCCCCTGAGGTCAGCGCCCGGTGCAGCCTCATTGGTCCTGCTGCCCTAAAGCCGGCCCTGTCAGCCAGCGAAGTTTGTTTGAAATAAACCTGGCATACGCAGACCAAGAAATCCCTGTGATTAGGCGAGGCACTGCGTTTTGGCGAGCTAGAGTTTCATGATCAAGGTAAGAGGCAATTCTAAGTACAGGGTATTTGCGTGTTCTCGGCATGATTCTATCAAGGTCTTGACCACCATTTGAATTCCTGCAGGAGTAAGGGAAGGGAAGACCTTCCTGGGGATCCATATTTGGTAGCTACAAGCTCAGGCAGTGGATGTGATCTGTTTGCACAGAGTGAGCTGTCTCATGTCCTGTACTGTTCTGATTACAATATGTGCTTTGGGTCTTGCTTTTTACATTTATTTTATATTGCAAGCATATGGCTACCACATTTAGGTGCAACAGGTTTTCTGTTTTCTTCTCTTTATGGCATATGATTTTCAATTTTTTTTTTTAAATATTAGCAAAGGCATCAGTTTGCTAAGGGGGACCTATTGGCTTTGCCAATGCTTGTTCAGTTTAACTTTACTTCCAAAGACAACTTTGTTTTGCAATAAAAAAAATCCAATTCATTTGTAATATCTACTGATCCATAAATAAGATTGACTTCATTTTGTGCCATTAAAATGTGTTCTCTTTAACTAAATTGGTTTGGGATTTTCAATGTGCTTCTTTCTTAGTGACAATGTTTGTGGTGTTGCTGTCCATGTGCCACAGGCTTCACAGCTTGTGCCAAAGTCCCAGGAGTAACCGAGAAGCCCTCACATAAACCTGTTTATTTAATGGGAATTAGATTGTTTTGACTTTCTGAGGGCTCAGCCACAAGGAACGCCAACCTCTAGGACTGTCCCCAACCCATTGTTCAACAGATCTGTTTCCTTCAAGGACAGACAGAAATGGGTGCACCCTGAGCTCCAGGAGCAGTGGCTACACACAGGGCTTGTGCAACTGAACCTTCAGCACCTGTTGGCAATGAAGAGGAGGCTCATTGTCACTATGGCTCTGTGTTTGGGGGTGGAGGGGTAGGCGATTGTGCTCCATCTGCAGTGAGCTGGGAGGTTCCTGTACCACCCCCACTTCGTCATTTGGGTTCATTGTAAAACCTTGTCGGATGTCTCCCTGGAGGGTGCACCTCATCACTTGCTTCAACCCAGTCAGGTCTAATTCTCTAATCTTGTGAAGATAGGTGAACCCCAACTCCCTGCCCAAGACCACCCCCTACATAAGACCACCAATCTTGCAGTCTATGCTGCTGTGGAAGGATCTCTTTATGAACCAGGGGTTCAAAGTCTACACACCTCCCTGAATTACTGAACTTGAGATCATAGTTTTATGAGAATGTTTCACACTTGTCTCAATACTTCAGAGAAGCATTTTCCAGGCAGCATTGAGACCATTCTTGCAAAGGTAACAGAGCTTCAAACTGGCATTTCTGTCACTGCTCAATGAAGAGGCACATACATGAGCCTTTGCTCACCATGAACACTCTTATCTTTTTCTTCAGATTGAATCTTGAAAGACTTACCTCGTTGTTATGTTGGCCTCCAAAATCAGTCTTTTCCTCTAAAAATGAAGATATTAGGTGTCGTTGTGACAGGCTTTTTTGTGTGTTTCTCCCTCTTCGTGAGACCTGATCTTGTGCGGATACAAACGAGCAAGGCAGGGAAAGCCAACATGTACTGATTCATCAAAGACCTTAGGGCCATAAATATTGTATTCATCTCAAGCTTCCCTGAGGTCACCAACTCTGCCACTGTCCTTTCTGGAGACCCTGCAAATATGAGGCCCATATTTATACTTTTTTCGCGCCGCATTTGCGTCATTTTTTGATGCAAAAATGGCGCAAACTTACAAAATACAGTTATATTTTGTAAGTTTGTGCCACTTTTGTGTCAAAAAGTGGCGCAAATGCAGCGCTATAAAAGTATAAATATGGGCCTCAGTGGTTCACTCTGATTGACTGTCGCCCACTTCTGCTCTATCCCTATAAATGAGGGGAGTCACCACCTCTTCTCACCCACACTCCGAAGGTCCCAACTTTCTTCGTGGACATGACTTCCACAAGAATTTACAGAATCTCCATCAATCTTTTTCCCAAGCTCAAGAAGAATTTTGGCCCTCTGGTTTTTCCACTGGGATCCTCTCTAATCCAAAATGTGGACAATTTATGGTTGGTTTAGATTAGTGCAAATTGGACTCAATTGGACTCCTAAAAAAACTAGCTAATAAAGGGCTTCAAAGGAAAATCTGTAGGTCTGCCTTCCCGGAGTGTCGTACTTTGGTCATGAGATTCCTGCTGGTAAGTGCCACCTGTCTGCTGAAAGAGTTGATCTATCTGCAAGTTGCTCCGCCCTGTAACTGACTCCCGGTACATACCTTTTCTGGAATGGCTGAATAGTGGATACTGGGGTATGCCGAAATAGCCACATATTTTCAAAGATACATATGAAAAGATACCCCTGAACCAGTGCTTAATTTGCGCTTGTTGTTTCCGGTGCTGAGCACCAACACTTATTTTTGAGGGCTGGGGCTTATTCTTCTGCCTCAAGCATTTGCTGCGAGCAAAGGACACAAATGGGAAAGACGGAGGGAGAGAAAAACGAAGAGTGTCACAAAGGGAGAAAGCAGAAAGCTGCAGGAGTGAGCTGAAGGGGCAGGGAGTGGCTGTAAATGGATTAAAGAGGCCTGAGATGGCCTCAGGATTATGCTGCCTCAGTATTCCGTGTTTGTACATTTAATTGCAGCAGCTATGTGTTTAAGAAGAGGGCGTTGGGCACCGGCACGTTTTTATTTACAAATTAAGCACTGCCCTGAACCCTTGCAGTGATGTAGTGAAGCTGAAAATACTTTGTAAAAATTAAACAAGCGCTGACTTCTGCGCTCGCTTGAGGGCGTCCTGATTATGCCAAAACTCTCACTTTGTATTGTCATGAATGTGATGGATTTGGGCTTGGAGTGTTACTACAGGGCTGTGGGGATGAGAGAAAGCCTATAGCTCATTACTCTCCAGTTCTGGACACAGTTGCAGCCGGGCTATCACCATGTTTACGGTAGGTGGCTGCAAATCTTGTTGAAGCTTCTAGGAATATTGTATTGAGCTCCCCTTCAGCTGTTGCTGTTCCCTATTCTGACTGCCCCTCTGCTGCTACAAACACCCAGCACCTCTCCACTGCCTGACTGTCTCAATATGGAATATTGTTGCCTGCTTCCCGTATTGCTTGTTCCGCTTCGAGCCTCACCTCACTAATGCCCACAAGTGTGGATTAAGATCCCACCTGCCAGTATCATGAAACCCCGCATTGACTTGACTGATGTGCCCAATAATGACTGTGAGTTAACCTACTTTAATGATGGATCAAGTCTCAGAGACAACCAGAGTCCTGGTTATTGGCTAGACTGTATGTACATAATGTCTACCACATTGTAGAGAGTTGCCAATTACCACCTGTTAGATCAGCTCAAGTCATAGAACTTGTTACTCTCACTCACACCTGCATCCAAGCCAAGAACACACAACTTTGGCATCCTGTGGATGCAAAGGGGTTTTGCTACGAATGCTTCATTATCTAGCGGCTAATGTTGCTATGTATGTTATGAGAACTGATCTAATTCCTGCACCCACTTTAAAGGATTTGTCTCAAGTGCAAGAGAAAGCTTCTGAAAATGAAAAACGGTTCTAGACTAGGGTTCTGCAAAGTCGATCCTCGAGAGTCGGGTCCATGCCACGTTTTTAGCATATCCACATTTAGAGAAAAGATGTTTCAGAAATCTACATTTTTCTAAATGTGGATATGCTAAAAATCTGGCATGGACCCGGCTCTCCAGGACCGACTTTGCAGAACCCTGTTCTAGACCAAGCAGCAATGTCAGAGACCCTGGGAGAGTGCGGCGAGGCAGCACAGGATGTGTGGTTGCACCAAAAGTTCTATTTCACAAATGTCTACTCCCTGACCTCACCAGATTGTATCACGGAGCAATTCATGTTGGTAGGGCCGGTATGATACACGCCACTGCAACCCATCGCCATGTACCTTTGCTTCTTCCATAGCCGACAGTGATTGCCAGTCCTGTGCCATCTGCCTGTCAGGATGTAGAAAAGGGATAAAGGTCGCCCCTGCTGCTCACCCTCTCCCTTGGTGCCCCTTGGTGCCCACCAAATATACTTTATTCAGATGCCCAAATGTGCAAATTGTATGTATGTTTTCAGGATGGGTGGAAGCAAACTTCTGTGCCCTTGCAGATGCCTTCATGGTGGCTAAGCGATTACCCAGAGATTTCATTCCTCGGTTTGGGTACCATGCCAAATCAGCAGTGACCGCGGAACATACTGTGAGTTCACAGTAGTGCAGGCAGTTTGGAAGGCCTAGGGATTGGATCTACATTTGTGTGCACAAGAGGCAGGCTGCACTACAGCCCTCTCAGATTCTGCTCATCACTTACACAGCTGTTAAACTGTGTAGGATCCCCTCTTCCCACTGCAAATGAGCTGCTGCTCCTAGAGACAATGGTGTTCAGGTCACTGCATTAGGGCCTGTGCAGAGCCCTGGATCTTCTACCTAAGCTGTTCCTGCTGAAGCCAGGTTCTTCATGATCATATTCTTTGCCTGGTCCACCATTGCCACGTGATATTGCATCTGCAGCCTCTCATTGCTATTACCTACGTCCAATGTATGCATCCTTCTGCTTCTGGATATCGGATTCCTGTGTGGTCTGGCCTGACATCCTCATGGCTGCTCGGAGCATCTGGTTAGTGGTAGGATACATTCTTGCTGCAGAATGTGGATTTATCTGAAGACCAAACTGTACTGAACTTGCATGGAGACGCCGGTCTGATTTAAGGGCAACTCCTATGTGCTGCTGTTAGAAAAGTACAGAGAGACCGTTAATTCATTCTACTGTATTTGCAGGCACATGCGTGCTGATGTGGGGGATAGCATTGCTTTGATCGGAATACCCATCAGGTATAATGACTCTTGTCTTCATCTTCTCCGTTACGGCACCGACTGCTAGAGTGTCCCTACATTTGTGCTATTATACATCCAAGAATTCATTCATTGTAGTGTCAATGTGACATGAACTTTAACTTCAAGGAGTACTCATTCAAAGTGTTGACAAAACAATCCTCATCATCTCTCCAAATGCAAAAGATGTCGTCTGTATATCTGACCCAGAGGACCACTTGTTCATCAAACTGACAGATGTTCCCAACCACCAGTTCCTCCCACCAGCCAAGGTATAAACCAGTGTACACTACAAATATTAAATTCTTGGATGTACAAATCTGTGTAAAAACGGGAAATTAGATAGTACTTTGTTAAGGAAGAAAACTGCGGGCAATAGACTACTACATGCTAGAAGCATCACCGCTGAGCTTGATACAGAGCATTCCCTACGGGGAACTATGGAGAGCTATGTGCATCTGTAGCTCAGATGCAGCCTATTTGAATGAAGCTGAGACCATGGTTAACAGATTTGCAGAGCAAGGATATCCAAAAGCTAGCATAGAGGAGATCCTTGTCAGGGTGAGTCCAGTTAATAGAGAAAATCTATTAGTACCTAAAAAGAGATTATAAGAAGGTGCGAAATCAATCAGGTTCATCACCACTCGTAGCAAAACAAAGGAAGTCAAAAAGATTTTTCATAAATTCTGGCTTGTCCTATAAACAGATTAGACACTTTCTAAATACATAGAGTAACAACCTAAATTTATATTTAGAAGACTTTCATCCTTCAAATACTCCCTAAGTCAATGTCTGGTACCCCAACCAGTGATAGGGAAACCCGTTCAGGTGTTCTTTATTTGTGGAAGCTGCAAGGCGTGTAAGCACAATGAAAGATCAGAAATCTGTAGAATTTCTCACAGTACCCAAATCATTTATCATAAAGAAACATCTGACCTGTAATTCAGAATACTGTTTTTATGCATTGCGTTGCCCATGTGATAAATACTATGTCGGCAACACAAGCCATTCTACATTAAGGCAGAGCTTGCCCAGTAGCAAGGCACTTCAAAATATACTATGATAAGAAAGTTAACCTTCTTATATTTGTGGCACTGGACAGAATTCCAATAAACGAGAGAGGATGGAAGAGAACTCTTGAGTTGAAAAGATTAGAGTCCAAAATGAATATTAGTCTCAATACACTACATCCAATAGGACTTAACATTGATGATAAATTGCCAGTTCATGTAGGTAAAATTTATTAAATACAGCAATATGTTGAAGTTACACCGTTAATTTTGCCCAACTTATAGTGATTACACATATGAATTTGTACCGGCCTTTTGAATTTCTCACCCTTGTGTTGGACATATATTCCGCCTTTCATCTGTTTTTAACCTTTTAGTGTGGTTGCACATTTATTTGAAAATGTCACGTATGGACCATTGGAAAGTAGAATACCACAAGCACTGCTACTTCCGAATGAATTAATTTCATGTTATGCAAGGTTGTACATTTGTACATTTCCAAGAAGTACAGCCTTGCTTTCAAACCCGGCTTATAGAAGTGGAATTTTAGGAGAATAATGAGCCCAGTAGTGTATATATCAGTGATGTCTCCTCCTCAAGCAAGTTTCACACATCCTTGAGGAGAATATCCTCCCAACTGCTAATTAAATATGCTTTTTGCTGAAAGTTTCTGTTACATGATTAAATTCCAAAGACTTGGGTTGAAAGAAAAAATATATACTAGTCTAAATTTTGTGTAATTAAAATGTTATGGGTCAACTAGCCTTTTTTTTTTTTTTTAGCAAGAACCTTGGTCATTTGAAAAGACAGCTGCCTATAATCATTTTGCTGTGCTGCTTGCTGTTTTGTATTAAATGTTATTTGAACTGTAGGCTTCCTGATGTGTTGTGTTTTATTTTTCACAAAAGGATAGGATGTGAACATCCATGTCAAAAATATCCATGTGAAAAATAACATCCATGTCAAAAATATAGACTGCAAAATCTAGACTAACAATATGTGGATCTTAAATAAATCTATCCTTACAAAACATATTGACCTGTTTGCAATATTAAGCAAGATTTTTGCAAAGATGTATTTAAGTAAGGCTGAGATTTGTTTGGAGAGGATCATTTTCCCATATTTTTTCAAAATCTTTTTATTGAGTGTTAATAACAGAAGGAAAGTTATAGCTCTCGGTAGTGCAGTGTAGTCATCGTAATTCCAAATTTGGAATTTACAGTTAGAGCATTTAGAATTAAAAGGCATACGGTATAGACAATGATACAACAGAGGTGCGTATTATAAGAGCGTTTGCTTACATGGAGTATTGCCGTTGAGCTGGTAGGGAACGCTGACAGACATGAGTCAGGTTGAAGGTGGTGTGGGGTCCTGGTAGAACTGTTAGTGATGAACGTCGAAGGGGCAATGTGGAGTTCTTCTGCAAATAAGTCAAGCGGATACACTGGATCCCAGAAAAAATCTGAAATGGGACTGTTGGCGGAATTCAGGCTATTGTCGCTGGCCCAAGAGAGGAGTCAGGGGTCGCGGAAACAGGGACCTAGTTGGTTTCTTGGGGTGGGTCAAGCAGGTGAGAGTACAATGTTTTCCAGCTACGAGCCATCGGGCGGCGGCGTACTCCTCTAGTGTCCACCAGGTGCAACGCCACTGTCGCTGCTTTCGCCCAGCATGAAAATGTGCCTAGCCAGAGCTCTGGCGTTGGTGGAAGTGAGTTTCCATTGCATCAAGATTTTTTCTTTTGGCCAGGATAAGGGCGAGATCCAAGGAGCATGCTGCGGTTTTATTTTCCGGGGTCTCTTGTATATACCCAGGGACACTGCCTCCCAGGACATAAGGCCTGCTATTCTTCTGACTCGTATGAGCTGGGATAGAACAGTGGTCTAGTAAGTCCATAATTGGGCGCACTCCCACAGTATGTGCTTCAGGGGCGCCACATCTAGCGCACAAATCTAGGCTACTTGGGAATATGCTGTAAAGCCACATAAGGGAGCGGTATGCCCTGTGGAGGGTATAGAATTGGATCAGTTTCAGGCAGGCATTCAGCGACACTCTCTTTGGAAATGCCGGCTCCCATTCTTCGTCATGGAGCTGTCTGCCACATTCCATCTCCCATGTGTCCCTCAGGGGTTGTAGTGTAGTTTGTTTAGTTTGTGTAGTTTTGTATGGACAATTAGGGACTTAGGCCCATATTTATACTTTTTTAGCGCTGCATTTGTGTCATTTTTTTACGCAAAAGCGGCGCAAACTTGCACAGTACAATTGTATTTTGTAAGTTTGCGCTGATTTTGCATCAAAAGGCGGCGCAAATGTGGTGCTAAAAAAGTATAAATATGGGCCTTAGTGAGCCAGCTAATCTGTTTGTGGCAGTTGGCCATAGTGTGCGATGCTTGTATGAGTTGGTGTGTGATGGTTTCTGCTTCCTGGACTGCACAGGAGACATCCCAGAGGGCCTCCCTTAATGAGGCGTGTGAGAGAAATTGACCCTCTGGAAGTTCATACTGATCAGTCAGCATGTGAAATGTCATGAGCTGTCCGTTCTGTAGCAGGTTTCCTATTGTGGAGAACCTGACCTGTTTCCATGCCGATCGGTTCCCCATATGGCTTGTTCAATTAAACTAGTATCTTCAGATTGATTCATGGGAGCCGTGCAGGTGCATCAAAGAGAATTTTGTATGGACGACGTGTTGCTTCAATTGAATTTAGAAAAGCCCCGACCTGCCTCTTACTTTCTTTTTAATAATTGTTTGCAAATTACATAAAATGCTTGTTTCTGTTTTTTGTGTGTATTGTTTTGCAGCTCTAATCATCGACAATGTTTAGGCGTGGGTCCCCGGCTTCCAGTAGTGACTCAGTGGGGTGAGGGGGTGTCCCCAGATTCCAATAGTGATTCAGTGAGGGTCCCCAGGTTCGAGTCATGATAAAGTTGGGGTCAACAGAAGTCAAAAGGTTGATAACCACTGTGTTTAATCATGGAACAAATGAGAAAAGATACAATTATAGGGAAGGCAAAGGAGACTTGAATGACATCTCTTAATGAGAACAATTAAAATCTATTTGGGATACTTGAGGATATGTTCCCTTTACTACATGTGAGGATCTTCTGGTTCACTTTAATGATGAAAACCTCTGAGGATCAGTGTTGAAAGAGATTGAAAGTGTATAAAGAAACAGCATATTTCATTGTGGAGTATAGAATTCTTTGGACAAAACCTACCCGCACCTTCTCCTGGCCCTGAGAAGCAGCTCATCATCGTGAAACACGTGCTGGCTGTGGCTATATTAATTCATAGTGAAGTTTAAGAATCAATAAGTCCAGGAATTTATCTATCATAAGACAAAACATCACAGAAATTCTGTTATGACTCGTGATGATTTTGTACATATCGTGATCAACATTTTCATAATCCTCTATATGAAACAACTTCGTTTTATATTAAATGTTAATGTGATATTAAAGATGTTGTCTTAACATACTGTTTTCGTACTTTTAATTAAAATAGGAAAATTAATACACTTTTTAATCTCATACCTGTTGTAAGAAAGTGCCCTTGTTGGCATGGTTACCCCCCACACACACACTTTTTGCCTGATACGGATGCTGACTTGACTGGGTGCTGGGACCCTGCTAACCAGGCCCCAGCACCAGTGTTCTTTCCCAAAACTGTACCATTGTTCACGCAATTGGCACAACCCTGGTACACAGCTAAGTCCTTTGTAAATGGTACCCCTGGTACCAAGGGTCCTGTGGCCAGGGAAGGTCCCCAAGGGCTGCAGCATGTATTATGCCACCCTGGGGACCCCTCACTCAGCACAGACACACTGCCTCACAGCTTGTGTGTGCTGGTGGGGAGAAAAGACTAAGTCAACATGGCATCCCCCTCAGGGTGCCATGCCCACAAACCACTGTCCATGGCAAAGGTAAGTCACCCCTCTAGCAGGCCTTACAGCCCTTAGGCAGGGTGCACTATACCACAGGTGAGGGCATAGCTGCATGAGCAATATGCCCCTACAGTATCTTAGTCCATTCTTAGACATTGCAAGTGCAGTGTGGCCCTATTGACAACATGGACTGGGGGTTTGTCATTACGAACTCCACAGCTCCATGATGGCTCCACTGAAGTCTGGGAAGTTTGGTATCAAACGTCTCAGAACAATAAACCCACACTGATGCCAGTGTGGGATTTATTGCAAAATGCACCCAGAGGGCATCGTAGAGATGCCCACTGTATTTTAACCACACTTCTAGTGCAGGACTGACCGGTCTGTGCCAGCCTGCCACTTCCAGCCAAGTTTTTGACCTCATGGGGTGAGAGCCTTTGTGCTTGCCGGGGCCAGAAACAAAGCCTACACTGGGTGGAGGTGCTTCACACCTCCCGCCCTGCAGGAACTGTACCAACTGGCAGTGAGCCTCAAAGGCTCAGGCCTCCTGTTACAGTGCCCCTGGGCACTCCAGCTAGTGGAGATGCCCGCCCATCGGACAAGGCCCCACTTTTGGCAGCAAGTCCAGCTGGAAAATTAGGCAAATCAAGGAGGAGTGACCACTTCAGCTAGGACCACCCTTAATGTGTCCATAGATGAAGTGACCCCTCCCTGCAGAATCCTCCATCTTAGTTTGGAGGACAGGGGCCAGTAGGGTTAGGTACGTGTCCCCCTCTCCAAAGTGAGTGGACACCGGAAGGGTGTAGTCACCCTCAGGGACAGTAGCGATTGGCTACTGCCTTCTGATCCCTGTAATGACCTCTAAATCCAGGATTTAAGGGCTCCTCTGAACCTAGCTTGTCAGATTCCTGGCGATCTCAAGAAGACAACTAGAAAAAAGAAGGTGGACTGCTAAGCTGACCCCCAGCAGAGAAGACTGCAGACACCAACTGACTTGGCCCCAGCCCTACTGGCCTGTCTACAGCTTCTGAAGCCCCTGCTACAAAAAGGCGGCGCATACTGCAGGACCAGCGACCTCTTCAAAACCCCAAGAGGACTGCCTGCCCACCAGAGGACCAAGTTTTTCTGATGACAGTGGCCCTGTCCACAAAGAAACTCCAACAAAGGACTTCCTTCTCCCCCCCACCGGATCCGCGAGCCCTGCCCACTCTGCACAAGACGCCCACAGCCCATGTCCAGGTGGCCCACCAGTCTAGAGCAGGTCCCCAGGCATTCCAACCTAGGGGCATATTTATACTTTTAGGTGCAAAACGGCACTAATGCAGTTTTGCACCAAAATGTTTAGCACCGGCTTGCGCCACTCCTGAGCACCAGCCGGACGCCATATTTATGGAATGGTGCAAGCCGGTGCAAAGGGTGGGCTGGCGTAAAAATAATAACATTAGCCGGGTGGGGCTGCCGGTACGGGAGAAGGGGGTTTTGCACCAAAAAATGACTTTAGGCTGGTTATAGTAAAAAAAGATGACTTTAACCAGCCTAGCCTCATTTTCTGATGCAAACCCATCAATACCACATGACTCCTGTCTTAGAAAAGGCAGGAGTCGTGCTCTCCACCTCAATGGTCAGCACAGGGGACCAGTGTCCCCTGGGCATGGCCACTGCACCCTGTGCCATGCAGGGGGCCCCAAGTTGGGTCCCCAATGGCACTTTAATTTAAAAAAATTAATTACTTACCCTACTTACATGGGATGGGTTCACCCATCTTCCAGTGTCCCTCTGGTGTGGGTGGGGGTGTTCCTGGGGCTTGAGGAGGGCACCATTATTTAGGCCCTCCTCCCACCCGTGCGTCATTTTAGCAGTGGGGGATAAATATGGGGTTAGCACAATTTTTTAGATGGAAATGCCTACCTTGCATCTGATTGATCAAGTTAGGTTCACGCATCTATAAAATGGTGCAAACTCCAAAATTTTGACATTAGACTGGTATAACGTAAAAATATGGAGTTTTGCGCTGAATTTGCGTAAAAAATAATGATGCAAATTAGGCACAAGTGGGGTATAAATATGCCCCCTAGTGTCCACCCTGGGTTGATCCCCCTCCTGACCAACACAACGACGCCTATAGACTAAATCCAGAGGACCCCATGCCCGTGAAGGATTCGGATGAAGATACCCGATGCCAAAAGGTACTCTGCACCTGCAGCTCCCTGTCCTTGGGGAATACAACCTCTGGTACAGCAACATGCAGCAGGTGGCCCTCCCCTCTGTCCAGCCTGTGGTTTCCCTGAATTGACCTCCTGGACCCAGCCGACAGCCTACTTGTGACCACGGGGTCCCCTTTTTCAAAAGCATTGGAAGCCCGACGCTTAGTTTGCACCCTGCACTCGGCCACTGCTGTGCGGCTGAGGGTGTGTGTTTGGCGCTGACCTGTGACCCCCCCAGTGCTCTCCTAAATCCCCCAGCGCTGACCTCTGAAGACACAGGTACTTATCTACTGGTAATTCCAATTCAGAGTGCCCCAAGACTTCATAGGAGCCCATTTTAAATCTTGCATCAACTTTGATCTCTGCACCCGACCGGACCAATGTTGCTGGTGGTGGGTGTTTGGGGTTACCTTGAACCCCAATCTGTGGACATCCTAATCCCTGAAGACTGGAACTCTAAGTCTTGTACTTACCTTGAAACTGTACTAACTTTTCTTCCCCCCTGGAACTGTGTTTGAATATTGCACTGTCAACTTTTAAAACAGATTATTGCTATTTACTTGGAAACCGTTTAACTTGCCAAATTGACACAAAGTGGTGTTGATACATATGCTTGCTACTTATTCGCAAACGTACTTACCTGCAACTTGAATCTTGTGGTTCTAGAAATAAAGTAACACAATATATTTTTGCTATATAAAACCATTGGTCCGGAGTTAAGTCATTGAGTGTGTGCTTCTTCTATTGCCTGTGTGTGTGCAACAAATGCTGTGGATCACCCTCTGATAAGCCTAACTGCTCGACCACAGTACCACAAAAGAGAGCATTAGTGTTATCTACTTAAGCCTCTGTTAAGCCTCTGGGGAACCCCTGGACTCTGTGCACTATATCTCACTTTGATACAGTATATACTGAGCCAGCTTCCTACACCTGTTAATTCAGAACAGGCCATTATCATCTATTAACCAACATTTATGATTGTCATAAACTAATCACAAAACTAGGTGGAGCTGAGGATCCCGGGATTAATACTTTTCAATAATTTCATTTGCTTTCCCTATTGCTTTGCAGATTACATATAGGTTGTACTTGAACCACACCAGCTGCTGATGTCTCAACTACCCCAAAATAAAAGCCGGTATATTTGGCCTCCTGTAATCACAGGCGTGGAGGCCATTTCCATGCAGATTCAATGGAGTGGGTGCTGCAAAGAACGCTTCAGACATAACCAGGCGAAGCCATTGAGCAATAATGGGGGTGGGCTCAGTGCTTAATTTGAAAATAAATATGTAAATAAGCGCCCGGGCCCTCCTCGGGATGCCATCACAGCTTGCACCATACATTGCCCCTGCTGCCAATGACAGCACCTATATAACTACTAATCGTCATATGACTACAAGTCTGACAATTTAGACAGTTCGAGGCCCCCAAAGCTGTAAGAATGGCTTGGGTTGCAGGTATTAGTTTTTTTTTTTAAGTAAAATGAAATAATAAACAACTATTGTTCTGCTCGTCTTTAAATTATACAAACAGCGCCACCGTGTGGCAGTCTGTCATAAGTGGTGGTGTTGACAGTTAAGTGCAGGTGCCGAGCACTGGAAACCACCGGCTCAAATTAAGCACTGGGTGAGTTAATCTCTCCGAGGGCTACTGACAGAGACTTGGAGTAGGGGAACATGCCTAAGGGAAGATGTTCTGTCCTCATCGTCTTTAATACACTACATGCCACGGAGGTATGTGGTGTCTAGAACAGGTGGGTACAAACCAGGAGCTGAAAGGGACCTAACCCTGCGGGACATGTAAGAGCACACTGACTTCAGCAAAAAGGCCCATGTTCCTAGTGATGATGTTCAAATTTTCGACATCCATCGTCCTGTGGGAGGTAGCTAGAAACAAAAGCTGCAAAGATACCCAGCTCCATATGTGATGTGCTGCTCCGGTCCAGGTTTTTTCCTCTGAATTCTGAGACCTGTAGTCCTGTTTTATAATGGAATAAACAAAACTATAAGTCCCAGAATGCAAAGTAAAACTTAGTATGATGCAGCACATCATGCATGGACCTGGGAAACGTGGCTGGGCTAGAATTGAAGTGAGTTTGAGAAGTTTTCTACCCTGATAATCAGCATGTGAGCCCAAGACTAAGGAGATCTGATCAAAGCAGTCCACATCCTAAAGGGTGTGAGTTGTGACTGCATGCAGGCTACACAGTCTACTGCTCTTGAGGAATCAGCACACTAAGGGGAACCCAGCCCAGGGAAATGACCTAGACAAGATGGCGGCCGGCAGAAGTGGCCGACCAAAAACCTAGGGTAAACTTTGCTGCATTAAAAAGAGAAGTTATAATATTGTTCTCTTTTAGGACAGGCTGGAATGGAATCTATCTTCGAAACTAAACACCAGTGAGATCCCAAACTTTGCAACACAGTGGAGTAACCTCTGACCTTTCCAGGAGTCCATGACCCAGGAAAAAAAGCCTTGGACTCCCTCCACGGGGTACCAATTGAGGGCTGAACTGAAGATACTCAAAGAAGGGATGAGGGCAGTTGTAATGTAGATTCGCCATAAGCAGAGCCACTGGAATTATGAGATTGTGCGGCTGCGGTGATTTTTTGCATAGTTATAGATTTGCTGCATTTGCCACATAATCTATCATCTGTGTATAATCTGCAGATCTGAACAAAATAAATTTTGTTTCTAGCTCAAAAGTTACTAAAAATGTGAATACACGTTGCTGCACAGTGGAAGGCTTTTTGCTATATTCAATTGTTAAACTGGTACTAATGAGATTCAACCAAAACCCAGAGAGTTACCAAGTTTTAAAATGATAAAATAGTGAACTAATACTATTACAAAATGTGCAGCATTTTGCCACATAATTTGCCTTTTCTTGCTGCGTAATTTACTCAACCCTGCCGCATAATTTGACCCTCTCCTGATGCATAATTCCAGTGGCCCTGGCCTTAACATCTGTAGGTGTGGAGTTGCTTTGTCAATATTCCACAGAGTCACTGCCACGAGGATACAGAGACCACCAGAAGGAGAAGGGGCTGCTAGGATCACGCATCAGGTATCTGTAGGGTTCTTCAAGTAACTTGCAAGAAGGCTTGGCCCATGGAAGAGAAAACACCCATGGCTAATATAGCCATTCATGTGACTTATTGCATGAAAGGTCTCAATGAGCTGAAAACGTTTTATAAGAAGGGCTGCCAACATGGCCAGAAATAAAAGTCTCTAGAAGGTCCCATGACAAGAGAGGTGAATTCATGAACTCGAGGGTCCTCCGGGGTTAACGTCAGAGAAATCCTGCAAGTGCCCAGCTCTTGGAGAAAAGGATCTCTCCCTGTAAAAAAGTAGCCTCTTTCTAGCATGGTTACTCCCACTTTTTGCCTGTTTGTCAGTGTGTTGACTGTGTTCACTGGAATCCTGCTAACCAGGACCCCAGTGATTATGCTCTCTCCTTTTCAACGTGGTTGCTGGAACCTTTTTCACACCACATTTGGCATACTGGTGCCCCCTTGTAAGTCCCTAGTATTTTGTACTTAGGCACCCTGGGCATTGGGGCACCAGGGGATCCCCATGGGCTACAGCATGTATTATGCCACCCATGGGGAGCCCATGCAAAGTGTCACTGCACCGGGTCAATATAAGTCACCCCTATGGCAGGCCCTCTGAACCCAGAGGGTAGGGTGCATGTATCTGTGTGTGAGGGCACCTCTGCTCTAGCGGAGGTGCCCCCACAAACTCCAGCTCCAGTTTCCTGGACTTCATGAGTGTGGGGACACCATTTTACGTGTGTACTGGACATAGGTCACTACCTATGTCCATCTACATCATGGTAACTCCAAACCTAGGCATGCTTGGTATGAAAAATGTCTGAATCGTACCCCAATACTGTTGCAAGTATTGGAAGTATGATTCCATGCACTCTGGGGGCTCCTTGAAGGACCCCCAGCATTGCTACCAGCAGTCTTACAGGGTTTTCCGGGCAGCCCAAGCTGCTGCCACCCCCCAGACAGGTTTCTGCCCGCCTGCTGCTTGATCTGATCAAGCCCAGGAAGGCAGAACAAAGGATTTCCTTTGGGAGAGGGAGGTGACACCCTCTCCCTTTGGAAATAGGTGTGACTGGCTTGGGAGGGGTAGCCTCTCCAAGCCACAGGTTGTGCTTTGAAGGGCACATTTGGTGCCTTCCGTGCATAAACCAGTCCACACCATTTCAGGGAGCCACAGTCTCTGCTCTGGTGGAAAACTGGACAATGGAAAGGAGAGTGACCACTCCCCTGTCCATCACTACCCCAGGGGTGGTGCTCAGAGCTTCTCCAGAGGGTCCCTGGGTTCTGCCATCTTGCTTCCAAAGTTGGCAGGGAAATCTTAGAGCATCTGAGTGGCCAGGCCAGGCAGGTGACGTCAGAGGCACCCTCTGATAGGTGGTCACCTGGCACCCACTCTCTGGCCTATTTAGGGTCTTCATCTGGGGTGGGTCCTCGGATTCAGCTTGCAAAATTCCAGCAGGGCTCCTCTGCAACCTCCACTTTGACTTCCGGCCACTGGAACCGCAACTGGATCCTCCAGAAACTGACAATCTGCATCCATGAAGAAGACTTTTCTTGCAACTTTGTTTCTACTGCTCCTTCCAGCTTCTGCAACATTTCTCCGGCTGTGCATCCTCTGAGGGTGGCAAGTCTTCAGTCTGCACAAGAAGGACAAAGGAATCTCCCTTGGAGTGAAGGAGTCACTCCCCTGCATCCGAAGGCATCTACTGCAATGATGACCGGCTGCATGGATCTTCTCTCATCCTGAGCTGCGTGGATCCTGCCTCACGGATGGTGGTCTGGAGTAGTCCTCTTGGTCCTCTCTGCCAGCTGTCCAACTTTGGTGGAGGTAAGCCTTTGCCTTCCCAAGCAGAACAGTACCCCCATGCACCGCGTCTCTTGCAGCTGCCAAGACCTGTTTGCATCTTCTTTAAGGGAACTTCAGGCTACCTGCAGCGTCAGTCCCAAGTACTCCTTCCTGTGACGCACAGCCCTCTGCATGGTTCTCTTGTGACGTGGGATCCTTTTCTATAGTGCTGCGTGGGCTCCTTCTGCGACTTCTGTGTCCCCATCCTGTGGGACTCCTGTGGGCATTGCCTCTGCTTCTGTGGGCCCTCTGTGTCGCTGGGGGTCCCCTGGGACTCCTCCTCCTGGGTTGAGTCCTCCTGGGCCTTGCTGGTCCCTGGCAGCACCACTTTTTCACTAAACGCGGCTTTGCCTTTGCCAGGGCTTGTTGGAGGAATTCCTGCACCGACACCCATCTGCAATCTTCATTCCAGCATGGGACATCTTCTGCATCCCTCAGGAACTCTTCTCTGACTCCGGGGCTGCAGGGCTGACCTTCTCTCCATCACAGTTGACCAACTCCTGCAAGTACAGCTGGGTGGGTAGTAGCCGCTAATCCCCCTGGACTCCACTGTGAGTTTTGGACTTGGTCCCCTCTCCCCACAGGTCTTCCTCTGCAGGAATCCACCACTGGTTTCTTGCAGTCTTGTCTGGGTGTCTTCTTTTCTACATTTTCGTCCTTTTGGGTGGTTTGTGGAATTTCCAGTGATTTACTCCTGTTTTCTTGGTCGCTGGGGGGTACTATGTTACTTACCTCTGTGGTTTTCTAGTACTCTCAGCTCCCCTGTACACATTCAGCTTACCTAGGTGGGGGTCCTATGTTCGCATTACATTTTTTTAGTATATGATTTGGGCTCCTGCTAGGATCACTATTGGTTATTGCTATTTGCACTGTTTTCTAACATTTTCTGTGCCTATTACTGTTTACTAGTGTATATATTTAGCGTTTTACTTACCTCCTATTGGAGGGTTGTCTCTGGTGTGTAAGTGCTGTGTGACTACAGTGGTATTGCATGAGCTTTGGATGTCTCCTAGATAATCCTTGGCTGCTCATCCACAGCTACCCCTAGAGAGCCTGGCTTCTAGGCACTGCCTACACTTTACTAAGACGGGATACCTGGACCTGGTATTAAGTGGAAGTACCTTCGGTACCCACCACACACCAGGCCAGCTATCTGCACTCCCTGAAAGCCAGAGTGAGGGGAAATAAGGGGCCTTTGCTTCTCCACACACTGGGCCTTAGGGCTGGTGGCAGAAGGTATCAGGTGTGCCTTCTTCCTAGAATGACCAGGGCCTGCGATGCTTTCTGTATGACCATCTCCTTTCTGCAGCCTAAGTGTCCATAAGGGGCATCTACAATGGAAAGGCAAATTCGCCCTCAATAGCGAGGCCCAACATCAGAGGGGACCCAGAATCCAGCCCAAGGAACAGAGAAAAGGCCCTTTGCAAGTCTCAGTTTCTCTTTCATGTAAATAGTTAAGATGTTAAAAGATCAGATGGGCTTGTAGAGGAGCAGCTCAGTGTGCACAAGCCACCAGGAGCAGGCTTAGGAGGGCAGCCACAGGGACAGGAACATTCAAAAATAAAATGGTGACAAGGCTTGGGAATGTGCTTAAGTCTTAAGATGATGGCATCTCAAAAGAGGAGGCATGTGACATGTGGACACGTGGCATGAGCTGTCTGTGAGAGGAAGGGCAGCCGTGAGGAGGTCACCTGCTGTAACCAGGGGAAGCTCCTCCACTAAGGCGGAGGAGCGTCGCTCTGCTGCTTTTAAGCAGAAGGGAAAGAAAAAATAAATTATAATAAGAAGCGTTATCATTTTATTTTTCCTGGGAGACGGGTTAGGGCGGGGTGGGGCTGGGCTAGAGGGGGCCGGAGGAGGGCTGGAGGGAGGAGTTGAGTGCGCAATAAGTGCGCATGTCTGTTTGGCATGCGTACTTTTGCATTTCTCCACCTGGCTGTGTTAAACAGCCAGGTGGAGAAAGTGCACAGGGTCCCACTCCCTGTCTGAGCGCCGAAGCAGGACGCTCACACCAGTGCTTAATTTGTAAATAAAAAGGCGTCGGTGCTCAAAGCCCTCCTCTTAAACTTGCGGCTGCTGCAATTAAATGTGCGAGCACAGAATACTGAGGCAGTGTAATTCTGAAGCCATCTCAGGCCTCATTAATCCATATAAAGCCACTCCCTGCCACTCCAGCTCACTTTTGCAGCTTTCTCCCTTTGTGACGCTTTTTCATGTTTCCCTTCCTCCGTCTTTCCCGTATGGGTCTTTTGCTCGCAGCAAATGCCTGAGGCTGAAGACTAAGCGTTGGCCCTCAAACATAAGTGTCGGTGCTCAGCACCGGAAACAACAAGCACAAATTAAGCACTGGCTCACACCACTCATGAAGCAGCTGTCATGCTGGGGACAACAGTATCATGATTGGCTGGGAGCCTGTGCGCTGCTGGGAAGAGGATGGAGGAGAAGTGAACGTGTCTCCAGAAGAAAAGTGTTTTTTAAAACATTTCTTTTTTTATCTCCCCCCCTCACTTCGCCCAGCTCCCCGCTTCATTGGCAGCTGCCACTGGTTGTAAGCACAGCACAAGTCAAAAGATGGCGGAGGTGAAGAAGGACTGGGACACCAGGAGAGGCAGGGGAACCGCAGTACTGTGGAAAGGATTGCGCAGCGACTGCACGAGGCCACAGAAGGGCGTTGGAATGAGATGTTAAGAAAACCAGACAAAGTGCATACAAGAGGCACTCAAACTAGCAGCTTAAGATCTGGAGAAGAACAACAAAGTGTACAGAGAAGAGGAAACAGAGCCACTCTGCTCTAATGTGAGTAGTGGAGGAGGAGGAAGGGTGTTCTGGCTTCTCTCTCTGACGTCACCGTAGGAGAATATTGTAGCTGTTGGACAGCTGCCCCTAGAACTGAGTGTAAAATATTGGCCTCAGCATCTTGACTTAAAATAACAATAAAATTGACAAGACGAGGTCTAAAGCCCACTAGCTCTTCGAACAAGAACCTGAAAAGCCAATAGGTAGCGTTTACTGCCAAACTGCCAGCCTTTTGGTTTTAACAGTGTTTTTTTGTTTTGCAAAGTATTTGCAAAACTT
The DNA here is from genome assembly GCF_031143425.1 of Pleurodeles waltl. NCBI lineage: Eukaryota > Metazoa > Chordata > Amphibia > Caudata > Salamandridae > Pleurodeles > Pleurodeles waltl. The sequence continues at coordinate 28,973,653 of NC_090445.1, read as the reverse complement.
TATTACAAAATCCATTTTTGTTCCATCAAAAAGCAAACACTGGGCCAGTAGTCTCTGGCACTAAACGAGACTACGGGGAATATTTACAAGCCCCTAGCGCCTCCTTGTGCCAGCCTATCGTCATTTATTTTTACATTAAGCCAGCGTCAAGCACGCCTTTTCCCTGTGCCATATTTACAAAGTGGCGCAATGCAAGCACAGCGCAACTTTCTAACCGCTGGCGCCACATTATGCCTGCGCCAGGCATAATGTATGCAAGAGGGGCGTTCCAGCGATAGGAGGCCCACAAAAATGGAGCAGTGAAATTTGTGAGATTTCACTGAGCCATTATTCCAATAATGTTTTGGGCTAGTGGACCAATGCGCCACGATAGCATAAAAATGTTGATGTTATTGTGCTAACGTGGCATGGTGCACTGTATTGTAAATATGACGTTACCATTGTGACATCTGGGAGCACAGAGGGGGTGCAAGAAAAGTGGTGCATCACAGCTGATGCGCCGCTTTCTTGTAACTATGCCCCTACATTTCTGTAGACGTGCACATTGTGCAAGAGCAGAATGCCGTCACTCACAGTGAAGTTAGCCAATGGCTGGAGGGCTGACTCAGTGCCCCATGCTGGAATGGGCGGAAGCAAAATGTGAATGACACAACAACAGACCAATCAATGATAGGGCTGGATGAAAGCCCCTATCAGTATATATTATGTAATGTAATTTCAATTAAAAGGTCTTGGCTAACGCCAGACCTAATAACAAGGCCCCAAATATTTCAGTGGTAAACGTGAGGACAGGGGGCCTGTGGCCGGAATCAGGCCCAGTTTAAATTCGGGAGCTGTGTTAGTTCTTTCGGTGACAGTATATTGATGTGCCGCCTAACTACGCTGAAATTAGGTGATGGGCCCCAAAAATGACAAGGGCATAAAATGGTTGTTTTTCCTATAGCATCTCGTAGCTCCCATTCTTACTGGGGGAACTGCCAGACCCAGAGTGCAGCAAATTTTCTACAGCTTCCAGGCACTACCTGAAAGGGTGAATAATGCTTGTCTGTCCAAAATGACACCTGGTCTTGGATGAAACCATATATGAGGTTGCATTGCAGAGTCCTAGAACCCCTCAGTCGCAGTGTACAATGTGGAATTCTGAAACCATGCCATCAGAAAGTGCTTGCACTGGCCAGAATACAGACAGCCAAGCTGGGAAATTACTCTCAAGAGCATTTGATATAACTGATATCTCATACTATTAGAGGCTCACATTTCATTGGACATAAAACATTTGCCTCTGGGTTGGAGAACATTGCCATCAGCCACGTATCAGAAATTAAAAGTGTTGCATTGAAGTTACAACTGGAGGTTTACTCAAAGTTTTTCAGAAGAACCAAGTGTAAATACCCTTGTCGCGAGAATGCATTTTTGCTAGTAAAGTCTTTGTTTAGTTTTCTCTGCCTGTGTAGACTTTCTTTAAGGTGACAGAGTATTTCACTATCTGCCATACACCACACTCTGCCATGGTAGGTACCTGTCTTGACTACATACAAGTTTGTCACAGCCTTCATGCTACTGTGTTATATGTTTAAATTTGTACAGACAATTAGGGAAGTCTCTAAAGCCATGGTTGGGTTTGTTGAACTCTGCAGTACCTTGCTTGCAGGCGTGTGTAAGATGTTGGGCAGATGGGTCCAGATCTTACCACAACTACAGGGGCAAACTGCCCCAACTAATGAAAACCAAGGAAAGACACAGCACACAGCATCCATTCAGATTTACATCATTTTTACTGTGGGATTATACACCTTAACAGAATGTCCATGGTAACCATCTCATGACCATCTCCAAACAATACACTGCAACAAAAATAAGTTTATACAGAACAAAAATAAAATAACTCTTTCTATAAGGGACATTACGAGCCATTCTGCGATCATGTCTCATTCTGTACCTGATGGTTTCTCCACCTCGTGTTTACGGTGTGTCCCAGTAGATTGCACATTGAACAAATTAACAAAAATATATATATATGTATATATATATGTATATATATAACTATGGACGCAATGGCTAGCTGTGCAGTTTGTGATATGCCGAAGAGGAACGCAGTCGTAGGCCATCCAAGGAGGAAGTGACGACAGAACAGTCAGAGCCTGTGGGGTCTTGGTGTGGACGAATCCCGATTCTACGCCTTCTGCTCCAACTTGAAAAGCGAAATGAATAGAAATTAAGAATAAAATAAAAACTGCAAGCACATATTTAATTACCCTATTTTTCCTCCCTGTTTGCTTTTGGCAGAGAAACCCGTGTCTCGTAATAAGAAATTTTTGGAGAATCTAATGTGATTCTGCCATTGTGAAGCCGTGCCATCGATTGCTAATCACAGTAAACACCTTACCAGGCCTCAGTGTCTCAGGAAAGACAGGGACTGCATGGCCACCAGGCCCATGACCAACAACCCGCATGGTCAACCATCAGCATGGTCACCAGTTCACATGACCAACAGGCCAAGCGGCCAAGTCTACGTCGCCAACAGACCCATGACCAACAGTCCACATGGACAACCATCCACATGGCCAACAGTACAAGTGGCTAACTCCACATGGCCATCAATTCACATGGCCAACAGTCCAAGTGGCCAACTCTACATGGCCATCAATTCACATGGCCAACAGTCCAAGTGGCCTTCTGTATACAGCCAACATCCACATGGCCAACAGTACAAGTGGCCTACTCTATACAGCCAACATCCACATGGCCAACAGTACAAGCGGCCAACAGTCTGCATGGCCATCTCTACATGGCCAACAGTCCAAGTGGTAAATAGTTTCTCTGGCCAACTCTACATGGCCAACGATCCTGAATCCACAAGGCCAACATTCCAAGTGACCAACTGTCCAAGAAATATTCCACAGGAGGTCTGGGTTTCCATTCCAGGAGTATTAACCAGCTTCAGGTTTTTTGCAAGTGAGCCATCCCATGTAACAAAAAGTACTTTTTTACTTGTCGTCCAGGGCAGTGGCGAAGTTGCATATGGGCCTGGTATCCCTTCTGGGAGTGGCCCTCATGGTCTGTTTTTTCTTCCTTTTGTAATTCCTGCCCTTTTAACAATCTAGAAGTCCTGCAGATGTGATAGCAGAAGGGCCAGGGCACACAGGACGAAGGCAGTCAAGCTAATGTGCATACTGGATGCCACGTCACAATCCTTGTGATGGGAGTCACACTTGGGTTGTTCACAAAGGACCCCCTTGAAGCCAACTGGACAGAGACAGCGCTGGTTCTCGTGGCAAGTTCCGCCATTTTGGCATATCAGGAACTCATCGTCGCACACATTAGCTGCAGAGAAGGGCAAGAGACAGTCAGTTCTGCATATCATAAATAAATACTTTTGTTTCATTGTTCTTTATCAGGACTACGCATGGCGGGGAAGGGATGGTGCCCTTGGCAGGCTACATAAAAAGGTCAGCAGGGCAGCCATCTTCTTTTAGGGAAATCCTGATACGCTGTGTCTAGTTTTCACCCTTCCATTCCCACCCAGAGTTTTTTGAGCAAAAGTAAATGGCCCCAGCTGCAGTCGCGGCTCGCCCTGCGGTAAGGGTGGAGGCGGCGCTTGACATGCAGCAGGAGTGGGGGACGCAAAGCACAACATTACATTTTTTAATAACATTTAAAAAAATAAAAAAACTTACCTTACCGCAGGGCGCTGCTCTGCTCCTCTGGTTCTGCTTGCAGGCACAGGCTTCCAGCCTGCCCTGCAGCCAATCATAACGCTGCTTTCATGCTGCATGAAAGCACCATTAGGATTGGCCAGAGCGCGAGCCTCTGCCTGCTGTCTCCAACCCGGCAACACAGTGCCGGGCTGGAGAAAGCTCAGTGCGCATGTGCGTTTGGCTGGACCAAGATGGCCGGCCAAACATAAATGCGCACTGAGGGGAGTGCTGTTCACTACCCCTCCATCCCTGTCATCACCCGTGGCCCTGCCCCTTTTCCAATAAAATTATAATAAACTTTGTTTATTATCATTTTATTTTAAAGGTTTGCAGCTGCTGGCGGAGGGGGGCACTCCTCCAGCATAGTGGAGGAGCAAACCACTGCCCAGATGGACATTCTGACATGCCCTACAGTTGGATCTCTAGTTAGCATCCATTGCTGGTCCATGAACACTACCCACAAAAGGCACTTCACAGATGCATTCAGCTATGGCTCACACAGACAGATGTGCAGCTGCTACAAACAGATGTTCTCTCACAGCCGTGGGAGGCATTTGTAGATTGCCACAGACATCCATCCACCGCTCACGGACAGATGTTCAGCCATTGCTCAGAAACAGACATTGGGTAGTGGTCCATAGGCAAAGGTTGGACCTTTAATTTTGGGTGGGAAATGTCCCCAGCATGGCTCTGGAGGGCGTGCACCCCTGCTCTGTGTTGATTGGCTGACAGGACACTGTAAGGTTGCTGCTGGTTTTTTATTTTCTCTAAGTGGCCACAACCATTAAGCATGTTCATTAAGAAATATCTCTCTTCAATGGATTGAATCCCCAGAGCTTGGTTCTTAGGTTGAGGGGGCCCTCTAAGTTTGCACCCTCCCCCCCAATTATGTCCCCTGCAGTGTTGCACCAACCTCAACTGTGACTGGGGGTGGTGAGTCTCACTTATTTTTACTTGATGCTTCCTGCGGCCAGATTATCTAGCCCAGGAGGCCAGGTACTCTCTATTGTGGCACCAAAGCTGTGGAACAATCTCCCACTTCACCTATGAAAAAGATTCCAGCTGCTGATGTACAGGAAGGGTTTGCAGACCTGTTTTTTAAATGTAGCGCACAATGTGCTTCAACAATGTTTGCAAGATTGCTCTGCTGTTGTTCCTGCAGCGCCAAGAAACTTGGGTGTATGCAGCTAAAATTGAAAATAAATATTCTGTGAACCCATAAATTGAGACTCAAGGTGTGGCACAGGAAAGGGGGTGAAGCCACGCGGGACGGAGTCATGAGAAGTTGAGTCTGGTATCCAACGTATAGATTTAGGCCCATATTTATACTTTTTAAGCGCCGCATTTGTGGCGTGTTTGACGCAAAATCGGCGCAAAATACAATTGTATTTTGTAAGTTTGTGCTGATTTTGCGTCAGAAAACAATGCAAATGCAGCACTAAAAAAGTATAAATATGGGCCTTAGTTTTTGAAAATCTGCCGCAAAGAAGTTGTCAGCAAGGACAAGTGTGACAGCAAATCTGTTCTGCTTAAATAATTGGTCACAGAAAAGCTGCATTTTAAAATAATCTTCTGGGTTACGACGCCTGCGTCAGAGATGTTTGTGTGTCTAGCAAATGCCAGGGAATAATAATAACGGTGCAATAGTTCTGGTGGTTAATGCACTTGGTGGAGAGATCTGTGTTTTGTCTAGTCACAGCTTTGACTCTTAAGGGCGCACAAAGGGTTAATGGGCCTGGTAAGAAGCTCATTGTGCAACATACAGGCCACAGATCTCTATTTTATGTAGATTGGTTACTGCCTTTGACACACAGACACTTCTACTTTCAGTTAATAGGTTGCAATCCTCCATCCACTAGGTGCATGCCTGAAGACAGACAGACATGGTCCTTAGATGCTCAACCACTACACAAACAGGCAGCTTCCTCCCTCAGACACACATTGAGCCATGTCCCTCACAGACCATCAACCACTATGTGCATGCATGGAAACAGAGATATAGTCATGGCCCACAGATATTCAACCACAGCCAAGAACAGAGGTGCAGCCACAGAAAACAAACATTCATCCACTGTGCACAGAGAGAGCTTCAGCCGCAGACAGGCATTCTGCCACTGTGCTCAGCCATGGCCTATAGGCGGGTCTGAATCCATGACCCACAGACGGATGTTCAGAGACAGCCCACAGATGGATGTGAGACCATAGCCCACAGACAGATGTGCAGCCGTGGTCCAAAAGGTGGATGTGACACAATGACCAACATCCACGTATTCGGTGTCAGTCCACAGACGGATGAAAGTACGACCAGGGTCCAAAGCCCAGAAGTTCGGTGCTAGCCTACAGATCGATGTGGAACGAGTCAGCCCAGTAGCCCCCGCCATTGGCTGGAACTAGAGTGATTATCAGTTAGTGGCCTGTGATGGACAGCCCACAGAGGGACCTCCAGTCAACAGACTTTGATGTTCATAAGCCCTTACTCCACAAGCCCTGGGCTAACGGGCTTTCTTTCAGGCCGTCCTCTGGAGGACAGGGGTTGTCACACATTTTGCTTAATTTATTCCTTTTGCACCCTAAAGGAGCCACTTTCTGAGTCTAACATCCCCTCCCCAGACCCTACAGCAGAGGGACAATTACCCCAGGAAGCTTGCCTGCTCAGGAAGAGCTGCCATGCAAGTGCCACAAACCTCCCCTGCTGGACTGGCACCAAAGGCATGCACAGGAGGGAGTGTATGACACAATGACAGTGCATAAGGAATCTCTTTGTAGAAGGGAACCCTTAAATGCTCCCCATCTGTAGGAGTCACCCCACTAAGATTATAAAGAGGCATGAGAGTGTCCCTACTGACTGGAAACCATGCCCAGAACATCCCTGGCATGGCATAAAATGGAACAGTTCTTGGCTTCTAAAACATGCTCTGGGTGATGGGTTCTGGACCTGTCCTGTACACTGAGGCCCAATTGTATTTTGTAAGTTAGCGCCGATTTTGCGTCAAATAATGACGCGGAAGCGGCGCAAAAAAAGTATAAATATGGACCTGAATTTGTCATGACATCTTAGCGCAAGCCCCTTCCCCAGCCCTAAGGATACTCACGTAGGCAGCCCTGTCTCCAATAGTAGCCAGGCAGGCAGTCATCGCATTTGGGCCCGGTGGCGCCGTCCAAGCATTCGCAGTAGCCGGTGTCATTGCAGCGGTCATGCTTCGAGCCCTTCTGGTTGCAGTTGCATTCTACGGAAGAGCAGAGACAGGAGTGTTCAGACTAAAGCAAAACATTGCAGGACCTACTGTTTAGGCTGCAGCCAGCGCCAGTGTTTCAGAGGTCCATTCCCCCAGCTCTGCCATTTGGACTATTGCACCAATCACGTTGCAGGATCTACCGCATAGGCTGCAGCCAGCATCACTGCATCACTGGTCCATTTTGCAGTTCTTCTGTTCATACTATAGCACAAATCATATTGCAGCAGCAGATCTCAAGTTCATCACAGAAACTTGACTCATCAACACTGCGCCCTCACATGCCATAAGTCCATTCCACCTGAATACAGCATCATCAACAGAAACTGCTCTAGCGGGACAGGAGGACAAAGAGGTAACACCTTTAAGAAGTCTTTGAAAATCCCCCACATTTAGGCATTTGCCATGACTGACTGTGAGTCCATGCTTGAAAGGTGCTACCCGAATTTTGAATAATCCTTCCTCCTGATCTACAGACTGCCTCCAAGCAACACAAAATTTAAGGTTGCCTCACTAGACACATCAAGGAAACTCTGATAAATTGGCACTAATCCAATGCTCAAAGACTTTAGGCCTGAATTATATTCTAGCAGACTGATTACTCCATCACAACGGTACCAGATATCCCGTCAGCCAAAATATAAATCCCATAGGCCCTTTTGTCCCTTTCTAGCTTAGTGTGGAGGGCACTGTGCTAATCCTATTGTACGCTTAAAAACCTTGCTAGAAAAACAGATATTTGAGGTGAGCAGTTCAGAGTGTCGCTAGTGTTGCAGGGTGCTCTATACAGGAGCTGCTCTCCACCTAAACTTGGGAACTACCCAGAGTTCTCTGCTTCTTTTTTTGCATAATGTCTACAGTATTCTAAGCCTGAAAGTGTATTGTTTTGATATATATTTACCAAAAACCAGATCTGTGACTGGGGGTGAGTGTTTGCATTGTTCAGCACTCCGTCCATCATCCTCTTGTGTTGCTAAAGTTGCCCTAAGTGGGAAGGGTATGCCCAGACGTGGGTCCCTTGCTCACTGTGCCACTGGATTCAAGCTAGCCTGGCTGATGAAGGGTGAAACCCTGAAACCGGTCCCAGGATACTTGATTCCGGTCCAGTGAGGACCTGGCTTGGCAGTTTTGGCTGGACTGTTCCCATGAGGAACAGGGTCAAGACTGATTTGCATATGACTGGGTCCAAGCTGGGGTGGCATGGTGAGCAAAAGAACGATGGATTACACACAGATCTGTGACGGGGTGAGTGTTTGCATTGTTCAGCACTCCGTCCATCATCCTTTTGTGTTGCCAAAAACCAGCACAGGCCACTAAGGCTAAAGCCTAAAGTCCTACTTTTATGTCTGGCTTCCTATTTTTTGCTTCTTGATATCTGGTCACCCAAAGAAAAGAACATCTCTCTGACTCTCACTCACGATGCAAAAACGTTCCCGCATAGGTTGTACCCCCCCACTGATCAGCGTGCTACCCGTGTGAGCACCCCACAGAGGGGTACATCAGCACTACATAAATGGTACAATACAGTATTGCACGTCTGCAGCCAGCACCGCTAAAGTAGTCCTTTCCCTGTTTTGTTGCTGCTGCCATAGGGGAGGCTGAGGTGGAGCACCCCGAGGCTGCCTGTAGAGGGGCTTCTCAGGCTGTCTCACTTGGGAGGAGGATATCTCTGCGAACATGGTACTTGGACCTTGCAGGCCTCTGCTGCCCCAACTTTACTCCCATTCCTCACACCCCTGGCCCACTGACACACTCACCCCCTCACCACCTAAAGAGTTTGGGGGTGAGCTGACAGAGACCTGTGCATGGAAGAAGAGGTCCCCCTTCTCTTTTAATGCTGGTACCTTCACTAGAGGGGTATCCAAGCTAGGCCCAGCAGGGTATGATGCATGCAGGACTTTTACCATACACATCAAAGGTGAGCATGCAAGCAGTGAATATAAACAGAGCTCTGAACTCTGACATGTACCCGCCCTCCTGGGCCCACGTAGACACCAGGGGAGTAGCTAGGTCAGTAAGATTGAGTATGTCTGAGCCTCAGATTTTCCAACAATCAGGCTGGCATGTAATGTTTAAAAACATTACACGACAAGCAGGGGGCAGGAGAGGAACTTAAGGGGCAGTGGTAAGGGAGAGGAATCCTGACTGGCAGAAGCACTTAGAGAGAAAACACAATATTTTGTAAAATAACCAATATGTATGAGGACTTCAAACCAGAGAGGGAGAGGGAGAGGGTGTGTGTGTTTTTGTCTGTGTGTGTGAAAATTCCTGCTGGAATCCGACTGGAATCTCACAATACCCGACTGAAAGCACAGGTACCCAACTATTTATCAAAAAATGCATTTATTGGGGGTGTAACACCCCAATCACCCCTTGAAGCTACACCCCTGATGGACACCCAAGGGTATTCTAGGAAGCGTGCTACAATCCAATGGAATATTCCAGAGTCACTGAACATTGACTGGTAGATGGGGTGGGGGAGTTCATATAAACGAAACCCCTCAGCCAAAACCTGAATAGCTTTTGTGTTGTCAAATACGTTTTTCTTGAGAATGGCTGGATGGTTCCCTCCTGTGCAGCCGGCATGTGAATTCAAACCCGCTTGTGGTTTGCATCCCACCCAGGCTGCTGACAGTCTGGGCACGGCCAGCCCAGGTCACCCCTGCCAAGTACCAGGGTCCCAGATGCAGACCTGGGAGCACACACAGGACCCTGCAGTGTGTCACGATATATCTATCACCTCTGCTCATACGGTCTCCAGGTGAGAAGCCTATAACACACTGTAGAAGATACCATGAGCTGGAGATACCTGAGCAGTGTGGGTTGGGTTTCCAGCTTGTGTTTGGCTACTGAATACACCTGATGTGCATGGGGGTGGGAGCTGAAAGCTTCACAGGACACTAGTGGTAGCCTCAGAGGTTCTTTGGGGGTTGCCAGTAAGTACTTGCCACAAAGCCCCACCCTTTCTACGTGGCCCCACTCCCTCATGACTACTAGAAGCAATGGGCTCAAAGCCGCTCCCCTTTAAGCCTGGTGAGATTTACCTCAAACTTGCCAGGTCTGCAGGTATGAAGCCCCCCCACCCATGGGTAACAGCCAGTGCTTAATTTGTGCCGGTGTCTGCTGGCACTTACAGTAATCTATTTTCATGGTGGTCCTGTTTGGTTATTTTTTTTAGCAGAATTCATTAGTGGAGCACTTAACTGTATGTTAAAAACATGACAAAACTAGGATTTGAACCTTCAGTTTAAAGTGAACTGGCCAGCTGTAGTGGGCCCGTGTGAAATACCTTGGGCCCTGACAATTCACTTTTTAATTTTCTTTTTTACAAATTAAGCACTGGTAACACCACTAAAAGAGTGGTAATAGGTGGTGCACTTAAGCCCATACCCCTGAAAACATGAACCCCGAGGTCCAGGACTCCAACGTTTTGAAGTGGGGCTATCTCACCCTTATCTGTCAAGAGGTGCTATGGCAGCGCCCATCCCACGTTCAATATGGCTGCTGTCATGAAACAGCGCGATCAACCATATAACCGTTTGTTTGGTAAACAACATTTGGCTGTGGGTTGAAAATGGTGGTAGAGCTTGAAGAGAATATCATGAATTGTGCACTTCACTCCAAGATGGCTGCCATGTATTCCCTGGATTGTTAGACATCTGAATTAGTGAGAGAATTGAATCTTTGTTCCTATTGGCCAACAAAAGTATAAGCGACTGAAGAGTTGTGGGACATGTGCCTGCTATTCATGGTTTGTTTCCGGCGGAATTTTGAGCTAGCCTACAGCCACGAAAACCATGGCGGTAGGCCCTACCATTGACAGGGAATTCCTTTTCACTGGTAGGAGGCTCACCCCCCCCAAAACACTCCCAGAGTGGTTCATTTCCTGCGACGTGTGAAAAGTTTGGATTACAGGCAGATGCTAGCCAGTGGGAAAGCGCTGGATTCTGCCGTGTTCTCCTGATCGCTGGTGCGGTATTGTGGCCTTTGAACTGTGCGCACGTGGGTGCTTCTCTTACGCACTCACAGTTTGCCAACGCCGGCACCCCAGGGGAGTTCCAAAGTTCAGGAGAGGTGTCGGGTCTCTGCTCCAGAGTGCTTCCATATTTTTGTAATTCCACGCTACAGGAAGTTCTTGGGTGGTTTGTGGTTGCATCTGTGACTCTTTGGGTAACATTTACTGGGCCAACACATATGCACCATACTCTCTGTTCTTCAAGCAATTCAAATTCAAGAGAGGGGACTATAATTAAGTTATAATTTGTTTATCATTATCCTAATTTTGGAATTCAGAGTGATAGGGGTTATAGGAATATTCTGAATGTCGGCTACCAAGTCGGAGGGTGTTCCGTCTTTCATGCTCTCGCCTCAGTGGCTTGGGTGCTGTGTTGCTAACAGCCACTTTGTTTTTATTGCCTGTGTGACATGTGAGAAACTGATTTTCAGGAGGTAATGTTTATGTATATTTATGTTAAGCCTTGGCATCACGAAAAGTGATAATCCTGTATAGTTGTATTGCACTAGGGTATGGTGATTTGTATATTTTGGCATCCTCAACCAAGACATTTAATATAGCAGTTTCCTACCACTATGTTACCTGATGCTTGAATTATGTGACAATGCTGACATATTTTTGATGTGCTTGATTGGCATCTCATTCTGAGTACTATTTTTTTGCCTAACATGGCTCCTTCCCACCTGTACCCACCTTTTGACCCTTCCCCCTGTCTAGCCACTCTGCCCATCTTGGTTAATATATTTTACATTTTAAACTACAGGTTTTTGTTTCTCTTAATCAGGTCTTCTTTGGAAATTGAATTTAACTTCAAGGAAAAAATATATTTTCTGGTGGGGGGCCTACATTGGGATTCCAGAAACTTATATAAGAATGCAGACCCCATGGGTGTGGCCATGCAGACCCCATGGGTGTGGCCTAACAGGATGGGGCAGAATTGTCTCTTTTTATTGGTGAAGGACACAAATTGCAATGCTATGGAAAGACCAGTACTTGGCTCAATCAACTTTTAAATACGTTTACTTGGATCATTCCAGTTTTTTGTTTGATGCTCGCTTTCAGGACTTTGCACTGTAGTTGACTCACAATGCATAGTACTGAAACAACACTTATGGCAGTCACTGGCCACATAGGATGTCCTTTAGATGATGACAGTCCATCACTGCTAGTGCTGATGGATATGATACTGTGCTTCATTCTAGGTTGCTTCAGAGGCTACATAGGTGTCCATGGCATGGCTCTAAAGTGTTTTGCTGAATTTTTACCTAACAGAACCCAGACTGTCAACACTCGCCCTTCTAAATCACGCACCATAGAACTGGACAAAGGAGTGCCCCTGGGCTCCTGCCTTAGCCCCCCCTTCATTTAATATCTAGGTGGCCCCCCCTTGCCAAAACCATTAGAGCTTGTTGTTTTGAACCTCTTTCGTATGCTGATGATACTCAGCTTGTAATCTGATTCGATAAAGATCTGAATAATGTGAAAGTGCGTTTTGCTGCTGGTATGAAAGCCATTGCAGGCTGGATGACAGAAAACTGTCTCCAGCTGAATACCAGCAAAACCGCGATCATGCTACTTGCCATGGCCCAGCAGCTCTGGGCCCCTGACTGGTGTACTTCTGAATTAGGCTCTGCACCCATTCCCAACATGGCAAGTTAAAAACCTGGGTGTGCACCTCCATCAGTCGCTGACTGTGAAAGAACCGGTGGTGGGTAACACTGGCACCTGCTTCTATGTGATTCCACTACTGCGGAGGGTCTTTCCTCTACTTCCACTTACTGTGAGGAAAACCTTGGTCCAAGCTTTGGTTAATAGCCGCTTGGATTATTGTAATGCCCTACTGGCCGCTTGCAATGAGACACTTCTTACTAAACTTCAAGTGGCCCAACATACAGCAGCTCACCTTAGTCCTAATTTCCCCTCTGGGACCGTAGTGGATCCTATTTAGTTTTATTGGGAATCAGGAGTTCGCTTAGCCTCTGGCTTGCAGGCCAGTGCCCCCGTCACCCAGTGACTTTTAACCTACTTAGCTTGCTCTGTCTTAGCACTTTTATTTTATTATTTCTTCCAAGATGGCTGCCATTGTTTATTGTTATAAAAATGCTTTGATAAGCGTTATCAGTGCCGCTCTGTGAAGGCGTCACTATCAGCATCAGAATCAAGTGATGTACTGAGGTATTCACATCAGCTGCCTTTCTCACTTGCGTGAGACAGGAACATAATGTACACTTGTTGGGGATTGTTTACATAATTGCCGCCCCAAGCATGCCTCCTTTTCAATTGTTTGGGAACATACCTGTGTCAGGGGTCCTACAAGATCTGTATAAATACATCTCACATGGACAAGATTATCAGAGGGATTCCTACCAGATGCCATCAACGCTATCTATGCTGCACATCACTTGATGCAGACCCAGCCTTCGTGTCCCCACGGAGTCTGAGCTAGAGACCTCATTCCAAGGTAACAAGGGTTGGAGGCGCTTCTCATGCACATGGTGCTGGCAGATTAGGTTTATTACAGCTACCTCTCTTTAGGTTTGAGATTAGGTTCTCTTTGCTAAGAATTTTACATCTCATGTTTATAGCAAGATGGTGGTTTTTTTTGTATTAACGACTCTCATCTTCACAATTATGCTTCTTTTATTGTTCGTTATCCTAAATCACTGCAGTGCATGCATTTTACCATAGATAATAGTCCTGTCAATAAATATATTGAAAACTTTCCTGCATCTCCCTCATTGCCTGTGTGTGACTGAGACTGATTGCTAACATGACAATAGGGTAACTTCCGTGCCACCACGACTCCCCTGAGGTGTCGCTATCTAGACTCCATGCGTAAGATTGCCAGAAATCACATTTTACTGTTTGGGTTTTTGGTGAGGTACTGTTTATGAGCCGGGAGGGGTGGGCCAACAGTTGTGACTTGTAGGAGTGTCTCAGTCACCTACAAACAAAAGTGCTGTCATCCCTAAACCAGCAGTCTCGCCTAGGAGCGAGAGTTCAACTACGACATGCGCCACCAAAGATGGTGTTTTGGCACTAATTTACGGATACCTGAGTATCTCTGTCTCACACACAAGAGGTACCCGAGGCACCATTAAACGGAGACATCCATGATCTTGGAGATAATCCTCCTCAACTGAACCGGGAGCATCTAACTAGGCTGTAGATTGTTCAAGCTTGAACTCCTGAGAGGACTTTCTCCCCATTTGGTGTTCCATCTCTGCACCGATTATTCAACATGGCTAACGCCATGGTCATTTCAGAAAATGTCAGACATACATTAACACAACATCTAGAAGCCCATGGCTTATCAGATGAGGGCTGGGATGCTGACATAGAAGCTCATAAAGCTTCCCAAACAGAAACATTCTATTCCTGGGTCACCTTTCCCTTAAAAAGATGGCAGAACACAGACATTTCACACATATAAAATAGTGAATGTACTGCAGCAGTACCAACCTTACTAGTATTTAGAGATACCCCTTTCCTACAAAGAACATCAAAATTGATTCAATGGTGCCCTACCACATGTAATGACGGACCGACGTGGCCCATGTTTGCCACATATAAACCACATTCTGGCATACAGGCTATGCAAATAGCTGATGTACGTGCACTTTGTAACGAGCTAGTAAATCTTTACAGACGATTAGTACAATTCGCTATGCGGTCCTTGAATACCGCCCCCAGCACGGGCTGCGCCAGCTGCTCACCAATTGGCCGTTACTGGGATTAACCCACAAACAGTACATTCTATCGTGGGCAAAGCAACCACAGAACCTGAACAAATTCCATTCTGGATAGCTAAAAAAAAAACTAACCAGCTGGAAGCAGTGTTTCCCCATACGGGACTCCAAGATAAACATAGAATTCTCACAATGTGTTTGCCATTCAGAATGGTTCCCTCAGTGGACGACTGCACCACATGGGGTACAGTCTTTGCTGCAATTTACACTACCACGAATGGTACCCCGACACGTGCAAATTTGCAGGCAGTGTTAAAACAAATTCAAAATGAGCAAAGGGCTGCTCCAGCCCTGGATTTGGGGATGAAACTGATGCGTAACTTCAACATAGTCTCCTCAATAATACTCAGTAACATTAAAGGGGAAGTGGCAGTCTTGTATACATGCCAGTAGCTCCGGGAGATTCCACAGGTGGAACAGGCGCGTCAACTACCGAAAATTATTTCCGACATCTATACTATTATAGGGCGGGATAGTTTGGGAGTCAAGCTGAAGAAGCCTGAAATTACTACCCCTAAGGACAGTACCAAACAATCATAAGAGGGTTGTAAGAAACGCAGGATTAACAAAAACAAAATAAAGACAGACGAAGTCAGAGAGCAGACTCTCCACATCCGGAGTCATAACATAACAATATTAATTGCCCAGTGGTACTTTGAAAGGACATATTTTTTTATTTTTTACTCGTGTTTTGATTTTAATAAACTAAAGCCGTGGCCTATACAATTGGGAGACATACTATTAGCAGCCCCCTGATGTAGCAAAGGGTTTTACTCGTTCTGTGTCTATGAGCATTGGAGTGATACAGAAGGCTTTAACAATAAAACTTTGTATGGAGTGACGTCACTGGGGGGCCAAGTGCCCCCAGAGGCAACAACAGCTGGTTTTGGCAGGAATCAGAGCAAGCCTTAATTACACCCGAGGAAATCAACCCCAATGTGAATCACTGGAGGAACTGAAAACCTATTGTAAAGGGTTGGGGGAGCCTGTCTGGGGGTTTCACTGCAGCATATGAAGGAATATTTGTCTAAATAAACACAGATCACCCTCTTGGCATCATCAACCCAGAAGAGAGGAAGTTCCAAAGCCTCCTTGATGGCACTTTGCGTTCTAATTTTGAATTATGATTTGTTTTATGTACACGACATATTAGTGCACATTATCACCTTCTGCTATGCTCAAATTGTAATTAGATTGACCATGTATGATTATCTTGTAATATTACCTATTTTTCCCCTTTTCTCCTCCCCTTTCCACAGTAAATTATATATTTCTTATTAGTTTGAATGACTAATTATGTTATACTTTGTTTATTTTTAATAAACTAATTTTAAAATACGAACAAAACAGACCAAGCACCCCCATGTCTGTGAGAATTTTTTTATCAAGAAAGTTTACCCATTTGGTAACTTAAACACAAACCAGGTGCCTTTGTGTGCAGGGAGTCCAAGGCACAGCATGACATCCAGCAGTAGTACCCCCTTGAGGAATCCGGCAACAACCTCGCCTACTGTTCCAGGGGTCATTTAATCTGCAAACTAGCATTGGCAAAGCCACTGGGTCTGGCCTTGCAATTGCACCATGATATTTATGTAATGATGCAAGCTTATGCAATAGAAATTGAAAAAAACTTCATAAAATGATAAGAGAAATTGACCCAAAAGCCCTGGCACTGAAGTGCATTACTTTTGAAGTGGATGTGGATATGTGATTAGGAAAAAAGTATGCCTCTCCGAGTGTAGGAGGGCCAATGGCTGGAGAGGGCATAATGTGAGTTACAAGTTAGCAGACCAATGGATGGAGAGGGATTCTCAAAAAAGTATGTATATATTTTTATTTATAGTTTTTATTGATCAAAATACTAAAAAGACAGCTAAAGCTGTGTCTAGGCCAGACCTACAGATAGACAGATCAGAAGCCATGTAATATTTGGGTTAATTCATGCTGTTCTGACAAAATATATTCATTATCCAGGAATGGCCCAGGGAAGGCACCGAACACTGTGCCTCTTTCTTACATTGTGCCAAGCCTAGGGTGGCATTCACATTGTCCTGTGCCAGGGACAGTGTGGGCAAGGATTGAGAGGGCAGCCCAGGAGGCGTCTCCGGCTACAGAATCTCAAGAGTCCGAATGGACCAGTCCAGGGTTTTGGACGTTTGTGGAACTTTTACTAAGAGCTCCGTACGTCATGTAGAGGAGGGTAGAAGTTCTATTTTAGTAATATTACAAAAAGTATCTCAATGCACGTATAGCATTTTTGCAAAACAATTTTCCATTTCCAATATGTCTTAAAGAAGCCTCCTTCCAGGACTAAATGGCTTGGCCAGCAGGATAGGTAGAGCAGTATCTGACGGTCCTCTGGGTACCTTCTGGAGTATGGGGAATCCTTTTTGGAGGAAAAGTTGCTCAGAGATAGCACTATTGTTATCCAGGAATCCAGATCCAGATTTAGAATTGCCAGGAAGTGATAAGATCCCTACGACTGACTCCGCCCCACAGAACCTCTGCATCATCTGCTCTGACGTAGGCGCAGGGAAGAGACTGGTGCAAGGGGCTCATCTTGGGTTGGATCCCTGACCCACCTTTGCTTGAGCTCTGTAGGAGACAGAGCTTTGCCATAGCCACTTTCTTGAGCCTTCACACAGCCTGCAAGTGCCCACCTGCCTTGTTCCATATCTGCTGAGCACGTAGCCAAGTACACCACCGTTGTGTCCTTACAGCCAGGTTGGCCAACCCATGTTAAGTTCTGTTTTGAGGCAGTCCACCTTGGTTGGCCTCTGTAGGAGGCAGGGCTTTGACTTAGCCACTTTCCTGAGCCTTTGCACTGCCTGGCAGTGCCTTCCTGCCTTATTCCATACCTACTGAGCGGTTTGCCAAGTACCCCACCTCTGTTTCCTCACAGTTGGGCTGCTCAACGCATGTTGAGTTCTGCTTTGAGGCACTCTCCTAAGGAGAATGCATTTGTTGCATTTGCGGAGGTATTTCTAGGTGGTTTCTAATGATCTTGTCTGTTCCTGGCTGTGCTTCAGGTGTTAAAAGCAAAAAGAACAGATTGACGGACGGAATGCTGTACCAATCAAATATTCACCCCCAGTCACAAATCTGGGTTTAATCCATCATTTTTTTGCTCACCACGCCACCCCAGTTCGGTGTACCAGTCCGGTGTGGTCAGTCTTTTGCTGCTGGCCTCTGTGATTGCCCCTTTGTTGGTGTCCCCTTCAGCTGTTCCTCTGCATTACTTTCTAGCTTACAGTTCCTTTGCTACTGCCTCTGACCGCTTTGCTGTTCCCCTTTCTCAGCAGCGCCTTGAGCTGCTTACCTGAAGCTCCGGTTATGTTGCTCAGCTCACCTCTAAGGTGGCACATGTTCCACTCTGATCACATTAAATCTGCGTGTGTCACGTTTTCAGCGTTGGATTTCAGGCCCATCCCTTCTGTTTGCTGTGTTTAGATTTGGCAGTTTTGTGCCAGGCTTGTGCAAACTTCTTGTAACTTTTGATGGTTTAGGTGCACCTGCCCGCCAGCGTTGCATAACCCACCGTGTTCCTATGCATGGCTCGTGATGCACGCGCCAGGACCTGCATCACCTAATAATTGTTCGTTTTTTTTAATCAAACATCATCAATTGTGGATGTCACTCAGTAATTATTTCTCACGCATTGCAAAAGAACTGGACTTCTGCCCTCCCTCCTAATTATATATCTCTATTCTTGCAAATGCATCATTTGTATCTTCTATGCGCTGTGTACTTTGTTTATTGTTGCACACATATATGTAAGGCTACCACTTCTTTCTATTTTCTACAGTTTCTCTCATCTAGTCTCCTTACTTTCCCCTATATAAAATGGATGCATTGACCTTATACTGACATATTTATTCAACATTAGTAATTTTATTTTTGATGTGAAAAGTTCACTGCTATATCACTAAAGTATGTTTGAGTAGATCATTTCACTATATGGATTAGCAGTGTATTTCCATATTTTTTTGTTTGTTCTTTGCTCAATAAAATATATATTTGTTTTTAAAAATACTTGTGAGGTGTTTGTTAAACTTCTTGTTGCAAACTTTTCCTAAGTTACATCATCGCCTGAGGCTCTCTGAGAGTTCTGCCACTCATGTATCTTGACTTCGAATCATCCGGTACCAGCTGTTGGTTTTTACAGCTCCCTGATCCTCAGTGGGGAAGAGGTGTGGGGTTAATCAATGGAGTGACGATGTATGGAACGATTCTGACTTGTACCCAGTGACAAGTGGAGTAACAGAAACTGAGGAGGCCCCCCTACAAAGTACATGGAGGGTCCCTATCCGTATTCAGTCAGGAGCTCTCAGGCCAGGGTACTGTGCTGAGGGGGCCCCCAGAGCTCACGGTCCCCCCCACACTCCATACGCTGTGGGGTCTATGTTACGCCACTGCCAATGACCGGTGTCCCTCTTGCTTTGCAGCATGCTCCAAGTTGACCCTGTCCACCACACTCTCTGCTTAAGCCGGTGCAGTGCTTAATTTGTAAACAAAAACTTGGTGGTGCCCAAAGCTCTCCTCTGACACTCACAGCTGCTGAAATTAAATGTGCGAGCACGGAATACTGAGGCAGCGTAATCCTGAAGCCACCTCGGGCCTCTTTAATCCCTTTGCAGACACTCCCTGCCCCTTCACCTCACTCTTGCAGCTTTCTGCTTTCTGCTTTCTCCCTTTGCGCACTTTCCTGTTTTTCTCTTCCTATATCTTTCCACTGCTCGCAGTAAATGCCTGAGGCAGAAAAATAAGTGCCAGTGCCCACATTGGAAACCACTGACTCAAATTATGCACTGAGTTGGTGCCACCTTCTTTGTCAAAAGAGATCCATACAGAACTTTGTACCCGCACATATCGCTCCTCAGCTGACAACTGCAATGTCTGGACAGGGAGGTCTGTCCAATCACACTTGGCATTAGGGGCTCAGAAACTCCTGTAACCAGCAGTGTGGGCACCAAGGCACCAAGAAGTGCCCTCAGAGAGTCCGCACTGCCTGTGATTCCATCTGCCGCTGAGTACACATCACCGTCCTGAGTGTCTTGGCAGAGAGTTAAGGCATGGGCAAAGTGGGCTCTGGCCCAGGGCACCCAGGCTTTAAGGGGACTCCGATAGAGCCAGCTCTGTTCTGCAGAGTCTTGCCCTGATGAACTTGAATAATTCTTAAACAGCTGTGCTGAACATACCGTTTTCCTTGAATTTATTTTTAATGCAGGTGATATGTGAGAGCCTATTACAGACATTTTGCAGAGAAATGTTGTGTTTAGGTTTCATGCAACATCCATAAAAAAGGTTTCTTTTAGTTCAAAACAGGGCCTCACATATGAGAAATTGGAAGTAATTATTTGCAGTAATATTAGAGAGCTGCTGCTGTGTTACAATATTAAAAGAATATGTCACTTTCTTTGAATATTATATGTAAACACAAACAGACTTTGGATATGCCAATGCACTGTCAGTGACCTGGACAAGGAGGGAATGTAAGAGCTGAAATTGGATCATAAATTCAAAACTGTTCCGAACAGTGGCCCTAAAATACGTTTTGTCCCGGGCTCCCAAAATCCTTAAGATGCCCCTGTGTCTTGGGTGTGACCCTTCTTCGGTCCCGGTGAAGGCTCTCGGTGCTCGACACTCTGTCCTGGAGCTGCTTCTGTTACTGCCCTATGCTCCATTGCTACTGCCTGTCTTCCCCTGGCCCTTCCGCAGAGCCCCTCTCAGTGTCAACACATCACTATACAGTACTGTAGAGAGCATCTTTATTGAGACACTATACATGTACTGCCAAAGACCAGCTGTTTACAAAGTCACTGAATTCACTTCTCAAACTTTGAAATATCTCCGCATTACGTCATATTAGTGGATAATAAACTTAGATTTGTCTTCTATACGTCCTCCAGCTTTCAATTCCCTGTCTGACACTATTTCCAATTCTTAGTCACTTGCCCTCTATCTGGCCACTGTTTGCCTGGGCTCAATGGTTTCAGTGTTTGGCTAGAGACAGGTTTGGCTCTCTGTTGCTGAACGGTTATATCACTGCGTCCTCACACTGACACCTTGCGGATGTTTGCAGGTTTACACAGTTGATACAGAATTCACTTTACGGCTTCCTCATGATATGAGGTGTGTCTCTATTTTAGGATGCTGGATTAGTAGTGCCACCATGTGGCTCAATGTGTGTATTACACGGAGTCGATAACACTGCAGGGCAGACTCATTGCAATTGATAGCGGTTGTTTGTTCTCTTTACATGGTCTCTGGGACTCTAGACCCTGTTCATGGTCTGTGGCAATTTCTCTTGTGTTGTGTTCTTGTTTACTGTCCACAGTGTGTTCTGTACGGTTGTTCCGCTTCTTTGTGCCAGCGGTGTAGGGATATATTTTCTGGGTTTTTTAAACTTTTAATTCTCCTACCCTGTGTCAACGCGATAGGCTTTCTTGTGACATCTGCTTGGATGACTTCTCAAATGGATGTGTGATCTTTTTTTCACTGTTCCGTAGTAAGGGTTAAACACAAATAAAGTTGGTTTGCTTGGAGTGTACTTTACACACCCCTCCCCTGTACTGAGTGCACTGCTCCAGGGCTGGTTCTGTGGCAGTGCAATGACCTACTCACAGCTGACCCCACTCCTGCCACCTCCCCCGTACTGAGAGCACTGCTCCAGGGCTGGGCTGGTTCTGTGGCAGTGCTACCCCCCCCCTGTACTGAGTACACTGCTCCAGGGCTAGGCTGGTTCTGTGGCAGTGCTACCCCCCACTGTACTGAGTACACTGCTCCAGGGCTGGGCTGGTTCTGTGGCAGTGCTACCCCCCACTGTACTGAGTGCACTGCTCCAGGGCTGGGCTGGTTCTGTGGCAGTGCTACCCCCCACTGTACTGAGTGCACTGCTCCAGGGCTGGGCTGGTTCTGTGGCAGTGCTACCCCCCACTGTACCGAGAGCACTGCTCCAGGGCTGGGCTGGTTCTGTGGCAGTGCTACCCCCCACTGTACTGAGAGCACTGCTCCAGGGCTGGGCTGGATCTGTGGCAGTGCTACCCCCCCCCTGTACTGAGTGCACTGCTCCAGGGCTGGGCTGGTTCTGTGGCAGTGCTACCCCCCACTGTACTGAGTGCACTGCTCCAGGGCTGGGCTGGTTCTGTGGCAGTGCTACCCTCCACTGTACTGAGTGCACTGCTCCAGGGCTGGGCTGGTTCTGTGGCAGTGCTACCCCCCACTGTACTGAGTGCACTGCTCCAGGGCTGGGCTGGTTCTGTGGCAGTGCTACCCCCCACTGTACTGAGTGCACTGCTCCAGGGCTGGTTCTGTGGCAGTGCTACCCCCCCCCCCCACTGTACTGAGTGCACTGCTCCAGGGCTGGGCTGGTTCTGTGGCAGTGCTACCCCCCCCCCCCTGTACTGAGTGCACTGCTCCAGGGCTGGTTCTGTGGCAGTGCAATGACCTACTCACAGCTGACCCCACTCCTGCCACCTCCCCCGTACTGAGAGCACTGCTCCAGGGCTGGGCTGGTTCTGTGGCAGTGCTACCCCCCACTGTGCTGAGTGCACTGCTCCAGGGCTGGGCTGGTTCTGTGGCAGTGCTACCCCCCACTGTACTGAGTGCACTGCTCCAGGGCTGGGCTGGTTCTGTGGCAGTGCTACCCCCCACTGTACTGAGTGCACTGCTCCAGGGCTGGGCTGGTTCTGTGGCAGTGCTAACCCCCCCCCTGTACTGAGTGCACTGCTCCAGGGCTGGGCTGGTTCTGTGGCAGTGCTACCCCCCCCCCCCTGTACTGAGTACACTGCTCCAGGGCTAGGCTGGTTCTGTGGCATATCGATGACCTACTCACAGCTGACGCCGCTCCTGCTTCAGGCCTCAGTTTCTGTCCTGGTGCACATAGAGCACATTTTCTCAGTTTGCACCGTGTGCACCCTAAGACAGGTGCGCCGGGCGCAAACAGAGAACTTGCACCCTATTACATTGAGTGCGCTGCCCCTAGTGCAGCCGCAAACTTGCACTATCCTGGGGGCAGCGCATTAAGGTGAAAAACAGAGGAGCTTTGAAACAGCTGCAACCTCGCACTGCCCGGGAGGGCAGCGTATTCAAGTGAAAAATGGAACGGCTTTCGAGCAGCTGCTCCGTGTTTCGCTCTGTAAGTGGAAACCCACCTGCACTCTTAAGGGGGTTAGAGATCCTCTGGAGCAGAGGCAGAGGGACTCTCTCATTTGCGTGGAGCCACGCCCCATGTACTGGCACTATATGTACGCCAGTGCTATCTGTTTTACAGAAAGGGCCGCACAGGTATCTGCAGATCATCCTGTAATACCAAAGACCCCCGGCGTGCAAAAGCAGGTGCACATGCCGTTGCACCCCCAGGGCAGTTTGTATAATATGCCCCCGGTGCATTCACTACACAACTCCTAGTTATTGTTCAAATGGTGAAACCACTGATTCTCTTTCACTGACCTCCTGTGCAACCACAGTTGCCTTGAACTAGTTAAAAATTACCCACCAGGGGCCCTTTTTAAGAATCCAGTTTCAAGATTTAAACAATATTTGAAAAGCAAACACAGGCCTGAATGAAGGAATCGTTGGATATTTTGAAGTTGAAGCACAGATGCGGTCTCTGAGCACTTTAAGGGTATATTTAGTGCCTGGAGGCAAGCAGCTTTCCACAATGCAATATGTAAGCACCTACATTGACTAACAACACCCCTTTATTAAATACATAGGAATATATATAAATGTATAGGCTGTCCTGTTTTTAGTTTCTCGTAAATTCTCATGCTTTATTTCAGTGTTTTCCAATGTTTTCACAAATTGTAAAATCAGTGATTATGAGTGATTATTCGTTTTTGCTCTGTAAAAAAATCACAGGGATGGTGTTTTCCTGTGCTTCTGAGGAATTTG
The DNA here is from genome assembly GCF_031143425.1 of Pleurodeles waltl. Classification (NCBI taxonomy): domain Eukaryota; kingdom Metazoa; phylum Chordata; class Amphibia; order Caudata; family Salamandridae; genus Pleurodeles; species Pleurodeles waltl. Next base: position 28,950,063 of record NC_090445.1, on the reverse strand, counting down.
CATTTATTCCCTTCACTCGGTCATTCATTCCTATAGTCAGTGCTGCCTTCTTCCCTGCTCCTAATTTCTCTGTACCTTGTCCTTGAATTTCTTCTTACAAGTAACTTTTCATTCATTTCCTAACCTCCCTGGCAGTCTCATGTCTGAGCACTCAAACTCCAGTTTCCAGTGGTCCAGCGGGATATGGTTGCATCTCATGAAGGTTTGATTGCAACAAAAAGGTTAATGGTGAGCCCTGACCACACCTCCATACTGCTCTGCCCTTCAGACAAAGGGCAAAGATTGAAGAAACTCATCTTAGGACATGAGATGTGTATATTGTGGAGTGGTAGGTGCTCTGTTACTGCAAGCCAGGGTCACTCTGCTCTGTTCTTTGTCTTGAGATAGCAAGGAAGGTGTGGGATAAATAAATGTGGTATTAGTGTCTGCCTTGGACCTATTCCAGTCATTCGTGGCTAAAGGGAAGAAGTTTGTTAAGGAATACATATGCAGCAGGCTTTGCTTCTGTATAAAACAGCAGCTGAAGTAGTAACTTGGTGACCTGTGGGGTGCCTTGAGCTTCTTGTCTGAGTAGTTTACAGTGTGAATTAAGTTTATTCTACATTGTTTGGCCATGTCTATTGTATCTTGAGTTTACTGAAAGCAAGCTCAAGGACCACTTACACTGACTTTTACAGAGCGTTTGAGCCTATATTTATTTGAAAGCAGTGCTGGGTCTGGGCGACTGCCGGGCGTTTTTGAGAGTTGTCCAAGGCACTTTATTGTTGTCTTTCTGTGCAGCTTTCACTGTTCAAGTGCATGTGCCATCTTGGGAGGAACAATGAGCACAGCTCAATATGTTTCCATTAAGTATATCAACTATGGTTTGTGCCGGTGACTTTGCCAAGAGATAGTCAGGCCTCGTTCCCACACCATCAGTTCCAAGCTTAATTTTGACACGGCTGTAATAACAATGAACTTGGTGACTGGAAGGAAGGCAGAAGAGACTGAATATAGCAGCAGTGGCCCTTCCGTAAGGGTGGAGGGGCCATGCCCCTGCACCTTTTGGACATAAAGAGTGTCTGTCAGGCTGAACAAAGGTAAGCCTGGCAGACACTCTTCATTTTCAGGTCAGGCAGCCTGGAGCGAGACATGTGCTAAATGTGCCAGATCCTGGCTGCCTGAGCTGAACTTTGCTGGGCTGAAGAGGTCACATCTCCTGTAAGAGTGACCTCTTCAGCTCAGCAAAGGGCCTAGAGGCCCTCCCATCTGACGAGGGAGAGCGTCAGTGAAAGCCTCACACCTGGGCGCTTCAGGTTTAAGCTCTGAAGGGCCCACAGCTGAGTGTCTAACACTGACACCTCGTCACACAGTACACAGCAGTCTCTCTGACCCCATCCTACTCTGTGACGATGCAGGGGACTGCTGCCACCCTAATGTCAGCCAATAAGGGGAGGAAGCAGTCCCAACCCTCCTGGCACCACTGAGGCTTTGGTGTAAGTGAGTGTGCGTGTGTGTGTGCACCTCCCCAATCCCAGCCCCTCAAATTTGTACTTGCAAGCCGCCACTGAAGTATAGAAGTGGAGGTACTCACTAGTTAGAGTACCAGTTTGCTCCTGAGAAGAGATGGTACTCTACCCATTAAATGTATTGCATCATTGCTGAGACGTGCAGGTGCTCTCTATTTCAAATTTAAAAAGTGCAGGTACTCAGTACTGTCAGTACCGGACAGTACCTGGCCATTTAAAGCACTGTTTACTGCTAAATCTAAGCAGTGGGTTGCAAAATCTATGGCAGTGCGTGCCAAGGTGCCCAGGTATATTGCAGCGGATGCTCAGGTTGGGGTCTGTGTACAACTACATCCAGGCTCATGGATGCCTGGATCACCATATACATGCCAGCAGATGCCCAGTTGCGGGTGGATGCCCAGATTAATTGCAGTTGATGCCCAGATTGATGCCTGTAAAAGACTAAACCTTTGCTCACCGATGCCCAGATTGCTATATGCAGCCCAATGCGTGCCAGCAGATGTTCCAATTTATTCCAACTGATGCCCATTGTATGCCAATAAATGCCCAGTTTATGGGTTATAATGGGAGCATCCATCCATCACACAAAAATGCTTGGACCTAGAGGCTGCACTGACACTAGTTTGACACCAGAGGGCACCAAACCACCAAACGTGCAGCACAATCTGCTGATTTCTGGTCTCTACTGAAAAGCAAACAGTCCCTGTGGTTGTGTTGCATCAGTTATAAACAGTCTTCACCAAAAACTGGAAACTCTAAGGCCCATATTTATACTTTTTTTGCGTCACATTTGCATCATTTTTTTATGCAAAAGCAGTGCAAACGTATAAAATACAACTGTATTTTGGAAGTTTGCGCCACTTTTGTGTCAAAAAGAGGTGCAAATGCGGCGCTAAAAAAGTATAAATATGGGCCTAAATGTGTGCAATACATTATGCAACGCACTTCTTCCCCCTGCATGGCCAATGCTACCTATAGTATGTCTTGCCTGTGGCCCTAGCAGCTGCCCCCCCACCCTGGTGACCCCCTCTTACCTATGCACACGTTCTCGTCGTCCAGCTCAGCGGACTGGTTCCGGTAGAATCCCAGGCGGCAATGTTGACAGTGCTGGCCACGCGTATAATGTTTGCAGCTCACACATGTCACCACGTTCAGGAAGTCGATGTAGCTGCAGCGGTTCGAGTGCCCGTAGCACTCGCAGTCTGAGCCGGAGGGGTTGGGGGGAGGAAAACAGCAAGAGTCAGGTAACTTTGCGCTCATTGGCTGACGCCTAGCCCCCATCGCCTACCCCAGCAGGCACACCCGAGGACTGACTGACTGTGCATGGGGTCACTGGTGGGACCCACCGCACCCCATCTATCACTGCAGCCAAGAGACGGGGTGCGGGCCCCACTGCTCCCAAGTGACACCCCCTGGAGTCTGGTCTAAGGCCCTTCCCGGGTTCCCTAAAACCCATTCTAGAGCACTCTGAAATTTGTGGGCGACTTTCCGATGAGGAATTCTGGACGTCCATTTCTAGAGGACACTGAGGCCGAGATTTAAGAAAAGTGGTGCTTCATAGCGTGAAGCGCCACATTCCTTGTGCCCCCCGCACACCCCTAACGCCACCATGTGAGCGCCGTATTTAAGATATGGCGCACCATGGAAGTATTAGGAGCAATAGCGTCAAAAGTTTTGACACTATTGTGGCGCTTTTCTCCACTAGCGTCAACAATTCTGACACTAGCGTTTTTGGCAATCTAACGCCACATTGGCATCAGAAAAATGACGCTAATGTGGCGTCAGATGGCACAGATTACACACCCGGACCACTTGGCGCTACACTGAAACTCAAGCGCTTTCTAAGTGACCTTCTAGCAGGTAGACCCCACCCTCGACTCTCTGCTGCATTCTTGCCCGATAAGGACCCCCTAATCCCCCTCTCTGCCCCTCCCTCAGGCCCTTCTTGTGTCCCCACCTCCTCTGTATGTTTCCTCTCAGTGCCCTGCTCTCTCTCCATCGCCTACCGCTTTTACCCCTTTAATCGAGCACTCCACCCTCCTCTCTCCGGGTCTTCATCTCCTAGCCATCTGTGCACCCACCCTTTCCCCATTCAAGCACCCCCTTCCCTCTCATTCTAGCCTCCCTACCCCGTCTTTCACCTCTCCCTTCCACATTCCCTTCTTCCACTGCGTCCCCCATAAGCACTTTTTTTACCCATCCATGTCATACTCTACCCGCCCCAGCCCCTCGGTGCCTCTGTCTCATTGTATCCTGCACACCACCAATCCTCTACCACCCACCCTCACCAGTGTGCCCTCTGCTTTCACCACCCCCTTACAAGCATGGGGAGGTGCCCATGTGCAGGGCTAGTGCCCAGTTCTCCCCCATCCCGCCCCTCTCCCACGGGTGCACGTGACATGCAGTGCGTGACACGAGGTCATGGCAGGATGAAGGCAGCGTGGGATGGTACGGTAAAGAATGAGTGAATGAATGATGAACCCACGTCTGTGGAATGAAAGGCATGCGATGAGAGTGGCACTAGGCCCTTCATGCAGGTTGAGGGCTACTAATGATAACATATGCTTATAAAAACCTCTTAAAGTTGAGTTTGATCGACTGAAGGTTCGCTTTGGATTCCACCACCAGGGCGACGCTAGAGTCACGTGAGTCGAAGGACGGCGGAAGGAGACTGCAGAAGGTAGATTTCATGCCAAATCTAGGCAGAGGATGGCGAAATCTATGCCAGCGCCTGCCAAGGTGCCCAGATCTATTGCACTGGATACCCAGTTCATTCTCGGTGTATAACTACACCCAGGCTTACAGGTGCCCAGATCTCCATGTGTATGCCAGCAGATGCCAGCAGATGACCAGATTAATTGCAGTTGATGCCCAGATCGGTGCCCTGTGAATGACTGCTCGGATGCCCAGATCTCCAAGTATGGACCAGTACACGCCAGCTGATGTTTTAATCTATCGTACTTTATGCCCATTGTATTCCAATGCATGCCCCAATCTATGTCAGTAGATACCCAGTGGGCGCTGTGCTATTCCAATGGATGGCCCGGGCTATGCCATCTGATTTTCAGGTCTATGCCAATGTATGTCCAGTGTATTATGGTAGATGGCCTAATATATACAATGGGTGGCCCAGTCTGTGCCAATGGATATTTCGATCTATGCTGGTGGGTGTTCCAATCTATTCCAGTGGATACCCAGTGTGTGCCCGTGGATACCCAGCCTGTGCTAGTGGAAGCTTCAAACTATGCTGGTGAGTGTCATAATCTATGCCAGTGTATACCCAGTCTGTGCCAGTGGGGCTTCAAACTATGCTGGTGGGTGTCCCACTCTATGCCGGTGGATACTTAGTTCTGGGGCAGTAACTGCTCAGATCTATGCTCTGTGTGCCTACATCTACAACATGGATGCCCTGATGCCCAGGCCAGTGGATGCCCAGGTGTATGCCAGTGTGCGCTACATTCTCTACTAATGACTGCCCAGATCTATACCAGTGGATGCACACGTCTCATCCCCAGCACCCCGGATTTATCCATTGGATAGCTGGCCCTATGCATACAGCTGTGCAGAGCTATGCCAGCTGACGCCCAGCACCCCAAACATGTACACTGGACTGCTGGACCTATCCATATGGATGTGCAGACCTTTGTCAACCAACACCCAGCACGCCAGGTACATACATATAGCTGGACCTACACATATGGATGCGCAGACCTATGCCAGCGAATGTCCAGCACCCCAGGTATATACATATAGCTGGACCTATACATGTGGCTGCACAGACCTGTGGCAGTGAGCGCCCAGCACTCAGAGACACAGGTCCCTTGACGAATGTGTGGCTACAGGGAAATGTTCTCTGCATTCAGTATGAGGACAGAAACTTTCGCAAGTGGGGATTCATTACATTTCCAAATACAAAGCGAGTATTCTGCATGTTTTAAGTCCTTTGTCATCTGCAATAGATGTGTTGTAAACCCAGACTGGATTTTAAAGGATTATAGACAGCTGCCCATAAGTAAATAGGGATCATACAGTCCTGAAGAAAACCTGTGACCCTGTGGGCAGCAGAAAAAGGCCGAAACAATTCTATTCCATAGGATTCAGGGATAACACATTCTCCAACCATCCAAATTTATGATTTTCACCTTGCCTGGGGAAATGACTTGCAAAGAACTCCTGCTTAACTGGTTGGGCCCATCCAGACAAACACCTTGTTGGGAGGTGGAATCCAATGATCAAGCATGCAACAAACTGTGAGCCAGGGCTATTTTTCCAAAACAAAAACTATTTTTCCTTGGAGTATGACATCATATGCAACGTCAAATTAATAATCACTCACTATACTATCTGGCAGGGATGTCTCAGGGACCATGTATTAGTAAGTGTCAAACCCTCTCTCCTCCCCCTTCTGTGTGTGTAATGCGCAGGTCTATGTCCGGGAAGGCCTAGCCGTCCAGGTATACAGAGTGGAGAGCCGGACTATGAAGCGGATGCACACGTCTATGCCAGGGGTCTCCAACCTACGACCCGCCGGCCACATCCGGCCTTCTGAAATATTTTATCCAACCCGCAGCAACTTTAGAAATAATAGGCTATGTATGTCGCTAGAAATAGGAATATGCAATTTCTTTGAAAGCCAGTAGGTGGCGGCAAAGCCTTTTGAATATTCTCTATTATTTATATCATATGTATATATTATTTATTTCTTATTTATATATCACTTTAATTAGTTACAAATGATTATATTTTATATTATTTGTATCGTATTTATTTATATTATATATGTAATATTGTTATTTATAAATTATTTATATATCGTTATATATCATTACATTCTATTTATAATAATTATGTATTACCTCAGTTTATGCATAAAAAAAATTCTTTGTAAGTGTCACATTTCTCTTTTGTTCTGAATCATATCATACTTATCACAAAAAAGATCCAAGTAAACCTTATGCATTAATTTACATTTTATTCATTCATATATAAAACTGATTGTTTGCGGCTCAAATTGTTTTTTTAAACATTTTTGGAGGTGGCCCTCGTACTGAAATGTTTGGAGACCCCCGATCTATGACAGCAGATGCCCAGATGGTCCAGCACCCCAGACATTTACATTGAACAGCACAACCCTGGGGCGAGGTCCCATTACAAGTATACTCAACCGTGGGGAGAGGTCCCATTACAAGTATACTCAACCGTGGGGAGAGGTCCCATTACAGGTGTAGTCAACCCTGCTGAGATTTTCAACTATATTATACCCATCCCTGCAGAGGAGTACTGGTACTGTCGTAGGATACATGTGCTTTTCCCTGATAAGACACCCCATTAAATAAATCCTCAGCCCTGCTGAGCAGCGCTGTCCCTGTCCCATTGAAAGGACAGCAGACTCCTGAGAGCTGCCAGTCCCCTCCCATCAGCATGTCCAGGCCCATTAAAGACCCATCAGCCCTGCCAGGCGGGTCGGGCACTGTCCCATTAAAATGATAACATTCTGCGGCCAAGTGTTGTTACTCGCTCGTTAATATGATTGCCACCCACTGAGAAGCGCATGTACCTCCCATTAAAACGAAGAGGGGGGGTAAGGGGGGGGGGTACAGTGGTCTGGGCTCGTGCCCGCAGGTCCTATTTGAAGCATTAATTTTTGACCCTCTAGATTTGGAAGCCTGCAGCTCCCCCTTTGGCCTGCAAGTGGCGCCCCTGCCCCTTGGATGGGAGCAGAGGCGTACTGGTATTGTCGTAGTATAGATTTGGAAGCCTGCAGCTCCCCCTGTGGCCTGCAAGTGGCGCCCCTGGCCCATGGATGGGAGCAGAGGCGTACTGGTACTGTCGTGGTATAGATTCGGAAGCCTGCAGCTCCCCCTGTGGCCTGCAGGTGGCACCCCTTCCCCATGGATGGGAGCAGAGGGAAGGGTCCTTGAAGGGGACCAGGCACTCTAGCTCTCCTCCCTCCACCTGCACCCCCAGCCTCAGAGAGGCCCCGACTTACCTTGGAAAGACTCGATCAGGGCCCCAGGCACCGAGGCGGGCTCCGGCTCCTGAGGGCTGGGCGCCCTCCATGGCACTTGGGAGGAACGGAGAGAGGGGAGTCTCAGCAACGAGTTAGTACAAGTTGGGGCGACTAGGGTGGGGGATGCTATCCACGGGGAGGGCTATGCCTAGGGAGGGCATGGAGAGGGCGGGGCCCATGGTTAGCCTGTCAGGGGCCATTGTTACTCCTCCACTCAGACTCTCTTCTCTCCTTCTCCAGGGCTCCCTCTTTTCTGTACCTCTCCACCTGTCCGTCTCTTTTCCATTTCTCCCTCTCTTTCGGTGTCTCTTCCACTATAGACCTGTCTCCTTTCGCTGCTTTTGAACTCTCAGTAACCTCTTTTCGTTTTAACGCGACCAGTTTTTTTATTCAACCTTTTCTGATTTCCTTTCTCAGTAACTTCTATTAACATCCCTTTAGCATCTCTTTTTATCTAGCTCTTGACGTGTTCTTTTTCCCTCTTCTTGCCCTACTCTTTCTTTTCTGGTCAGTACTTTATTCCTTTTTCATCCATTTTAATGCGTTTTGTTTGATGTGTCTGTCATTAAGGCCCATATTTATACTTTGTGACGCAAATCAGCGCTAGAGCAGATTTGCGTCAAGAAGTTTACCGCCGGCTAACGCCATTCCACTGCGCCAGCCGGATGCCTTATTTATGGAATTATGTTAGCCGGCGCTGAGGCCTGGTGAGCGTCAAAATAAAAGACTCTAACCGGGCAGCACAGGCGAAGGGAAGACTGGGGGTTGTGCGCCAAAGAATGGTGCAAGTCAGGTTAGAGTCACAAATATTGTCTCTAACCTGACTTGCGCCATTTTTTGACACACAACCCCCATGTAAATGACTCCTGTCTTAGCAAAGACAGGAGTCATGCCCCCCTGCCCAATGGCCATTCCCAGGGGACTTCTGTCCCCTGGGCATGGCCATTGGGCACAGTGGCATGTAGGGGGGCCCAAGTTAGGCCCCCCATGCCACTTTAAAAAAAAAGAATAATACTTACCTGTACTTACCATGGATGGGTCCCCCCATCCATGGGTGTCATCCAGGGGTGGGCGAGGGTGGCAGGGGGTGTCCCTGGGTGCAGGGAACGGCACCTGTGGACTGCTTCCATGGTCTCCCACCATGGAAATGAGCCCACAGGTCCCTTAACGCCTGCCCTGACCCAGGCGTTAAACAACAGCGCAAATCCGTCTGGGCGCCATGTTTTAAGGCCCGCCTCCTCCTGTGCATCATTTTGACGCCAGAGGATAAATAAGGCGCACATGCATTAGAGTCATGTTTTGCACGGGAACGCCTACCTTGCTTGTCATTAGCGCAAGGTAGGTTTTCACGTACAAAAAATGACTCAAACTCCATAACTCTGGCGCTGGACGGGTCTAGCGCCAAAGTATAAATATGGAGTTAAGTTTGCGCCGAATTTGCGTTAAAAAAATGACGCAAATCCGGAGCAAACAGAGTATAAATATGGGCCTTCGTTTTTTCTCCTCTTTCTTCTGTTTTTCTCTCCAACCTGCTATGTCTTCTCTTTTGTGCATTTTCCTTTATTCTATTTTCTTTTGTTTCTTCTATTCCATCCCTTATGTTTTGTTTCATCCACTTTAACTCCTCTCTCTTCTGTTTATCTTTCGTATCTCCTATTCCATTTGCTATTTTTCTTTTATTTTTTGGCGCACTCTTTTTCTATTTAGTCCGCACATCTTTTTTCTGTTTGCTCCTTTCTAAGTTTTCTTTTGTGTTTTCTTTCCTTCCTTTTCCTTCCCACCTATCATGTATCAATGTCCTTCATTTATTTTCCATGTTTAATATTGTCACCTTTTCCTACTTTCAATTCGATCACCTATTTTTTGTTCTCTTTCTTCTGCTTTATTACTTTCTATGCTTTTTATTAGTTTTTGTTTTTCATTTCTTTATTGTTTTCTTTTGATCCACTTTTCCTATATTTTCCTTTCGTGCATTTTTCATTTCTCCATTTTTCTTTTTCTGTGTTTCTTACCCTTTATTTCTTTCATTGTTCTCTTATTTTATTATCAATGTCTGTGTTTTTTGTTCCCTCTGGATCTCTTTCTATATTATTTTCCTCTTTTCATCTTATAACTTCTTTCCTTTGTCACCTGTTCCCTTATGAACAGCTCGATCCTAGGTTTTTCCTCTTGTTTTTTGTACATATCATAGGATCTCACACACTCTATTGTAATCGCATGTGAATCACTCACCAGTGCAATCTCATTTGCATAATGGCCTTCGCACACACCTTAGAGAAATATATTAACTCAGGAGTGACACGTGGCTATTGAGGACCATAACAGAAGCACTCACTCACAGAAACATGCTCCCTCTAGCAGACAGGCCCTCTTTTGAACCCACTGAGTTGCATCCTCCCCTCCCCCTACTTTTCACAATCTCTCTCTCTCACACTCTGCCACTGTTTCTCTCTCTGTCTTTCAGTTTCTATGTGTTCCTTCCTCTCTCTGTTTTGCTCTCACTTGTCTGCTGTCTCTTCCCTGGCTGTCTCTCTCTGACAGATTTTTTCCCCAGCGGAGTGTGGGCTCAATGCAGCGAGACGTGCAACCTGGAGTTTTGATATGTGGGACTTGTTAAAGCAACATTTTCTCTCGAAAAGTGGAAAGCAGTGATGAAAGTTTCTAGGATTGCTTCAGTTGATTGTATTGACTAAGGCTGGGGAGCCAGAAAAACATATCTTCATGTCATATTATTATTGAATTAGGGGCCTATTTACAAGCCCCTGCGCCTCGCCAGAGCGTCACCCTTTAATGAGGTTCCTGCGGCGCACACTGCAGAGACATATGTACAAGGCGACGTAACGCACCCTGCGTGGCTTTTCACGGCCTTGTAGACATGAACTGAGGCAATGCGTTGCAAGTCGATGCGTTGCCTCACCCTGCGATGGGGAGATGTGTCATGGGCGTACGGTGGGTGCTCCCATGTAACACCTATGGCATTTGACACATTCCCAGATTTACAACATGTTGTCAACCCGGGAATGTGTCAAAAGCCTACGCCTTTCCAGGGGAGGCGTAATGGAGGTAAACGATGAGAAATTACATTATCTCTCCCTGTTTTTGCCTCTATGCACACATGGTAAGAGAAAACCACCTCCATTCATTGTTTTCTTGCAGGAAGGTGTCTCTTCCTGCACAAAAACAATCACACCTACAACGCAGAAACCCTGGTGCCCGGTTGGTGCATGGCAGCAAACTGTGCTCCAGCGTTGTGGCACAGGACAGGAATGCGTCGTATCTTATATGTACAGCGCATTGCTGCCCTTTTCTTTTGACGCAGGGCAGCACAGCAGGAAGGCTTGCGGCACTGCCCTGTGGCAAACAGTAGTAAATTTTGTTTATTACAAAAATACATTTCAAAATAATTTCCTCAAATGCACTATGGTGCAAGGGTGCCTGCAGTGCGCCAGTGCAAGGAGAGGACAGGGGTGCTCCATATTTTTGTAACTACAGTGCTTTATTGCTCTCTCCCTTTTACGCAGTGCGGAAGGTCCCCTTGCCGAGCAGCGTAACATGAAAAGAGGTGTCTAATAAACTCGTGCTTGGCTGGAGGAACTCAGCCAGGAGGGTTTAAGTCTCAGCAGGACCATGGGGGTGCACTTTGTTGCACCCCCTGAAGTTTTCACAAGAGTCCCCTATTTGGAAAGACTGTTTTGGAGTAAAGTTGGGGGTTTGTAGAATCCAAGGCAGTAGCGGATCCTGGTCCATAACTCTGTTTTTACCAGTTGTGGTAATGTTTCTCAAGCCCCTGTTTTTTTTCAGCAGTTGTGGTGGAGTTTTCCAGTTCCCCATCTCTGTTTGTACCAGTTGTGCTAGAGTTTCCCGGTGCCCTATCTCTGTTTTTATCAGGTGTTGCAGAGTTTTCCGGTGCCCTATCTCTGTTTTTACCAGTGGTGCCAGAGTTTTCCGGTGCCCTATCTCTGTTTTTACCAGTTGTTCCATAGTTCTCCAGTGCCCTATCTCTTTTTTGCCAGTTGTGCCAGAGTTGTTTTCCAGTGCCCTATCTCTGTTTTTACCAGTTGTTCCAGAGTTTTCCATTGCCCTATCTCTGTTTTTACCAGTTGTTCCATTGTTTTCCATTGCCCTATCTCTGTTTTTACCAGGTGTTTCAGAGTTTTCCGGTGCCCTATCTCTGTTTTTACCAGTTGTTCCAGAGTTTTACGGTGCCCTATCTCTGTTTTTATCAGTTGTTGCAGAGTTTTCCGGTGCCCTATCTCTGTTTTTACCAGCAGGTGTGGCAGAGTTTTCAGGTGTCCCAGATTCCAGCTGCTGCAGGGATGACACAAGGAGATCTCGAGTGTGTCTCAGCCCACGCTGGCAGCACACAGGTGGGAGATGGCGGGCCCCTTCTCGATGCCACACTGAAGTGAGCTGTGTGATGTGGAGGGGGCCACTTCAAAGACTGCATGGTAGCTGGTGTAGGTTGAGGGTGTCTGCCAGGAAGGGTTGTTCCTAGGGCTGACGTCCAGCACCTCAGTATTTGTAATGGCCAGCCTGGTCAGCCCTTCGCCATGGCTCACTTTCACGGCACTTGGAGCAACTCTGGCGGTCATTCTGACCGCGGCGGGCGACGGTCGCCGCCCGCCATGTGGTTACCGCCGAATGACCGCCCGCGGTCAAAAGACCGCGGCGGTCATTCCAACTTTCCCGCTGGGCCGGCGGGCGACCGCCAAAAGGCCGCCCGCGGGCCCAGCGGGAAAGCCCCTGCAACGAGGAAGCCGGCTCCGAATGGAGCCGGCGGAGTTGCAGGGGTGCGATGGGTGCAGTGGCACCCGTCGCGATTTTCACTGTCTGCTAAGCAGACAGTGAAAATCTGTATGGGGCCCTGCGAGGGGGCCCCTGCACTGCCCATGCCAGTGGCATGGGCAGTGCAGGGGCCCCCAGGGGCCCCACGACACCCGTTCCCGTCATCCTGGTTCTGGCGGTGACAACCGCCAGAAACAGGCTGGCGGGAAGGGGGTCGGAATCCCTGTGGCGGTGCTGCAAGCAGCGCCGCCATGGCGGATTCCCTGGGCCAGGGGAAAACCGGCGGGAAACCGCTGGTTCCCCTTTTCTGACTGCGGCTTTACCGCTGCGGTCAGAATAGCCCAGGAAGCACCGCCAGCCTGTTGGCGGTGCTTCCGCTGCCCTCCGCCATGGCGGTCATGGACCGCCAGGGTCGAAATGACCCCCACTGTGTTCTCAGGAGAGCGAGACGGATCTTGGGATGATGCTTGTCGCTTCCTTCTGAAGACTGATGCCTTCAGTCTACAAAGAGCGCTTCCAGCAGGCACTGAGGCACTTCCGGCAGGCACTGAGGTGCTTCCGGCAGGCACTGAAGCACTCCTGACAGGCACTGAAGACCAGGGTCCAGGAGAAGGACTTCACCTGGCCTGGTCCCAGCTGGAGGGGTTGGGTGGCACACACATCCACGCCCAGGAAGGCAGACGTCAGAGCCATCCCGGTCCCCAGGGCTCTGCCCGTGATGCAGGAATCCAACACAAGCGATAGTGATAAAAATGTATAAAGCACATGGCTACTCTAGAGTTTCACGGCGCTATATGGTCTATGAGTGAAACAGATACAAGTGGCACATTACTGTGAGAAGAGCCAGGTCTTAAGCTTTTTCTTGAAGACAGCCTCAGCCTTTGCTTGACGCAAGTCCAGAGGGAGCTTGTTCCACCCTAAAGGGCCAAGAAAAGGAGTGACCGCCTGCTGTAGCCAGACGAATCCTAGGGATCTTGGCCAGATGATTATCAGAGGAGCGTAAAACTCTGGCCGGGCTGTAAAAGCCGATCCTGGCTGAGAGATAGTCACGTCCAGACTGATGGAGAGCTCTATGCATTGGGAGAGCTGATTTAAAAAGAATATGTTTTTCAATGGGAAGCCAGTGTAGATTACACAAATGACTGGAGATATGTTCCCGTCTTGGGAGATGAAGAACCAACCGAGCTGCTGCATTCTGAACAGTCTGGAGTCTATTCAGAAGACACCTTGGCAGGCCTTCATATAATGCATCGGCGTAGTCCAATCTGGACATTAGCAGGGCCAATACCACAGTAATCTTAGCTGGAGCTGAAAAAAGTACAAACTTGTTTTCGCCATGCGCAGAATGCCAAGACGTACAACAACCACCGAGATAATTTGATTGTGAAATGACATTTTATTGTCAAATTTAATCCCTAAATGTTTTACTCAAGTGAGATGGACACAACTTCAGATCACATTAGAAATGTAACATTGGTGGGATTTCAGATGCCCTGAGCCGTCAGTGAAGAGGGCTCTTTCACCGGCTCTCCCCCAGGAGTACTGAGTGGGACGTGCCTCGGTGGGAAGGGATCTTTATCAGGTCACACCCCAGGGTCTAGAAAGAGGCGGGATCCTCACCACCAGCAGGGCTCAGAGACCATGGTGTGAACAGCATATGTTGTGCCCTACTAAATATATGTATGTATGGGGGTTTATTTAGCACCAACCTGGCACTGTGCTAGGTGCAGGACAAGAGAAGAAGATGGAGAAGGGATGCAGGCAGTCCGAGGGAGGGTACCAAACTGGAGTTCATCATACCAGGGGTTACCTGAGCAGGAGGGGCTTCTGTTCCTCCCTGGAGATCAGGAGTGAAGAACTTTGTAACAACAAAGTAAAGTTGGTTCCCATCTGCCAAACTGTCACCACATAGGGCAGGTCAAAAGGCATATTTGGTATTCCTGAGCTAGAAGCACACCCGGTGCTCCTGGTGAACACATGAAGGGGGGGGTGGGGAGTGATTAACTATCATTTTGTGCCAAGTATGTGTTGAAAAAGTGGTGCAAAGTGGAGCAAAATTTTGTTCAGGGAATTCCGTTCCACTTGTTTTGCACTAGAAAGGTGTCTGAAAGTAATGCAGAGCAGAACTTTGCGTTGCTTTCAATTACTTTGCGTCCAAGGGGTATTACGTGGGTTCTACTTGCCAGGGTTGTGGTGGACTATAGGGTAACCTGGCTGTACCTGAAAAGCTGATCTCACAGTTCAGTGGACGAGCTGTTTTTTGGCTGTTTGTAGGCCTGTTTTATGGATTGGTGGGCCAGTTTTTACTCTGCATTTGTTTGATATTGCCACTAACATTGCCTCCAGCAAGCACACATGCAACTAGTGGCCCATATTTTGAAAAACATGAATATTGTGTGTCTTTACAGGTTCAAAACTGCCCTGATTTGCAAACGTGGGGTACTTCTTTAGCTAGCTGATCTATTGATGGTGGCCACTTTTAATTTGGTGTCCATGACTGTTTTCTGACCCAGTCCGACCCTGGTATTTCCACGTTCCCATACAACCACCTATGGTTTTTGATGCAAAGCCCTATTTACTAACAATAGTAGGCAGGGCTTTGCGCCAAACATTAACTCCTTTTTGAGATAGGTGTTAACAAGGAAAACTATTCCCAACTGTACAGCACACATCAAAAGTGGAAACAGTTTTCAAGTTTGCCTAGGCGTAGTGCAAAGCTTGCGCTAGACATGACGTGAGCACCTTTGCACCATGGTGCAAAGGTGCATATATGGCGCTCGGTACCACGATTGTGTGCCAGGGATAGATATGGTGCTTCCTGCTCGCCCCCTCTCGGAAGAGTGCAGCACTTTTAGTTGCTGCGCTGTGTTGCATGAGTTTTTAGTAAATCTGCCACCAAGAGTTCACACTCTCTAAGGGGGGGGACCACAGACAGAGCAGCTGAACAGAGATCTTTGCAGAAAAAGAGTGAACCCCCACAGGAGGAGGAGTGGTATACCCCTGTTGTGGCCAGTCCTCCGTACGCTCTTGCGCCATCTCTTGCTCTCACCGCCCCTCCGTCTAACTCTCTTTGTCACTCTCCCTGTGTCACTCTCTCTGTCGCTCTCCCTGTGTCACTCTCTCTGTCACCCTCCCTGTGTCACTCTCCCTGTGTCACTCTCCCTGTGTCACTCTCTCTGTCGCTCTCCCTGTGTCACTCTCTCTGTCACTCTCCCTGTGTCACTCTCCCTGTGTCCCTCTCCCTGTGTCACTCTCTCTGTGTCACCCTCCCTGTGTCACTCTCCCTGTGTCACTCTCTCTGTGTCACTCTCTCTCTGTCTCTCTCCCTGTGTCACTCTCTCTGTCGCTCTCCCTGTGTCACTCTCTCTGTCACCCTCCCTGTGTCACTCTCCCTGTGTCACTCTCTCTGTGTCACTCTCTCTCTGTCTCTCTCTCTGTCACTCTCCCTTGCTCGACATTTTTATTTGCTATTTTTCTGTCCTTCTTGCTCATATGTTCTCTCTTGTTTGTTTCCCCGCTCTCTCGTCCTCTTTTTTACATGCTCTTATTTTCTCTTTGACTCACTCTCTCTCTTTATCTCTTTCTCTAACTCTCTCTCTCTCACTCTCTCTCGGTCTCTTTTGTCCGCGCTCTCTTTTTTCCTCTTTGTCTCACTTTCTTTGTCTCTCTCTGTCTCACTCTCTCTTGGTCTCTTTTTTCCGCTCTCTCTTTTTTCCTCTTTGTCTCACTTTCTTTGTCTCACTCTCTCTGTCTCACTCTCTCTCGGTCTCTTTTTTCCACTCTCTCTTTTTTCCTCTTTGTCTCACTGTCTCTTTTTGTCTCACTCTCTAGGTGTGTCTTTTTTCCGCTCTCTCTTTTTTCCTCTTTGTCTCACTCTCTCTGTCTCGCTCTCTCTCTGTCTCTTTTTTCCGCTCTCTCTTTTTTCCTCTCTGTCTCACTCTGTCTAGGTCTCTCTTTTTTCCGCTCTCTTTTTTCTTCTTTGTCTCGCTGTTTTTATCTCACTCTCTCTGTCTCACTCTCTCTAGGTCTCTTTTTTCCGCTCTCTCTTTTTTTCCTCTTTGTCTCACTCTCTCTGTCTCGCTCAATGCTCTTTTAAACTTGTCTGTTCCTCTCCTTCGTGCTCATATGTTCTCTCATTTGCTCCCTCACTCCTGACCGCTCTCTCTCTCCCCGTGAGCTCACTCTGTTCCTTTCTCCCCGTGTCTCGCTCGATGTGTTTGTACATGCCTTCAGCTTCTCCCTCTTAAACACTCCCCTTTGCTTGCACGCGCTCTCTCTTTTGCTCAGGTAACTTCTCTCTTTTTTGCTCTCTCCCACTCTCTCTCTTTCACTCTCTGTCTCTTTTTTTCTCGTTCACCCTCTCTCATTCTTTGCAGGTTGAAAGGCATTCTCTCAAGCAACCTTATTTACGCAGAGTCTCCAGCAGAGGGCGCCCCCTCCCACCCCAGGGGCGGAAGGAAGAGTGCTAACACTGGCTAGAACCCCCGGAGCCCAGCCATACCTGTGTTTCCATGCTTTCGGCCTGCAGAGGGCGCCACGTGCCTGGGCTTCTCTGGCGGGTGCTTGGCTGGACAGCTGGAGCAGATTAACAGAGCTGAAAGTGCACAGGAGAGGAGGGGGACAGACGTCAGCCTGCTGGGAGACCCTCTCAGCATGTACCCGTGCTCTGGGGGTACTAATTGCCAACGCCCTCAGCCCCCCACGGAGTTAGACCCCCCTTCTCCCGAATTATAATTATACCCCACGCACCCCCGAATAAGAGCTGATTAAAACCGTTTCAGCAGTTTGTAAACTCTTCTTCCGAGGGGGGATCTGCCGCTGTAAACCAAATGATGACAAACCAGCGCCTAGAAGTCCCACCACTCAACACTAGATTCTTCTAAATAAATTTGGGCCGCAGTCTGTTAACCGTGGGTGTTTAAAACAGGCACATGAGCGCCGAGGGGAGTTAGCCCCCTTGAAATAAAAGTTGTATTTACTTTGCAGTGAATAGAAAGAGGGTTGTGTTGTGTAATGTGTTGCCTGACACCGTCGCACACCCAAGGAGCCCCACATGATGTGGTACACAGCACAAACCTACGTCTGTCACTGCGCCAGTCATGATTTTAGGCAATGTATCACCTGAGATCATGTGAATGCCTGTGAGGTCATGAGATGAGGGCTTCAGCAAGGAGAGAGCATCCATGAGATCACGTGATTTCAGGCCTTCAAGAGTTCTGTCAGGGATCAGAACACCTGTGTAATCATGTGATGTCAGAGACTACAGCACCCCTGAGAACATGAGAAATCAGAGCTATAGATGTCACAAAGACCATGCGATCTTAGTGAACCCAACTCCGATAACACAGCGACCAGATTCAGTGGAATCAGGTGATGTGGTCATAGCACACAAGGTCTGTGAAATCATGTGATGTCAGAGCCTTAGGCTCCTGTGGGATCGTGTAATAAAAGGGATCAGTGCTACCATGAGATCATGTGACATCAGAGCTACTATACACTCGAAAAATCATGTGATAACAGAGAATGCAACCCTTTTGCGATCATGTGATATCAAAGCCACAAGATATCAGTATCATCATATGATGTGATCACACAACAGAAGGTCTGCGAAATCGCGTGATGTCAGAGCCTTAAGCTCCTGTGGGATCATATAAGATCGGAGCTGCTGTGTGGTCATGTGACATCAGAGCTAAGATACAGTGGTGAAACCATTTGATAAGAGAGAACACAACACCAGTGAAATCATGTGATATCAAAGACTACAGCACCTGTGAGATCATGAGATATCAACGACCTGAGGACCTGTGAGATCATGAGATGTCAGAGCTACAAGACATCCAACAGACCATGTGTTCTTAGTGATCACAACTCTAATAACAACGCTACAACACATCTGTGAAGTGGTCAGAGAACAGAAGGTTTGTGAAATCATGTGATGTCGGAGCCTTCAGCTCCTGTGAGATCATATAATATATATAAGATCAGATTTGCCGTGAGATCATATGATATTAGAGCTACGATACAGCTGTGAAATTATGTAATAACAGAGAACGCAACACCTATGAAATCATGTGATATCAAAGTCTACAGCACTTGTGAGATCATGAGCTATCATGGACTTGAAGACTTGTTACATCATGAGATATCACACAGACCATGTGATCTTGGAGAACACAACTCTAATAAAGCTATGACATATCAGTGACATCATGTGATGTGGTCAGAGAACAGAAGGTCATAGAAATCATGTGAAGGCAGAGCCTTAAGCTCCTGTGGGATCATATAATACATATAAGATCAGAGCTGTTGCGAGATCCTGTGATAGCAGGGATCAGAACACCTGCGAAATCACGTGATATCAATGACTACTGCACCTGTGAGATCATGAGTTATCAGAGCTGCAAGACCTCACACAGACCATGTGGTCTTAGTGAACACAACTCCAATAAAGCTACGTCATATCAGTGGCATCATGTGATGTGGTCAAAGAACAGGTCTGCGAAATCATGTGATGTCCGAGCCTTAAACTCCTGTGGGATTATGTAACTCGTGAAATCATGTGAGAACAGAGAATGCAATCCTTGTAAGATCATGTGATATCAAAGCTACAAGGAAGCAGTGACGTCATGTGAGGTGATCACAGACCAGAACGTCTATGAAATCATGTGATTTTAAATATTCAAAGCTCACACTGTAACATATAATATATGGAATCAGGGCTACAGTGAGCTCATGTGATAGCAGGGTCACAAAACATTCTTGAAATCATGTGAAAACTGAGAACGCAACACCTGTGAAATCATGTGATGTCAGAGCCTTAAGCTCCTGTGGGATCATATAGTATGTATAAGATAAGAGCTGCTGTGAGATAATGTGATATCAGAGCTACGATACAGTCGTAAAATCATGTAATAACAGAGAACCGAACACCTGTGAAATCATGTGATAGAGATACGAAATATCAGCGACATCATGCAATAGGAGTAGAAAGCAGAGTATGCATTTGTGATTTCACTGGTACCAAAGATTGGTGAGATCACGTGAAATGAGGGAATAGAACTGAGATGACAGCGGATACCCTGCAATATCAGGGATCGCAGATATGTGATATCAGAATTGCAACACTAGAGAGATCATGTAGCATTACTTATACAAAAGAGCCTTTGAGACCACGTGATATCACGTGACATGATCCAGTCTATCAGTTAATTTGATACCAAACATAGCACTGGTGAAAAGTGTGAGAAGCTGCACTGGTGGACAATGTGAGAAGCTGGCACTGATGGACAATGTGAGAAGCTGGCACTGGTGACCAGTGAGAGAAGCTGGCACTGATGACCAGTGAGAGAAGCTGGCACTGGTGACCAGTGAAAGAAGCTGGCACTGGTGACCAGTGAGAGAAGCTGGCACTGGTGACTAGTGAGAGAAGCTGGCACTGATGACCAGTGAGAGAAGCTGGCACTGATGACCAGTGAGAGAAGCTGGCACTGATGACCAGTGAGAGAAGCTGGCACTGGTGACCAGTGAAAGAAGCTGGCACTGGTGACTAGTGAGAGAAGCTGGCACTGATGACCAGTGAGAGAAGCTGGCACTGGTGACCAGTGAGAGAAGCTGGCACTGGTGAAAAGTGTGAGAAGCTGCACTGGTGGACAATGTGAGAAGCTGGCACTGGTGACCAGTGAGAGAAGCTGGCACTGGTGAAAAGTGTGAGAAGCTGCACTGGTGGACAATGTGAGAAGCTGGCACTGGTGACCAGTGAGAGAAGCTGGCACTGATGACCAGTGAGAGAAGCTGGCACTGGTGACCAGTGAGAGAAGCTGGCACTGGTGACCAGTGAGAGAAGCTGGCACTGGTGACTAGTGAGAGAAGCTGGCACTGATGACCAGTGAGAGAAGCTGGCACTGATGACCAGTGAAAGAAGCTGGCACTGGTGACTAGTGAGAGAAGCTGGCACTGATGACCAGTGAGAGAAGCTGGCACTGGTGACTAGTGAGAGAAGCTGGCACTGATGACCAGTGAGAGAAGCTTGCACTGATGACCAGTGAGAGAAGCTGGCACTGATGACCAGTGAGAGAAGCTGGCACTGATGACCAGTGAAAGAAGCTGGCACTGATGACCAGTGAGAGAAGCTGGCACTGGTGACTAGTGAGAGAAGCTGGCACTGATGACCAGTGAAAGAAGCTGGCACTGGTGACTAGTGAGAGAAGCTGGCACTGATGACCAGTGAGAGAAGCTTGCAATGGTGAGCAGCGTGAGAAGCTGGCACTGGTGACCAGTGAGAGAAGCTGGCACTGTGGACAGCTTGAGAAGCTGGAAGTAAGGGGCAGAGTGGCAATCGGGCATTGTAAAATAGCGTGAAAAGGTGGTACTGTAGGCAGTACGAGGATTTGCACGGGGGTAACATGAGAAGCTGGCACTGGTAGGCATTATGTGAAGGTGGCACTGGATGAAGTGTGTGATGGGGCATCGATGGGCCGTGTGAGAAGGTGGCAGAGGTAGCATTGTGCAAAGCTGCCACTGGTGTGTAGTGCCTGGAGCTGGCACTGATGAATAGAGCGTGATAAGTTAGCACTGGTATGCACTGTGAGAAACTGGCACTGGTAAACGGGGTTATAAGCTGGTACTGATAGGCACTGTGAGAAACTGGCACTAGTGAACAGTATTATAAGCTGGTAGTAGTAGGCAGCGTGAAAATCTGGCACTGGCGAACAGGGTTATAAGCCGGTATGGGTAGGCAGTGTCAGAAACTGGCACTGGTGGGCAGCATGTGAAGATGGCACTGCTGAACAGTATTGGACAAACAGGCAGAGTCATCGGTGTGCGAGGTGGCACCGGTAGGCAACGTGAGAAACCGGCACTGGTGAACAGCGTTATAAGCTGGCACTGGTAGGCAGTGTTAGAAACCAGCACCAATGAATATAGTTATAAACTCTCTTTGGTAGGCAGGGTCAGAAACTGGCACTAGTGAGTAATATGTGGACATGGCACTGCTAAGCAGTATTTTACAAGCAGGCTGGCACTGGGGCGTAGTGTGTGAGGCTGGCACTCGAGTCAGTATGAGAATGTCGCACTGCCAAGGAGAATGATAAGGACCTCTCAATCTGGCAGACTTCACGAGAACAATCTACCCACCGTAAATTCACATAGCGCCATGAAGTGGTTCAAGGCGCATTCCATCTTTTGAAATGGTTGGGTTCTAAGAACTGGATCAGATTTGAGGTGAACTGGGAGCGCCGCGTGCCCTTCTCACTCACAGTGACTGTGCCCTCAGCTGGCACCGGAGAGCCTGGCAATATCACCAGCTGCCTGCTGGGGTCTGGCGTGGGCACGAGGCACTGTTTCGCCTACTTTGCACCCACAGATGGCGTCTCTTGCTGAACTCAGCGGCGCCCACATCAGCAGCGCTTTGTTCCATGCTGGTGACACCCTCAGCAGGTGGCACTGCACGGGGTGCCCAGGCGGGAGCTCTGCCGGGGGCAGGGCGGGGCACCGCAGCCTCCCTTGCCCCCTTGTTAGCTCATCTCTCTGCCCCTTGGTTGCAGGAGGCCCCCCCAGCTGCACGGCTCTAGAGGAGCGGAGGTGGAGTAAGGGCTGACTTGACTGAGATGCCCACCTTGGCTCTGGGGAATCAGGTTCGAATCTTGGCGTCGCTCAACATCCTGTGATTCTGGGCAAATCACTTAATTTCCCAGCGCCCCCCAAAAATATATATGTGTCCTTGTGGAGCTTGACTGGTGCTCATGTAGAGGGCTCCTACCTCTGGATCGAGTTCGAGGTATTTAAAACTGGAAAAAAATACCTGGACATATCTGTAGTCAAGGGTCACTGTATGGAATCAATTGGGCTGACACACCCCAAAAAAATAAACTAGAACATGTTATGTTGGACATGTGATTGAATTTTCTCAACGGTCGTCATCCTCTCTATGCCAGGCCCCAATTGTGGCACTGCGCGCAAAGGGCGGCCTCGGAATGAGGGGGCACCCCGAGATAGTGCAGCCCAGCCATATTTACAAAGTGGCTCAAGGATTGCATTGCCCCACTTTGTGACCCCTTGTGCCACATTATGACTGCGTCAGGCATAATGTATACATGGCGGGGCGGCGTCCCGGCAGTGGAAGGCCCGTAAAAATGGTGCAGTGAAATGTGCCATTTTTAGCGTGATTTTTACCACCTGCTCAGAACGGGCGTTGGAATGACCGCCCGTTACTTTCAGTGGGCCTCCCTTTACTTTGCTAGATTAGCGCCATTATTCATGGCGCGAATCCTGCGAAGTAGCACAATGGTGTCATAAACGATGACGCTATTGTCCTTATGTGCGCCATGGTGACCCATGTCGTAGATACGGCGCTACTATGGTGTCCTTAGGTGCCGTAAGGGGGCACAAGGAAAGTGTCGCGTCACCGTCTTGTAATTCTGGCCCAAAGCTTCTTGTAAAGTTGCGCCTTTACGATGGTTAAAGGCACTTCCGTGATGCTAGCCCAGCGCAAAATGTGTGTAAATCTCCCCGAAGAGTTTAGTGCTGCAATGGGTGCAATGCAAATAGAAAGATCTGCTTTTCAAACATCTCCTCGGATGGAAAAAGAAGAGGGGGGAGGCGGGTGGGCTACCCCAGGGGACGCCCCAACCCCCGGAGCACCGCCCCACACGTGGCCGAAAAGCAGCGGATTAAGGGGCCGGCCCGGGCTCGGCGGATTAACGACGCAAACGTGCGCACAGATGTAACCTGATTTCTCGTGCGCTTTACTGTGACCCCCCCACAACCACCCGGTCGCCCCTCCCCCCTCCACATCACAACAGCTCGTCTCCTCACGGGTTCCATCAGGGTATATATACAATACTTAAGGGGTGACGTCCCCTATATATTGATAATGGACTCAGCATCCCTCTCCAGGGGCTGTGACCCCTAGGGTCATCCCTCTGTTTTTGAGGGGTCTCACTCCTTCTGAGAGACTGTGACATTGAAAACATTCATCCCACTTCACTGGTGACCAGTTACACCTTCTACTGGTCCCATTCACTGACACCGGCGCCCGTGAGCAGCCAGAGGGCGGGGGGAGGTGCGCCCTGTGCCCTCCTCCTACCCTGGGGGGGGGGGGGGGGGGGGGGGGGGGGTTTCCCGTGAATCAATTACCACACCCCAGGGAGTCTGGGTACCCTTAGATCGGGGTACCCCCGGGGATCTGCACATGTTATATCAGGGCCCAGGCTAGTGTTTCTCCTTGTTATTACTTAATTTAAGCAAAAGTGTTGCATGAACGTTAACAAGGCGCTATATTCAAGGGCTGGGGCGATACAAACTCACACAGGAGCCCCGAGGATCATTTTCAGGCCGTCTTCACGCTAAAAGCCCCGGGGCTGTCCAAAGTACCAACCATTTTAATGTTAAAGTCAATGGAGGGTCCCCGGGGGACTCTGGAGAGACAAGCCATGAAGCCAAAACTAACCCCGAGGGGCTCTGTCCCACTAAAGCTCCCCCCTTAAACATCAGAGCCCTCCCCGAGGGGTCCCCGAGAGTTGAGGGCGTCCTGTTTGGCGGAGGAGTGTCACCAGTCACACAAGCTGGAATAACTAGTGTGAACCACCCCTTGGGAACATGTGTCACTGCGCCTGTGACGTCACTCCTTTCCTGGATTATTTAGCTCTGACGTCCCTTCTCTGCAGCATTGCGCTGCTTTGATATGGCAATCTTATTTCACTGCATAGCTCTGATGTCACTCTGATGTCATTATGTACTCTGCTCTCTTCTGATGTCACAGCCCTGCACATCATGCTCCTGTGACGTCACTCGGTTGATGCACTGCGCTGCTATGATATCACAATCTATTGCACTACGTAGCTCTGATGTCACACTGACGTCATTGTGTACTTTTCTTTTGTCTGATACCACAGCCCTGCACATCATGACGTCATTGAGTTGATGCATTGAGCTGCTATATCACAGTCTGATTGCACTGAGTAGCTCTGATGTCACTCGGATGTCATTATGCACTCTGCTCTCGTCTGATGCCACAACCCTGCCCATCATGCTTCTGTGACGTCCCTGTGTGGTTGCATTGCGCTGCTATGATATCACAACCTGATTGCACTGAATAGCTCTGATGTCACTCTGATGTCATTATGCACTCTGCTCTCGTCTGATACCACATCCCTCCACATCATGACGTCATTGAGTCGATGCATTGCGCTGCTATGATATCACAGTCTGATTGCACTGAGTAGCTCTGATGTCACTCTGATGTCATTATGCACTCTGCTCTCGTCTGATGCCACAACCCTGCACATCATGCTTCTGTGGCGTCATTAAGTCGATGCATTGCGCTGCTATGATATCACAATCTGATTGCACTGAGTAGCTCTGATGTCACTCTGATGCCATTATGTACTCTGCTCTCGTCTGATGCCACAGCCCTACACATAATGCTTCCGTGACGTCATTGCATCGCTGCATTGCGTTATATTCTAACTATCCTTTCAGGTTACAGTGAAACTTCATCTTTTTGGATCTTTCCGAACCCTGATTTCAGTCTCTAAGTGTATTTACTGCACTCCCCGCTCTCAGCTCTGCACGTGCCCTGTCAGTCAGCGGCTGCCCCCACGCATCCATTAAATATTGGGGGTCCTTGCAGAGGCAAAGTCATTACTTCCGTCCCCGGGTGAGTTACCCAACGGGCCTCCGTCCCCTTTGGTTAATGTGTGCTCTTTTAGGTACAGTTTCAGTTGTTTCATTTGTGGGTTCCCCCTTAGAAACCTAACATGCCCCCCAAAGTTGAGCATCAGCTCTACCTGTCACGTGACGTGCCAGTGCTCATAGCTTTGTGTTCTGTAACATTCAGTGCCCTTGCCAACAGCCCTGGGCCAGGTTTGCACTGGTGCCGGTCTTGCAAAGTCAGACTCTGCAGAAAAACAGGCCTCTTTGCCACTATCTAGATGTCTCCATAAACCTGACGTCACGTGGCAGCTTTCTGCTACTCTTACGTCATTTCCTGACTCCAGTGTGCAGCTCTACACATTTGGGCCCATATTTATACTTTTTGACGCACAACTGCGCCAACGCAGTTGTGCGTCAAAAATGTTACCGCCGGCTAACGCCATTCCAACGCTCCATGCGGGCGCCTTATTTATGGAATGACGTTAGCCGGCGCTGCGGACTGGTGTGCATAAAAAAAAATAACTCACACCAGGCAGCGCCGGCGTATGGGAAAATGGGGGTTGTGCGTCAAAAAATGGGGCAGGTCAGGTCTGAGGCAAAATTCAGGCCTCAAACCGGATTTGCGCCATTTTTTTTTACGCCCAACCTCCATTGACATGACTCCTGTCTTAGCAAAGACAGGAGTCATGCCCCCTTGCCCAATGGCCATGCCCAGGGGACTTATGTCCCCTGGGCATGGTCATTGGGCATAGTGGCATGTAGGGGGGCCCAAATCAGGCCCCCATATGCCACAAAAAAAATCTGAAAAAAATACTTACCTGAACTTACCTTTAGTTCCCTGGGATGGGTCCCTCCATCCTTGGGTGTCCTCCTGGGGTGGGCAAGGGTGGCAGAGAGTGTCCCTGGGGGCAGGGGAGGGCACCTCTGGGCTCCTTCCGAGCCCACAGGTCCCTTAACGCCTGCCCTGACCCAGGCGTTAAAAAACGGCGCCCATCAGGCTGTGCGTCATTTTTTAAGGCCCACCCCCTCCTGTGCGTCAAAATGACGTCAGAGTATAAATATGGGGCACAGACCTTAAAGCCATTTTTTGGAAGGGAACGCCAACCTTGCATATAATTAACGCAAGGAAGGTTCCCCCTTCCAAAAAATTACGCACATGGTGGAATTTTGACGCCCGCGGGGTCGGACGTCAAAGTATAAATATGGGGCAGGGTTTGCACCGATTGTGCGTCAAACTTTTTTGACGCACATTCGGCGCAAACAGAGTATAAATATGCCCCTTGGTGCTTCACTTGATAAAGTTCTGAGCTTTCTAAAACTAGCTAAAGTTAACCCCTCCACTTCCTCAAATTGCACCACCCCCCCAACCCACGTCAATCAACTTCCTTCCATCCTGTCATCTCAGGACTCACATTAGCTGGTACCATTGTGTGTTCTGCTCAGTGAACCCGGAAGTAAAATGCAGTAAATGCTGGGAAGAGGAGCAGAGGGAAACACGCTTTGACGAAGCTACTAGGCCTTGGTACTGAAAGCTGCTGGCTTCGGGCACTAGGGGGCGACCATCTTGAGATGGGTAAAAACTCTGTTTAACACAGTAGAACAGTGGGCGAAAAAGTTTATTTAAAAAAATGAGTTGAGAGGAGCCTGGGCAGGGGCCGACCAGCGGAGACAGCTTGGGAGCCAGCCAATCACAACATTGTGAGGCCGACATGCTCCCAAGCGGGACAAATGCAAGAACAGGAAGGAAAGCGATTGAATAAAGAGACAACCAAGTTAGACAACAAGACGGTCTAATCATAAGCAAGAGGCTGACCCAAAGCCCGCTCTGGAAACAAGAGGTCTGACCATCAGGCAACTAAAGCTAACTTAAACCTGAGATACTTTGATTGTAACATTAAGTGATGGGGTGGGAATGTGCATTTTGGTCAATGGAGCATTTTAATTTTCCTCTGCAGCCCATGCTCTGTTTTAATAGCCCGCGGGCTGCTTCTCTCCCTACTTTATTGAGGTCTTCACTACTTGTTTCTAGTCAGCCTATGGCTTGGCGCGTACCACCAACCACCTTCCTGGGCAGTACCCTCATTCCGTGGCATCCTGGACCATGCGACCATGTCAAGTGCCCTTCCATCCATTCCTTACCTTGGATGTTCTCGGGTGGGTCTGGCCGCTGGACTCTGCTGGGCTCTGTTGCGGGTGGGGTTGGTGTGCTCTGCACCCCTTGGAATGGCACTGAGTTTGGGGTTTCGCTGGGTATGTCCTCGATTTCTTGGGTTCCTTCTGATAAAGGCATGCAGAGCAGTTTATGAGTGTGGGCACAACAGTCACAATTGTCCTGCACATGGATTTGAGAGTCATCCCTGCTTGCAAAAGGCAGCCTTTCCCACAGTGGATGGAATCCACCCATGAGAGGCCGGCCCACAAACTTACCTAAGACAAGTCACCTTATTAGAAAACATTAGACGCCTCTCAGAACGCTGGTGTACCTACTGTCAACATGATGCAAGCAAGTCAACACTGAAGAATGTTACAAAACCTCAAATGATATCACTAAACACAAGTCGTTCATGGAGGTGCCCTAATGAGCGTGCACATTAACGTATACATAGCAGAGTATTATACACATATGTGC